>NC_134354.1:467457465-468082465 GCF_048569485.1 Anomaloglossus baeobatrachus
TTGGGGGCAGGGTCCTCTCTCCCCCTGTACCAGTCTGTGCCTTGTATTGTTTATGATTATTATACTTGTCTCTATTATATATATCTTGTAGACTGTGAGCCCTCGGGGGCAGGGTCCTCTCTCCTTCTGTACCAGTCTGTGCCTCGTATTGCTTATGATTATTGTACTTGTCTCTATTATATATATCTTGTAGACTGTGAGCCCTCGGGGGCAGGGACCTCTCTCCCCCTGTACCAGTCTGTGCCTTGTATTGCTTATGATTATTATACTTGTCTCTATTATATATATCTTGTAGACTGTGAGCCCTCGCGGGCAGGGTCCTCTCTCCCCCTGTACCAGTCAGTGCCTTGTATTGTTTATAATTATTGTACGTGTCTCTATTATATATATCTTGTAGACTGTGAGCCCTCGGGGGCAGGGTCCTCTCTCCTTCTGTACCAGTCTGTGCCTTGTATTGCTTATGATTATTATACTTGTCTCTATTATATATATCTTGTAGACTGTGAGCCCTCGCGGGCAGGGTCCTCTCTCCCCCTGTACCATTCAGTGCCTTGTATTGTTTATAATTATTGTACTTGTCTCTATTATATATATCTTGTAGACTGTGAGCCCTCGCGGGCAGGGACCTCTATCCTCCTGTACCAGTCTGTGCCTTGTATTGTTTATGATTATTGTACTTGTCTCTATTATATATATCTTGTAGACTGTGAGCCCTCGGAGGCAGGGTTCTCTATCCTCCTGTACCAGTTTGTGTCTTGTATTGTTTATGATTATTATACTTGTCTCTATTATATATATCTTGTAGACTGTGAGCCCTCGGGGGCAGGGTCCTCTCTCCTCCTGTACCAGTCTGTGTCTTGTATTGCTTATGATTATTATACTTGTCTCTATTATATATATCTTGTAGACTGTGAGCCCTCGGGGGCAGGGACCTCTCTCCTCCTGTACCAGTCTGTGCCTTGTATTGTTTATGATTATTGTACTTGTCTCTATTATAAATATCTTGTAGACTGTGAGACCTCGGGAGCAGGGTCCTCTCTCCCCCTGTACCAGTCTGTGCCTTGTATTGTTTATGGTTATTATACTTGTCTCTATTATATATATCTTGTAGACTGTGAGACCTCGGGGGCAGGGTCCTCTCTCCTCCTGTACCAGTATGTGCCTTGTATTGTTTATGATTATTGTACTTGTCTCTATTATATATATCTTGTAGACTGTGAGACCTCGGGGGCAGGCTCCTCTCTCCCCCTGTACCAGTCTGTGCCTTGTATTGTTTATGATTATTGTACTTGTCCCTATGATATATACCCCTTTCACATATAAAGCGCCATGGAATAGATGGCGCTATAATAATAATAAATAATAATAATAACCAGTAGGATGCACAGCACAGTATAGCGGCAGTACAGTGAAGAGGAGAGTAAGGTGATGGCCGACAGTTCGTTTCCCTGCTTCAGATATTGTAAATGTGCGTGTGCGGCTCCTATTTGGATTGTAGGCATCAGCCGTTACCTTCAGGATCGCCCCCATTTCTCCTTGCTGTTTCCTCATCTTAGATGGGGGAAGGGCGGCAATAAGGACACAACAGTCTCTTGTACAAAACAACTGGAACTTTTTATTGTGGCACGTTCTGTATCTGTACTTCAGTTCAGGTCTGTAGGACCACTTGTGCTGCTCCCAACTATCCTCGGGGAAAAAACTCACTGTTCCTGGTCGACTTGCCCTGGGCACTGTTTCTCTAGCAGCTAAGCACTGTATATCTCTTCTTCTTTCCCCGTAATCCCTTCTGTGCGTCTACCATGTCTCACTTGTGCCCCCATCTGGGTGCACAACCGCTCCTGGTCAGTACGAAGTCCCGCTGGGGTCTCTTAGTCCCAACGTCCCACCGGTTCGTGGTCGGCCTGCCGCCTATTCGCTGGATGAGTCTTGACACTTGGGGGGTACCCCCCTTACTAGGCAGGCCCTGGCACTGAGCCCTGTTTCTGCTTCAGCTCCTGCCACTTGATTAACTAACTCTTCCTATACACATGCTAAACCCTCTGCTTTTCTCCTACCTCCTGTCTCATCTCCTTGGTAACTACCTGGCTATGCTTCCTGTATAAGGTGTGGTGCTCCTTACTATAGCTAACTAACTACTCCTCCAATCCTCCTCCTGCTGCTTGTTCCCTGGCTATAACTTATTCCTATGTTATTACTAATACTACACTTATCCTTAACCCTTTTCCTCAATCTGCATCTATAATACGCCTGGCCTGTACCACATCCCCTGCCTAACACAACACGAGGGACCTGGATTCTAAATACACTTTACATGGTATTTACAATACATAGATATATGCCTTTTTTCTTACTACATGACCAGCGGTGTCCACCAGGTGGAGCTGAACAGCGCGCCCGTTTGGCTCTTCTACATTCTACATATGCATTATAATTACATCACAATTACACTGCCTTCATAGGAGAGGGCACTGTTCATTCCCCTCTTACAACAGTATAGCACTATAAAGCACAATGGGCACATAAGAGATGTGTAGCTGATGTAGCTGTAAAGTAGCTGCAGCAGAAGCTGCACAGTAGGAAAATATGACAAGACAGGCAAAGAGATGTCTGCAGTGTAGGGCCAGCAAGAGCAGCCATGGCAGCAGTAGTATAGTATGGCACTATAAAACACAATGGGCAGCCAGGTGTTGTGGGGCGTATTTGTGCACTGATTTAGAGAGCGGCGTAAGCCACACAGTAGACTATTTGGACCAGCATTCCTCCCATTTGGCACAGGTGATTTTTATTAGCAGGAGACTACAAGAGGGGTCTTCCTTTTCTTGGCTTCCAGTTCACATTCTAGAAGCTGGTGTAAGGTAAGTTAATCTACTCCCTTCACAGTGTGTTTGTGCTGTGTGGCAGCCATTGTTGCGTTGATTTTGTGTCTGTGGGGCAGTGTGACCTGGAGTCATGGGGCTTTGCCTTGCAGCATGGGTGCCGTGAGGCACCAGGTCACCTGCCCTGCTGGTGCATTGTCGCTGTGGCGATGGTTGGCACATGGTTCTGCACCATTAAGGTGTCAGAGTTAGGGACCCACTCAGAGGTTCACTGTGACGTGGGCTTCATACAGTCTGATCAGAATGTTAAACCAAGAACCTCATGTTCAGGTATTTCATTTTTTGCCTAGCGGCATTAGATCAACTTGTGAATTTTGCATGTGCGGCCACATTGTTAGTAGAAGAAAAAAACAGAACAGAGAAGTTGAGGGTAGCCCCTACAATTGCAATTCTACAGTAAATGTAACATTACAAACTAGAAATAGATGCCTGGTTGCATGAGTGTTGTCAACTATGGCAGCAGCAGAAATATGTAGATAGAAAACAGTTAGCAGTCAGGCAGATGATATGGTAATCCATACCTTATTCATTTTGACATAAGTAAGGCTTTCCATGCCTCTAGCAGTTAATCTGGTCTGCTTGTGTGTGACAAAGCCACCAGCTGTGCTGGATACCCTCTCTGACAGAACATTAGAGGCTGGGCATGACAGTACGACCATAGATAATCTATCAGTTCTTGCCACTAGTCTAATCTGTTGAGATAGAAATCCATAAAACAGGGCTCAGAATATCTGCCCGAGAAAGGACAAAGTCTAAGTATGACTGAACTTGGCTGTGCAGCAGCTGCATCTCTGTTTGCTCAACTATGTAAGATAAAACATCACCCCTATCATGTTAAATATACTATAAATGTGGCTACTTGTTGTAGCCCTAATGCTGGCTCAGGTGGGGAAGCGTTGGGTCTGGCGGGGAGCTTTAGATTGGCTGGGTAAGGAGAGGGCTCTTCAAGTCAATTGTGCGATCTGCACTCAACTACTTGGTGAAAGCTTCACAGAGCCAGTAACATAGATTACCAATTTGGAGGCAATTTAAGATACTGGAAAAAAGTTCCTCTATATTTGGCTACTATAGTGAAAGACTAATAGTCTTGTTTGATGTTAATGTTACACCTGTCATCTCACAAGCATTCCATCATACAGCAAAAGGTGCAAAAAAAGTCCAAGAATCCAATTTTTAATTTAGCCAAATTTATGAATCGCTTGCTCTACATCGATGAAAACAGCAACTAATGCCACAGGACAAAAAATGAAAGTGACTTAATAAAAATACAAACGATGAATTGGGACCTAAATGTGCAATTTGTTTTAGCAGGTTTATCGCATACAAGGTTAGTTTATACAGTCAGTGAAAAACTAGACTTTTTTTGATTGAAAACTCATTGTGACTCCATCAGAATTTTATGGAAATTAATAAATTATTCAAATATTTTTTTGTTTCAGAGAAGCGTAATACATACACAATTCTGCACCCATACTTACAGAGACATGTCCTAAATTATGATACTTATGACCCAAAAAAACTTTGGTTTATAGACTTATGTCGGGTCATTAGACCAATTGTTAGAATTTACCGTATTTTTCGCTTTATAAGGCACACTTTTGTTCCCCCAAATTTTGGGGGAAAGTAGGGGGTGCGTCTTATAAACCGAATATACGGGGGGGGGGTAAATATATATATATATATATATATATATACACTTCATGGTCCGCTCTGGAGCGGTGTTGGGGGCAGGTGACAGCTGCGAGCGGCAGCGTTTGATCTCCTGCTCCCGCTCATATAATATGCACAGCCGCTGTCCATCAGCAGCGTGGTGCTGAAACTGCATCACGCTGAGGGGCTGGGGCAGCGGGGCATATTATATCTGCCTGCGCCCTCCTTTGATCGCACATGATCCCCCCTGTGTTAGATATGGCCCCCGTGCTGCTGCCCACAGTAAAATAAAAAAAGCTTTACTTACCTCCAGCGCTGATCTCTGGTCTCCTGCTGCTGCTGTCTGTGATAAGGCACGCAGAGATGATATCACTCTGCCGTGCCAACCGGCAGCAAGAACCAGGAAGTAAGGAAGCCGGAGCTCAACTGCGAGGTGGGAGACACTGAGGGACAGCGCTGAGAAGGTAAGGAAAGAGTGTTTTATTTTACTATGGGCAGCAGCATGGGGGCATATATAACACAGGGGAGATGTGCCATCTATAGTGGCTGTGGGCAGCAAACATGGGGGCCATATCTAACACAGGGGAGATGTGCCATCTATAGTGGCCATGGGCAGCACACATGGGGGGCATATCTAACACAGGGGAGATGTGCCATCTATAGTGGCCATGGGCAGCACACATGGGGGGCATATCTAACACAGGGAAGGTGTACCATCTATAAGGGCCATGGGCAGCACAGGGGGACGTGTCCCAGCACAAGGGGGCTATATTCAATATAAGGGGGCCATATCCAGATTAAGGAGGGCTAATTTTAGGATGGGGGGCTATGAGGGACATATACCCTATATGATTTGATAGACGGACACTGGCATTATAAGATGGACCCCATTTAACATTAAAAAAAAAATAATTCTCTTTTCCTTCACCAAATTTGGGGGTGCGTCCTATAATCAGGTGCGTCTTATAAGGCGAAAAATACGGAATGTCCTATATTACGAGGACAGAAATGTCTAAAGTATTGAACGACAATGTTTTATATACAGTATGTGAATAAGCTGGGCCTATTTGCGGTAATGGCACCGTTAATGTTTTCTACAAAAGTTTTTATTATAGTAAATTAACAATTAATGTAGAAAATCTACACTTGAGTGAGGATAAGTAATATCCTACAACACCTACTTTCTCATATTACAATATTACCAACCATGAAAACACTTTCAACCTTAGTTAAATTTATCCACAAATATTTCAAAAGAAAATGTATGAGTTCAAGTAATATAATATAAATTAAGAATCTATAAATGAATCTCAGAAAGCACACAGGCTTATTAAATGATTTGTAAAAGTCCTTTGGGCAGAAACATTAAACAAGTTTTTGAAGTTGCAATAAAAAGATGAAAGGCTGTCTTCTAAAACACATCTGAATGCCTTGGCTGCAGTCACACAGCGCCACATTTCTGGTACAATTATATACCATTTCATTTACTTCAATAGTAAGTTACAGTAGCTGATAATTTACAATCAGAGGCAAACACTACATGGTAGATCTGGCCCATCAGTAGCCAACTTCTGATATGCTGAGAAGGTGTTGACACAATTAGACTTAAAAGTAGAGAAAAGTGAACCTGAGGTTCGATGTTTGGACTTCAGGTTCGGAAACCAACTTCTTAAAAAACAAAGTTTGGATTCGAAGTTCGAGTGAGTTACAAGTGCAGACCACTGACGCGAGCAGTGCAGTGCTTGGGTATGAGTGATGATGAGCCCTGTGCGAGCCGCTTTCAGTGTTTGAACGTCATGCACCTGGGGAAAAATCAGTGTGATCAGATGTAGGGTGCTCACACAAACAAACAAAAACAATTAAAAAACCCTGCCCCCCCTCCTCTGGACATGTTCTGCTTATGGCTAGCAGCATGTGGGTGGAGCCACAAACTGGCCAATTACTGACTTCCATTGAGGTTCAGATCCAGTCGAGGTCAAAAAACAAACTTTTTTAAGGTTTGAGTGTACCTGGAGAACAAAACTTCCAAAGGTTCACTCATCTCTACTCATGAGGACCAGTAGAAGACAACACAATAAATGTTGAATGTGGTGCACATGCTCCTAAGGGCACATTTGAAGGGTTAATTTACAAACATTTTACAGTGGAACCTTGGATTAAGAGTAACTTGGTTTGAGAGCGTTTTGCAAGACAAGCAAAGCTTTTTACAAATTTGTAACTTGGTTTAAGAGCAATGCTTTGCAAGAAGAGCAAATACTCACCATGCACACTTCCGGTTCTGTCCTTTCACCACTCTCTGACCCGCTCTGACGGTAACTTTCTGTACATATGTACTGTATACTGTATACCATTGTGTAGTATAGTATATACTATATAGCATGTCTATCAATTTGCATTCGTGGATACAGTGTTGTACTTTCTTTCTGCTAACCAATGCAGAACATTGCTTGCACTGTAATCTAATTGCCTGGGCAGTATTCCTACCCCACATTTAGCGTAGTTCTGCCCTTATTTTGGGGAGAATAGATATGGGGTGTGTTTTTAGGTATACTGTACTAGAATAAAGGTTGTCATAATTATACATCCCTTTTTTTCTCTATAGTGCACCTCCCAGAACACCAACAATTTTATTGTAAGCAAACATGCAGTTTAATCTGTTTTATATGTTTTACTGTACTGTACAGTATTTTGGATTAGTGTACTGTAATAACTTTATATGAATACAGTACATTATAGTGTGTTATTATAATAAGCTTACAGTAATACAGTAATACAATAAATATTTTTGGGTTGTGGAACAAATTATCTGCTTTTCATTTATTTCCTATGAGAAAATTTGCTTTGATGTAAGAGTAACTTGGTTTAAGAGCACACTCCCGGAACCAATTATGCTCGTTATGCAAGGTTCCACTGTATTAGAAATTAGTAATAATAATAGAACTTACAGCAAAGTTTTCAATAAATGTACAGGTTTTGGATCCTGTATAGCTATTAGCTGTGCCCCCCAAAAAACAATTTAAGATAACCCAGTACAAAATTGAAGACATGGAAACCACTTCCCACCTCTCTGTATATTATGCAATGTGACAGAGAGAAGAGCAAGGGCAAAGAGAAAAAAAGTCAACCCCACTTCTTGAAATTCCTCTTTATGTCTTCTTCTTCAGGAAACATAATTTAGATAGAATGGGGAAAGGTATGCCCCGTTGCTTTAAGAGTGGTATTTTGAGCGCCAGTCTTATTGAAATGCACCCTGGAATGAGATGTATACAATTCATTATGAGGCATGAACTGCATAATGAATTTGGTGCATCTCTTAAAACTGTATCTCAGTCCACTTTTGTGGTGTACAGCCATTCCCTTTTTTCAGCCATGGTCTTTCCACTTTTCAAAAAGTTTTCGAAGCTGGCTGGGACTGATGTTGAAACACTTAAGGTCTCAAAATTTCTGTAACACTATTTTCAAACTGTTTTATGCCATAAATCTTGATGAATCAGCCACATAGTGGTCAGCACTGTGGATTGATTTGTTGGGTAACGCAACATAATTATTAACCCCTTTACCATTTTCTATTTTAGTTTTTTCCTCCTTTTCTTCTGAGAGCTATAACTTTTTTTATTTTTCCATCCACAAAGCCATATGAGGATTTATTTGTTGCAGGACAAGTTGTACTTTTGAACAAAACCTTCAATTTTACCATTTAGTGTACAAGGAAAAGGGAAAAAAAATTCCAAGCATGGTGAAATTGTAAAAAAATAGTTTTGGGTGTTTTTTTTACCTACCATGTTCACTGTATGGTAAAACTAACCGCGAGTATGTTTCAACAGGTCAGTACGAATATATAGAAACCAAACATGTATAGCTTTACTTTTATTTAATTGGTGAAAAAAAATTCAGAAGTTTACAAAAAAAAAATTCTTTTAGTGCTATCTTTTGAGACCCATAATGTTTTCAATTTTAGGGTGCTGCATGAAGACTTATTTTTTGCCCCCTAAACTGACGCTATTACTGATACTATTTTTGGATCGATTCAATGTTTTGATCTCTTCTTATTGCATTTTATTTTAATGTTGCGGTGGCCAAAAAAACGTAATTCTGGAGTTCTGATTTTTTCCATTATGCTTTTAACCGATCTAATTAGTTTATTTTATATTTTGATTGGGAGGACTTTTCTGAATGCAGCAATTCCAAATATGTGTATTTTTATTAATTATGATTTTATTTTCAATGAGGTAACAGGGGTGTGAGTTGAACTTTTGTGAATTTTTATCATATTTTTTAAACTTTTTTTATTGTATTTATTGTTCCATTATGGGAATTGAAATTATGGTTATCTGATTACGTGTGCTGTACAGAGCAGTGCATCAGCCCTGCTCTGTACTGCATATATGTGATGACTTCTTATGAACGCCAGCTTGCATTTGGTGTTCAAAAGACGTTCATCATGATAGACACAGGGATCATTAACTGACCTCTGGCTCTCATGACAACTCATCGGTGCCCCGGGAGCATGTCAAAGGGCAGTCAATCGGAGCAGGGAATGACATGCTCCACACTGGTGTGTGTTAAATTCCGCTGTCAGAGATTGAAAGTGGGATTTAACTTGTTAACAGCCATGGGTGGATCTCTGATCCACCCCTGGATGTTAGAGGCATATGTTGGCTGATCAAATGAGCCAACATGTGCAGGGAAAGATGTGGGCTTGGTGTGAGAGCCGGCATCAAACCAAGGGACAGAACCTAGGACTTAATAGTATGTTCAAGGTCGTGAAGGGGTTAAAGGGAACCTGTCACCACTTTTTTGGCGTATAAGCTGTGGCCTCCTCCACTGGGCTCTTATGTACAGCATTCTAACTAGGTGTATATAAGAGCCCAGGCCACTGTGAAAACATAAAAACACTTTATAATACTTACCTAATGGTCGTGCGGAGGGCCTTATGGGCATCTCCAATCTCTGGTGCTGGGGCCGTCTCTTTCGGCCATATTCGTCCTCCTTTTTCTTTAGCTGCGGTGAATGACGCGTCCAACGTCATACACACTCGCCGGCATTGAGATCCTGAACAAGGCAGATCAAAATATTGTAGTGCGCCTGTGCAGGATCGGCAAGTGTGTATGATGTAGACGTGTCATGCACACAGGCTTCAGAAAGAGGACGAAGATGGCCGAAAGAGAAGGCGCCGGCACCAGAGAAAGGAGACACCCATAAGGCCCACCGCACAACCGTTAGGTAAGTATTATAAAGTGCAGATTGTAACGTTTAATTTGAAGGTTTGAACAAAAATATCTGATAGAAATTGTAGGAATTGTACACATTTCTTTACAAACACTCCACATTTTAGGAGGTCAAAAGTAATTGGACAAATAAACCAAACCCAAACAAAATATTTTTATTTTCAATATTTTGTTGCGAATCCTTTGGAGGCAATCACTGCCTTAAGTCTGGAACCCATGGACATCACCAAACGCTGGGTTTCCTCCTTCTTAATGCTTTGCCAGACCTTTACAGCCGCAACCTTCAGGTCTTGCTTGTTTGTGGGTATTTCCGTCTTAAGTCTGGATTTGAGCAAGTGAAATGCATGCTCAATTGGGTTAAGATCTGGTGATTGACTTGGCCATTGCAGAATGTTTCACTTTTTTGCACTCATGAACTCCTGGGTAGCTTTGGCTGTATGCTTGGGGTCATTATCCATCTGTACTATGAAGCGCCGTCCGATCAACTTTGCGGCATTTGGCTGAATCTGGGCTGAAAGTATATCCCGGTACACTTCAGAATTCATCCGGCTACTCTTGTCTGCTGTTATGTCATCAATAAACACAAGTGATCCAGTGCCATTGAAAGCCATGCATGCCCATGCCATCACGTTGCCTCCACCATGTTTTACAGAGGATGTGGTGTGCCTTGGATCATGTGCCGTTCCCTTTCTTCTCCAAACCTTTTTCTTCCCATCATTCTGGTACAGGTTGATCTTTGTCTCATCTGTCCATAGAATACTTTTCCAGAACTGAGCTGGCTTCATGAGGTGTTTTTCAGCAAATTTAACTCTGGCCTGTCTATTTTTGGAATTGATGAATGGTTTGCATCTAGATGTGAACCCTTTGTATTTACTTTCATGGAGTCTTCTCTTTACTGTTGACTTAGAGACAGATACACCTACTTCACTGAGAGTGTTCTGGACTTCAGTTGATGTTGTGAACGGGTTCTTCTTCACCAAAGAAAGTATGCGGCGATCATCCACCACTGTTGTCATCCGTGGACGCCCAGGCCTTTTTGAGTTCCAAAGCTCACCAGTCAATTCCTTTTTTCTCAGAAAGTACCCGACTGCTGATTTTGCTACTCCAAGCATGTCTGCTATCTCTCTGATGGATTTCTTCTTTTTTTCAGCCTCAGGATGTTCTGCTTCACCTCAATTGAGAGTTCCTTAGACCGCATGTTGTCTGGTCACAGCAACAGCTTCCAAATGCAAAACCACACACCTGTAATCAACCCCAGACCTTTTAACTACTTCATTGATTACAGGTTAACGAGGGAGACGCCTACAGAGTGAATTGCAGCCCTTAGAGTCCCTTGTCCAATTACTTTTGGTCCCTTGAAAAAGGGGAGGCTATGCATTACAGAGCTATGTTTCCTAAACCCTTTCTCCGATTTGGATGTGAAAACTCTCATATTGCAGCTGGGAGTGTGCACTTTCAGCCCATATTATATATATTATTGTATTTCTGAACATGTTTTTGTAAGCAGCTAAAATAACAAAACTTGTGTCACTGTCCAAATATTTCTGGACCTAACTGTAAGAGGCCGGTGGTGGTGGCCGCAGCTTATACGCCAAAAAAAGTGGTGACAGGTTCCTTTTAAGTAGAGTGATTCCGTATTCATCACATTATCAAATGAGATAAAGTTGTTTAAAAGTACATTTAATCACTTGGGCAGGACAGTACCCTTGTAAATCACATCAAGGACAACATCTTCAAGGATTATATATATATTGTTCTCATGTTTTCATGGGTTTCCTCCAGCTTCTCCGGTTTTCTTCCACACTCCAAAAACATACTGATAGGGAATTTAGATTGTGGGGACAGTGATGATGATATCTGTAATGCGCTGTGGAAATTACGGTAATAATATCAGCAAAATAAATATGTGGGATTCCTGTATAAATAATCACCGCCGTGGTTGATAAAGCGTGTACTGTATGTACTCCTTCTCCTTAAGGCAGAATAAAGCAGTCCACTGTGAAATACAGTATTATTAATCTAAAATAGCTCATAAGTTAGAAGTCTATATGCTTTTTTTGCTGAAGTACAGAGAGTTTCCCTCTTTTAACAGATGTTGAGGCATAATTTGGCTAATCATCTTGAGTTTGTATTATTTTAAATTGCAAACAGGTGATTGGGTTATATAGGAAAATATAAAAAGAATATTGTCTAGCCTTATGTGGCAAGAGATTAAATGAATAGCCATTAGGCATCACATCTGCATACAAGAATTTTTTCAACTCTTAATAAGCATAACATATACTTAAGGCTATGGTAATGACGGTCTTTTCATCCCTGATACACAAACATATCTTGTTAAGGCAGAGTATGCTTCAAGTCAAGGTTATTTGAATTAAATTTTCTATGGTAGCCGGTTATGTTTGCAGTCTTATTTTTATTGAAACCACATACTTTTTTTTTAAGTGAGGCTGCACTGAAAATTTTGGGATATTTTTTTTTTAATTATTTTTGTTTTTTTAATTAATTCATACCAATTCATTGTAATAGCTTGTAAACAATTTTATATAAATCATAGTGATATTTGAATATATGCCAAATGATTATTAGTGAAGATTTATCATTTACTATTCACCCAAAATTGTAAACCCCCACAGCCATGAGTCCAGTATGTTAATGGCAAACTCCCACGGCACATGCATAAAACGCTATTTGGTTCTAAGGAAATCAATGTAATTCTGTAAACTATTGTCTTCAATAAAACAGTTATACTGAATTTCCCTGAGTTGTACCTTTTGTGATGAACTGCCAAATCTAAAGTCCAAAAATGACCCAAATCAAGCTGACTACGCCAGTCACATGTCAGTTATTGAGAAAGGTTATTCTGCATGTTAGGCGATCTTAAACATGAAGAATTCAGACAAAAGTGTCTACTACTGTCTTGAAAGGAGAGAGTGACAGACTGTATCCAGTATAAAAATAAGCTGAAGAGAAAAGTAAAAGTGTATGCGTGCATCAGACTTTTCAGTTTTAAAAATGTGATTCCAGAAGTTAATCTATTGCTTAAAGGGATTTTCTGCTTTCAGACACCATTTGTTTTAAAAAACAAGCCAATGTTTTCTCTTCTTGCTTTTCTCTTCCTTTGGATCAGCACTGAATCTCTCTCGCTGCTCTGATTTTCCATTGTTTTCTGTAGCACTGAAGTCACATGTACAGTGTTGCAGCCAATCAGTGAGTTTAGTGGCTTCTAAGGCAGAGCTACTGAGCTCACTGATTGGCTGCAGCACAAGTGATGTGACATCAGCACTTCAGACTATAACAGACACCAGGGCTTTGACGGAAACAGGACCCCTCACAACCACTCATCACAACCTATGACATACTGATACATCCCATGTCGGCTCACTGACTTGGATGCAGGCTTGCACACTGAGCCCGCACAATTCAGCTGATCTGATCAGAAATCCACCAGTGGCTTTTACCGAGTTAAATCCCACCCTCAATTTCTGACAACAGGCTTTAATGACCCCCGGCAGAGAGTGCGTTATTCTCCGCTACTTTTGACGTGATTGCGGGGTGCCTAATGGGTTGTCATAACAGCCGGGGGTCTGCTGATGACTCTTGTGTCTGTCATGATGAATTTTCTGTGGATGCTGGCATTCATAGGAAGTCAACATTTATACTGTAAAGAGCAGTGCTGATGAATTGCTCTGTACAGCATAAGTGATGAGTGAGCGTGCTCGTCACTGCTCAATACATTTTCCACCATCGTTGTTCTCGGGTGCGGAGTATAATGAAAGTCAAAGGGAAACTCAAGCAGTTTTAAATTCCGATGCTCGATGTGTGATCGAGTAACGAGCAGTGGTGAGCACTATCACTCATCAGTACAAGCGATTGGATGATCGCAGCTTCAAGTCTCCTAAGGGGACTGGTAGACACAATAAAAAGTGTAAAAGAAAGTTTTCAAGAATATAAAAGAAACACAAAACTTTAAATTTCCCCCTTTTGCTTCATTGAAGATAAAAAAAAATTCCACATATTTGGTATCACCGTGTTCAGAAATGCCCGATTTATCAAAATATAAAATAAATTAATCCGATTGATGAAAGATGTAATGAG
Organism: Anomaloglossus baeobatrachus; assembly: GCF_048569485.1. Lineage (NCBI taxonomy): Eukaryota > Metazoa > Chordata > Amphibia > Anura > Aromobatidae > Anomaloglossus > Anomaloglossus baeobatrachus. Next base: position 467,471,318 of record NC_134354.1, read on the forward strand.
AAAAAAATCAAAATGTCAGAATTAAGTTTTTTTTGGTCACTGCAACAATGCAATAAAATGCAATAAGAGGCGATTAAAACATTACATCTAAACAAAATGGTATCAATAAAAATGTCAGCTTAGGGAGCAAAAAAATAAGCCATCACACAGCCCCAGATCCTGAAAACGAAGAATGTTACAGGTCTGAAAAAATGGCGCCAAAAGGGTTATTTTTTTTTTTAATATAAATTTCTGATTTTTTTTCCACCACTTACATAAAAAGAAAAACTATACATGTTTGGTATCTATGGACATGTACTGACCTGGGAAATCAGAATGCCAGGTCATTATTACCATAGCGTGAACACAGTAAATAATTTAAAAAAAATTGTGGTATTGAACTTTTTTGCAATTTTTCAGCAATTTGATTTTTTTTCCAAATTTTCAGTACATTATGTGGCAAAATAAATAGTGTCATTCAATAGTACAACTTGTCTCACAAAAATCAAGCCTTCATATGGCTATATTGACTGAAAAACAAAAAAAGTTATGGCTCTTGGAAGAAGGGACGTAAAAAACGAAAGTGCAAAAAAAGGAAAATGGCCGTGATATTAATAGGTTAAAACAAACTGCTCCTGGACAGAGGTTTTCTCAATTCAGAAATCCACTTTCAGTCAATTTTTCATGCTAAAAACTATTTTTTACAATTTGTTTGTATTTTTTATCTCACTATATTGAAATCAATTTTAGAGATTTTGTCCTGATGGCTAAACCTCATAATAGGCTGACAGTTACTGCTTTATAGAGATGACCTTTCAGCAATCTTATTATTATCATAGGCAGGATTACAATTGATGGTAAATACAGGTTAAGACCTCTATTATAGGATAACACCAATGCCAATGGAAAAAAGGAATTTTCTTCAGTATTTAGCTCCGATTAGCACAGATGTACCAGCACCCAACATGAGCGTTGTCGCTATACCAAATCTCATATCGTGCCACAGGTTGTCTATGTTATTTGCTTAGCATGACCATTCTCATTGAGTTTACTTGAGTGCCATCCTACACAATTAGCTTTTGATGGCTGATACATCTGTAAGAAAAAAAAATCTAGGTGAAATAGTACCTTTAATATTCAACACCTTAAAAATCTATCATGGACAAGATCAGAGTCGAACATATTTGAGATGTACAGGATATTAAAGGGGATAAAGGAATTTTTGTAGGACATAAAACTATGGAATCTACTTTAGGTCTATGGGAGTGAGACACTAAAATGAGGAACCAAAAAGTTTCTGCTCTTATTATCTCCACACTCTAATCTTTCAAAAGCGTACAGTATATTACAACTTAATTTAGAAAACAAAAGTCTTTAGAGTATGTCTAAGGATCTCCAATGCAACCCAAACTCAACTGCAGTAACTACTGTGCTTACACTATCACCTTATTAAAATATTGTACAAATTGTAAATGGGAAAGTTCACTTTAAAATCCCAAAGTTTTGTGGCTATACAGCTTCTAAAATTAAAACTGAAGTGCTATAATTCTTCCTGAGTAGACATGAGCAAATTTACTTGAGGCAAATTTAATTGCGTCACCCAAGGCTTAGTCATTGCCATATGCTGTGATGTCAGAAGCTTCCTTGACTCCTGGAGGAGGGTGATGAGGGTCAAAGAGGACTTTTTTCACTAAAACAAGAAGAGGCCCAATGGAGCAGAGGACTAAACAGTTTGCTAAGGTGGGGGCAGGACAGATCAGAAGCTAGATGAGTATATCATTATTACTTTTACAAGCAGTCAGACTCCAAAGCATAAAAAGGTATACTCGATTTGCATTGAATAACTTTAAGGAATATTGAATTTCCTGCCAAATTCAAGCAATCTGACAAATTCTTAGCTCATCAGATTCCCTCATCTCTGCTACTAAATGTAAAAGGTCAGCAATAAGTATGGCAATATGAATTCATAGGTTTGTTTGAATCGTACTAAAATTGAAACAAAGTTTGTACAGCAGTAGGGATGAGCGAACTCAAACTGTAACCTTCGGGGGTTCGTACTGGACACATAGTGTCCTGTGCTCAAATCCAAATCTGGACTTTTCACTGAAGTCCATGTCTGAGTTTGTATTTTAACACTAAATAAAGCTTTTTAAAGGCTGCAGTGCAGCCAATCAACAAGCTTTTTGGCAGTGGGCACTTCCGCAGCCATCACAGCCATGCTGAGTATCAGCATGGCTGTGATTGGCTGGTGCACCACGTTGTGAGGATTATTCTGAGAAATATTGTGAGGATTATGACATTCATACATGTCAACAAGCTGTTACATTCCATTAGCACACATCTTGCTCTACCAGAAATCAGCAAATGGCCAGGTGACAAATCCAATCAAGACTAAAGAAGCCAGAGCAGCTCCCCTGCTGTCCAGAGTATTTGGCCAGAGAGATGGGCTGGCATTTAAAAGTTTTATGACCAAGCTTCAAACACAGGATACAGTTGGGGTGGTACCTGTGTAAAAGTTACAATATCAGGGAGCATATCGCTACCACATATTTCTGACTTTGCGATGGTGAGACGCATGTCACACATATTTAATATTAATGGTATGATGTGCAAATCAGCTCAAAATTAATAACTGGCCATAGAAAGACCATAGGCACTCCGTGTTTCCTATCTATGGATAGATAAAATCCTGATGGAGAATACACTGGTCATAACTTCTGAGTGGGTAGAAAAAAAGTAAGACCTAGCATCACCTTAAACAGGTGCTCTGGGGTAATCAAACATAGACTAGAAAAAGAGTGAACCCCGCCACAGTGTATAGTACCCCAAAAGAAGACGGACAATAGTTCAAATCTCTTGATCAATTTTTTTCTTTATTATGAACAGGTGCAAAAAAGTGCTGTACATTGGTAGAAAGTCCACCTAGAGACGTTTCGGCCTTAGGCCTTCATCCAGTCGGACAATCTGACTGTGGTATATTTAACATGTGGAAAAATACATAAAAGAAACAATTGTCAGAAGGACAGACAATGCATATGGTTACAACAATAGTTGAGGCCTGACACTATAGTACAAGTTTAGAGGAGAAACAACATAGAGACCATTGTCACAAAAGCATTAAGGGTCTTAGACTATTATAAATGGGGATTCAATTTTTGAAGAGATAAGTTTAAAATGGGAAATCCCACATCCAATCCCGCACCAGATTAGAGTAAGAGGTAAGGGGATAATTGTGCAAGCCAACACCAGGCATATTCATAAGGAATAAAGTAACCGATCCATCTGTGTATCTGTTTGTAACCATATCATATCTGTTACTTTACTTCTGACATAATATCTGTAAATTCCCTCATATATAGTGTATTACCTAGTGTGCCCCTAAGGTGATTAAATATATAAGTTAATCTTAGGCTGTTGCTTTTATCTCGATTCCCGAACCTCGTATCCATGAGCTTGGTTTAACATTACATGCTACGTGGGCTGATTTCTGGCCCAATATAGTCCTGTTAATGGACCGGGCCTATATCTAACAAGGAACTGGTGGCAGTCTACCGCACTTTAACAGACAAGCAAAATTATGTTCCAATGGGGCTAGTGGAAAGTTTCTGTCTGCCTATCATAGTTATGGGAAATCTAGGTCCTGCCCAGGAGGTTGTGCGACCTGCTCTGTTCTCCTCCCCATGCCTACCTGTGCCCGCAGGGACAGTAGGTGTCAGTGCTGAATTATATCGCATGTTGGCGGAAGTGATGAGGTCGTATTGCATGATTCCGACGTACTAGAGATGTCAGGGTTTGGCTGCAAGATGAGGTTTCATCACAGATTGACAGGTCCATGACCAAGCAGAGGGACATCGCACTGACTCCCCTGGCCCAGTTTGTGACACATGTGACTCGGCCTGTATAAATACTGGATTATGGGTGGTGTCGCCATTTTGCCCTGATTAGCTATGGACAAGACACTGCTTGAGAATGGGACATTATTAGGTCAAAGGGGGTGCTCTGTGTGTCCATTCTTCACCAGGCTCTGTGTGCATACTTTTATAAAGGGGTCTGTGGCAAGACTTTGAATATAGGCTCTGTGGTGATACCCTTAAAAAAGGCTATTTGGGGGTACTCTTTAAAAAGGGTCAGTGTGGTCATTTTGTACCAGACTCTATGAGGGTACTCTTAAAAACAGGTTCTGTGATGGCATTCCTAAAATGTTGGCTCTGTAGGGAACTCTAAAAACAAGCTCTGTGGTGGCATATTTAAAATGTTGGCTCTGTGGCAGCACTATTAAATTGTGGTTCTTGGGGGGAACTCTGAAAACAGGCTTTGTGGCAGCACTATTACATTGTGGCTCTTTGAAGACCACTGACAACAATATCTGTGGGGGCACGCTTAAGCTTAAAATTTTGGCTCTGTTGAGGAGTTCCAACAACAGTCTCTGTGGGAGCACTCTTACATTTTTTTATTTATTCATTTACTTCCTATTTAACCATGATTGCTATGGTAATAGAACCCCTTTAAGTATTTTCCCTATCCTCATTTGTTTGCAGGGCAATTGTCCTGCTCTTGCCCTCTTTTGCTTCTTTTGCAGCCCTCTAGCCCTTACTACGACCATTTTACACCCCAAAAGTTTGGGTTACCATTGACTTCCATGGGGTTTGGGGTTCAGGGCAAAGATATTCTACCGAACCAAACTTTTAACTACAGTTAATCTGAACATTAATGGGTCCACTCATCCCTATACAGCAGTTGTAGACACAAATGAATTTAGATTTTTAAGTAAAATTATTATAAAGTCATTATGCATGTTTTTTTTAAGCTGTTATTGAGAATCAGACATATTGAATTATAAGACCTGATCCTTTTCTTTTGGCAGGAAACAAACCACCATCATGTCATAGTCTAATACCATACTAGAATACAGTTAAATTCTATCTAAGGTCTATTAGTATTTTTAGAGAATAAATTGCGCATCAAATGGACATAGGGTTTAAACATTCCCAACTAAGGCTAGTAACTTTTGATCATTAGTTCTTGATTAAATCTTGAAGTATGTAGTTAGGAATGTGTTTGCCCCTGCGACAAATCATTCCACTGAAAATGTATCATTTACAATTTCCTCCATTTCTGTGATGTAGCCAAACAGTGCTCAGTTTGTTATATTACAATTACTAAGAGAATGGAAGAACAAAGTAGATGTACTAAAGCATACAAGAAAATGGCAAATAACCAGCTGCTGGTTTGTATACTGATATCGACCCGCTTAAGCTTAAGAGTTGTGTGAGATTAAATTCAATATGAAAAATGACAAAAATTAAGTCACTTTTACTTTTAAAAAGAATATTAAGGTAGAAGTTTCAGATATACACAGTGAAATCAGGCCTATGGCATGTCAACAATATGCTCAAGTTTACAGGAAGAAGCACATTACTTTGGTGTATGAGACATGCTATACCCTACCAGATCAAGGGGCTGTCTGGTCTAAAATGATATTCCTGCAGTCACTCTATGTGACTGCAGACTTATGAATTCTCCGAGCACATACACTGTGAGCTGCGAGTATTCGCCAGTGTCTTAATCCAGGAAAAGCGGTCAAGTGACTGCAATTGTGCGATATGCATGTTCTCGGCCAGAACCCGACTAGTGGACACAGTCTCACTCAATGCAAGTATTCAAGTACCTACTCAAGATGCCACAGCCATCTGACATAGATTTAAAGCAGACATCAACCAAGAGATTGCCATACTCAGGTTTTACATGCTAACAAAATCAGATCACCCAGATCACCAATAGGATCATCATAAGTTCACTACTGCAAAAAATGACCTAAGTCGAAAAAAGGAAAGTTTAATAATTTTTCTCACCGAATCACCATAGAAGCACCCAAACTCCGAACCTAAACTTTGTTTTCTTGGAACAGTCTGAGTTTGAACTGAACACCAAACTTCAGGTTTGCTCACCTCTATTCATAGACTTGATCTGACTTCCTGTTACATACTGGAGATACATCACATAAACTCCTGCAACACTTTTACTGACTAAAACAAGTAGATCAAGAATGGAGTAGTGGCAATGGATTGCTGGCATCAAAAAGGGGAATAATAGGCAAGACATCATCTTCTTGCAACAGATCACTTATATTCAACCTTTCTTATTGTGAGAGCCACATTCAGCTTGGAGAATTGGTCACATGCCACATTCAGTGCCCTTCTCCCCACAGTATTGACAACCAGTACCACCAGTTATAAAGAAAGTCAAAGCAGCCCCACAAAAAGCACATAGGGACCTTTTGCCCCTTCCCTTTTACTTACATCCGGGAGTGCCTACTTTACCCCCATTCAGCATTCTAACATCAAGCACACTCACCACACTGTTGCATCTAGCTTCAAAAACGTAACATGCAGTATCATTCTATTTACAGCTTACCATATTTATCCTGTCACCCAGGATATGAACATCGAGATCTTCTTTTCTTCGTGGACTATTCAGAAAACTCACCATCTGGAGACCTGCTTTTCATAGGTATTTTCTAGACCTGGTGCTAATGCATGTGGTTCCCGTGCCAAAGGTTGGGGAACCCAAGAATAGACTATGCCACTTCTCCACTCAAAATCCCCCAACAAAATATTTCTGAAGAGTACCTTTGCAGGGATGATGTCACACTTGAGACTGGCATTGCCAGAGCATAAGTTTATATACCATACATAAAGTATACATGTAAGTTACTATCAGACCCAACCTCAACACTGGCTAGATGGGCTGGTCTGGCACTGGGCCACAACAGTATCCTTGTCCTCATGATGTGCACAATGTTTAAAATTATGCCAGAGCCGTAAGTGCCCTGCCCTACCATGTCACAAGCCACAGGCTGTTTCCGGTCTGTAGCTGGCCAGAGGCCAGAACTATGTAGGGGGTGTCAAATGAGGCAATGACCACTTCATAGCATGGCTTTCGACAGGCCACAGAAAACAGTTAAGAGGGGGAGTGAGAAGAGTTTCAGTTTATTTTTATTTTTCTATTATAATTATTACCTTGTGGAAGCGCATAGGGCACTATTACTATATGAAGGCCGAGAGAAGGCACTTACACTATATAGAATTGCAGGCAAGGCATTATTACTATGTGGAGAAATAGGTTGGGGGGACATTATTATTGTGCGGGGCAAAATGGTAATCAATTATACTCTGTTGGGCACTAGGAAGGGGCAGTATTATTGTTTAAGGCCCTATAAGTGGTTATAGGTGTGGAAAAATGTGTAAGAGATTGGAAAAGGAATCTGCCAAAGGAATCTATGTGTTAAATTCTTCAGAGACCAAACATGAATGGAAGAAATCATCATGACAGTCTGAGCCTAATAGAGGGGCAAAGGAAGTCAATGACTTCAATGAAAAATGATAACATGAGTCATTCAATTTACCTGTACTGTACACTTTTATGATCCTTAGTGTACCTATGTGGAACTGATATTTACTATGCTTTATGGTCAATATATGTTATCAGTCTTCATACAGTATTTTTTGTCAGTGATCATCATGGTGTTTTCAAACAACTAAACCTCAATCTATACCCATAATCAGCGTAGGGTCATAAATGCAAACACAATTTGCCCAAAGGGCAACTAGAGGTACCCTAATCTAAAGATTAATAAAACTTAACTTTTAATCCTAACAAATTAACACAGATCAATCTAAAATCAGTAGCAGGTAGAGCATTCAAACATATACTAATTCACGTATCCGGCCGCAGACCGGACACTATGAGTATGTGAACTGTCCTACGATAATTGACAGAGTGATATTGCCCTACCCTGCCTGATAAAAGCTAACTAATAGCCTCCCCAACATGTTTCACTATGTCTGGCTTCATCAGGGGGCTAAGGCTAAAGTGATCATCATGGTGGTTATTCGTTATAGTGGTGAGTATTTCGCTATACGAGCAAAGGTTGCTGTAAGTTTGTAACTCAGTTTAGGAGCAATCTTTGCTGTATGAGCAAATACTCACCGCACAAACTTCCGGTTCCGTACTTTCACCGCGCTCTGACCTGCTCTTGCTGTCCGCACAAACACACACAAACACACACAAACACACAGGCACACACACATATTATGCTCACCTTACCTTCCATTCCTTCACCGACCTCCTGGTTCTTGTAGTTCGCAGGTACAGAATGTGTATCCGGTAACCATCGTTAAGATGGAGGAACTTCTGTTGTCAGCACTTCTCAGAGGCAGCGCGATGACCAATCAGAGGCAAGCGGCTCATGCCTTTGACGTCAGTGTGCTGGCCAATCAGAGGCAAGCGGCTCCTGCGCATGACGTCTGATGCTGACGCGCTGACTGGGGAAGCTCCGGCATCGGTCTCGATGGTTACTGAATACCAGCGGACTAGAAGAACCAGGAGGCTGGCGAGGGAACGGAGGATAAGGTGAGCATAGTGTGTGTGTGTGTGTGTGTGTGTGTTTGTGCATGTGTGGAATGGCACAATAGGGGACCAGGATGGGACAATGCACAAGTTGTGGAATGAATTGTCTGAGCTTGCATTATTTCCTATTGGAAATTTTGCTTTGCTAGACGAGTAATTTGGTTTATAAGCACACTCCCAGAACGGATTGTTCTCTTAAACCAAGGTTCCACTGTATTGGTTTTGGTACTTTGTTTTTTAGAATTATTTGGTCACTCTGTAATGGTTATGGTGTGAGTATTATTGGTCCCTTGTATAGTGATACTATATATTGGTTTTGGTCTGGATCTTGTTCAGAAGCGGTATAGTAACAATACTTGTTTAGTGTTATTAGTTGATGACTGACATTTTTTATTCCAGAAATGCGAAATAAACCCCAATCATCCATAAACCACAAAACTAGTTTCATATTTCATATTCATCGATTGGCAAGTGGGCCGGTGTGCTTTCAATTGGAAGGAGTGAATTTGAGTTCCAGTCTGGTTAGTATACAGTCTGGTTAGTATACAAATACATGGTAAAAAAGCTATGTTGGTATGGAGGCTGTAGAAATAGTATGGACAGTAATACAGCTTCATATGTTTATAATCTTTATATTATCACATCCATCCTGTTCTGGCATTCAAGGGATTCATTCAGCGAAATCCTAAGTGTCCATATGGACCACTATAAAAAAGAAATGTACATCAACCTTGATGGAATTTTTCGGCCAGAAATATCCCTAATGGCCACTTCATGTTTTATTGAATTTTCTCCTTTGAGTCTACTTTTTGCAGTTTTATTTTCTTTAACTAGATGAAATACACTGCATTCCTCTATAAATCTCCCCATTTTGTCAGTATTCAGAATAATTATGTAAGCTTTGTGCAAGAAAAGACTGTTACATAGCAGCACAAAGGTCATATAAATCTTAAATATAGCGTACAGTGGTGAAGATAGATCCCACATAAAAACACAATATTTTAAAAAGACTAAGATCATAAAACTAATTTCAGAATTCCAGCAATGGCATAAGCTGCTTTTTATTGTAAGCAAACACAATATTAGCCAAAATACTGACTCATTGTAAAGTACATGCTATAATTTATCTCATGTGCTTAGCAGATAGATTGCACATAGAAACCTCAAGCCTCTTCACGCAAGGCAGGGACTTCCTGATGTGCGCCATGACCTTATCATGTGCACTCTAGGCAGGAACTTAGAGCCGCCACTACGCCGAAATTTGTGGTCTACCATGGAGAGGTCCAGATTTCAGCATACTGCGGCAATAAGATGGGGCACGAAGTACCATACGGGAAACAGTGAGTAGCTGTCAGAGTTCCGGGATTTCCAATTTTCTTCTGAAGGATCTTGCCCTTTGTTAACATGGAGTTTTCTGTTCTGTTGCCCTACTTCCTGTTCATCTGTTTAAAAGCCCGCCCCTAAGCCTAGTCTAGTTGCCTGAGTATACTGCTTCCTGTGTACTCCTGCCCTGCTGCTCTCATCTCCTGATTGCTGTTTGGATCCTGTTGAAACACCCGACATCGGCTCTGGACATCACCTGTCTCATCAAGCTGTGCTCGGACTCTGTCTGCCGTCTCTGGTCGGCACTTCTGCCCGGTCCCTTCCGTTTCATATCCACCCTAGGACTCACATTACGTACGGACATTTTTTGGACTATACCTGTTGCCCTTTTGTGTCCCGGCTGCTGCGCATTTAGGCCTTGTGGGGTGATTGCCAGACAGCCCCTGTATAGGGGTTTGCTCCTTACAAGGACTATTTATTAGTTGGATCTACGAACGCTCTCCCGCACACAATACAGTCTATCTAGACCGCCAGCTCCCTATCACTGCGTGTTCACAAAATGGCCGCTGGCTTATATAGCCCCTATGACGCTGTGCGGCCAAGCCAAGCACAGTAACACCACAACAAAGATGGCTGCAGTGTTACTGTGAGGGCAAGCAACATCAGATGTGTTCATTGGCTGGAAAACAGGCACCAGGAAGTCAGAAATGAAAATGAAAGTATCGGAACAGATGTTGTTTTATCCATCTGATAGAGAATGGTGCAAATAGCCTGTTATCCGTCGTTTACCGAATAGTGGTGAATACATTCGCTCATCCCTTTAAACTATGACTTTTCCATGTGGTAACTGTACTCTACTGAGCCTTGCACCTACAAAACGTGATCAAGACATATTTACTTCAACAATGAGGGTTTCCATTTACTGAGATCAATCTGAGATCCGGAAAGTGATGAGGAACTCATATGCCACATTATAAAAATGCATAATTTTTTTGAAACTGATGATAATAATGATCATATGGTAAAAATTAGTAGGACACCTACTGGAACTTTATGACAGTTCCTTCTAACTCCATAGGTATTAACATGGAGTTGGTCTCTACTTTTCAGCTAAAACGCTTGCACTGAGAAGACTTTCTACAAAATTTTGGAGTGAGTCTATCTGAGTTTTTGACAATTCATACAGAACAGCATTTGTGAGGTTAGATATTGATTTTGGATGAGAGGGCCTGGATCATAACCTCTATTCTAGTTCATCCCAAAAGTGTTCAATGGGGTTGAGATGAGGGTCTGTGCAGGCTAATCATGGTCTGCCACACCAAACATCCAACCATGCCTTTATTGACCTTGCTTTGTTCTAGTGGCATTCTCCATACATATTTGTCAATCCACAAAATACATTTCCAGTCCTGCAGAGTTCAGTGATGGCATGCTTTATACCGCTTCATCTCACACCTGGCATTGTGTTTTGTGATGGAGGGTTTGTATGTGTGACGCCCTGGCCTATCAGGTCATCACAGCGTATTGTGCAATTTACCCTCCCGCACAATATCCACCCTCCTTGGTTAGCGGATCCCAGTCCTCCGGTGTTGTTAACAACTACTCCAATTAAAATCCTAGGAACACTTCCCACTTGAACCTACCAGACACACCATTGGGGGCCTGAAGGGAATAGGGCCGCCCACTTGGGGGTTTTTAGAGGAGAAAGTGAGGACAGTAACAGTTGAGAGTTGGGAGTTGAGAGAAGAGAGTGTAGGAGAGAGGAGTTGAGGTGGCTCTCATAAGGAGAGGCCACGGTGGAGAGCTCCTGTATACTAGGTGGCAGATGTTGGTCTGGGCCTAGTAGGAGCTGGAACCCGGTCACAGGGGACAGTGTCAAGGGGCACGGACTGCTGAGGAGGGCAGCCGGCGGCCTTGAGCTATCACCGGGCAGGGGCCAGGGCACAACGGGGTACGTGGACCCCAGGCCGGAAAGTAGCTTCCTGCATTCTGGTAATTTACCCGACGGGGGTGAAGACTTCAAGTGTCATCCCAAACCCGCTCCAAAATCGGGGTACTAGCACACCGATAGGATAGGAATTTCCCACTACAGTCCAAAGAAATCCTACGTGTGAACCCTGAGAGCAAGCTCACTCCGTTAGCCATATGGGTGAGCGGGACCCAGAGAGTTCTATACCGACGGGTCCAAGTGAGACTAAGGTGCCAGGGATAGGGCCACAGACCAACAACAACACCAGGGGTGCGGATCCAGGCGTGCTCCCCGCAAACTATCATGGTGCACAGAACTTTGGTTTACAAGCTGTTGGTGTGGTTATTCTAGGACTGAGTGAGTAAATTGAAGCCCCTGCACCTATCCCCCAACGGCACCCAAACGCTATCCATCACCAACGGGCCCCGGGACACAAACCCCCTAACCACGGAGGGGTAAACATCAGGCTGCCGCACCATCGTCACCGGGCTCCCCAACGGCAGTGGTAGTCCCTCACCTTACCACGCACCGTGGGTGGCGTCACGAACTTTCCAAAACTCCCCTGTACATATTCCCACCCTTCCTTTTAATCGAGTGGCCGTGCGACCCCCGGGTCCGGAGACCCCTCGAGCCACTGCGGATCCGGATCCGAGCAGCGGCAGCAGCCTGGCTGCTCGCCCGGGGGCGGTACATATGCAGCAGCTAGGCCATGAAAACCAAAGCTATGAAGATCTCAGTGCACAGATTTTGAGCTGATGTTTATAACACAGGAGGTTTGGAGATCTGTAGCAATTGCGTTTGCAGATCATTGATGACTTTTATGCACTAACTTTACATGGTCTGCCACTTTATTAATGATTTGCTGTGGTTCCTAAATGCTTCCACTTTCTAATATTACCTTCACCTTTTGATCATGGAACATTGGTGAGGGAATTCATTTCATAAATGGAATTGTTCCAACAGTGGCATCCTATTACAGTACCGTGATCCAATTCAGTGACCTCTCTAGAATGAAACATTCTTGTAGAAATTGTGCATATGCAGACCTGAGAAATGGGACTGATTGATAAACATGAATTCACTGCTTTAGGCCCGTTTCACACGGCAGTGAAAATCACAGATGTTCTTCACTGATGTGTAAAACACGCACATGTCCCTCCGTGTTCCGTGATTCACGGCACACGTGGGTTGTCTATGTGCAATATGGGCTCCGTTCTCCGTGGTCCGTGATTGCACATAGTGATCAACTCACCTGTGCCCGCTCCCGCTCTCCATGGTGCTGAACACTCACGCGGTGCAGCATCCGGACAGCGCTAACCCCTGCATCAGGTGCTTCTGGGTCGGCTGTGTCGTGCATTCATGAATATGCACAACAGTAATGAGCTGGCTCAGAATCAGCAGGCAGCATAGGATGCACAGAGCGTCACTGGAGCCGGGTGAGTAAAAATGATTTTTATTTTCTAAGCACGTTTTTTTCTAGCACGTGTTTCACGGATCACACACGGATCGCACCACTGCGTGGTCCGTGGGACATCAGTTATGCCAGTAAAAAATGGACATGTCTCCGTGCGGCAATCAAGGACATGCATGTACGCCGCACGGAGACACGGTCAGTGAAAAATCACTGATGTGTGCGCAGACCCATTGATTATAATGGGTCTGCGTATGTCAGTGATTCTGGTACGTAGAAAAAAAAGCACAAACGTACCAGAATCACTGACGTCTAAAACGGGCCTTAGGCCTCTTTCACATGTGAGTGAAAAACATATACGTTTTTCACTGACATGTGGAAGGTGCGTATGGCCCTCCGTGTGCCATGGTTTTGGTACACGTGTGTTCTCCATGTGTTATCCGTGGCAACACACGAAGTGCAGGAACTTTATACTCACCTGTCCATGCCACTGCTGTCCCTGGTGCAGATGTCTCCTGCGCTGTCACTTCCGGGTCTGCGGAGCAGTGAATATTCATGAGTATAAAGAGTAGGCCTGGAAGCAAGTGACAGTAGCGCCAAAGACAGCAGCGCTGGAGACAGGTGAGTATAGAAAATCATTTTATTTCACAGACATATGTTTTCTCCAGTACGTGTCACACAGATCACACCCCTGTGTGGTCTGTCTGACATCAGTGGTACTGGAGAAAAACGGACATGTCTATGTGTGGAACACATGGACAGGCGTGTGCTGCATAAGGACACACGGTCCCTGAGAAATCATTGTTATGTGTGCAGACCCATTGATTTTAATGAGTCTGCAGAATTCTGGTACGCATAAAAATGGGGACATACATACTGGTATCACTGACGTATGGAGGGGGCCTTAGGGATGTGCCCCAATACATTTGTCCATATAGCGTATATACATAATTCAAATGAGAGCAGGACAAAGCCATATCCATAATTCAAGTGAGAGCAGGACAAGGCCAGGACAAATCTGGTGCAATTGTGGAGAAATGAAATCCAAAATACAGTATATTAGAAAACTGTTCAACTACTCATTTACTCAATCTTTAAAAATATTTTCATACAAGAACCTATTAAGAGCGTGGCGACATGGTGTCTGTACCTGGGCTTACAATACGCATTTTTACTACATATTGATTTGTTCTTTGCTGACATAATCAAATTTCATGAGTGCTGGTTATTTTGCTTTACTGGCGTCTTATATTAACTATGAAGGATCAGGTAAAGCAGAATTCACAAAAATCATCATGCCATGGGATGAAAGATACAGAAAAAGCCACCCTATGGAAAAAAAAAAAGAGAAGGTATGACAGTATAAAGGTTGAGTTGTTCCTCAATTAGTATAGGGGGTAGTTAAACATTCGCGCCTGTTCTCTTCTGAAGCATCCAGGACAGCTAGAGAATAACATTCCCCCAGCTTTAATTTTTTTTTTAATTAAAGTTTCTAATTCTAAATACTGTAATTGCAAAGTTTCCCAATCCTCAGATTTTGCTGCTGAAAATGAGTTCAGTTGTGTTTTGCTGCAGACATTTGGAATGAATGGGTTTGTTTCTGGCATCTCGCGCGGCTCTGTGCAGTAATGTTTATATACCGCTATGTGGAGTGCTATGCACACTGTGGATGAGACGGCACAATCCAAGCCTTTCACGGGAAACTCGTACTGCGGAACTCTTTCATTTCAACGGCAGAGGGCGCCAAAGCCTTTCTGTCTATCCGAAGCATGAAAAGATGTGTTATTTGGCCAATCTGGGGAACTGTCACATATCTTTACTTCAGTTTCACTGACACAGAATAATGACATTACAATGACAAGCAGAGAAAAAGAAATCTATTAGAAGGCAGAAAACCCAACATTGATTTGTTAAATCTTCAGTCTATTGTGCTGTGCATTTGATGATATCTAGGAACTGATATTTATACAGTAAAGGCACATCTATTTAACCCCTTCAAACAATGGCAATTTTCTGGTTTGAGCATATATTTTTCCCTCTCCTTCATCTAAAGGCCGCTTTACACACAATTTGTGACGCACATCCGGCGTCGTTATCGATGTCGTTGCGTGTAACACCTACGAGCCACCGCTAACGATCAAAAATAGTCACCTAATCGTTGATCGTTGACACGTCGTTCATTTTCAAAATGTCGTTGCTTGTTGTGGACGCAGGTTGTTCGTTGTTCCTGAGGCAGCACACATCGCTAGGTGTGACACCCCGGGAACGACGAACAACACCTTACCTGCGTCCTCCGACAATAAGGTGGGTGTGAAGTTAATGCGGCTGCTCTCCGCCCCTCCGCTTCTATTGGTCGCCGGCTGTGTGACATCGCTGTCACGCCGCACAAACCTCCCCCTTAAAGAAGAGATTGTTCGCCGGCCATAGCGACGTCGTTAGGAAGGTAAGTACATGTGATACGTACCTGCGATATCGTTCGCCACGGACAGCGATTTGCCCGTGACGCACAAACGATGGAGACGGGTGCTATCGCTAGCGATGTCGCTGCGTGTAAAGCAGTCTTAAGAGCCATAACTTTTTTTATTTTTCCATCAGTATAGCAATATGAGGGCTTTTTTTTTGTGGAATGAGTTGTCCTTGTGAATGACACCATATTGTACTGGAAAACGGGAAAAAAATTCCAAGTGCGGAGAAATTGCAAAAAAATGTTTAATTCCCCAATATTTTTTTTTTTATTTACCATGTTCACTATATGGTAAAAGCGACTTGGCAATATTATTCCCCAGGTCAGTATGAGTTTGTAGATATCAAATTTGTATAGTCTTTTTTTGTATAAGTGACAATAAAAAAAATCTGAAATTTGTAAATAAAAAAAAGCAAATCTAGCGCCATTTTCTAAGACCCGCAACGTTCTAATTTTTCAGAAGCTGTGGCTGTGTAATGGCTTATCTTTATACTATATTATACTACTTTGGTGTAGATGTAATGTCTTAATTGCCTCTTATTTTATCTTATTGCAATGTTGTGTAGACCAAATGAACGTAATTCTGGAGTGTTGAATTTTTCATTATGTCCTTTACGGACCAGTTTTATTTTTATATTTTGATAGATTTGGGCATTTCTAAATGGAGAAATACCAAATATGTGTATTTTTTTTCTTAATTGTTTCATTTTCAGTTGGGCAAAAGAGGGGTGATTTTTGCCACCTAATCTGAGAGCATAATGTAGAGAAAGAGTCACTGATTAAACAGATGTGTCACTTACAGGGCTGCTTACTGTAGTTTCGATAAAATCCCTATTTTATCATCAGGAGATTATCACTACAGGACTAGTAAACCAGCTGCATGTAGTCCTTCATATTCATGAGCTCTGTATAACCCAACCCACACCACTGATTGGCAGCCTTCTGTGCACAATGTACATGGGTAGAAATCTGCCAATCAGTGTTGTTGGCAGGGTTATATAGAGCTCAGCATTCACAGAACTCCTAGATCTGCAGAAAATTAAACAGTGATTTTATCAAATGACAGCAAACAGCCCAGAAAGTGACACATCACTAGAATCAGAGTCTCTGCCCCTAAATTATGCTGCTCTAAGGCAAGGTAGCAAAAATCTGGTGTCAGATTCCCTTTAAACTAAGAAAAAGACTGATGTCACATCCTATCTGTCTAATGTTAACAGGTGCAAACTGACCATGAAATTGCTCTTCAGCCTCAGGCAATTTTAATTCTCCATTTGCAGGTTTCTGTTCGTCCATAAATTGTAGGTTTTTTAACCCAAAAAGAGGCATTAGTTTAATAGGGACTCAATAAAAAAGAGACCGCCTTGCCATTGGCTGTTGGGCTCACAAAAAACTGGCCATTTTTGTGTGCTAAGTATGTCATTTTTACATGTTTATCATAGCAGTAAAGCATGTCTATATTCCCACATTCATTGTTCCACATATCTTAGCACTACAGTGTGCAATTGTCTACTTTTTGTTACTAGATCTCCTTTTAGGCCTCCGACACACTCACGTGAAAATCACGCATGTGCCGAGAGACACGTATTTCCCCTGCGTGTTGCGTGTAGGTAAGTACGTGTCTCCGGTACGTGCGGACCACGTGTGTTCTCTGCATGCTATCCGTGATAACATACGGAGAACAGGTTATTTACATACTCACGTGGTCCTTTCTGCTGTCCGTGGTGCTGATCTTCGGTCTCCAGCCCTCCCGTCTCCCCGCTGCTGCTGCTTCCGGCCGCAGTGAAGTGAATATTAAATGAGAATAATGAGCGGCGGTCGGCAGCAAGTGACACCAGCGGCAGAGACAGGAGGGCTGGAGAAGGTGAGTTAAGGTTTTTTTCTTTTTCTCTGACACGTGTGTTTTCTCCGGTGCGTGTCACACGGGACCACATCCATACTATACCCGTGTGGTACGGGTGCGGGCCGTGTGACACCCGTGCTGCCGTAGAAAACACTGACATGTCAGCGTGTAGAAAAATGCACACACGTACAAACGCACACGGACACACGTTCCGTGTGGTTTTACGTGTGTGTGCCTGCTACAATAGGGTAGCATTGCTGAACGTGTCTCCGTGCTGCCGGTACATGCAAAAAATGGCAAACACGTACCGGCGGCACGGATGTGTGTTGGAGGCCTCAAAGATAGAGCAATCAATAAATTACACAATTATGCCACACAGCGCAGTGAACACTATATAGGCATAGCTGAAGCTGAAATGCTTTAAGGGTTAACACAGAAAGTTCAGGCATGCCCGTGTTGTCACAGATCGATCTTTTGTTTATTTGCTATGTTTGTTTTAGCAGCCAAACACTTATCATTGGTGTGGATAGCTTGCTCATGCCATGATGTCTAGCACTCCCCTTGCTAAGATAGACACCTCACAGTCAATGCACTATCTCTATTGAGAGCCTCGTGTGGGTGCGGACAGCTCCCAGCTCTGCTACGCTCAATTCTGAGATAAAGTCAGAATGGCTACACCCAGTAATATAAGATAAACATGGTTAGCTTCAGAATCACTTTGCCTACAACATGCTGCTCTCATATGAAGTAGCAAAAACTTGCTGACAGATTTCCTTTAAGTATGTAAGTTATTCTGTTCTAAGAAATCATCTTGGTCCTTTTTGAAACCATTGACTGTTCCCAATTGACAAGCTCCTAAAGTAATCTATATCAGAGATTAATAGTACTTATAGCAAAGAAAACTTCACTCTTCTGTAGATTAAAGGGCACTTTACACACTGTGATATCGCTATCGATATCGCTAGCGAGCATACCCGCCCCCTTCGGTTGTGCGTCACGGGCAAATCACTGCCCGTGGTACACAACATTGCTAACACCCATCACACATACTTACCTGCCTAGCCACGTCGCTGTGGCTGGCAAACTGCCTCCTTCCTAAGGGGGCGGTTCGTTCGGCGTTACAGCGACGTCACTAAGCGGCCGCCCAATAGAAGCAGAGGGGCAGAGATGAGCGGGACGAACATCCCGCCCACCTCCTTCCTTCCTCATTGCGGGCTGCTGCAGGTACGAAGTTGTTCCTCATTCCTGCGGTGTCACACGTAGCGATGTGTGCTGCCGCAGGAACGACGAACAACCTGCGTCCTGCAACAGCAACAATAATCAGGAATGGAACTACATGCCAACGATCAACGATAAGGTAAGTAATTTTGATCGTTAACTGTTGTTCGTGCGTTTCACACGCAACGACGTCACTAACGGGGCCGAATGTGCGTCATGAATTCCGTGACCCCAACGACATCTCGTTAGCGATGTTGTTGCATGTAAAGCGGCCTTAAGCCTTTTTTCTCCAGATTCAGGGAGTGCCCTGTTGACTTTTGAGAAAGTTTTACATGAAACAGCTTTCAACCACATTTTTTGTATAGGCAATTTATGTATTTGTAAAGGATAATTATGTTCCCTTCAGATATCCCTTTTAAAGACTAAAAAGATGTACTTATTTTAATATTTCCTCATAACTAAGATCCTCAGTCAGTTTTTTGGCTCTTCTTTATAGCATTTCTAACATTCTTTCTATGAACTGGTGTCCAGAACTTAACTGGATATTCCAGATGAGGCTGCATTACTGTTTTGTAAAGAGGCAATAGTATCTCCTTGTCCCACAAATCCATGCTTCTTTTATTGCATGAACAAACCCGGAAAATCAGCTGATTTTTAGTCTGTGATCTAGAAGTACAACCGGATCCTTCTCTACACATGGCTCTCCTACTTTTCAGACACTTAGAACATATGAGGCTTACAGATTCTTAATACACATATGCATAATTTTACATTTATCAACATTCGACCTTATCTGCCAAGTAGGTGCCCAAGTAATCAGTTTGTGCAAGTAAGCTAGTAACTTATGAACATCTTCTACAAACTACATTATATAATGAAGCTTAGTGTCATTTGCAAAAATACAAGCAACACTATTAATCCCACCTTCTATAATCATTAATAAATTAGTTGAATAATAGTGGTCCCAGCAGTGAACCTTGGGGTATGCTACTTCTAAACCTATAGACCTTATTATACTCATTAGGTAGGGACAGTGTTTAACCTCTAATCTAATGTTTCTCAACTCCAGTCCTCAAGACCTACCAACAGATCATGTTTTCAGGTTTTCCTCAATGTTAGACAGGGAATAATTCCATCACCTGTGCGACATTAAGGAAATCCTGAAAACATGATCTGTTGGTGTGTCTTGAGGACTGGAGTTGAGAAACACTACTCTAATCAAAGTCCAAAAACACTAAATCTAATGATATTCCAATATCTAAATTAGTATTTATCTTTACATAAAGACATCAGATCGATGAAAACAAATTATGGTAGCCTAGGGTTGGGAAACCAACTTCACTAGCGGGAGTTCTCTGTGTCCTAATTATCTGTTGGCCAGCATGGTTGCTCAGTGGTTAGCAATGTTGCTTTGCAGCGTGGTGTCCTGTATTCGAATCCCACCGAGGGCAACATCTGCAAGGAGTTTGTATGTTCTTCCTATGTTTGCATGGGTTTCCTCCAGTTTACTCCCACACTCCAAAGACATACAGATAGGGAATTTAGATTGTGAGCCCCAATGGGGACAGTGTTCTAGAAGACATTTTCTTCAAGGTGTGGTAAAGCAAAAATTCTGTATTTTTCAAGAAAACTAGTAAAATATATCTTTGTACCATGTTAGCCAGTAGAGATAAACTATTATTTAAAGACAGGACAATGCTTCATTGCATGTATTGATATCCTCCAGTGCTTAGATAACTAGTAAAAGCCCCAAAGATTAAAGAATAATGACATGGCCCCTACCTCACCTGACCTAAACCTTATTGAGAAGATGTCAGCCCTTCTTAAATGGTAGATTTACGATGAAGGAAAACAGTCCACCTTTCTAAACAGAGTCTAAAAGACTGTGTTTGGTTCTGCCCAAAAGGTTGATCATCAAATAAAGAAACTGACAGACTCCATGACTTTTATTGAAAAGAAGGGTGACTACTTTGGTCATTAATATTCTTTTTGCAAAGTCAGAAATGTATTTTTGTATATTTTGAGTTGTTTGGCTTTTATTTTCTCTTTAAAAGATGAAAATAAACAATTAATATGGGGAAATGTAACTTTTTCATTTGGTTACATAATAATTCTTCACATTATACTGCCCAATAATTCTGCACACATAAATAATACCCCAAGAAAGACAAATCCTAACTTTTACTTTAATAAATATTTAGGTTTATTAATTTATTATTTTTTTGGAATGACCGACAACACTGTAGATTAATTATAAAATTGATCAAAAAAAGAAATTGTCTAATAATTCTGAACACAGGATAATAGCATATTGGTATGTGTGAAAATGTATGAGCACTTATGTGTATATGTCTGGACAGTATATGGAATTTTGGGAGCATGATCCTGCACTAGCCATAAGAGCATTATTTACTTTTTGCAATAAAATTCCTTTTTAATAGGTGATGCATTCAGTCATACACAATAATACAATAAAATGAGAATATACCCTGCTGTAAATAACTGAGTAAAAAGTTATAGCACATATACAGTTGAAACCAGAAGTTTACCTCTTCTCTATAAAGACACATCTGCATGATTTTCTCACTATCTGACATGAAATCAGAATAAACCTTTCCCATTTAAAGTCATTTAGGAACCAAAACTATTTATATTTGCCAAATGCCAGAATAATGAGAGAGAATGTTTTAAGGCATTTTTATTACTTTCTGCAAAGTCAAAAATTTACATACATTTAATTAGTATTTGGTGCCATTCCCCTTAAACTGTATGACTTGTGTCAAACGTTTTGGATATCCTTCCACAAGAGTCTCACAATAGTTGGTAGGAATTTTGGCCCATTCCTCCTGACAGAACTGGTGTAACTGAGCCATATTTGTAGGTTGTCTTGCTAGCACTTGCCATTTCAGCGTTACCTGTAAATTTTCAATAGGATTGAGATCAGGGGTTTGTGATAGCCACTCCAAATATTGACTTTGTTATCATTAAGCCACTTTGTAACCAGTTTAGCAATATGCTTCAGGCCATTGTCCATTTAGAAGACCCATTTCTGCCCAAGCTTTAAGTTCCTGGCTGATGTTTTGAGATGTTGCTTCAGTATTGCCACATAATCTTCTTTCCTCATGATACCATCTATTTTGTGAAGTGTATCAGCCCCTCCTGCAGAAAAACAACCCCACAACATGATGCTGCCACCCCCTGTGTTTCACAGTTGAGATGGTGTTTTTATCTTCAAAGCTTTTCACTTTTTTCTCCAAACATAACGATGGTCATCAATCTTAGTTTCGTCAGACCACAGGACATGTCTCCAAAAATGAAGGTCTTTGTTCCTGTGTGCATTTGCAAACATTAATCTGCCTTTTTTTATGTTTCTTTTGGAGAAATAGCTTCTTGCTGGCAGAGTGGCCTTTCAGCCCATGTTGATACAGTACTCGTTTAACTGTGGCTAATGACACAATCTTACCATTTTTGGCCAGCATCTTCCCAAAGGTCTTTTGCTTTTGTTCTTTGGTTGATATGCACATGTCTGACCAAAGCAAGTTATTCTCTGGTGCACAGAACCCGTCTCCTTCCTGACAGGTTTGATGGCAAGACATTCCAATCTTATTTGTACTTGCGTATAATTCTTTGTACAGATGAACAAGGCACCTTCAGGTATCTGAAAATTGCACCCAATGATAAACCAAACTTGTGCAAGTCCATGATTCTGTTCCTAAGATGTTGATTGATTTCTTTTGACTTTCTCATGATACTACACAAAGATGCAATGTGTTTCAGGTGTGTATTAAAATACATCCACGGGTGGGACTCTAATTAAATTGGATATTGCCAATAAACCAGAAGCTTCCAAAGACATGACATCATATTATGAGCTGTCCCATATGTAAATTTTTGACTATGCAGAAAGTAATAAAAATGGCGTAAAACATTCTCTCTCTCTCTCATTATTCTGCCATTTGGTAAATATATGGTAAATAATTTTGGTATCTAATTGACCTAAAACGAAAAAGGTTTGCTGTGATTTCGTGTCATAGAGAAAACATTGCATGTGTCTTTTAGATAATGTATGTAAACTTCTGGTTTTAACTGTAAATAAGTAACATAGCGTACTTTCCTCCTCATACTTGCACACGTTTCCTCAGCATACTTCAGTTTTCTCCCACACTGCAAAGACTGATAGGGAATTTAGATTGTGAGCCCCAATGTTGACAGTGATGATCATATCTATAAAGCGCTGTGAAATTAATAACTCTATATAAGTAAAAAAAAAAAAAATACTTATTAGATGCTGATTTCGATCAAAAAAGCACAAAAGCCATAACACCACAATAAGGTTTAACCCAATTGGGTCAGTCCTACACTATCTAATATTAAAACCATACAATGTAGCAGAACCAACTTCAATATGAATAAAGGCAGAGAGACACCGGGTCCCTACAACGGACACCCAGCCATGGGAAGCAATATAAATGAAATGCCCAGCTCATAAAAAAGTTAGTTCTGTCACTATTAGGCCACTTTCATACTCAGTGATTCTGGTACGTATGTACTAGTTTTTATATGTACCAGAATCACGGACATACGCAGACTCATTATAATCAATGGGTCTGCGCACACATCAGTGATTTTTCACTGACCGTGTCTCCATGCGGCGTACACACATGTCCGTGTGCTCCGCACAGAGACATGTCCGTTTTTTTTCTGGCATCACTGATGTCTCCTGGACCATGCAGTGGTGTGAGCCATGAAACACGTACCAGAAAAACACGGACATTGAAAACAAAAAGCATTTTTAACTCACCTATTTCATCAATGCTGTCTCAGGCCCCTGCTGGCTGCTTCTTCACAGCTGGCCTGTTTTGGTCATGCATATTCATGTATGCAGGCATAGCCAACCCGGAAGGGGCGGAAATACAGCAGAGCTGAAGAGTTCAGCACCACAGACAGCAGGATCGGGGACAGGTGAGTATATGTTCACATGCAATAACGATCATGGAGTATGGATCACGGATTGCACATAGACAACCCACGTGTGCCGTGAATCACAGCACACAGAGGGACATATGCGTTTTTAACACATTAGTGAAAAATGTCATGTGAAACAGGCCTAAGAGAGTGTAGCACTGACCCAATTGGGCTACATTTTGATGTGGTGGGCTGACTTTTAGGCTTTTTGTTCTCAAAAACAGTGTGTACTAAATACCCTAAATTATTAATCGAAATGCACTATTGCTTTTTACTTATTTATGTACAGAAGGGTATATGATAATTTTATTTTTATCTTAGGGTTTATTTGTTTAATGGCCAGTGAGAACATGCTCTTATACTTTGAACCAACTTTTGCTCCAGCTCATTTTTTGAGATTTACAGTAATAATATAGCATTGTTTTTTCTATGGCAAATTTTTCTTTTTAGATGTAGTGTACAAATAAAAAGCAAATGAAAGCCTCTACATCCAAATTGTAATACAAACTCTCTAATCACACCATAATTGCTTCCAGGTAATTAGATCAATCATCAGCAGGTTAATATAGATATAACGCAAATGGTAGTTTTTATATGTTGTGATTATGTAGCCCATTTATAACAGAGATGGAGCTTTACTCCCTTGTGGAGCAACGTGAAGCTTATATTAGCCATTTTTTAAAAATGAGTCATCATTTGACTCTTTAGCGCTGAACAACATCCACAGCATGTCTGGCCAATCTAAATGTGCTGCAGAAACAATAATCAATTAGACCAGTGATTACTATAGCAGAGAGTCACGGGAGAAAAATGCTTTTCGCACAGCAATACATAAAACAGTAACACTGCCAGATGGTTTAGCACTGAGTAGAATTAATTTCACAGGAGAAATGTTTTTAAGGCATTAAAATTTCACACCGTTTAGCTAAAAGTATTTGTTTCTCTGTCGAAGCCTGGAAAATCCTTGCTCTTGACCCTCTTTCATCACATATATTTCACATCTGATAAGGCCGCTGGTTATTTGGAAATTTAATTACGTCTGAACAAAAGTCCATAAGCAATCTTTGGTAATTATAACCTGGCCACAGTTACTCCACATTATATCAAGCTGTATAATACCAGGGTTTCTAATTCAATATTTTGAAATGTTGTTAAGCCTGGTCATTAAAATGACAGGCAATTATATTACAAGATGATATGCATAATTTTGCTGTTTCTATAGGAACCATGTTTTATAAAAGCAGGTGTTTGTACAAAATATCAGCGCCGTGAACTGAATGATTTGTTATGTACTTTTTGCATAGTAGTCAGTAATCATATACAATAATAATTATAATATATAATAGAATTATATAAATAAATGAGTTATCAAACATTCTAAATTCTGAAGATGAATGTCCATTCTTAAAGGGGGTTTTATAGTTGTCAAAAAAATGTGGGTAAGGAAAGGTAAAATGTGATAAAATAATGATTGAAGCATTATTAATAGGGATGATCGAATAGTTCCGAATAGTTGTTATTCTGGTTTCCCATAGACTTACATTGCGCATCAAATATTCTCGAATAGCGGCGAGGTATTCGGAAAATATTCGCGAAGCCGAATAATCGGAGTATTCAATCATCCCTAAATATTAACCTTTGACTCTTCCACCTTTCCAGTCCTGCTGTTCCAGTGCTTCCTGCCAGTCTTTGTGTACGTTGCAGCAGTGTTCACATGCTGTATATTACATGTGATTGCCTCAACCAATTACTTGCCTGAGTGATAAAAGACATGAGAGAAGTCAGTGACTGGCTTCAGATGTCATGTGTAGAAATGAGTGAATCTTTGGAAGTTCAGTTTGGGAGGTACAGGCGAACCTTAGATAAAGTTCGATTTGTGACCCCGACTTGATCCAAACCTCAATGGAAGTCTGTAATTGGGCAGTTTATGGCTCCCCCTACATGCTGCCAGCCATAAGCAGAATACTTCCAGGGGAGGGTAGGCAGGGTTTTTCAATTCTTTTTTGTATGCACACATTCCATCACGCTGATTTTACCCCAAGTGTGAGTCGTTCAAACACTGCAAGCAGCCTGCACAGCACTGAGCATCACCCATACCCAAGCACAGCGCTGCTTGCTTGAGTGGTTTGCATTCGTAACTCACTCAAACTTCAAACCCATACTTTGAAATTTTGGTAGTTGGCTTCCGAACCCGAACTCCAAACATAAAACCTCAGGTTCACTCATCTCTAGTCATGTGTGGAGATGAGCGAACCTTTGGAAGTTTGGTTCGGCAGGTACAGTCGAACCCTAAAAAAGTTTGGATTGTGACCCTGACTTTATCCAAAAGGCAATGGAAGTCTGTAATTGGGCAGTTTGTTGCTTCACCATCATGCTGCCAGCCATAAGCAGAACACTTCCGGGGGAGGGTCGGCGGGTTTTTCAAAAAATGTTTCTGTATGTGTGTATGCACACTACATCTGATCACACTGATTTTACCCCCAGTGCGAGTTATTCAAACACTGCAGGCAGCTCACACAGGGCTGAGCATCACTCATAGCCAAGCACAATGCTGCCTGCTTGAGTGGTTTGTACTCGTAACTCACTCGAACTTCAAACCCGAACTTTGTTTTTTTGGTAATCGGTTTCGAACCCGAACTCAGACCATTGAACCTCTGGTTCACCCACTTCTAGTCATGTGTACTATGCAGGATGCCAACGCTTCATCGTCAGTGGCTGCCCTGAAACATCAGTTCTTTTAATATTTTATCACATCTTTCCCTATTCCTTTACCATTTTTTTTTGCAACATAGGAAACATAAACAATGTTTTGCTTTTTATCAAAAGGTTAAAGATTCTGTGGTAATGAATTTCTTAAAATATTTTTATTATTTTTGAGTTTGTTCTTTAAATTGATAAATAGATTTAAATCATACTAATACTATTATATACTGTGCACCTCACCAAAGAGTGGACTGCATAGTCATATATTAAAATTAGTATGCAGTAAGCTTCCTATAATGGGTCCTGCATGTGGGCAAACTGTCATGGCTTACATTGATCTTGACATATTTGCATTTTATGTGCAACATATTAAACAAATATGAAAATGTATATGTGTGATACATGCCTCAAAGAATGCTGTTTGTTGCCAATAGATGAGCTATTCATTTTCCATGGACTTTATGGATGTGTTTCCCCTCACATACAGTTAAATTGACTATAAGACATAACTAATTTCCTAGTTTGTAGTTTAAGTAGTTAGTTAGTGGTCACTGGTCATGAGCGAGCAAGCTCGCCCCTGCTCGTTACTCAATCAGGGTTCCTGGGTGTGACTCAGGAGTCAAAAGCAAGTCAATAGGAAACTCAGGAATTTTTAAACTCCAATGCTTGAGACTCAATCAACTAATGAGCGGGTCAAGCAAGTTCAGTTATCACTAGTGGTCATATATTACCTTCACTGTTTCAGATGCTTGAAACTAAACATATATCTTTTACTCAAATTAAAACCTAAACGCTTACGTCACACACAGTTTTTTTGTAACAGGATGACGCAAATTGTAAATTTTTTTCATAAGCATATTTCAGGCAACATTTTTTATTCATATATATTTTGTCTACAAAGGCACATTTTTAACACAGAAATGTCTGCAACAAGTATGGTACAACACCTGTAAAGACAACAGTATATATCCCAAAACGTAAAGAACTAGGTCATGTTCTGAGCAAAACCGGAACTCTCCATGAATGCATGTTATGCTTTGAATTCAGTAGAAATATCAATTCAACTTTGCACAAAAGTATAATATTATGAAAAGTATGCTAATATTAATATAAAGGGGCCAATTCATCAAACAGCTTTTGGCAGAACTCAGCACTTTGATGTCATTCCGGGTCAGCTTCAAAGACTTTTCGATAAGTGGGAAAGGGCATGGCCAAGGTTGGCTGCCAGTATATTCCACAAAAGTGTCATAACTTATTACAGTAATGTACTTAATCCTTGGCTACATTATATTTTTAATGGTGGCGCATAGTGGCTAAAAGATGCAACATATTTTTTAAGAGGCACACAAATCTTGACGAATTTGGTGCCTTTTGCTACAGTTTACTCTTCATTACCCCTTCACAACCTAAGAGGTATATGTACATCCTAGGTCACCTCCTCCCGGGTACTGCGGGCTTTTGTTGTGAGCATATGTATGCGACTAACAGGTACGGGTGGATCTCTGATCCACCCATGCCTGTTAACTTCTTAGATTGCACTGTCAAACTTTGACAACGCGATCTAATATACTCCGGCGGCGATCACGCGGTTCCTTGCCACCATCGGCAGCCCCATGAAGCGATCAAGGGGTGCCAATGGAGTGGCATGGCAGCATGAGGACAGCTGATGATCTCTGTTGCTACCATGACTTGTTTCCTGTGAATGATGGCAGGCAGTCACAGTTAAACAGCATTTCTGCTGATAAGAGCAATGCTGAAGCACAAGCAATCAGACCTTGCAGTGATAAAGTCCCCTAGGGGGACTAGTAAAATAAATAAAAAATGTAAAGAAAAGTGTTTTAAAGAATATTTAAAATAAAAAAACCTGAAAGGTCAATTCACCCTCTTTTCCCCATTTGGAGTAAAGCAATTCTGATAAAAAAATACACATATTTGGTATCGCCAAGTTCAGAAATGCCCAGTCTATCAAAATATAAAATCAATTAACCTGATTAGTAAATGGAGTAAAGAGACAAAAATTCAAAACTCCAAAATTATTATTTTTTGGTTGCCATAACATTACACTAAAATGCAATAACAAGCAATCAAAACATTGCATCTACAAAAACATTATAAAATTAAAAACATCAGCTCAAAACGCAAAAAATGAGAACGCTATGGTTCCGGAAAACAGCAAAAAAAAAAGCGCAATTCTTTTTTTCGACAGATTTCTGAATTTTTTTTCAGCACCTAGATAAAGTAAAACTAAGCCTGTTTGGTATCTATGAACTAGTACTAACCTGGGGAACCATAATAATAATAATTTTATTCATTTATATAGCACTATTAATTCCACAGCGCTTTATATACAATGGTAACACTGTCCCCATTAGGGCTCACAATCTAGAGTCCCTGTCTGTATGTCTTAGGAGTGTGGGAGGAAACCGGAGTACCCGGATTAAACCAAGGCAAACACGGGGAGAACATACAAACTCCCTGCAGATGGTGTCCTTGGTGGGATTTGAACCCAGGACCCCAGAGCTGCAAGACTGCAGTGCTAACCACTGAGCCTCTGTGCAAGGTCAGTTTTACCATACAGTGAACATGGTAAATAAAAAACCCAAAAAACAATCGTGCAATTGCACTTTTTTTGCAATTTCACCACACTTAATATATTTTTTTTTCCATTTTTCAGTATACTATATGGTAAAACTAATGTTTTCATTCAAAAGTACAAATTGTCCCACAAAAAAACAAGCCTTCCTATGGCTATATTTTTGAAAAAATAAAAAAGCTATGTTGAAGTTTGGGGGAAAAAAAAAAAAGAAAATTTCCGGGGGGTGAGGGGGATAAAGGGAATCTGTCAGCAGGATTTTGCTATATAAGCTGAAGCCAGCATGCTGCAAGGGTTAAGACAGAAAGTTCAGGCATGGCTGTTTTGTCACAGTCCAATCTTATGTTTATTTGCTATATTTGTTTAAGCAGCAGAACCCTTATCATTGCAGGACTAGAAACTCATATTTAGAAATGTCTAACACACCCCCTGCTATGACTAATACCTCACTGTCATTGTACAATCTCTATAGAGAGGCTGGTGTGGGTGGGTGCAGCTCCCTGGGCTCAGCTACATTACTAAACCTAAAAATCCTGATTGTGTCAGAACGGCTGTATCCAGTAATCTAAGTGATACATAGTTGGATTCAGAATTTCTTTGGCTACATCACGCTGCTCTCAGATGAGGTAGCAAAAAACCTGCTGACAGATTCCCTTTAAGACGAATCGGGGTCATGATTTTTGCAAAATTGCTAAACTTATTTTTATTGTTTTTCATCCACTCTAAGTGAAACTCTAAATCTGTAATTTAGATAAAAAGGCTGCAAAGCCAATAAAGCATTGTTCAGTGATTAGTCGTTGTTTAATTCCAAAGGCGTGCGTAATATAAGGTCATTTCATACAATTTATACTTTTGTACTGGCTAATACACATATTAGTAGCTATGGTAATTTCCACGACTTAAGCACTTCTTTTATTTGCTCTCTTGGAAAAAAAGAAAACTAGAATTGCTTTGTCTCATATTTGAGATCATTTTCTCTGAAACTAAAGGCTCTTTTCTGCTCTTTTAACCACAGTTATTAACTGAAGTGAAAACAGCATTTTCCATCTGGTAAATTAATTTTCCAGGGGTTATAGATGTTATATTCTTTTTTTTCTTTTACAATGAAGTGGAACAATATTTACTAAATGTAGAAACCTTTTTACGGCCTTAGCACTATTCCTGACAAGATTACCAATTATAAATTATAGAAATGACTTACACCTTTACATAACCTTCTTTAGTGATCAAATGAATCTGAAATGAAAACCCATGCATCTTTGCTAAGTCTAGTTTTTAGTTTACATTTTATTAAATATATCTTACAATTTTGTGCTAATAGCTGGTATTTAGGCCTATTCATCTCCATAGTAACAGAATACCAAGAAATCCCATGTCGTCTGATCCCAACGTGATACTCCTTTCTATTAGTCTTATGCCTCTTTCAGATATACATTTAGTAAGTTAGCAAGAAGTAGGAGGCAGATGAATGAGCTCATGCCGCAGTAACAGACTACACGAGATTTGATTGTAGTCTGTTACCAAGGAGACACATAGATTCACATACTATCTATAGACTAAAGGCTGCTTTACACACAGCAACATCGATAGCGCACCCGTTGTGCGTGCGTCATGGGCAAATCGCTGCCCGTGGCGAACAATATCATTAGGACGCGTCAAATGGACTTGCCTTCCTAACGACGTTGCTGTGGCCAGCGAACAACCTCTTTTTTAAGGAGGAGGTTCGTGCGGCGTCACAGCGACATCACACAGCGGGCCACCAGCGGAGAGCAGCCGCATTAACGTCACTCCCACTTCGTTGCCAGAGGACACAGGAACGCTGTTGTTCGTCGTTCCCAGGGTGTTACATGCAGCGATGTTTGCTGTCTCAGGAACAACGAACAACGTGCGTCCAGAACGAGCAACAATATTTTGAAAATGAACGACGTGTCAACAATCAACGATTTGGTGAGTATTTCTGATCGTTAGCGGTCGCTCATAAGTGTCACATGCAACGACATCGCTAACGAGGCCAGATGTGCATCACGAATTCCGTGACCCCCGACGACTTATCGTTAATACGTCGTTGCATGTAACGGGGCCTTAAGTGTATATAAAGTAGGTGGATACTATGTCCTTTCTTTTTTGTAGTAGTTAAAACTTTATGCCCATCTTAAATTTTCATGATTGAGATGGCAATACTCCATCTAGGCTATGACCACTAACCAAATGGCTACCCATTTCTATGCTTGGATTCTTTAAGGTAGGAATAGTATTAGAATTGAAAACATTTCTGGGGTACCCCTAAAATTGAAAAGTACTTTTCACTGGATTTTTTTTATTTAAACTGAGTACCTCCTCCAATTTCTGCTGCCCTACTGATTCTGCAAATGCTTTTCTTAACTCAATTCCAAAGTTATGCCACCCTGGTGATACTGGTACAAATGTTCTCTTCAATCAACTTGGCATTTACAAGGGAACTTCTCTGTCAGCATTTGCCTTTCCTCTTATGATGCTGGCTAATCAGTTTCATATAACATTTCTGTTATATACACCCAGGTGGTTGAAGGGAGACCTTTATTATTGGGGGTGAAGGGGCATAACTTTGGAACCGAGGGGTAAAGAAGAAAAAGAAAAACTGTACCATAATCAATAGAAAAACAATTACAGGAGGTACTTGGTTTACAAAAATAAATGCTGATGAAAGCCCTCTTTAATGAGGTTGAGAAGTTCTGGTTTAGATACATTAACTTTCCTTGGTTCCTTAGTTTTACCATTAAACCTCTTATTCCAAATTTTTACTCATTGCAACACTTTAGGAGGCCTCAATGTGACCTATAGGCCTAGAAATCTGTTTAGCTATCATTAAAGGGGTATTCCCATGTCTAAGATCCTATCTCAACCTGCAATAGGTGTAATAATCTTAAAATTAACAAATACCCCCATAGAGAAATGTTCTCCTGATTAGCTATGTCACTTACCTCATGTGTAGGGCATTGAAGTAACTTAAGCATCCATGATTACAGCAACGCATATAGTGGTTGTAACCATGGATACCTAAGCTTCTCTAATGCTCTGCAGTTGGGTAAGTGACACAACTAATCAGAAGAAATATACTACATTTCTAATTGGAGATATTGCTATTATTATTATTATTATAATACCTACTACAGATTAGGAGAGGATTTTGGAGAAGGGAATACCCATTGAAAGGTCAAGAGCCGTACACATAAATAATTGAAATACATCTTGATGCAAGATTTGCCTTTATAATAGTGTGGCGCCCCTGAGGCTTCCGTCGCCACAGAGACATTGCACCTCAGCCAGAGGTGTGATATCCCATTTTGGGTAAGGAAAGGAGTAAACGCCGGTTCACAGGCAAATTCACACTACACCCATTGTTAGGCATATTTTGGGACCAGGGATAGTGGCAGCACCCCCCCCCCCATGCTGCATGCTAGGGGGCCGTAAGTCCCATCTCTTCTCCCATAGGGTGGGGCCTAGCAACTGGGAAAGTGGGAGGAGCCAACAGCAAAGTAGAGCAGAGACAGGAAGGTCAAGTGCAGATAGTCTGAGAGAGGAGAGCTGAGAGGAGCTAGCAAGGAGAAGTTAGAGAGAGAGAATGTGAAGCTTCCTGGTGGGGACCCTGGGTCCCAGCTAGGCCCAGGTGACACCACAGCAGTGAACTACAGAAAGGATTTCAGGGCCACTGAAAGGCTTTCAAGCTTGTGGCCTGTTCCACTAAGTCATCGGGTGGAGGGATCAGGCTGCATCAGGGAACGGTCCCTAGAAACTGGAGGAAGAGAAGTCATTTTCCAAAAGTGAACACCGAGGCCCAGGGTGGTTGCAAGCGCCCAGGGCCACAACCCACTGTAGAACCCCTGGGAAGAGGGCAGAGGTCCATCCAAGCAAGCCTTCTTGTCCAGAACCTATAGTGGAGGCCAAGACAGGTTTATCCAGAAAAGTCAAGGCTTTGAAGACACAACAAAAGGGTGCACCGGCATTTACTCCCAGAACTACCCGGGATCGGCGGGGGTCCCTGACAGGGGATTCCAGCACACCGGTGGGCGACCAGTTCGTGACATCCATGAACCAGTGAGTAAAACCTTGAAACTGCACCCCTTGGTGTTGCCTCCATTATTTCGTCTGCACTGCACCATCTACAACACCACCATAGACTTTAATAAGCTCCAACGGTTGCCCCGGGGTGCCGTTCCACCTGTGGGGAGCAGAACTATCCCAGATTCTAATCAATCAGCCCCGGAGGTCCCGTCCAGCAGCGGCGGCTCCATAGCCGCAATCCACAGATGGCGTCACGAATAACCTACAAACTCTATTATTGATTACCATCCCCACCACTGCCACATTAGTTGACCCCGCCAGGGTCATGGAGCCGGGCCCGCCACCACTGACTACCCCCAGACTAGTCCGGCCCGACACCGGGTGTCCCAAAGCCCTGGGGTGGGCGAGTCAACCTCTTCCATATATATTTGCTCCTCTTAAAACTGTAAAAAATACCGTAATATTAAAGTGAAACATCCTGGCATATTAAATAAAATAAAAGTTTGTGACTATTTTTTCTTGTAGATTGTAATATGGGGAGTCTTGGGGAGCCTAAATGCAGAATATACAGTAATCTTATTATTTTTTTTTCTGAATGTAGTGAGCTGTGAATTCTCTTTTATAGACTCGAGCAGATGTTTTCCTGTTAGCTGGAATATTATACAGGGTTTAAACAGATTTATTTTCCTTGGAGAAGATCTACGAAAGATTAAAACATTATGCCACTTGTAGAAAATAAACAGACTTTTTTTTTTCTAACAGGATAAGCACTGCATTATTCAATGGTAAATTAACTTTCAATTACCTGAACCTTTCAGAATACTGTCCTTAACATAATCAGCCGTGCATTATTCCTAATACGCGGGATGTGAGTCTGCAGTGTCGAGCTCAATTATGTATTTTACAATAGCCACAGTTGTCTATTCTAGAAGAAAACAATATGTACAGCTTAGCAATCAATTAGCAATTCATTCTTTTTATGCTACGCCACCGAATGACAGTAACACGGTTACAGTAACTCATTTGATGCTGGCGCGGACTGCTGAGTGCGTACAGCTGTCAGGCGGCTTCACATGTATCTATCTATAGCTATTCTTCTGAAGAGAGCCCACCCACAACTTCTATTTCAATTAGCAGCTCCTGAAAAAAGCGAAATGAAAGCAGCTGTTAAAATCACTCCAGCTTCCATGAAATACTGCAAATCCAAACTGTAAATAGCACATTGTAAATCCCTTGTCACCAGTGCTGTCAACTCCTCCTGGGATCACACAGCTATAGACAATCAGCCCCATCTGTCAACATGCCTCTAGAGGTTGACCTTAGCTCAGTCCATGGTCAATGTTACATTACATCATTCATTACAACCCACACCTCAGCATTAATAGACAGACCAGTCAACATCTCGAACACATTATTTATAGTATTGACTAGCCTCGTACCACTTCATCGTTTTATCCAGAAAATATTCACAAATATTGATCCAGAAAAGGAATTATTGATATTTCTATAAAGATTGGCTGATGGCTATCATTGTACATACAGTTTGGGATGGAAAATTTACAGTTAAAATAACGAGAGAGAATCAAATCTGCATCAGAATTGGATATTTAACCTCTCTAGTTTGGAGTGAATCTAAAGATTAATTCTACATAAATAAGAAGATCCAGTATCATGCATTAAGGGTCGAAATCTCTGCTCGTGATCCTTTCTATAAAGAATAATGGAAACTTAACCTCTCTAGTTTGAAGTGAATATAAAGAGTAATTCTACATAAAAAAGAAGGTCCAAAATCACGTATTAATATGTCCCAATAAGCTAAGTGCACGAAAAGAGAGGAGGAGCGCATGTGAAGGATTTCAGGAAAAAAGATAATAAGGAGGGTATTTAAACCGCCCACCTGGAGAAATTGTGCAACCTCAGTTAGAGCGTTGGTTGTGGAGCTGGGCAGTATACCCAGACGCCACTATGGAAAACCTCTGCCCGAGTGAACTGTGTCCTGTGGGGCTGGTCACATTGAAGCCGTATCACATGAAAGCAGTGTCACCGCCAATCCTAGAAGAGATTTCCAGCCTCAGGCTTAAAGCAGCTCCTGCCGTGAGTCCCAATATGGGAATGTGGAGTAGGCTGAATAATTGCACGGTCCTAGGGAGCGCTAAGGAGCACTGCCCAGGACCGTGCAATTATTCAGCCTACCCAATAAGCTAAGCTAGCCTATTCCAGCGCTGGAAGGGTCGAATTCTTTTCCAGTGATCCTTTCTATAAACAAGAACAGGTATTTAACCTCTCTAGTTTGGAGTGAATATAAAAAGAAATTTAGCATAAAAAAAGAAGGTCCGGTATCATGTATTATTATGTCCCATTAAGCTAATGTGATGCTAGCGACTACTTACGAGGAGTGTGGGCAGGAGCGTAGTCAGGAAAGCCAGGGTAACAGGGGGACATGTATAAGCACAAGGAGAAAACAGAGGCATAGACAGAGCATTTCCAAGGGTCAGAAGTCCAGGAGAGCCCGAAATAAGTTCAGGTAAAAAGCAGAGACGTACTCAGGTAATGGTCCATGGTCAAACAGGCAGGAGATCATGGCAAGACCAGAGAGCGGGTAAAGAAGAGTCAAATAACGGTTCAGGGTCAAAGAACAAAGATCAGAACAGAGACACAAACCAACAACACAACTGCAGAACCAGAAAATACAACTGTCGATGTCCTGGGTGAGCATGCTCAGTAAAGAAGCCTGAGCAATTACTAGGATGGTGGGACACCTGAGTAATCAGAACCAACATGGAATCCTGTGCTATCAAACACACTGCTAGCTTAGTAACACAGGAAAGTGCAGTAGAGCAACTCCAAAGGCAAGATGCTCTGCAAAGAGGATTTGTGACAGCTAAGCAGTCCCAATTCAGTGCTGGAAGGGTCGAATTCTCTGCTAGTGATCCTTTCTATAAAGAAGAACGGATGTTTAACCTCTCTAGTTTGGAGTGAATATAAAGAGAAATTTTACATAAAAAAGAAGGTCCAGTAAAATGTATTAATATGTCCCATTAAGCTAAGCGGTCCTATTCCAGCACTGGAAGGGTTGAACTCTCTCCGAGTGATCCCTTCTATAAAAAAGAACAGATATTTAACATCTCTAGTGTGGAGTGAATATAAAGAAAACTTCCTCATCAAAAAAAGAAGGTCCAGTATCATGTATTATTAAAGTGCCTTGCGAAAGTATTCGACTTCCTTGAATTTTTTAACCTATTCCCACATTTCAAGGCTTCAAACATAAAGATAAAAATGTTAATTTTATGGTGAAGAATCAACAACAAGTGGGACACAATTGGGAAGTAGAACAAAAGTTATTGCTTGTTTTAAACTTTTTAAAAAAATAAACACCTGAAAAGTGGGGCGTGCAATATTATTCATCCCCTTTACTTTCAGAGCAGCAAACTCCCTTTAGAAGCTCATTGAGGATCTCTGAATGATCCAATGTTGTCCTAAATGACCGATGATGATAAATATAAGACACCTGTGTCTGTGTGTAATTAAGTCTCTGTATAAATGCACCTGCCCTGTGATAGTGTCAGTGTTCTATTTAAAGTACAGAGAACATCATGAAGACCAAGGAACACAACAGGCAGGTCCGTGATACTGTTGTGGAGAAGTTTAAAGCTGGATTTGGCTACAAAAAGATTTCCAAAACATTAAACATCCCAAGGAGCACTGTGCAAGCGATCACATTGAAATGGAAGGAGTATCATACCACTGCAAATCTACCAAGACCCGGCCATCCATCCAAACTTTCATCTCAAACAAGGGGAAGACTGATCAGAGATGTACTCAAGAGGACCATGATCACTCTGGATGAACTGCAGAGATCTACAGCTGAGGTGGGAGAGTCTGTCCATAGGACAACAATCAGTCGTACACTGCACAAATCTGGCCTTTATGGAAGAGTGGCAAGGAGAAAGCCATTTCTCAAAGATATCCATAAAAAGTGTCATTTAAAGTTTGCCACAAGCCACCTACGAGACACATCAAACATGTGGAAGAAGGTGCTCTGGTCAGATGAAACCAAAATTGAACTATTTGTGCAGACTGCCAAACGATATGTTTGGCATAAAAGAAACACAGCTCATCACCCTGAATACACCATCCCCACTGTCAAACATGGTGATCGCAGCATCATGGTTTGGGCCTGCTTTTCTTTAGCAGGGACAGGGAAGATGGTTAAAATTGATGGGAAGATGGATGGAGCCAAATACAGGAACATTCTTGAAGAAAACTTGTTGGAGTCTGCAAAAGACCTGAGACTGGGACGGAGATTTGTCTTCCAACAAGACAATGATCCCAAACATAAAACAAAATCTACAATGGAATGGTTCACACATAAACGTATCCAGGTGTTAGAATGGCCAAGTCAAAGTCCAGACCTGAATCCAATCGAGAATCTATGGAAAGAGCTGAAAACTGCTGTTCACAAACGTTCTCCATCCAACCTCACTCAGCTCGAGCTATTTGCAAAGGAAGAATGGGCAAGATTTTCAGTCTCTCGATGTGCAAAACTGATAGAGGCATACAACAAGCGACTTGTGCTGTAATCGCAGCAAAAGGTGGCGATTCAAAGTATTAACTTAAAGGGGCCGAATAATATTGCACGCCCCACTTTTCAGTTATTTATTTTTGTAAAAAGTTTAAAATAAGCAATTCAATTTCAATTCAATTCAATTTCACAATTGTGTCCCACTTGTTGTTAATTCTTCACCATAACATTAAAATTTGTATCTTTATGTTTGAAGCCTGAAATGTGGGAAAAGTTTGAAAAATTCAAGGGAGCCGAATACTTTTGCAAGGCACTGTATATCCCATTAAGCTAAGCAGTCCTATTCCAGGGCTGGAATGGTCAAATTCTCTGCTAGTGATCATTTCTATAAAGAAGAACGGATACTTAACCTCTCTAGTTTGAAGTGACTATAAAGAGTAATTCTGCATAAAAAAGAAGGTCCAGTATCATGCATTAATGTCCCTTTAAGCTAAGAAGTCCTAATCCAGTGCTGGAGGGGTTGAATTATCTGCTAGTGATCCTTTCTATAAAGAAGAGGGAACAGGTGTCCTATTACACCTAAGACACATGGCATGAAAATCGGACCAAGTGGAATGCAATAAAACATCGCATTCCACTCGGAACAATATTACTCTATGTGCCAGCACCCATGAGCGATTATTTTCTCGGCCCCAATCGGACCGAGAAAACAGTCGCAGCATGCTGCATTGTAATGTGAGACTCTTTCTCTTGCACCCATTCAAGTCTATGGGGCAAGAGAAAGATCGCTGTGCACTCGCAGTACACCGGTGTACCGCAAGTGCAGGGCGAGAATCGCAATAGCCAGCTACGGAGGAGAGAGGGAGATAAATCCCTCCCTCTCCTCCTCTGTGCCGGCCCACCCCTCCTCAGTGCTGGCCCGACCCCTCCTCAGTGCCGGCCTGCCCCCCACAGCTGAGGTCCAATCGCATGATCAGACCTCAGTTGCATTGACACTCGAATGGCACTCGGCTCCCGCTGTGCTGCCAGCGTGAGCCGAGTGTCATGTGAGCATCGCATTAGTCCCCGTTTGGCCCCAGCCTTAGAAGAGCTCTCACTCTGGTACAATGGAGCTGTCCAATGTAATGGCAACAATGATATGCTTCATATTATAGTAACAAGCTAAACTTCCATGACTGTCAAAAGTGACTTCCTCCATATGAGGGTCATTATCTGTATAGTTGAACCTACACTTGTGTTCTGCTTTTAATTCTATTAGTGTCAATGTTTGCTTTTACTATTTATTGTTTTCTTTATTTTTTTTAAATCCAGGGCCAACAATGCTCAAATGTTTGATGGGTCAATGGGTCCAAAATATATCACTATTGCACTTAGGAGCAATAGCTTACACTTTCAAATTCTCTGCAGGTCCCCATTATTATCACTGCAATACCAAGGCCCTGATTCATCAAACATGGAGTCGCACAAAAATGTTGTGACTTTTGGTGTTTATACACCAGTTTAAATCATCCCTGCTAAAATGAGTAGAGATGAGGAGGAGTTCCTGCCGCCCATAACATTCAGCAAAATTGTAAGATTAGACACCGAGGTGACAAATTCATTCAGTGGTGTACTTTTTTAATATGTTTGGCACATCTTTTTCCTGAATAGCTCTCTCACTGAGGCAAGCATACTAGATGCCGTATTAGTGAATCAGGGCATAAGGCTTTTCAAATGAAAATGTTATATTATAGATTACTAGTTATGTACCTTCTCAAATGTATCGAATTTATATATTACTTATACTCACTACAGATGAACTCATCAATATTCAGAGGTATGTGTTAAATTTCCTGAAATTTTCCGCATCACGTGAATTCAAACATTTGGAAGTTTGCTTCTCAGTTAAAAAGGAAAAACTTGTTTAGCATTATTTCCCAAACTGCTGTAACATGAGAGCAGGTTAATGTTATTTTGCATTGAGGTGCATGCTTTCCCATAGTGTCCTACAGCTATGACATCTTATAGATTATCATAACTTGTACAATGGTAGTCAGTACCTGAGCCATCACACATCTCCCGAGTCACTGTGTAAGTCTCTCATCTGTAGAGTGTAAACTCTTGTGGTCTGTAAAGTCCTCTCTCTTGCTGTTTCTCTCTCCTGTAGAATCTAAGCTCTTAGTGTTCTCGAGGTCCTCTTTCTCTCTCACCTGTAGAGTGTAAGCTGTTATGGTCAACGGGGATGCTCTCTCCTACAGAGTGCAAGTTCTTATGATCAGCAGGATCCTCTCTCTCTCCTGTAGACGTAAGGCTCTTATGGTGTATGGGGTCCTCTCTCTTCTGTAGAGTGTAAAATTTTATGGTCAGGGTAATCCACTCTCTCTGTTTATCTCTCCTGTAGAATCTAAGCTCTTAGAGTCAATGAGGGTCTCTTTGTTTCTCTAAGCTGCAGAGTGTAAGCTTCTATGGTCAACAGAGGTCCTCTCTCCTACAGAGTGTAAACTTTATGGTCAGCAGGGTTCTCTCTCTTTCTCTCTCTCTCCCTCTACTACAGAGTATAAGCTCTTACGATCAGTGGTGTTCTATCTTTCTACTGTAGAATGTAAGCTCTTATGGTCAGCAGGCTCATCTTTCTCCTGTAGAATCCAAGCTCATACGGTCAGCAGGATTCTCTCTCTTTCTCTTCTCCCTCATGTACATTTTATGAGCAATTACAAGTTTTTAAGCACTGAGATTTGATAAAAGTTATTCAACACAAATCAGATTTTTGGAATAAAATATGCACAACTCAAAAAATTCTATTTTTGATAGATCTGCTTATCTTCTAATGCTCACTGACTGTAATCCCTTGGCTGCAAGGTGCTTCGGTGGTGTCTAATTGTACAGTCAAAAATAGGGTTTTCTTCTTTGGTCATCTGATTGCTGAGAACCATGGTTTGTAGCAGTTGTCAGACAATTGAACACATCAGGTAAAAATATGGCAAGTGGTTCCAGTCATCTTAGCAATACCACCAATCATGAGCCTTAGCACTCAGGTTACCAAAAAAATAAGAGATAATCAGTTCCTGCCACACTGGAGACCATTGGCGCAACGTGCATTGGACCCACATTGATTACAGTAGATATATATAATTGTATTATTTTTTTTCACACATTTATTGCTTCTGTTAATTTTGTTTTTAACTTGGACAACTCCATTAACTTTAAGAGATATTCACAGGATTGGTTGGGAAAAAAATTACTAAATATTCATTTAGTTCAATAAAACTACTAAATATTTAATTTTCTCAATGATGAACTTAAGTTCGTGAAAACAAGTTGTTCCAAATCTAGGCAATTTAAGATCAAATCCTCTGAACGC
Source organism: Anomaloglossus baeobatrachus (assembly GCF_048569485.1). NCBI lineage: Eukaryota > Metazoa > Chordata > Amphibia > Anura > Aromobatidae > Anomaloglossus > Anomaloglossus baeobatrachus. Next base: position 467,512,095 of record NC_134354.1, read on the forward strand.
AGAACATTTTTTCCTTCTCCTATTACTTCCTTGTGAAAGTTAATTTCACTAATTGCCTTTAACAGTAAATTAGGATATATAGCTCATTTACTTTAAAGCATTTCTTTTAATAACTTCCAAATGCGGGTGTACAATGTAGTGCTTAATTATTGGCTGTTCTGCAATTTTCAGACATTTAATAAATATATTTGTTAACAGCTGAAATGAAAATGAAGGGTTGGAAAATGTTCATACTGCTACTAAAGTATAAGCTTTAATTAGCGTACTGATGAGAGCTCGCAGATCTAAGAGGTGTCAGAGCTCTGGGTTAAGCTGATGAATACATTATACTACCTGTTCAAATGCCAAAAAGATTTGCATAAAACGAAAAAGGAACATGTTTTATCTAAATAGTATATAATTTAGTTTTATATATTGAGTTATGCAATTAAAGCAGTGCCTTAGGAAATTACTTTTCAGATTCTGGCTCAATCTTAGAACAAACTTGACTGGCTCACAAAACAGTTCTTGCATTACCGGCAGGAGACACAAAATCAGAAGCTTCAAACTGTAATCTCTAAAGTCTAATAATAGAGCAGATTTTCAAAGGTCTTAAACTTCCAAAAAAACACTTTGATATTAATGTCTTAAGAGATTTTCCTAGAGACTTATAACTGTTGATAAGAGAGTTAGATCCTCTTCTGCAGGACCAACTATTGTCATACAGAACATACACAATGTACGCATGCAGTACAGCTTCAATCTACCTATCTAGGAAGCCAAAAAATGCAGGCATCGCTCCAGGTGATTCAGACGCAAAAAAAAACTGATGGTATATTAGTCGATAAGTATGGTGGCAACATTTCAGATTATTAATAGAGATGAGTGAACCTGAGGTTCGGTTTTTGAACCAAACACCAACTTAAAAAACTGAAGGCTCGGGTTCGGTGATCGGATGGTTTCCGTGCAAACCTCTCTCACGTGAGCAACGCTGTGCTCACTTATGCTTGGTGCTCAGCCCTGAGCGAGTCGCTGGCAGTGTTTGAACAGCGTACACTGGGGGTAATATCAGCACGATTACGTGTAGTGTGTAATCCAAAAAAATTGTTTGAAAAAGCCCGCTTATCCTCCCCTGCTAGTGATCTGCTTATGGAGACTCAAACTGGCAATTAGTTACTTGCTCCAGCATTCGGGTCAATCTCGAGCCTCTGGAGGTTTGGCTCCTTTGCTGCCGGCGATCCGAACCTCCACGGAACCGTTCATCTCCAATTATTAATAATTGAGCTTTTGTCAAAAATAAACCACCCTGTACTGTATGTGCACATGGTGCATGTTCTATATAACAATAGTTGGCTCAGCAGATCAGGATCTAATGCTCTTATCAAGTTATAAGTCTCTAGGAAAACTTAAAGCATCTGAATTATCTATCACTATCTATATTTTCTCATTATATTTACATGACATAATTTTCTGGACTATGAGAAGCACTTGTTAATTACAAAAATATAGCTAAAATGTGGATGTGTCTTATTATCCAGGGCCAGCTTCCTCTGATCAAGAAGACCAGATCACTGGTACACCATATTTCACAATTCCTGAGAGAAATGTGCAGCAGCACAGTTCTCTCTCTCCCCCCCAATCAAGACAGTGATAAGTTTAATTGGTAAAGGGCGGGATAGAAAGCTACCAGGCCCAGCACATCACTACAGCTGAAGGTCCTGATTGGTTGAAGATCATTTTAAGTCATGTGATTAGTCACATTCCTGGACGAACCTTCATTTCATATATAAACACTACCTGTGTGTAGCAGAGATGTGTCTTCTTATGTTTAGGTAGAAGAGTTGTAGGTATTTCTTTAGGACCACTGTGTTTATAGCTAGCAGATTTGTGTGTGCATGTAGTAGAGTTGTGTATGTATATACAGCAGATATTATAATGCACGTACTGTGGGTGTAGCAGTGTTTTGTACACGTGTGCACTGCAAGGAGTGTACATATTGTGCATGCTCTAAACTTTGTGTGATCTTCAAACCATGGTAATATATACATTTTACTTAATATCACTGTCTAGGCTGCAGTGCAGGAATATATGTGTAGAAGAGCTGGGTATTTTTTGTATAAGTAGCAGAATCGTGTTTTTATATGTAGGAGAGCAGTGTATGAATGTAGAAAAGCTGTGTTTATATGCAGCAAAGTTGTACATGTATCAGAATTGTGTTAATGCATTAGAGCAATATATGTGTATTATAAATAATTTAAAAAATGCTGCTTGTCCATGTATATGTAAAAGAGCTGCATGTGTACATGCAGCGAACTTGTATACTTGTGTATATGATGCAAGAACGTACAACAGTGTGTGCATTAGGTAGCAGAGCTGTGTGTGCGTGTGTAGTCATCTGTTTCTGCATGTAGCACAGTTATGGGTATATATACTGTAGCATAACTATGTGTGGCAGAGCTGGGCGCCTCTTTACAGCAGATTTGTTTGTGTACATAGAGTAGACCCCAATTTGAACAGAATGATGTAGGCAAAGAGACTCTGAATCCAACAGTGTATCACTTAGATTACTGGATGCAGCTGTTCTGACACAATCAAAGATTTTAGATATTGCCTGTAGCAAAGCTCATATTGCTGCTCCCACCCACACCAGACTTGTAGTATACATTTCTGAAGACAGAAGCTGCTAATCACAGAGGGGGGCAAAGTCGGACCCAAGGTCAGGCACTGATGGGTCCAACTAATGATCAAGCTAGGAAGGTTAAGCTAAGATAATAATAAACAAAAACATAATTTGTGATGAGATGCAGTGCTCATTTTTCTGTTTTATCTTTTACAGCATGCTGTCTTTATGTTATATACCAAAAACCTGCTGACAGAGTCCCTTTAATTAGTAGAAAATATGTTTTTCCTATTTTCTTAAGTCTAAGGGGTACTTTGCACACTACGACATCGCAAGCCGATGGTAGCGATGCCGAGCTCGATAGTCCCCGCCCCTGTCGCAGCAGCGATATCGTGTGATAGCTTCCGTAGCAAAAATTATCGCTACGGCAGCTTCACATGCACTTACCTGCCCTGCGACGTCACTCTGGCCGGCAAACCACCTCCTTCCTATGGGGGCGGGTCGTGTGGCGTCACAGTGACGTCACACGGCAGGCGGCCAATAGAAGCAGGGGGGTGGAGATGAGCGGGACGTAAACATCCCGCCCACCTCCTTCCTTCCTCATTGCAGCCGAGACTAAGGTAAGGCGATGTTCCTCGCTCCTGCGGCTTTACACACAGTGATGTGTGCTGCCGCAGGAACGAGGGACAACATCGTAACATCGGTCCTTCCGAAATTATGGAAATGACCGACGCTACACCGATCATACGATTTCGACACTTTTGCGCTCGTTAATCATAGTAAAAACGATTCACATACTACTATGTTGACAGCGACGCCGGATGTGCACATCACTTTCGATTTGACTCCACCGACATCACAGCTGTGATGTCGTAGTGTGCAAAGTACCCTTTAAATTTGAGGTGCATTTTATGGTAGGGTGTGGCCTATATGGCATGTATTTATATAATTTATATGGAGTATTTCATTATTATCATTTCTGGATATACAACTTTTCTTCAGTTTAACCAAAAATCTATCTATGGCAGGTGCAATCTGCAACTCTGGTCTTTTGTCTGTACCAAGTTCACTTCATGAATCTAATGTAATCTAATTGCAGATTAGATTCAGAGAAAATACTGAGTCCAATGTAACAGGTGTCCGTGCTACAGGTTATTATATGTCTCCTCTGCAGTTGGCCAAAGCTAGCATTCTAGGGAACATATTTTGCCAGATGGTAACTCTGTGTTTCATTAGAACTTGATGACCACACAAGTCATCATAATAAAGTAAAAATAAATATTTTTAAAAACAATTTTCCATTACCATAGGGGCATTTTTTATTCAAAGGGTAGCAAGAAGGACTCAATAAAAGCTGAAAAATTAATACGTAGATTATTTCAGCTATAAACACCAGAATTCTTACATTGACACAATGGATTCAAACTTCATATGAATAAAATGGCATTCAAATCTATGGAATATAAGAAGATAATTGAAATAGACTGTAACTAATGTATTAATACACATTAACAATATGTCATGGGTCCTTCTCTATGAATTGTTGTGTAGATTTTGTTATACCAACATGCATGGATGTAACAGTAAAGGTTGCAGACTGCCTGGAACCTGGTAACTGAAAGGACCCAAATTGCATAAATATAGATGACTGTGTTGCATACGGGGATGTTCTATAACACATTTTGCTTTGAGGCCAAAAAGATTTAAAGTGGTTGTCGACTACATTTGCATTGATGGCCTATCCTTAAGATAGGTCATTAATGTCTGCTTGGTTAGGGTTTTTGATGTTTTTGATGCCAGTGGCAGCAGCAGGTGGCCAAAATTGCTCAGATCCGAAGATGCCCTGTCAACTGCTGCAGCTGAATACTGCACTTCTGCCTCCTAGGGACTCGAATAGGAGGTGGATGTGTAGTACCTGGCCACGGCTGCTATCAGTTGAAGGGGTAACTCCAGAACTAAGCATTTCTGGCTGCCTGCTGCCGCTGTTGGCACCAAAAACAGCTGATTGGTGTGGAGCCGGGTTTCGGACTCTGGCCAGTCAGATATTAATAACGTATCCTAAGGGGCACTTTGCACACTACGACATCACAGGTGCAATGTCGGTAGGGTCAAATTGAAAGTGACGCACATCCGGAGTCGCAGTCGATATCATAGTGTGTAAATCCTTTATGATACGATTAACGAGCGCAAAAGCATCGTAATCATATCATTGGTGTAGTCTCGGTCATTTCCATGAATTGGGAAATACCGATGTTACAATGTTGTTCCTTGTTCCTGCGGCGGCACACATCGCTGTGTATGAAGCCGCAGGAGCGAGGAACATCTCCTACCTGCGTCCTGCGGCTCACGCCGGCTATGCGGAAGGTAGGAGGTGGGCGGGATGTTTACGTCCCGCTCATCTCCGCCCCTCCGCTTCTATTGGCTGCCTGCTGTGTGACGTCGCTATGACGCCGCACGACCCGCCCCCTTAATAAGGAGGCGGTTCGCCGGCCAGAGCGACGTCGCAGGGTAGGTGAGTGATGTGAAGCTGGCGTAGCGATAATGTTCGCTACGGCAGCTATCACCATGATATCGCAGCTGTAACGGGGCGGGGACTATCGCACACGGCATCACAGCATCGGCTTGCGATGTCGTAGTGTGCAAAGTGCCCCTAAGAATAGGCCATCAATGTAAAAGTAGTGTATAACTCCTTTAAACTATCCCTCTGTTTAGATGCAGTTGTTTGCAGGAATGAACACTAAAAACAGTTGTTTTACAGTAGTGTACACTTTCCAATCCACTGAATTACCTAGTAACTAGTTTCAAAACACAAGCAATGATTTTGTACAGAACACTGTAGATTTGAGACACTATATCTTTGTATCTTTGTCAGCAAATCAAGCTGGCAAGAATGGAACAGTAACTCAAATAATAATGCCTTCAAATCCAAGAAATATATTCCCTTTATGGATTGATACTGTCTTGTCAAACAAAATGTTCAATTTATGAAAGTAAAATAAATTAAATTACCCTTTATCGGTATTAGAACAATGTGTTTTGACATGGAATGGTCAACCTGAAACTTGAAGGACAAAGTGGTCTTCAAATTTTTTTTTTATTTATGGTTAAGATTCCTCTTAAGCATCTAAATGAATGTTTTGCCGCATCTACTTCATGTCATTCAAAGTTTATCCATATACGGTCTCCTTTGCCTTCATAAAGAATGTTCAAATGGATTTATTGTTTTTTTGGGGGTAGACTCAAAGGTAGGGGAATCAGGGCTGCAACATTGCTTTGTGTAATCATGGAGGTTGGGGAATACCTCAAATACTTAAACAGTACCTGGTAGACAGATTAGTCCAGCTTTTGGACGTTTGCTTAAAGGGAAGGTGTCGCGGTTTTTTATTTTTGTATTAATAATAGTGATTATGAAATCAAGTATTTTTAATACAAAATTAAAGTCATTAGTTTTTATTTAATTCTAATTTTACTGAAGGCACTGGGGGCTGCCATGCTGGATTTGCTGTGTGTGTAACGACAGTAACTAACTCCTTTATGGCAGCCCCTGAGCATAGAGGATCCGACCCCATTCGGTAACGTTACAGAAGGCGTCTGCTGTGACCTGGACTCGCCCCCTGGGCTGTCCAGATCACAGCAGAGGGAGGAGATCGGCACCATCACTGTGGAGCTCACAGCTATACTGTATGCTCTACTTTACCCCTGTCAACCACCGGGATGTGTGAATACGGGCCGCCTACCCTCCCCTTCCCCCGCCTTACCGTCTCCTTTGACACCCCCTCCCTCCACTCTACCTGACCACCGCTACTGATGCTGCTGACGCCGACGCCCCTCCCCCTGCCGTTACCATCTCCAATTACAGTCCCTCCCCTATACCCAGCCCCCGCTCTGCCCCCTCGCCGCCACTGCTGTGTGTGTGTTTGTGTGCCTCTGCATGTGAGTACCGCCACCGGTGGTACTGCTACCGTCTCCAAAAACACCCCCGCTCACCCCCCCTCCATCCTCCTGCCACCTGTCGGCATGAGCGTGAACCGTTGATACTGTATGCAGGGCTGTGTATCTAATCCTATCCTGTGTGATACTGTCTGCACAACTGTGTATCTAATCCTATCCTGTATGATACTGTTGGCTGAGCTGTGTATCTAATCCTATCCTGTGTGATACTGTCTGCTGAGACGTGTATCTAATCCTCTCCTATGTGACACTGTCTGCTGAGCCGTGTATCTAAAGCTGGGTTCACACTAAACGACAGCGACAACGACGTCGCTGTTACGTCACCATTTTCGGTGACGTAACAGCGACCTTGTAAGTCGCTGTTATGATCGCTGCTTAGCTGTCACACACAGCAGAAGCAGCGATCATAACGTCGCTGTGCTACATGTGCAGAGAGCAGGGTGCCGCGCTTAGCGCTGGCTCCTTGCTCTCCTACAGTACACATCGGGTTAATTAACCCGATGTGTGCTGCAGCTACATGTCACAGTTCAGAGAGCAGGGAGCCGCGCGCACTGCTTAGTGCTGGCTCCTTGCTCTCCTTGCTACAGTATACATCGGGTTAATTACCCGATGCATACTGCAGCCACATGTCACAGTGCAGAGAGCCGGCGCTGGCAGCAAGAGCGGAGGCTGGTAACCAGCGTAAACATCGGGTAACCAGGGAAAGGTCTTCCCTTGGTTACCCGATGTTTACGCTGGTTACAGCTTACCGCAGCTGCCAGAGGCCGGCTCCTGCTCGCTTCATTTCATCGCTCTCTCGCTGTCACACACAGCGATGTGTGTGTCGCAGTGGGAGAGTGACGACCAAAAAATGAAGCTGGACATTCAGCAACGACCGGCGACCTCACAGCAGGGGCCAGGTCGTTGCTGGATGTCACACACAGCGACAGCGACGGGACGTCGCTGCAACGTCACAGAAAATGGTGACGTAGCAGCGACGTCGTTGTCATTGTCGCTGTGTGTGACACCAGCTTAATTCTCTCCTGTGTGATATTGTCTCCTGAGCCGTGTATCTAATCTCTCCTGTGTGATACTGTCTGCTGAGCCGTGTATATAATCCTATCCAGTGTGATACTGTATGCAGGAATGTGTATCTAATCCTATCCTGTGTGATACTGTCTGCTGAGCCGTGTATCTAATCCTCTTCTGTGTGATACTGTCTGCTGAGCTGTGTATCTAATCCTCTCCTGTGTGATACTGTCTGCTGAGCCATGTATCTAATCCTCTCCTGTGTGATACTGTCTGCTGAGCTGTGTATCTAGTCCTATTCTGTGTGATACTGTCTGCTGAGCCATGTATTTAATCCTATATTGTGTGATACTGTCTGCTGAGCCATGTATCTTATCATATCCTGTGTGATACTGTCTGCTGAGCCATGTATCTAATCCTATATTGTGTGATACTGTTTGCTGAGCTGTGTATCTAATCCTATCCTGTTTGATACTGTCTGCTGAGCCGTGTATCTAATCCTATAATGTGTGATACTGTCTGCTGAGCTGTGTATCTAATCCTGTCCTGTGTGATACTCCTGCTGTCCTTGGTGACACTTTAGACATTTGTGGTCACCAACAAAATGGCTCCGCACTGTGTCCCTATATTTCATCTTCCCTTATCCTTTGTAAACACCCAGGTTGGGAGGTGGGAGCTGTGACATCACACACAGGAGAGCAGACTCTGCCCACTTTACTGCAGGTGTAATCCAGGCTATTTCTAAAGTGGGATTTCTGTAGGATTTCAGCAGCTTCTCCCCCTACTGTTTAACAGTGGAAAATATCAAACTTTTTAATTTTTTTTTATATTTTGCTCAATTAAAAACAAATAAAAATATCTAAACAAAACATTAAAACATTAATACTTTACATTGTTTCAGTTATTGAAATTTTTTTTTACGACACCTTCCCTTTAAAATCTCCACATTGAAATCCATTTTAAGTGTCCCAGTTTCCGACTTTAACTTCTTCCCCATTTTCTATTCATGAAAAGATCAATGATTTTATATTTCTACCCTTTACCATTCTCTTGTTTTATTTCTAAATACTCTTTAAAGTCGGCCCACAATCCAGCGATTCCGAAACCCAGGCTTCAGTATGGGTCTGCCTCTTTCAGACTTTACATGGGGGATCAACAAATGCTTTTTGAGATTTTATTAATTTTTTTTGCCTGATTGAGGGTTATAATGCCTAAACTATTCCATACAGGTACAATACATCTTTGTACCGTGTTAGCCAGTAGAGATAAAAAAAATTGTTTAAAAAAAGAGAGTCCTCAGTGGTTGATATATTTTAATGGCTAACTGAAAAGATGGTAATAATAGCAAGCTTTCGAGACTGCTCAGGTCTCTTCTTCAGGCTCAGTATCAGTTAGCCATTAAAAGGTATCAACCACTGAGGAATCTCAGTTCTTTTAAACTATTCCAAATTTTTCATATTTTAGGAAATCTTACAAACTTTCAATCCCGACAAATTATGCAAATTAATAAAGGTTTCGAAGCTGACAGTGCCAGAATTGAAGTCAATTTAAATCAATATGAATCAGATTTGTTGCCAGTAGAGAAATAATTTCTTTCTTATACAATGATCGTTCCTTATGCCAGACAAATTAGACAAATTAGGCTATACATGAAAATAGGAAGCAGGCATGACTAGAACTAGAAATGATCCAAACAATTTGAAGCAAATCAAATTGAAGTGACACCCTGTGGGTGTGCTAACATGCTAAAGAATGTGCAGCATCAGAGGATGTGCCATACTTACCTCTCCGCTGCCATTGCGCCTGAATCCTGAACTTCAGCTTAGTGCACATGATCCTGGACTTTCGGTTATGCACACTACATGAGTTTGAAGCCGTGACACCCGGCTTCATAGTTCGCATGACCGAAACTCCGGGGTCATGGGCACTGAGCCGAAATCCAGCATCGGGCAGCGATGGCAGCAGAGAGGTGAGTGAGATCATCCTCTGATGCTGCACATTCATTAGTATGTTAGCACACCTACAGGGGCGTGCTAACATGCTAATGGAGCCGACTAGCCACGTGAACTAACTACCATGGGACTAGTCCCCGTGCTCATTAGCATACAATACAAAATCTCTAGAAATACTTTTCTAAAGATCCCTTTATCTATGCTAGTGTATACAGGGACGTTTAGGCAGGGATTAGCAATATGCACCCAGAAGTGCTCATGGTTCTGGGTGCATATTGCACCTGACAGGTTCCCTTTAAGTGTGCAAGACCGTAGAGCTGAAGGGAAGTGCACAATTGCGGGATTTACTAAGAGATTGCTGTGATGTCAGGACAATCACAGCAATCAATCAGATTGTGATGGGCATGCACAATTTGAAGAGGACCGTGACTGAAACTATACTAAACACCACTCCGACAGCTGAAAGAGAAGGTTTGTGATGCATTCCCCTAATGATAAAGTGTTTTTTTTTTCAGATAAATACTGGGAACTTTTGTTTGAGACATTATCTTAGTGATGCACATAGCATCACTAACAAGACATTGGGGCAGTTAAAAATAGAAAATGAAAAAAATTACACGATTGTTTCCCTTTAAATATTTGCTTTGCTTATTTGAGTTTTGAGAATATCCTCCCACTCATTCTTCACCTTTTTTTGTCTTTCTCCCTTTTGTGTGTCTATACGTGTATACAGATATCCACGTATCCGATGAGCTTATACTAATTAAGTTCATCAACTGTTTTATTTTCCCTTAGTTTGACAACAAAATATATTCTAAAGTAGTTTAGAGTTTATAACATCATAGAAACTTCATAATGTCCTCTTCTTATATTGTGACAAGCTGTCCATACTTCATTGGATACCTCTATTATCTGATCTCTATTTGTCTTTATTTTATAAACCTTAAATAAGAATCCAGAAAAAATAAAGAAACATAGTATACAAAAATGCCATATCATTAGCCTGCAGCAAAAATCAGAGCAGTTAACTTCAACATATGATAAATTGTGTAATGTAAAGCCAACAATGAAAAAACTATGGCAGATTTAGAGTATTTCACACTCCAGTAGCCCTTAGGCACTATAAGCCAAAGAAATGATTTAGGAAATGAGCCCCTGACGCGCAGAGCTTACATAAGTGTCTTAAAGTTAATAGTGTCATTCATGCAGGGAACAAGTGACCTCACCAGTAAGTAAGTAATACTGCCTAAATTGATAGACTTAGTAGAACAGGATATCAGGGGGCAACTACATAGCGATACAGCATGTGATATAGACAGCCGTGTCTCGGTAAGCGGCTAATAAAGCTGCACTCAGCTAATCATGAAAGGCCCTTTGTTGCCTCAGGTGAATAAACCAGGTCACCGGGTGGTGTTAGCGACATGTAGTTCAGATATAAACAGCTCAAATAAGACAAGTTCTTTCTGGGAAATAAAAGCCATAGAGTATTTAAAGACAAATCACAACCTACCTGCTTCTGTCTCTTCTGAAACCTTTTCTTTCCAAACTGCTGTTGGCAAAGGTTGCGATCATTTTCCCTATCTGAGCCGTAATTGTGGCTGTATTTGTTGTTCTTTTGTGGCTTATTGTTCTTTTGAGGTTTAAAAGGCAGTCCATTGCTTATAATGTCCCGCTTCTTTTTACTGAGAGGAGACTGCTGCTTGGCTTCGCGCTCATCAGGCATCAAGGTTCCATCTTTCTGCAGGAGAAAATGTAATAGGAAGGTGAGATTTGCTATGAAATGCGTACAAAACAGGTACATTCCTGAAAAAAATAACTTTGTGGAATATTAATCAGATTACTACTTTACATAAGCCTTCCACATTTGGGGTTGGAAATTTTAGAGCCACAAGAATTATCTAAAAAGGGCATATCAGAACTGTGACTCTGAAAGTTCCAACCTCAAACATGGAAGGTTTAATATTTAGTTTCCTGTATGTAAACATTGTTACAGTATATCATATATAAATATGATATAAGTTTTAGTGCAAATTAAAGAGCTAAACAAACATCATTCTTGTTTCTTTCACACTTCTAAATTCACATCTTCTCTGCCTGAGTGAAACCATAATGTCGACTCACCATTGAGAATCATGCAGATGCAAAATGAATATCCATATAAATGCTAGCTTGAAGAGTCATTATAAATGACAATAGTGGAAGTAAGAATGTATACACCAATCAGAATGGGGAGCTGGATTCACCATCAGAACACAGCTTTACTGGGTACATACATAGAATTCAAAACATGTTCGAAGAGACCAATGTGTATGATACATGGTAAACATGAGCCTTGTAGTAGACTCTGGATTGGGCTCCTAAAGCTTCAAGCTACATCTTTGACCCACCCAATTTCCCTTTGGCAAGACTTTATAATATGACTACAAGTATTGTCAAGAGGACAACAGAGGATCGTGATGCAGCTCAAGTTAGTAAACGATCTGTATATAAATAAAAAGTTGTAAAAAGTAGCAATAATGGTTTTTCACATCGCTGTTGTGCAGTAAAGAGGAATCAAATCATATTAATAAAATTTTTGCAATCTTCAAAATGTAAAAAAAGTCAATATTTATGGGTTATTCCCAAAAAACAAGTTATCCCCTATCCTTAGGGGTACTTTGCACGCTGCGACATCGCTACTACGATATTGTCGGGGTCAAATCGAAAGTGATGCACATCCGGCGCCAGTAACGACGTCGCAACGTGTAAAGCCTAGATGCGCCGATAAACGATCACATAAGTGTCGAAAATCGGTGATCTGTGTAGCGTCGGTCATTTTCATAATGTCGCACCAATAGGATATATAATGTTGTTCCTCGTTCCTGTGGCAGCACACATCGCTGTGTGTGAAGCCGCAGGAGTGAGGAACATCTCCTTACCTGCCTCCACCGGCTATACGGAAGGAAGGAGGTGGGCAGGATGTTTACGTCCCGCTCATCTCCGCCCCTCCGCTTCTATTGGCCGCCTGCCGTGTGACGTCGCTGTGACGTCGCATGACCCGCCCCCTTAGGAAGGAGGCGGGTCGCCGGCCAGAGCGACATTGTACGGCATGTAAGTGCGTGTGAAGCTGCCGTAGCGATAATGTTCGCTATGGCAGCTATGACAAGATATCGCATGTGCAACGGGGACGGGTACTATCGCGCTCGGCATCGCTAGCCGATGCTAGCGATGTCGAAATGTACAAAGTACCCCTTAGAATAGAGTTTACTAGCAGATTGACGGACAATCCAGCTACATCTTGTGATTGTTTGGGGTTCAAGTGGTTGGACCTCTCACGATCAACAAGTTGTCCCCTACCTTGTAATTTTTTTCTTCTTTTAATAATCCTTTAAATATTTCAAATATTTTTGCCCTTGATTAAGGGTAATTTTAAAATGTATCTGTTATTGCACCAGTTCTCTCTTAACACTAGAAGTCCAAGAGAGGGGTCATTTAACATTTCTACCTTTGAAACCCAGAGACGGGTCGAATGACCTGAAAGATGTAAGCTAACATCCTATAATCACCGTTTTTTGATCTGTAATTAAGGCCATTACTGTCGCACCACAGGAGGTTGTTGTTTTCTATTGAGTTTACCCATTTAGTTTCTAGTGTTTCTAGTTAGTTCTATTCAGTTTATCATCAGTCATTTGACCCTCTTTCGGGACTTCAGGGGGGAGCTCGAAATTTCTGGGACTTCTAGTGTTAAGTGTATAAATTTTTATATATATATATATATATATATCATATACTAAACTAGCGTAATACTTATATATTTTCATATACTACATCCATTTTATTCCTTTAAAGTTAAAAAAGAATGACATAAAATAAAAACGTTAGCTGCTAAATGTTTAAAAGCCAGGAATTGCTGAAACTGGTTTCCACACATTTTACAAACTTTACTCTCTAGGGTTCTTCAGTGTCAAACCCTCTTTACGCTGACATTCCAGATAGCATTGTACACTAAACAATAACATGCTGATATACCACATAGACCTTGGCCTTCAAAATCAAACAGCTAAAGTGCTTAGAGCATAAATGGCTGAATGCATTAGACACTCTAGTTCCGGGCAGAAAGCAGATTTAGGAACTAAACCTAGAGGCTTGAGAAACAGGAATTGAAATAGCTTGTCAGATCAGATCAGTGAGACTGGTGGTAACAAGTAATTTGGAGAGAGCTTTGACAACGAAATAGTTTTCAGAACTGATCCTCACATAGGGGAAAAGTGTTTCATTATTGCTCACACATCAATATTTAAAAATAAATTTCTTTTCATTAATCTACAGCAGGGGTCCCCAACCTGTGGCTCACTGGACCATGATGTGTGGCTCATGGCTGTGTTCCAGCTTGGTGCATTAGCACCAGGTCTAACAAATAGTTATGAAAAGAAGGTCTCCAGATGGTGACTTTTGTGCTTAGCCCCGAACAGATGAGCAAATCTGGATGTACGTATACTAGCCATGTGAGTCGAGAGATAAATATGGTAAGCAGGAAATAGAATGATACTGGCACTGTATGTGATAGTGTGGTGGGAGGACTTGATGAAAAAATGGTGGATACTACTTTGGTGTAACTTCTATGGGGAAGTGTTGACTGTCATTATACAGGTATCTGAAAGTATTTTTTTTCTCTAAGGGCTGAATGTGGCTCTAACGGTAAAAAAAGGTTAGGGGTCATTAATCTACAATGACCGCAAGACTAATAAATGTCTATTATAAGAACACATATAAAAATGAAAAACAGAACACATAATTACTATATGTAAAGGTTCGTACAAAACACTATCATAAAAAGATAAGCATTCATATTTAGGGTACTTGTACATCTGGAATGGTGTCAAACAATGTTGATTGAGTCAACAGCTATCAGTTCTGACTTTCCGAAACACTTACACCCTCACCTATGGTGGATGTGGGGAGAGGGGAGTTAGTAGTAGCTGGATAACTAAACTGCTCTAACTGCCCTTAAAACAAAAAAAATGCATATTAAAATTAAAAATAACCGAACCTTATTTTCCCCAACATTATCTGTCAACAGAAAGTAAGAGCCCCCATATGCATAACAGATTTGGCTGACCATTCTCTAATGTATGTGGAGGCCTTTAGTTTCTCTCTGGATGGCATGTGATTTTTAATTTCTAAAGTTAAATAAATATACACAATTGTAAGGTGGAACGAAATGTATTGCTTATTTTAATCTTTTGTAAGAAAGCATAAACTGAAAATTGGGGCGTGCAATATTATTCGGCCCCTATACTTTCAGTGCAGCAAACTCACTCCAGAAGTTAATTGAGGATCTCTGAATGATCCTAAATAAGTGATGATGATAAATATAAGCCACCTGTGTATAATCACGTCTCCGTATAAATACATCAGCTCTGTGATAGTGTCAGTGTTCTGTTTAAAGCACAGAGAGCATCATGAAGACCAAGGAACACAACAGGCAGGTCTGTGATACTGTTGTGGAGAAGTTTAAAGCCGGGTTTGGTTACAAAAAGATTTCCACAACTTTAAACATCCCAAGAAGCACTGTGCAAGCAATCATATTGAAATGGAAGGAGTATCATACCACTGCAAATCTACCAAGACCCGGCCGTCCCTCAAAAATTTCATCTCAACCAAGGAGAAGACTGATCAGAAATGTAGCCAAGAGGCCCACGATCACTCTGGATGAGCTGCAGGGATCTACAGCTGAGGTGGGAGAGTCTGTCCATAGGACAACAATCAGTCGTACACTGAACAAATCTGGCCTTTATGGAAGAGTGGCAAGTAGTAAGACATTTCTCAAAGATATCCATAAAAAGTGTCATTTAAAGTTTGCCACAAGCCTCCTGGGAGACACACCAAACATGTGGAAGAAGGTGGAATTACACAGGGCCCAAGGTGATCACTACCTGTGGAAGGCTGCAGTCCGATGAGAGTAGTAGTTAGGCAGGGTTGAACCGGGAAATGCAAAACAGGGACAGAATCGGCAGGCAAGCACGTAATCAGAAAACAAAGCAGATGTCAAATCCGGATCGGGCAGCGAGTTACATAAACAGCAGGCAGGAGGGTAGTCAGGAAACAAGCAGAAGTCAGAACACCAGAATCACTAAACAGAACAAGGCGGGACAGGAACCAGGAATACAGAACTATCTCTGGCAGTGGTCACCAGACAGGAGGGGAAATAAGAAGGGTGTAGTTTCTTCCCATTGGCTGTAGCTGAATGACAGTAACTTCAGCTGGAAGACACACCCCACCAACAGTCAGCCAGTGGTACTAAAGATCCCAAGGAAACCTAGCCCAGTGGATGAATTGAGCCTGCGCCCACCAGCGCTGCTGGCTTTGACTTCTCTTCCATCACCAGCACTATCCACGGCAGGAACACGGCGTCGCCTGGTGATCGAAGTAGAAGTCGCTGGAGCGGACGCTGATGGGGGCATAACAGCTGCGGTGCCATCTTTGTTAATGAACTAGCAGCTTGGTCACTATACTGGAGCCCAAGTTGGTTCTGGGAGATGCTGGTTACTCAGCTGTTCCATCTTCCAGGTAATTGCTCAGGTGTCTTTACTGAGCATGCTCCCACAAAACTCTTCCAGGTGTATTCCTTGGCTCTGTTGTGTTACCATAGTTTGTGTGTCTGCTAGTATTCCGATCTTGGTATTCTGACCCTGGACTGTTATTGGACTTCCCCCTGCCCACTCCCTATTCCTGTTGTGCCTTCCTGTCTTGGAGCCTGGACCGTTATCTGACTACATCTTTGCTTACTCCCTTTTACTACTACATGCTCTTCTGGTATTGTGACCTTCGGATTGTGCCCTGACTACGTCTCTGTTTACCCTTTATGATTATACGTGACCTCCTGTTACCAGACCCCGGCTTTCCTGACTACCCTTCTGTTCATGAGACCCCATAAGATAGTGACAAGCGTTACAGTCAGGCATAGTGTAAGGTTACCTCTGCCATACTATATGAAACTATCTGAAACAAGATTAATTTACATGAACTTTTCCTCCCTAGGGGGAGGAAAAAACAAAAACGCAAAAAAAATGAAAAGTCGCCAGTCCTTAAGGGGTTAATATTCTATAGTACTCTACAGTGCGAATTAACACTTCCGTTCAGTGACTGTAATGCATTTATAAATTAGTGCCATGCTGACAATAATTAGCATAGTCATAATAACATATAATAAAGAAATATTTAGACAGTAGTGGGAGCAGAATGGTGGAGACCCCCAAGTAGTAGAGAACCTGAAGCAACATTTTAGGCTGAGGCCACATGGGGATTTCTGTGAGTCCTCACATGACACTTGGCATACGCTCACTGCACAGTGGGAACCAAGTGTCATGCAACTGTGGTCCAATTGTGCGATCAGACCACAGCTAAGGAGGGGATGGCTGGCGCTGCAGAGGGGAGGGATTTATCCCCTCCGTTACCGGATGATGCAAGAATCACACTGCTCTCATGTTACACCAGTGTAATGCAAGAGCAATGCGATGTTTCTCTTGTCCCATAAACTTGTATGGGTGCGAGTGGAAAAAGATTGCACTCCACTCGCAGCATGCTGCAACTGTTTTCTCGGTCCGATTAGGGCTGAGAAAAGAACCACTCATAAGAGCTGGCCCATAGAGTAATATTGGTACAAGTGGAATGCGATTATTTTATTGCATTTCACTCACTCTGTATTACTCGCCGTGTGCTTACCCTTATGGAGTCATTTTGTTCCACTAGCCACTACCAAACATACAGACATGCGTCACTGTTCTAAAATAGAGCAAGAAACATTTAGTCGTCATCAATTTTCTAATTTTTTTGTGTCACCAGAAATATTACCGATGACCAAGATAATTAATCTCATTAAACAAACCCAGTTTGCAAAGCCATCAGTATCATAGAGAGTGGAATTGCCTGTTTACCGCTAGACTCACATATAAATAGTCTTGGCTTTTGAGTGCACTATCTGTACATGTCGTAAATAATTAAATGTTGACGTCTTGGTTGATTCACATATTCTCTATTGTGCTGCGATGCGCATGTAATCTGTTTTCCTTTTAAAGCTCTAAATAAGCTCATGTGCACAAGGATACTTAATGTTTTGTTCTCTCAGAGTGAAGCATCGAGCTGTCTAGAGGGCTACGGTTAATGGTTACATTTATTTAACAGCATGTACTCATTCCAAAAGTAAAATCAATAAGGACATGATAAGGGAACAATAAGAGGATTGCAGACAAGATTTATCACAAAATTACACAGAATTAAATCTACCCTAATACCATCTGAAACACTGTCAATATTGCTTCAGTTTTGTTTTTACAACAGTAGTCTACAAGAACATAGGATGCTGATAAAGATCAAAAGGCAATAGAATTGTCAGATGGAGAAGAAATCAGATTATTTTTCTCATTCCTTATGTTTATATTAGGTTGTTAAAATAGTAATAGTAATGTGATAGAAAACATGAAAAAATGTAAAGCAGAGTGCCGTTGAGAATCCAATGGCCAAACTGAAAGTCATTTTAGGTTCCCATTCTGATACTGTTTAATTATTTTTAAATTCTTTATAGCACTCAGCCTTCTGTTTCATAATATGCTCCTACTGTGACCACATGAAATGTGGCTTTTGGCTGTTGGCAGTCACCACTGAATGCTAATCAAACTGTATAATAGTTTATTATTGAATAAAATGAATAAATAGTATGCAGTAGGCTCCCCCTAGTGGTGGTTCCAGGATTTTAGAATGTTATTCCTTATCTTTTGAAGAAATTTGTAGCTGTTGAGGCAATTTGCATATTTAATTTTCCAACTGAGTTTTGAATGACTTAAAAGCTTACTTACACTTGCATCTCAAGAGGTTTATAAGCCACAAAGAGAAACTTTACTCTTTAGATCCCAGTCAGAAACTTCTCTTACTGTCAAAACAGATCTCATGTGTAATGCATCGATTTTGGGAATCTAACCAGTGACCTCTTGCTACATAGTTGTTTTCACTTTGGTGAGCCACAGCCTGTTTTGGTCTCTGTCCAACTGCTAATGGTTCTTTTGTCTGTTCTTGGCTTTCTTCAGCATGCTTTAATTTTAGGTGTCTCTACTTCCCTATTTATTTCTCTCCTGTTGTACCTTGGGAGGGCCTTTTTATACTCACCTTGAACTGGCATTCTTTCATAGCTATATTTCCATATGGATAGGTGCTTTGAGTTCCAGCTCTTCAGTTAGGGGTTTATCCTGCATGTTAAATGGCAGCATTTTTCATGCAAGAAAATTTGTGAGTGAGTCCCCCCAGTCACCCAAACTATGAGAAAAGGGAATCACTCATAGATTCTCTGCAGAGAAAACAACTGGAATTTAACATGCAGACTACCACCATGCTTTGGCTTTTATCCTAAGTCAAATTTGGCTACCAGTCTGCTATCTAGTTATAAGATCCCAATCTCCTGTCCCATTATCCCTGTGTGTGACACCTGTACTTGCCTTCCCATACCTATCAGTCCCTCCCTTGCTCACCATGTTTGTCAGTACCAACGTACCTGTTTTCCAGTCATGCTGACTGTACTTGCCTTCACCTGTGTCCATACCTGAGTCCGTCACCTGTCCCGGGGGTCAGCTGCCACAGTCCCGGTCACAGACCTGGAAGTGGTACCTGGTGTCCACCTCGCGGTAGGCACTTAGTTAAGCCCCTCTTATAAAGGGTAAGCCTGGGTCACCCCTGTGGTCCATTAGGTCTACTATTCCCGCTCACTGCCTCTACACTGGCCATGAGCGTTACAGTGTGGCATGACAATTCAAGTCTTCTTCCTCTGAAGAGGCAGTTATGAGCTTCTGTATAGCATTTTGATTGTTCTGTGTAAGTGTAGATATTCACTAGCTGCATAATATAGACAGGTATTCAATTGGCAAGTTTAATTGAAAAGGCAATTGCTCATATCTGGACCTTACTAATCATTTCTAGGTTTGCATTGTGGTCACTGTTATCAGCGTAATTCTTCTTCTTCTTCTTACTATTATTATTATTATTATTATTATTATTAATAATGAACATTATGATTAATACATATTTATTATAATCAAATAGAGTATGTAATAAAATGAAATACACAATGTAAAATATTCAGAATATAGGTGGAAAAAAGAGTACAAAATGTTAGAAATTGTCAGGGAACAGTGTGTGCAGTCTAAATTTAGCATAAAGTTAAACCTAATTTTGATATATTATGGTACAACATAGCTGAAAGAACTACCTTAATATAATTAGTTAATACACAGTAAAACATTGTGCTACATTACAAACTCAACCTTATACACTTGTGAGGCTCGTAACAAATAAAGAACAGCACAAAAACTATATAAAACTCATACACCAAGTATGAGAAAATTTATAAATATAAGTAATTTTTATTCAAAATGCAAAATATGACTATTAGTCATAAAGGATCATTGAATTTGTCCTAAGTGTAGTGTATACTGAAGCTTGACCTCACTGCCGATCAGTGCCTATTGCTTCTCTATGTAAGCTGCCTTTCTGTTGCACTGGTTCTGTGACCCAACTCCATGAGCTAATATAAGTGTCCTGGAATAGTTATCTTTCCCAGCTTATTTCAGCCTGACATACAAACCTTTTTTATAGATAGGTGACTTTAACAATCCAGTTTATTTTTTATGCTTTGTGCACCTGAGGGTATAAGACACATTTTATCCATCACACAGATAATCTCAGCTTACTGTTACTTGCTCTAGGGGAAGAAAAGGCTTAAAAAAAATCCATGCTACAAGACTATCAAATGTATTTGAAATTCCTTTGGTTTCTTCTATTTACATTGTATCAATTCTAAACATGGCATCCACATGGCATAAATGGAATCAACATTTCCCTGTAAATAGATGCCCTCTACGTTCTGTTGTCTTTGATCTAAATCCAATATGGCATCTGTTTTGTCTAGAGAGCGTGCAATGGGTTAGAAATGATCAGTTGCACTGGCCAAGGATAAGAGGTTTACAATGCCCTGTTGAATAGCACTTACACTTTTAGTCTTGATAGGGTAGTGCCAAGCATAAAGGCACGACTTGTGACATGTGTGCGGGGGCATAAAACTATTAAGTGCTTATGACATGAACATGAGAATGGCAGATGGAGAAGTTTGGTATTAAACTGATGCTTGTGATTGAAGGTTATATACTGCTGTGGGCATCCACCAGGGGGACTTTCATTCTTTCTATTTCTTTGTACCATGCCACATGTTGTAAATAAGCCAAATTTTATGTTTGGAATATGTCAGTTGTTTCCTATTGGGTATTCTTTGCATTATGCAAAATTCAATGATCCATTTTAAAGGGATATTCATACTTTTAAGAAAGTTTGTATATGTGCCAAGGTTCATAAAAGTAAATAAATTGCTTATGCAATTCTCAGCTTCTGTCCCTATGATAGCACTTCCTACTAAATATCTTACAGAAAGAAGTTAAAAGACAGGAGCTCAAAAATATGGTGTTATCGGATACTACCAGGAAGGGGTGATCAAATGGGGAGGCTCACCTTGTATGTGTGAGTCACAACTAAATATAGACGTTTGTAAGTAATGGCTGCTGTGGCCTCACATGGAATACAGGATAACCGTTAGCTAGATAGGGATGATTGCCATGCTGCCATAGGGAGGAGACAGTCAATAGGTCATCAAAGTGATATATTTCAACACGTGGCAGAAAGAACCCCTCTCCTTCTTCAGGGAAAATCACAATTTTCAACACGTTTCATTGAAAACCCTCTCCTGTTTTAGGAAAAATCACATCACATGATCTGTCCTGAAGAAGGAGAGAGGTTTACTCTGAAATGCGTTAAAATAAATCACTTTGATGACCTATTGACTATCTCCTCCCTATGGGAGCATAGCAATCATCCCTATCTAGCTAATGGTTATCCTACTACATATCTTAATGAGATTCAATCACTGGCGATGGGGTCACTCCATTCCCATTGACAGGATGTTTAGGTAGAATGATATTCCAGATGTATAAAAAAGTGAGCAATGACAATGCTATAAAATGACAATGCAACGTGTTTCAGCTTAAGAAAAGCCTTCTTCAGGCATTTATATAATCTGAAAAAGGCTTTTTAATCGAAACGCATTTCATTTTCATTTTATAGCATTGTTATTTCAAAATCTTCTTAAAACTTATTTTTGATATGTGATAATATGATTCTACCTAAATATGATGTCATTGGGGGAGTGACGCTATCACGGGTGATTGAAGTTAATTTCCTCTCTGTTTGGATCCCACTGAAGGATTTTCACTACAGCGCACCAGACCAGCTGCCACCTGTCCGATCAGCGCTAGGAATGGCTTTATAAGGTTCAAATTCTAATGCATTTATGTGAGTGCACGATCATTCACTTAGTATATCTACCGCTCAACTGCTATGTTCAGAGAGCGCCTTGGGAGAGGGATTTCCTTGGGAGATATCCAGTATTATTACTACATTACTTAGTGTTATCATAAGATTTGTGGACATGAATTAAACAATAGCCAGATTTTGACTGTGGTAAGGAAATTCCTGACTAATTGCTATAACATAGTTACATAGTTGCATAGACTTAAAAAAGATCTAGATCCATCTAGTTCAACCTTCCTCCACCAGTTGTACATTTTGTATCTTTTCTGCACTTCCCTTGCACTATTATATTGGATAAATCTTCTTAGACCAGTATACGTTTTGAAATGCTCTTGTGAATAATGTTTACTTTATATATAACATATAGAAAATAAACTCAATTATGACAATAGCATTTTAGAGTTTAGTATATGTTTAATCAACCTTTTCCATATACATATTTCTTAGTACATATTGTTGTCTGATCTGAAAAACTGCTTTTTGTAATCGCTAGTGGAAGTTTCTATGCGGCCAAACATTTCCTGTTAGGGTGCATGAAAGGAGATTATCTAATATTCTTTCATTTCTTTGTGTTCCCTCTCCACAGCTATTATTGAATGTGGATTTCATATACATATTTTCAGCCACTCATGTATAGGAGTCAGATAATGGATGGATATAACAAAAGAAACAACAGAGTATGTGTTTAAAAATATTTAATTTGAGGCATTTGACTCTAATCGACTTCACCTTTGGTTGAAATGAAAATACAATAGTATAACATATTCATGGATCAACATAATAGATTACTTAGTGAAAGAGACACAAATCTCTAGATACCAGAGAGTCTCATTGTCAACAGAGCCACACATAACCTAGAAATGAATGCCTTTTATTACCGAACTAAAGATTAAGTATCTGTCACTCTGAGACATTTCCCATAAAGTGAAAAGCCACCAGAACATCATTATTGAAGATGTTAGATGGCATTGACATAATTTAAAATCTGAAGCTAATTCACATGCACAATGCAATGCACATATAAATGACTATTTCACATGTTCATTATTAGGGTTCTACACCAGAAGTGCAAATCACATCAACAAATGTCTGATTATTACAGTATTTCCATTATATTTGCCGTCCGGTACTGAACCCTGTCTCCTGCTTTTATACAGTATTACAAATATACACTCTGTCTTCATGTGAGTTGTGGTAATAGAGACAATCCTAAGAAACCAAGAAACCGCCTCTTAATCCATATCTCTGTGAGCAGGCTAAGGATACAGAACCATCTCTTAATACCCCTATACTGATTAGATGAAAGTCGTCCAGAGCTGCCAATTGTGATGGTTACAGCCAACCATTCAATGGGGTGGGGGGTCTCCTTGCTCTCCTCTGACAGATGATATAAGGAATAGAAGGATCGAGCAAGTGGAATATGAAGGCCACATTCTTTTGTCATCTGGGGATGTAAGAGGTGTCAGGCAGCAGCTCTCTCATCTCTCTTTATTGAAGGCACATGAACAGTTGGCCAAAACCTATCTCACGTGAATGACCAGCTACAAATTTATCTCAGTGGGCTAGCCTACGCCAAATTTGTCAGTAATGCATCACCTATCTGTTGGCCTGTTCAAAACAATGGGACTAACCA
The DNA here is from genome assembly GCF_048569485.1 of Anomaloglossus baeobatrachus. Classification (NCBI taxonomy): domain Eukaryota; kingdom Metazoa; phylum Chordata; class Amphibia; order Anura; family Aromobatidae; genus Anomaloglossus; species Anomaloglossus baeobatrachus. Next base: position 467,535,619 of record NC_134354.1, read on the forward strand.
ATGTGTTCTAAAAATTCTTCAGATCTTTTACCGTTGCCACCCTAAGAATATTCTTCTGGAATATTACAGCAACATCGGGACTGAAGAAACTAAGATGAAGATGTTAAATAGCCCAAGTTGTAGAGCATCATCTCTGCTCAGTCTATTAAACACGTATATTAGCAATAGTAAATGATGGTCATATTGCTAGTATGCAATGGTCAAAATAATGCCTCCAGTGTCTATGACATCTGTAAATGCATTTTTACTTTTAAAATCAATCTTATGCATTCAAGTCCATATAAAACTGATTGCTGAGTACCTGTGTAAGAACACCAAAATCAGAACAAACCTCTTAAAATAATAATCTTTATTAATTTACTTAAAATGTATCAAGGTACCAAACCATGTAAACATATAAGACATGGACAGACTAAAATTGGATTGGTGTAGGTGTACGTGAACACACATAGACCCTAACAGTGGAAGGTAAGGAAAATGGGTACAGACTAGGTCTCAGTTTAATCAGAAGGACTGGGTAGCTTAGCCTAACTAAATGCACTCTACCTCCCCCTTCCTGACAACAGAGGGCACCTTAATTTTTTGGATATCCCATACTCAATGGTGGCTGACCGCAAATGGCTTTTAACTCAACGAATCAAGGTTTCCACCACCACTATCAGCAAGTGCCTAAAATGTGATTATACACAAAACATACGTAACAGACAAAGAACATACAAGGTCAATGAACCGTTTAGACTGTCGGACACGGTCCTTATTAAATACAGTATAGCCAGCCTTGCTGCCACCTATTAATATAGATGGATAATTTAAATAGTATATACATTCTCCATTCTTAAAAAGACAGTCATAAATAGGCTCCTGAGGAATTGGGAATGAAACGTGAATCGGGGCGTGGGTCTCACCTCTCAGACACCTTTCATCTCTTTATCTAAGGGTCAGTATCACAACATTTGTAATACATAATAGTATATATAAGATTCACTACAATATTCGTGAGAATTGTTATATACTATCAACAGGGAACACTTATTGTTGTTTATGTGACTCATAGCAAGTGTTTATATTCTGTATTTATCTGCTTTAGGATTATTTGAAGTATATGTAATGTAGTAGCATCTGTATTTATATGCTCTGCAATCTATGCAATGCCTAGTAATCTATATTAGACCTACTGTAGCACTGATTATTATCATCATATACTATCAATAGGGAGCACATAAAGTGCCTACAAGTAGTATTCAACCCACTGCAGATTTAGCAGGTTTACACATTCGGAATTAACTTGGCATTGTGACATTTGGACTGTAGATCAGCCTGGAAGTGTGAAATGCACTGCAGCAAAAAAGAATGTTATTTCTTTTTTTTTTTTTTTTTTAAATTGTGAAACGTTTATTCAGAGGGTCATTTATTATTCAACCCCTCACACCACCAGAATTCTGTTTGGTTCCCCTAAAGTATTAAGAAGTATTTCAGGCACAAAGAACAATGAGCTTCACATGTTTGGATTAATTATCTCTTTTTCCAGCCTTTTCTGACTAATTAAGACCCTCCCCAAACTTGTGAACAGCACTCATACTTGATCAACATGGGAAAGACAAAGGAGCATTCCAAGGCCATCAGAGACAAGATCGTGGAGGGTCACAAGACTGGCAAGGGGTACAAAACCCTTTCCAAGGAGTTGGGCCTACCTGTCTCCACTGTTGGGAGCATCATCCGGAAGTGGAAGGCTTATGGAACTACTGTTAGCCTTCCACGGCCTGGACAGCCTTTGAAAGTTTCCACCCGTGCCGAGGCCAGGCTTGTCCGAAGAGTCAAGGCTAACCCAAGGACAACAAGGAAGGAGCTCCGGGAAGATGTCATGGCAGTGGGGATATTAGTTTCAGTCAATACCATAAGTAACGTACTCTGCCTCAATGGTCTCCGTTCCAGACGAGCCCGTAAGGTACCTTTACTTTCAAAGCGTCAGGTCAAGGCTCATCTACAGTTTGCTCATGATCACTTGGAGGACTCTGAGACAGACTGGTTCAAGGTTCTCTGGTCTGATGAGACCAAGATCGAGATCTTTGGTGCCAACCACACATGTGACGTTTGGAGACTGGATGGCACTGCATACGACCCCAAGAATACCATCCCTACAGTCAAGCATGGTGGTGGCAGCATCATGCTGTGGGGCTGTTTCTCAGCCAAGGGGCCTGGCCATCTGGTCTGCATCCATGGGAAGATGGATAGCACGGCCTACCTGGAGATTTTGGCCAAGAACCTCCGCTCCTCCATCAAGGATCTTAAGATGGGTCGTCATTTCATCTTCCAACAAGACAACGACCCAAAGCACACAGCCAAGAAAACCAAGGCCTGGTTCAAGAGGGAAAAAATCAAGGTGTTGCAGTGGCCTAGTCAGTGTCGTGACCTTAACCAAATCGAAAACTTGTGGAAGGAGCTCAAGATTAAAGTCCACATGAGACACCCAAAGAACCTAGATAACTTGGAGAAGATCTGCATGGAGGAGTGGGCCAAGATAACTCCAGAGACCTGTGCCGGCCTGATCAGGTCTTATAAAAGACGATTATTAGCTGTAATTGCAAACAAAGGTTATTCCACAAAATATTAAACCTAGGGGTTGAATAATAATTGACCCACACTTTTATGTTGAAAATTTATTAAAATTTAACTGAGCAACATAACTTGTTGGTTTGTAAGATTTATGCATCTGTTAATAAATCCTGCTCTTGTTTGAAGTTTGCAGGCTCTAACTTATTTGCATCTTATCAAACCTGCTAAATCTGCAGGGGGTTGAATACTACTTGTAGGCATTGTATACCTATCACATATATATAGCATTTATTATCGCTGTATATTATTAATTGGGATCACATATACTTATCATATACTTAAAGATTTTTCACTTTTTGCTATCATTGTATACTATCAATAGGAAGCATATACAGTTAGGTCCAGAAATATTTGGACAGTGACACAAGTTTTGTTATTTTAGCTGTTTACAAAAACATGTTCAGAAATACAATTATATATATAATATGGGCTGAAAGTGCACACTCCCAGCTGCAATATGAGAGTTTTCACATCCAAATCGGAGAAAGGGTTTAGGAATCATAGCTCTGTAATGCATAGCCTCCTCTTTTTCAAGGGACCAAAAGTAATTGGACAAGTGACTCTAAGGGCTGCAATTAACTCTGAAGGAGTCTTCCTCGTTAACCTGTAATCAATGAAGTAGTTAAAAGGAATGGGGTTGATTACAGGTGTGTGGTTTTGCATTTGGAAGCTGTTGCTGTGACCAGACAACATGCGGTCTAAGGAACTCTCAATTGAGGTGAAGCAGAACATCCTGAGGCTGAAAAAAAAGAAAAAATCCATCAGAGAGATAGCAGACATGCTTGGAGTAGCAAAATCAACAGTCGGGTACATTCTGAGAAAAAAGGAATTGACTGGTGAGCCTGGGAACTCAAAAAGGCCTGGGCGTCCACGGATGACAACAGTGGTGGATGATCGCCGCATACTTTCTTTGGTGAAGAAGAACCCGTTCACAACATCAACTGAAGTCCAGAACACTCTCAGTGAAGTAGGTGTATCTGTCTCTAAGTCAACAGTAAAGAGAAGACTCCATGAAAGTAAATACAAAGGGTTCACATCTAGATGCAAACCATTTATCAATTCCAAAAATAGACAGGCCAGAGTTAAATTTGCTGAAAAACACCTCATGAAGCCAGCTCAGTTCTGGAAAAGTATTCTATGGACAGATGAGACAAAGATCAACCTGTACCAGAATGATGGGAAGAAAAAAGTTTGGAGAAGATAGGGAACGGCACATGATCCAAGGCACACCACATCCTCTGTAAAACATGGTGGAGGCAACGTGATGGCATGGGCATGCATGGCTTTCAATGGCACTGGGTCACTTGTGTTTATTGATGACATAACAGCAGACAAGAGTAGCCGGATGAATTCTGAAGTGTACCGGGATATACTTTCAGCCCAGATTCAGCCAAATGCCGCAAAGTTGATCGGACGGCGCTTCATAGTACAGATGGATAATGACCCCAAGCATACAGCCAAAGCTACCCAGGAGTTCATGAGTGCAAAAAAGTGGAACATTCTGCAATGGCCAAGTCAATTACCAGATCTTAACCCAATTGAGAATGCATTTCACTTGCTCAAATCCAGACTTAAGACGGAAAGACCCACAAACAAGCAAGACCTGAAGGCTGCGGCTGTAAAGGCCTGGCAAAGCATTAAGAAGGAGGAAACCCAGCGTTTGGTGATGTCCATGGGTTCCAGACTAAAGGCAGTGATTGCCTCCAAAGGATTCGCAACAAAATATTGAAAATAAAAATATTTTGTTTGGGTTTGGTTTATTTATCCAATTACTTTTGACCTCCTAAAATGTGGAGTGTTTGTAAAGAAATGTGTACAATTCCTACAATGTCTATCAGATATTTTTGTTCAAACCTTCAAATTAAACGTTACAATCTGCACTTGAATTCTGTTGTAGAGGTTTCATTTCAAATCCAATGTGGTGGCATGCAGAGCCCAACTCGCGAAAATTGTGTCACTGTCCAAATATTTCTGGACCTAACTGTATGTCTATTATACATATAGAATTTATATATCCCTATATACTATTTATTCGGAATATATATACCTCCCTATTGTATATACTATTATATTTGTTGAGCAGGTGTCTTTATTATAAAATCAAAGATAATAATATTAGTGATATTTCTGTATAGTATACTGTTACGGTTACTATATATTGATATTATTGCTTTATTGTGAAATTAATGTACAGTATGAATATATTATTGTAGTGATTACAGTTATTGATAGTATAGTGGTTGTTTTAAGGTGGAACCTCTGCTGATTTTATGATGTAAAAAATATTTTTAATATAAGATGGAATAAAATGTATTTTATGTATGAGAATTCATATGCATCTTTTCTGAGTTTTTGATCAGATATATACGTATACTATGGAAATAAGTGTAGTAAATAATGCAACAAAACAAATATTCCAAAGTCACAAAGTATATAGATAAATGAGTTAGATTTTTATATATATGCATCATCCACCTTGTGCCATTTTCAAAATTCTAGAGGTGTAATGGCCAACAGCATCTCAATACAGAGATACCTTATCACCAGGAAACAAAAAAATTACTACACACAAAAACACCACATAGATACACATAAAACCACATTAAGGTCAAAATTGATTCCCACTAATCAAGTGACCACTCATCAAAATATGAAAAAAGAGATGGAGCAATCTCACCCAGCCAGTTGTGCTCAGGTCTTGTTCTCCTCTTTTTCCAAAACCATAGAATTCAGCCAGAGTCTTGATCAGAAATGAATGGTCACTTGATTAGTGGGACTCAATTATGACCTTAATGTGGTTTTATGTGTGTTTATGTGGTGTTTTTGTGTGTAGTAATTTTTTGTTTCCTGTCTCAGTTCTTATTTACCCATGATTTATTTTGTATTATCTGGCTCTATGACTGGAGGATTTCTTAATTGGACTCTTGAAGTGCCAAATCGGGCAGGAGTGGCTTCTTCTATGCCAAGGCCATATTCAGGGAAAACTGGTTAACTTAAAATTAACTTTAATTCTATGTGTGTCCCTGAAGTCAGAACTCCAACCAATCAACCAACTTAGCACCTATACTGCAGATGGGTGAACTTGTTTTTGCCTAACACTTTAGTCGTGCTTGGAGCATTGTGAAAAGATAGTTATATTTCCCTACATGATTTGAGAGTTCTTAACATCATTTTTTTCATATATACAATTAATTTCCATTACTATAAATTGCATACTCCTCCTTGGCTAAAAATCTTTCTCAAAATTGCGAAGAGGAATATTTTTACCCATCTGTAAAAATATAGAACTACTTTTTCTAGCACGTATCCTTTGGCTTTTTTTCTGTACAGACATGATCCTGTTCAGACTATTCACAGAGAACAATGAATAAGGACGAGTAAGTCCGAAACACGCTGGTAAGAACTAGGACATTTCTGACCATTGCGGTTTTCATTTTATCTATGGATTGAAAGTTTTTTAAGAATTCTGCCATAAAATTATATTTTTTATTAAACCTGGATGCTGGATTACTCCCTCCATTTGCCTACATTGTACGGCTCCATGATTGGATGGGTGAGCTGACTTTAAATCCTTCTGATTCACAGAGAACAACTACACCCATTGATGGTAATAGACAACAGATTAGTATTTGCAGATCACTCAGATGGCTGTGGGTTGTGCCTAACATTTCCCCACCAATTAACAAAAAGCAGCTTTGCCAATCTATATGTTGCCAACTATTATAACTGAAATCCCTTTTTAGTCAACTACTTATTCTGTAACCAAACACTTTTCAGGGAACGTATCTAGTATTTTGGACAATCTTGCTGCTAGAATCTCTGGTAATACGTTGTTATATTTATTACTATTTATTTAAGCATTGCATAACCCCACTCATTATAGGATTTATATACAATAACATTACATGCCCTAAAAGATCAAAAAGTAAAGGATTGTCTTCAACTGGACATCCCAATAGATGTTTTCAGTAATGCACAGGGGTGAACATATCACTGGTGCAACCTGTGCTGCCGCACAGGCGCCCGGGTGGTATGGGGACCCATTACTACCTCCAAAGCAGGTGGAATTGTGCTATTTGATGAGCTTTTGGGCTGCAGAGGGCCTATATATTGATTTTGCACAGGAGGCCTCTTCTGTCTGTGTCCGCCACTGGTAATGCACAAAATCTACAGATAACAGTCAAATTCAATTTTGCTAAATTTATGTACAACATTTGTAATTGCTTAACTCACAATCATTTATATTTCAGTAAAGTTTATTTTTCAATAAACGAGAAGAAGCAAATATCACAGGATGTTTGTTTCAAAGGGTCTGGTTACACCACTCAAAATATTGCTAAAGGGCAACAGTAGTTATGTAGGTTTATTGAGTAAAATGAAGTGAACATACAACATCATCTCCTAAAAGGTTTCAATTTATTTCTTTTTTTTAGATGTTGTAAGAGAAAAATAAACATGATCAAGTCATAAAAAACATTTCTAGAGGACTATTACTTTAATTTCAAGTATACCATAAGCAAATTAAAGAGAGCTTAACCTAAAGTAGACATTAGATAAGTAAAACTTAAAGCTGATTGTTTCCCAGGAGTACATGTAAATCTATTTTTAAAGGTTCTAAGACGTGAATACGAAGTAGCAATTAAGAAAGCATTTTCTGAATTTCTTGTCCATAATCCTGTCAATGTGTGCTGTATTTCATCCAAAATAGCTTAGCTATCATTTAAAGGCATGGCAGTGGCACCGGCTGGACTCAATCTTTCTGACAATTGGCCCTTTTCCTACTTTGACCCATGCTTGGTTCTCTTCACACTACAGGAGGATAGGGACAGATTTCAGTGGTCCTGGCTGGGTGTGTGGTGTTTTAGGGTGCAAGTCATACCTTTTGTTAGGCTGCCTGTCGAATCAGGACCCATCCACCGAGGAGACAGTGACAAAGACTGGGATCTTACCAACAAGTCTTTTACTGAACATTAAACAAAATTCTTTCAGAACAACTTCAGCAGTGATATGCTGGCACAACACTTAACACTAGAAGTCACAGAGAGGGGTCATTTAACATTTCTACCTTTAGAACCCAGAGAGGGGTCGAATGACCTGAAGGATTTTAGCTAACATCCTATAATCACCGTCTTTTGTTCTGTAATTAAGGCCATTACTGTCACACCACAGGAAGTTGTTGTTTTCCATTTACTTTAGCCATTTAGTTTCTAGTTAGTTCTATTCAGTTTATCATCAGTCATTTGACCCTCTTTTGGGACTTCAGGGGGGAGCTCGAAATTTCTGGGACTTCTAGTGTTAACCATGTTTTCTATAGTACACTGCACTTTAAGGCACACTACTTCCTTAACCTTTTCAATAGCCACTAGTTTCTCTGGTGTTACTGGTCCAAGCTCCTCCACATAGCCAAGCATCAGAATCCCACACATAGGAGTCATGTAGTCCACGTTGGCTCGTGGCTCTCCCACACACAGGGAGTTGTGCACTAATGATTCAACCATTGACTGGAGTGCACAGACTGTACACCTTGTCTCACATCTGCTCTTGTACCAACCTATTCCTCCATGTCTATGCTAAGCGTCCTCCTAGGGATGTCCAGGGAAGGCACTCCCGCTGGCCTGTCGTGTGTCTGTCGGGTAACAGGATAGTCTCTTTCGGGTCAGGGACCTGAAGTACATTGTATTGTAATAATGGTGGTCTCCTATACATTTAAATTCCTCAACACTTTCCTGGGATCCTTATCTCGTAATTCCAGTCTGGAGATAATGGCTGAAGTCTCTCCAAAGCACCCACCAGATGTGGCCTAGGTATTCTGTGGACCTGCACGTCTGACCATGTCATTTTCTGACACTACTCTCTACACTGACCTAAGATGGAGTCTTCCCTCTACACACAAAAACTAACCCGACCCCTGTGGGCTGATCCACAACTTAACCCTCTGTTATCTGTTTCCTACAGGCACTATCTAAAACGGCCACTAAATAACACCATTTACTGCAACATCCTACATAGCTATCCTGCACTATACATTTACATTTCTACATAGCATTCCTATAATACATTCTGTACAGTAATATGTGTGTATCTACAGGAGTAGGTATCCGACCACCTCGTTACAATCAATATTTGACTTGGTAAATGTAGGCAATATGTACATTTTATTAGTTTACATAGAATTTAAAATATTTTCCAATTATTTGCATTAACTTGTAAAGTTGAACTAGAAATGGTACAATTTTAAATTACCTTGTAATTTTGAATGCAATTGGGGGTCCAAAAATTACGGTTAGAAAAGAGTTGTCTAAAGCCTGGTTTACACGTTACGATTAAGCATACGATATCATATGCGATTGTAACCGCCCCCATCGTATGTGCGGCACGTTCAATTTGTTGAACGTGTTGCACAAACGATTATTTGCTGTCACACGTACTTACCCTTCTATACGACCTCGATGTGGGCGGCGAACGTCCACTTCCTGGAGTGGGAGGGACGTTCGGTGTCACATTGACGTCACGCGGCAGCCAGCCAATAGAAGCGGAGGGGCAGAGATGAGCAGGACGTAAACATCCCGCCCACCTCCTTCCTTCCGCATTGCCGGCGGGAGCCGCAAGACACAGGTAAGATCTGTTCATCGTTACCGGGGTGTCACACACTGCGATGTGTGCTGCCTCGGGAACATTGAACAACCTCACGTTAAATTTTTAGCAATTGAACAACATACATGCGATGAACGTTTTAACGTTCAATCGCAATCGCACGTAGCTGTCACACGCTACAATATAACTTACGATGCCGGATGTGCGTCACTTACGACGTGACCCCGCCGACACATCGTAAGATATATTGTAGCGTGTAAAGCCCGCTTAAGGATCACATGACCAGTATATTACAGTTGCAATCACAACATTTCAACTTCCATTGCAAATTAGGTTTACTAGCAAAATGTCTGCCCTTTGCAATAAATTAATCAAAGATGAATAATTTCAATAGCTCAACACAACTAATATATCAAGTAGTTTGTCCAAAATCAACACAAAATGCCACTTTTACTGCCTTACGTAGTTTCAAAATTATTCAGCTCTCTGAAAAGAATCCCTAGTAAGAGCACATTTGCAAATGAGGTGTTGTTTCAAGTACACCTGATGCAAAAATGAAAGGTTTCATTACAAGAGATGTGCTTGAGATAAAACACACCAAGTTCCTGAACTTTAGTATTTGATTGCATGTTAGAAATTTGGCTACCTAAAGAGAATGATACAAATAGATGAGAGAAAAGATCTTTATCTTGCAAAAGCAAGGAAAATACTGCAAAAACATTGCAAAGGCATTAACTATCCATAGCGATACATTTAAATGATAGTTTTCAAGTTCAAAGTTCAACTTCTAAGTATACCTGGGACTATAAGCGGGCCAGATTTACATATTTCTATGTCCTAGGCCAAAGCACATATCTGGGCTCATTTCCCCTGACGCTGGTCTCAATGCTACTAACTCCACCCTCTTACAACATATTCAGTTACAGTTAAAAGCTATGGCAGTGGCAGAGATAGAAGGAGACAGCCAGCGCTGCACTCACATCTCCTATACTCCCAGAGCATCTATCACCCAGGATCTAGGACGTCTTCAAAAGGGCAACAATGCAAGAAACTGCAGAAAGTAATTGCAACGCTGCTTCCTGTGACTGAACAAGAAAGAGCAAGCTGTACAGATGGGCAATGTAAATGCATCACTCAACTTAATGTATATGGATGTACATTTTAAAAAAGACCATTTTAAATAGCCTTTTCAAAATAATACTGAAAAATTTGTGAATATTTGATTGTTATTTCTCCTGTATATACACCACCCTATGCCATTATGGGAAATCCAGCCCTGATTACAAGGAGTGCAAAGGGGCATCATAACCATGGGTAAATTCTCTTTTGTCATACTAGGATAGCATGTGATACTCAGGAATGAATTTTGGTATACAAAGAGAGCTGAATATATTAAAACCATAAGGTCTAAAGTAGGTAACATTCACCACCTTGTAGGATGCTGATTAAACATGTACGACCCTGAGTTTTCCCTTTTCCTCAGGCTTTTTCCTGGGACATGAACAGTGCTACTTCATATCTGAAAAGCACTACTTCATATCCTTTAAACCCCACATTAAACCTTAGTTAACACAAAATAAAGGAATTATATTTTTTGTACATTATTAGATATATACTCAACACAAAAAAGTCTGTTTGATCAGTGTCCCACGAGATGGGGAAAATTACCTATATTGTATTTTATGGCTTTAATATATTGAGCGCTTTCTTACATACTATGTAAGATGTATGATTGTGAGTATACAAAACAAAAGATTGACGCTTTCTATACTTTTATGGGTCTGCACTATTTTTGTTTATTATTCCAGAAGTGAATGGCTTTATTCTTGATGAGAAGACCAAAGGTTTTTTTTGTTATTGTTTTTGCTTTAGAAAAGTCCAGACACTGTTGCTTTGGAGCTTGGATCTTTATGAGTAAATTCTGTATGAAATTCTTCATTTTTGTGTTTTTTCCTCCTAGCAAAGAGTAGGGATTGTGAGTGATTTGTCTTCTACAAAATAATCCTTTGTAGTTTAAAAAGGTGAATCATGGTTAGAGATGAGCGAACCTGAGGATCGATTTGTGTGAGCCAGTTGCAGTGTTTGAACGGCACACACTGGGGATAACAACAGCGTGATTACATGTAGTGTGCAACCCAAAAATAACGTTTGAAAAAGCCCGCCCATCCTCCCCCGTAAGTGATCTGCTTATGGCTGGTTGTATGTGGGCGGAGACTCAAACTGCCAATCAGTGACTTGCTCTGGGGTTCAGGTCCGAATCGAGCCTGTGGAGGCTTGGCTCATTTGCTGACGGCGAACTGAGCCTCGATTGAACCGCTAATTTCTAATCAAGGACAATAAAATATCTTTGCATTCATGGGACCGTTTTTTACAGTAGGTCCTTTTTCCATTTTAAGACAGATTGTAATAACATTACAATTTGTAATTTAAATCCATAATAGAATCAAATATGGTTTTACATTTCAACAAATATATAAATTTAAGCCGCCCTTAGATTTCCAACTCTAATTACAGTTTACTGAGGACATTTTAAATCACTGAATCGTAAGGAGAAAGTACCAAGTCAGTAGAATTACGTTCCAGATGTCTTAAAGTAGAGAAGAAAATTCAAAATTTTAAAGTGAATTTAAAGTCCTTATTTTAAGTAAACACATGGCAGTGGCTGATATGGTCTGGTCAACAACTATGGATGGTTTTACAAAGGGAACTGTCTGCTTATCTTATGCTGCAGGAGATGGCTCTCCCTTTGTAATATAGGATTGTAATATTTCCATTTTGTGTGCAATTTGAATCCTGCATTTAAAATAGAAACAGATTAAAATAAAAGAAATGGAAAATATGAAATAAATTGTTTTGATATGAACATTTCTGGAAGGATTTAAGCATCTGCCGAAATCTTATTTTACTTTAAAATAAAACAATCCAGAGTATTTAAACATTAAATTGAATATGTTCGATTTTACCCAGAATTTAGTAAGCAGATCTTGATGTATGAATTGTAACTAATGGTACAACAAGGTAAATAATGTCAAACTCAATGGATAACAAGTCCCTTGACTTGTTAGATTCTTCAAAGAATTCAAAAGTCACCGAAAATGTATCAATAAACGGGTTGTCTCAACTTCTCAAATGTGTAAAATTCCAAAGTGCTTTTAAAAACAAACACATTTGCAATCTATTTTTTATTAAAATTCTTTTCATTCTTAAGAATAGAGTTATTTTAGTTGTATAGCTTTCTACTTGTCGCCTAGGTTATCAGCTACATCTGTAGTTTAGCAGAGGTGGCCGGTTACCTAGGCAAGGAGTTCACGCTTGGAAGATGTTGCTATATCTGCCTCTGCTTGTAGCACAGGAGACTGGATAGTGCCGACCAGTAGCCACTTGTCAGAACTGCCAATAATTAAGAGCACACTGTCCCTAGCATGCAGGAAGCCAAAGGACAGACAAACAGAGAAAAACAATTGGAAAATCAATTTGAAGGGACTAGCACATTAAACATATACTCTCTCGATAAGCTTTATTTTGGCAGATGGACATTCTACTCTCCCTTCAGGTGATCCAACCCATATCTAGCAAGTTTTTGAAGTTTCTCTGCTTAAAGGGAATCTGTCAATAGGTTTTTGCTATGTAAACTGAGAGCAGCTTAAGGTAGGGGTTTTAACCCTGATTCCGGGGATATGTCATATGTTCATTCGCACACAGGCTGCTAAATTATACATCACTGGAATCAGTGTTAATCCCTTCTTCATGCTGCTCTCAAATTACAAAGCAAAAACCTGCTGACAGATGCCCTTTAAAACAGCATAAAGTAAAAAATAACATTAGGTGATAAAGGTGTGTATGTCCCTCCGTGTGCTGTGATTTTGGCACACGTGTGATCTCCATGTGCTATCCGTGATAATACACGGATATCAGGCACTTACACTCACCTGTCCATGCTGCTGCTGTCTGTGGTGCTGATATCTCCCGTGATGCTGTGTCTGGCTGCTGCTGTCTCACCGCTGCTGTAGCTTCCAGATCATGGTGCAGTGAATATGTATGAGCATAATGAGCGGACCAGGAAGCAGAGGCATCAGTGGCTGAAGACAGCATCACTGGAGATGGGTGAGTTTAAAAAGCTTTTTATTTTAAAGATACATGTTTTTTTCTGGAACGTGCTTTACGGATCACACCACTGTGTGGTCCGTGGGACATCAGTTATGCCAGAGAAAAACGGACATGTCTCCTTTTGGAACACACGGACACGTGTATGCGCCTCATGGAAACACGTCAGTGAGAAATCACTCGTATGTGCAGACCCATTGATTTTAATGGGTCTGCGTATGTCAGTGATTCTGGTATGTATAAAAGCTGCAACATACGCACCAGAATCACTGACATGTGAAGGGGGCCTTAAGTTGTAAAACGTTCGTAGACTTATTTATCCTGACAAACATCCAAATAAAAAAGCGTATCTTGAATTAAAAGTCTATGTGGTAAAAGCTCTCAGAGACTTTTATAGCACAACTCGAACTTTACCACCTTAATTAGCATTATTCAAGATGTTGCAACTTAAATTGTCTTTATAGCACTATTTTCTGTCTTCTGCTTTTTTAAACAGACATACAGTATATCTAAATTGACTACATGTGAATCAAAGTGCCTACATTTTTATCTTTCAACTGCCTTTTTTTGCAATGAGGAGCGGACATACTGCATATTTGGCTGCCCACTGGCCTGTGGATAGGGGACCCATTCACAATACAAGCATTCTTAGGAAGGAGGCGGGTCGCCAGCCAGAGCGACGTTGCAGGGCAGGTAAGTGCGTGTGAAGCTGCCGTAGCGATAATGTTCGCTACGGCAGCTATCTCAAGATATCGCATGTGCGACGGGGGTGGGTAGTATCGTGCTCGGCATCGCTAGCCAATGCTAGCGATGTCGCAACGTGCAAAGTACCCTTAAGTCACAGGCTGTACTGCTATTAATAGTACTTTTTTTTCTGCTGAAGATTTAAATGTTATTCTTCTACTTTATAGGTACATTGTACTTGTACAAACACATATGTCTGTATACACCTGTACATTATGAGTAAACATAGAAAAAAATGCCCTTTTTACGTGATTTTCCAAAAATAGTGCAGAAACAATAGGCAGAGAACCCAATTCTGCTCAGCTCAGAGAAAACCCTCTGATTTGATCAAGAAATCACAGTTGCCTTACAATCATGTGGCCTACACCCTCACCTTTCAATTTATTTTCCTTTTAAATAAAATCCCCTATTTTTTAACTGTAAGCCTACCTTCACATTTGTATATGGCTTTAATCTGGTACTAGCTTAAAAACCCCATCTTAAGTTACACTTAACTAAAAGATTATGTAGGACACTAGAAGGTTGCCCGATTCTAACGTATCGGGTAGTCTAGAATGTGTATGTAGGGTAGCAGATTGAATAATAATATAATCAGCAAGTCTTGAATAATGGTTCATTTCTTGCTCGTTGGTCTCCCGCTGTGCAGCACGCATCGGCGTATTTGACAGTGAGAGACCAACGATCTGAATTGGCAGGGAGCCAGCGTACACTGGTAACCATGTTACACAATTGGGTAACTATGCAAAGCGCTTTGCTTAGTTACCCGATGTGTACCATGGTTACCAGTGTACGCCGGCTCAAGCACACATGTGCCGGGAGCCGGGGGTAAGGTGGTAACCATGGTACACATTGGGTAACTAACGAAAGCGCTTTCCATAGTTACAGGATTGTGTACCATTTGTTACCAGCGTACGTCGGTAAGCTGATAATCATGGTACACATTGGGTAACTATGCAAAGCAACAGTGCTGGTTTATTTTTTGCTTGTTGGTCTCCTGCTGTGCAGCACGCATCGGCGTGTTTGACAGTGGGAGACCAATGATCTGAATGGGCAGAGAGCCGGGGTAAGCTAGTAACCATGGTACACATCGGGTAACTATGCAAAGTGGTTTCCATAGTTACCCAATGTGTACACTGGTTAACAGCATACGCCGGCTCCGGCACACGTGTGCCGGGAGCCGGGGTAAGCTAGTGGTTTCACACATCCGGCTTTTCTTGACTTTGTCGGATGCTGCGCGCCCCAGAGAAAATATGGGTCTTTTTAATAAAAATATTCTCTATATTTACTTCTCTCCAGCGATGTTGTCTCCGGCTCTGCTGCCTCTCGCTCCTTATCGACGCTCATTATACTCACTGAATATTCAGTGCCCTGAGGAGCTTGAAGCAGGAACAGCGCTGGGGACTTCAGTGCCGGGGACCGCATCGCTGGGTGAGTGTACAGCAGAGTATGTGTGTGTGTGTGTGTGTGTACATGCATGTGCGCTATGTGTGTATGCGCACGGTGTATCCATGTGTGTCTGCTGTGTGTGTGTATACATGCATGTGCGCTATGTGTGTATGCGCTCGGTGTATCTATGTGTGTCTGCTATGTGTGTATATGTGCTCAGTGTGTGTGTGTGTGTGTGTATACATGCATGTGCGCTGTGTGCATGCGCTCGGTGTATCCATGTGTGTCTGCTGTGTGTGTGTATACATGCATGTGCGCTATGTGTGTATGCGCTCGGTGTATATATGTGTGTCTGCTATGTGTGTATATGTGCTCAGTGTGTGTGTGTATACATGCATGTGTGCTGTGTGTATGCGCTCGGTGTATCCATGTGTGTCTGCTGTGTGTGTGTATATACATGCATGTGCGCTGTGTGTATGCGCCCAGTGTATCCATGTGTGTCTGCTATGTGTGTATATGTGCTCAGTGTGTGTGTGTATATACATGCATGTGCGCTGTGTGTATGCGCCCAGTGTATCCATGTGTGTCTACTATGTGTGTATATGTGCTCAGTGTGTGTGTATACATGCATGTGTGCTATGTGTGTATGTGTCGGTGTATGTGTACCGTACACTGTACAGGACAGTGGCTGCGCCGCAACTTCCTGGTCACATGAAAACACGTGATCGGAGGTTGTCGCGCGGCAACTGTAGTGTACACAGTGCACGGGAGCGCGCCGGATGCGACAAAGTGGAGAAAAGGTAAGCGACAGTGCTGACGTGTGCCGGGAGCCGGGGTAAGCTAGTAACCATCTTACACATCGGTAACTAAGGAAAGCGGCTTCTATAGTTACCCGATATGTACTATGGATACCAACCTACGCCGGCTCCGGCACACGTGTGCTAGTGGCTTTTCTCCACTTTGTCTTGCGGTGTGGGCTTCGGGTGCTGTAGCAGTCACCTGGGTGTCGGGTGTCTCCGTGTGGGTTCGGGGAATGCGTGCGGGGGGACGGGGCCAGGACGAGCATCCAATGCGTGAGGGGGCGTGGCCTGGCCAAGCGTCCAATGTGTGCAGGGTGCCGGGGCGAGCGTCCAATCCATGGGGGGCGGGGCCAGGGTGAGCCGAGCGGCCAATCCGTGCTGGGGGGGCGGGGCCATGCCGAGGCCAGCGGCCAATCCGCTGGTTGTCACTGTAAGGACACAATTTTGGAGCAAGACAGACAGATAGACAGACAGACAGACAGACAGAATAAGGCAATTATGTATATAGATGTTCTCAGGAATGCTCATTTTGTGAGTCACCCAATGAATAAGCAAACTGCTCATTTGTTGAGTTAAATTACTTTTAAGCAGGCTTAAAAATCATCGGTAGCATATCATATTGTGAAATAAGAACTTGTGCTGCCAAGAACAATGGCAGCCTATGCACCCTGAACATGGTATTACAGTTTAAGTGCGAACAAATAACTGCTACCTGCCTGTGTAAACAGGATTTTAAATTACAGATTGTAAACATTTGCTGATCAGCAGTTTCATAGTTCCATGGTTTTTAAGGTTGAGGATCATAAGTCCATTGAGTTCAAACTGTAACGTATCATGTCATTCCAGAGGAAAGCAACAACTCCATCATGCCTATCTAGTTGTTCAATATTTGTAAAAAAAATTCTTTCTCGACTCTACGCACAGTAATCAGCCTTGTCATCCCATCACAAAATCTAGTACCCATAACCTGTAATAAAAATTATTTTAATGAAAGGCATCGAGGCTCTCCTTGAACTTTTGTAGTGAATCAATCATTAGAACATCATGTGGCATAGAGTTCCATATCATTGCTCTTACAGTAAAGAATCTTTTGTGCGGTTACCTCTAGACATAGAGGTTGCACCTTGTCATCATTGCAGGCCTTCGTGTAAACAAATCATTCCAAAGATCTCACTATTGTCCCTCATATAATTGTACATTGAAATAACATCACTCGTAAACTGTTGTTTTTCTAAACTGAATAACCCCCAGTTTGACAACCCATCTTGCATTGCAGTTATCCTCTTCCCTTAATTTCTTTGGTTGCTCTTCTTTGGACCCAGATGTTTAATGTTGCTGATCTTTTTTCTAAATCAGGGGTGGGGATCCTCCGGTCTGTGGGTTGTTTACGCCCTAAAATATACTTTCCTCCAGCTCCTGGGCAGATTCCTGGGGACTGCCGGCTGACTGCCTTTTAATTCATCCTTACACTATGAGCATGCGCACTCAGTGTTTACTATTGAATACTGCAGCACAGCAATAAAGGATTATGTCATGATGCTGGCCAATTCCAGCATCAGAACGTTCTTTGTAGGTGTAGTTAGTGTTTTCTGCTGTCCAGTCCAGATGACAATGACTGCAGCCCCAGTGTCTACAAGGCGATGGCAATAGGGGTAATAAGGGGTTAATCACAGCTCACAGCTGCCACTAAGCCCTAGATTAGTAATCAAAGGCATCTATGAGATCCCCCATTACTAATCTGTAGGTGAAAGTAAATAAACACAAAAACTGAAAAAATCCTTTATTTGAAATAAAATACCAAAAAGCAACTTCTTTCACCACTTTATTAACTGCAAGAACACCCCTTCAGATCTGACGTAATCCACACAAGGACCCAAAACGATTCCATCTCTACTACATTACTGAACGCACAGGTACATGACCACCCGCAGCAGACTTCAGGCAGAGACTGAGCAGCGATTAACGGTGACATCACACAGGTACGTTGTGCGCACAGCTGGAGGTTCCCACAGCCCCCCACCTGTTTTTTTCTTCTAGTGATGTAAACATTTTTTTCTTCCTGTATACTACAAATTACAACCTGTTGTCATATTCCCTAATAGCTAAGTGTGTTATTTGTGTGATTCCCAAGAGAAAGATCACTAGTTCAAATCGAGGAGCAGCCTAGAAATGAGAAACAGCATCGCCCAGCTCAACTATAGTGGTCTTTCGTCCAAGAAAATTGGCAAACTGCATCATGTGAGTGCCATGACAGTTGGAAGAATATGAACTGAAGTCCGTCCATCCATTCAAACTCCAAGAGGTGAATGTCCAAGCAAAATATTGGTGCCAATAAGTTGGCTCATCACAAGGTCTATCAATTTTGTTGCGACAAACACGGCAGTGGAGGTAGTTTATATGGTTCATAATAGTGATGTCACAGACATCCATGCAAGCACCATGGGATACACATTACACAAGTCTGGAATGGTGCCCTAAAAAAGGTGAAGAAGCCTTAACTACAATATCATCATAAAAAATGTCTCTAATTTCCAAAAAACTATGAAAAGTGGAGAATATAAGACGGGAAACGGGTGATTTGAAGCAACGAGAAAATGAACAGACCAAGCTCGGATTGGTGCAAATGAAGAAAGAAGGGAAAGAGGGGCTAACGGATACAGAAACTGAAGGAACTTTTAAGTTCATTGGAGGAAGCCTGAAGATAAGGTTTTTTTTCACAGCCAAAGTCTTTGCATACTTGACCAGGATCGATGGTGGTTTCAATGCTGAGCTATATGTGAGTATCCCATAAGACAATTTACTTCATACACTCGAGTACTATAAGTATGAAAAAGACAACATAATATTACAGCAGGACGAAACATGCTTGAATCTGATATTGTGCCCAGAAAGATTCAGATAGTGTTGAGAGCCAAAGGTTTATTTACAAAATACTAATAAAATAATAAAACATTTAATTTTGATTTTTAGGAGCAAAACAGTAACAATGCATTGATGCAGTCACATGATAACAGTACAGAGACATGACAAGAATGTGCATAACTAATCACATGCTAAATAATCACAAGGTAAATTTATGTATGAATTAGTCAAAATGATTCTCTATAAAATAAAAGTTGTGTAGACACAAGGGTCAGTGTGTGCTTTCATCCGCTGGCCTGGCTGTCTTCAGAAAGACCCCACAGACCAGGGTTAATCCCACTGAACACCCCTACTCCTTCCCCATAGGCAGAACACTACTGAGACAACACAGAGTGAGAGAACCACACATTAGTAAAGCTTTATTGGGTCACCAACAGTCAAAAGCATTCCCATCAAGAACACAGGATGGTACAAACAACAGAGTTTCATCCTTTCACTGGCTTGCCAGGGATTAGAGTCTTTGTGACTTCAGGCCTATCAGGGCCAACTCTCACAGCCAACAGCACCCTGTTTTTGGTGGACACCCACTGAGAGGAGATAGCAGCATGCTTTGCAAGCTGACTGAGCACAGAAAGATATGTAGCCAGGTGACCAAACTGTCCCAACCTCAGTTCTCTAAGTGAATTTGTGGCCACAACATTGAACAGTGAAGCATTTTTGTGATCTTCCAGCTGGAACCATGGATCCTAGGCTGAAGTCCTGTAGAATAAACATGGTGACAGGACCAATGTAATTTTTCTACCCTCGGGTCTCATTTGAGGATATTGTATCTAACAGGATTGGTGGGAGATGGCTGTTCTCTTATTTGTTGCTAGTTCAATCTGACTGCAACATTTTCCTCTGAATGATGTAGTTAAAAGGGCTGAGGCAATCCACATTTAGCAGGCCAACCAAAAATTAAAAATTAACAGACAATAAGGTTTTGGTCAGTCTGACATGAATCAATGGCTAACTGTCACGGGTGACTGGGGAACACAGGGAAACCTATATTGGCTCTAAGGCTGGGGCCCCTGCGCTCACCCTAACACCTGGAGGTACTTTTGAAGGTAGGGCAGTCCAGGCTCTACTTCTTGTCCTTGTCCCTAATGGCAAGACCCCCCTCCACAACCTACCACCTGGTGGGAAGGAGCAAGGACAGAAGTCAACAATCCCACTGACAAATGAAGACTAACAGGGCTAACAACGACAACTCATACACATGGCAACCACATACAAAGGAGCCAGTAAAAATTGCACCAGGAGAAACAACATAAAAGGAGGGAAGTAAACAGACTACAGGGTAACTTCCATATCATAACAAGCACACCACAAACTGCTGCAGCCTGCACCAATGCTGCAGCCAAAAAACACAACAGAGAGAGGGTCTCTCTAGCTCCTTACGTCTCCTGGCCAAGCTTTCAAATGATTGAAAATAACCGGCACACTCTGCTGGAAGTAGAGGGTATATATAGGACTTCGGAGTGGTCCAAACCAGAAACACTTGACCAGGAGTCAGAAGCTGCTGAAAGGTAAACTTATATTAACCCTCTCCTCCCAAAGGAAAGGGAATTAATTTTAGAAGCAGAGTCTCACAAGGTAAATTGAGACTCTGACCCAGAAACTGTCACTAAATTCTACAACAGAGAGAAGATGGTGTCAATAACATCTCTTGATTTACCAAACAAAGGGACAATAAATCTGGCCTGCTTAGGAATAGTTCACCCCCCCCCACTCAAGTAACCAGATGCTAAGTCATCACAGTGGTCTCAAGTTCAAAAATGTAGCGGATGGTGAGACATGGAAAGTCAAAAGTTCAAGACATTGTTACCCTTTTGCTTGTCAGTGTATACAGCAGTCTCGGTGTCTAATATGTAATGTATACTGCAGACCTCCTACTGCATGAGTTCTATATAATGTTTTGTGACTAGTGATAGATTTCCCTGGGTTC
The DNA here is from genome assembly GCF_048569485.1 of Anomaloglossus baeobatrachus. Taxonomy (NCBI): domain Eukaryota; kingdom Metazoa; phylum Chordata; class Amphibia; order Anura; family Aromobatidae; genus Anomaloglossus; species Anomaloglossus baeobatrachus. The sequence continues at coordinate 467,556,709 of NC_134354.1, forward strand.
TGGCAATGTATTGCTGCTATCAGTTCTTTTTAAAACTTATCATCACAAAGAGTTGACTGTGCTGCAGACTGATGAAAACCTGGAATAGCAATTGCAAGTAGCAATATCATCAATACCAGCTAACATTCCAGCCTAACCAAAGAGAAGGAGTTCCAGACAGAAGGATAAATTAAAGTTACTAGTTTTGTATGACCCACAAATGTGGTTATAATTATAAAAAATGACACTTGTCAGATAAAGCTTCCCAGCCCATGTAAAATGTATTCTGCAACACTACGGTTGGCACAACATAATGACCTCATCAAAAAAATGAGCATGTGATAATGCTAGTATTAAAGTAATGCCTAATGATCTTTAATAGGGATGATAGAAAACCTCAAATATTCAGCTTGGCGAATATTTTCCGAATACCTCTCCGCTATTCGACTATTCAATGCGCAATGTAAGTTTATGGGAAGCCCAAATAGTATGGAATAATTGTTATTCGGGTTTCCCATAGACTTACATTGCGCATCGAATATTCGCGAGGTATTCAGAAAATATTCGCGAAGCCGAATAATCAAAGTATTCGATCATCCCTAATCTTTAACAAAATTTTTCTCAACATATGGTAGTTGTTAATATTGCAGGCTTTTATCTGTCAACCCAAGACTGATTTGCGTTATTAAAATTCATATGTATTTAATTGTTTTTAGTTATAATAATAAAGATACCCTTTATTTTTTGACACGAAAATGACAAGATAAAAAAAGGAAAATGTCAAAATGTCTCAACAGTAGTTGTATAGATGTAAGACAGAATAAGAAGCAGCAAAGGAGAAAATGAATGCTTTCCTTGGCATGGGGTCAGTTTCCAAGTAAAAGTTAAATACATTCTCTGTTCCCTCTCTGCAATAAGTAAAGGTTCCAATAACCATTATGTAGGTGGTATTTCTTTGACATCTGTTGAGCCATTGTAATTGGAGATTGACATATACAGGGAGAAAAGGCGCACATCTACACACTCAGCCCCCTACAGCGCTATTATTTCGACAAATGGGAGCCAACAAAAGCTGCCCAGTCACTTCCTGAGAAGAAAATAACTCACTTCATCTTTTTTCAGACAGAAGGGGATACAATTACTTCAAATACTAGCTTTGAGAGAAAATAATTTAGTTCTATTATTTTTTTTTTATCCAGCAGGAGAAACACTTGCTCAGGGAATACCATCTTACGCGTATTGGCGGAATGCTGTACAACATTATAATTAGTTTCATATTATAGATATAATGCAATTTTTAACTTTAAAGAATTGGTATATATAATAGCTGCAATATGCAAACGGATAGATAATAATACAAGTAGGTCTTTTAATAAAGTCATTATCACTAGACCATTGCTCTAGTTGCTGGGTGCCATAGGGATGTCAACAAGTCACATTGCCCTACCTAGGTTTTTAGGCTACAGCTGCCAACTAAATCTTTGCAGTACTGCTCTGTGTTTTCTTTCCTTATCAATATGTCAGTATTTTGTGGTAAATTATGTTAAATAATCTAAAGGAGAAGTAAGTAAATTATATACATTTAAATATGTGACTTTATACCACATAAACTACAGCTTCAGCACCACCACTGACACCAGCCACCAGGCCCTAGTTCCAACAGTAGTACTACTAAACGCATGGCACAATTGTTTTGTCTTCCTTTGCCCCCTGCAAGTGTAATAATGATGAGGATGAGTAGTAGGAGGATAGGAGTAGTAGTCTGCGCTGTTGATGTTAGATTCAAGAAATCTTCTGTATCATGTCCACCTTTGATTGATGTGGCTTTCGAGGTTGTCAGACCTCTGTGTTACTCCTGAGAGTCATCTGCCTTCTTCCTGTGGTCAGTAACTCTGCTACCTGCCTGCCAGCGGTCTCCAGTCATCCTTTTACCTGTCTGTACTTGTTATCAGAATCTTTGCTACCTGTCTTCCTGCAGTTTCCATTTATTGTGGTACCTGTTTGACAGTGATCTCCAGTAATCCTGTTACCTGTCTTGACTCATCAGTAACTCTGCTACATGTCTGTCAGCATCTGCCAGCAATCCTCTTACCTGTGTTGTCATCTGTATTCACTGCTATGCTTATGTGGCTTTCTGCTACTTCACCATCTGTCATAGGTCTTCGGTTATGCTGCCATTTGCCCATGCTGTTCTGGTTCTAATCATTTGTTATGTTCTGTAACTCTGCTTGAAGTCTGTTATATGTCTGTTAATCCCTGAACTTTATTAAACTGTTATTTTTTAATTTTCCATATTGTGCTCCCCAAACCCTAAACTGACTGCTGCATCGGCGCTCATGTGTCCAACTAGACCAGAGGGCTAAGTGGTTCCACCGCCACTGAATGAGCTCACCTCGTGCAATATGTCCATCCACCTCCTATGCTGTCAAAACAGTTAATGTTGTATAGAGTGGAATTTACAATTCATTAATGACCCCTGTTTCTATTCTTCCTTAAAATCCCCAAACCCATGTCACCCTGGGGACAAAGGAACATGCTACACCAGAAAAACTTCTTCCGGTTGAGATTTTGAAAGATACAAAAAGTCAGCATTTGTTCTCAGTAGACACGGTGCTGGAGGAGATGGACAACATGATCCTAATACCAATCTATGTTGTACTCTGGAAGGTAAGGTGCTATGATCCAGGGCAAACCTCAGGCTGAAAATCAGGTGGGAGGAGGGCAAGAAGCGCTGGCCATGTCACATGCCATGACACCTGTCAGTCAAATCAACAATGATGAAGATGATGATTCTTTGTTGGACAAGGTGATGAGGAGTTGAGCTCATAAGAGGAGCAGGTTGCTGACATCATGCATAAAAAACATCCTCTTGAGTCAAATCCACTTTCCTGCTGTCAGCTGCTGAGCAGGTAATACCCTACATGTTGTTTGTAGAGCGCCTAAAATGCCTGGTCATGGTGGCAGCAAACTCTATCTACAAGCTTCTCCCTGCCAGAATTGTAATTCATCCACCATTAATGAATACCCCGGTTGTTTATAAGGTCTTTCAAAGGAATAGGTTATGTGCCAGTCCTTTATATTGACTAACTATGTATGATACATATATTAGGAATCTCCTCTGATTATCACCAACATCATCTTTTCCATCACCCTCTACTGCACGTCATACTCCGAATACACCACATTGTCCTCTTTCAGAGCCAAAAAGGCATCTCTGATTGTGTGCCAAGGAAACAACTGCACACTCCCAGTCATCTGCAGGTTTGCCAACTAATCTTAGATCTTTTCTAGTTACTGTTCATACAGTTGCTGCCTTAGGAGATCATGGATTCTGATGTCTAGTAAGAAATTACAGTATGTCTTCTGTTTAGCCTCACTAGAAGATTTCAATCAGCCATTATTTCTCTCATACAGGTGTCCTAGATATGTTTTCACATGGTGGACTTGTCTTTGAGCTCCAACATGCACTGCATTATAAATACATGGAGCAGCAACTATAGCCATGGACAATACATGTGTTTTACAGCTCACTGGGTGAATGCTTTTAGTGTCATTGGTGCACCACCACATTTGGGACAGGTGGTGAGGTTTGGGAGGTATGTTCAATTTCACTGCAAGATGGCAATTATATATCTTCTACAGATTCGGATCAACTGACATAGCTCCATTCTTAACAAGCACGGGACACATTGTTGATTACATACAGAGTCCTCCTTGTTTTTCAATCTCACAAAGCAAAGCGCTGTTAAGTAGTTTTACAGCTTGAAAACCTGGAGGAGAAAAGCAACACAGAGTAAGGGGTACTTTGCACGTTGCGACATCGCAAGCCGATTTTGCGATGTCGCACGCGATAGTCCCCGCCCCCGTCACAGGTACGATATATTGTGATAGCTGGCGTAGCAAAAATTATCGCTACGGCAGCTTCACATGGACTCACCTGTCCTGCGACCGTCGCTCTGGCCGGCGACCTGCCTCCTTATTAAGGGGGCGGATCGTGCGGCGTCACTGCGACGTCACACGGCAGGCGGCCAATAGGAGCGGAGGGGCGGAGATGAGCGGGATGTAAACATCCCGCCCACTTCCTTCCGCATATCCTATGGAAGCCGCAGTGACGCTGGTAGGAGATGTTCCTCGCTCCTGCGGCTTCACACACAGCGATGTGTGCTGCCGCAGGAGCGAGGAACAACATCGGACTGTCGCGTCAGCGTATTCATGGATTACGCCGACGCTGCACCGATGATACGATTACGATGCTTTTGCGCTCGTTAATCGTATCATCGAGCCTTTACACACTACGATGTCGCATGCGATGCCGGAAGTGCGTCATTTTCAATTTGACCCCACCGACATCGCACCTGCGATGTCGTAGTGTGCAAAGCCCGCCTAAGAGTTGCTGCAATGCATCAAGAAGAAGCTTTTCCTCTGGCTAGGTCCATGGGAACTGCAACTTGGATTTGCCATTAGCGACAATGCCTGGAACATATTGTCGACAAAATTTGTCAATATGGATGCGCATGGCATAAGCTATATAATCCAGCTAACATTTATCCTTAAAAAACCTCGTCAGCATGAAACAAGGGAGAGAAGTACACAAATGTTTACCTCAGTAGTGCAAAGGAAGAGGAACAGATGGAAGATGAGGAGGACATAGACTTGGCGCAGCAGGGTACGATGCAGACAGTCAGAGTGAAAATGACAATGACTATGATTCTGGCCATGACAACCAACCGCAGTGGCGTTATGAAAATGAAACAACAAGACCCTTGGTCATGATAGTGGTCATGGCACCCTATGTGCTGCAATGATTGTGGGAGGAAAGGGGCATTATTAACATGAAGCAAAGTGATGAATACTGAATAGCTGCACTTTTAGACACTCTCAAAATGCAAAATGGGGGACTTTGTTCCTACTTCCGACCGAAAGTCCAAATTTGCTTACTACATGGATAAACTCTATTACCTGCAAAGTTTTCACTGATCTAACAAATTCCACCCACATAACGGACTAGCAGACCGCTCTATGATCCATGCAGAAACAACTTTCCGCTGCCTGAGCCAGCATTATGGGCACAATAAATAGCAGAGTCAGCAGCAGCAACACATATTGTATACAGTTAGGTCCAGAAATATTTGGACAGTGACACAATTTTCGCGAGTTGGGCTCTGCATGCCACCACATTGGATTTGAAATGAAACCTCTACAACAGAATTCAAGTGCAGATTGTAACGTTTAATTTGAAGGTTTGAACAAAAATATCTGATAGAAATTGTAGGAATTGTACACATTTCTTTACAAACACTCCACATTTTAGGAGGTCAAAAGTAATTGGACAAATAAACCAAACCCCAAAAAAAATTTTTTACTTTCAATATTTTGTTGCGAATCCTTTGGAGGCAATCACTGCCTTAAGTCTGGAACCCATGGACATCACCAAACGCTGGGTTTCCTCCTTCTTAATGCTTTGCCAGGCCTTTACAGCCACAGCCTTCAGGTCTTGCTTGTTTGTGGGTCTTTCCGTCTTAAGTCTGGATTTGAGCAAGTGAAATGCATGCTCAATTGGGTTAAGATCTGGTGATTGACTTGGCCATTGCAGAATGTTCCACTTTTTTGCACTCATGAACTCCTGGGTAGCTTTGGCTGTATGCTTGGGGTCATTGTCCATCTGTACTATGAAGCTCCGTCCGATCAACTTTGCGGCATTTGGCTGAATCTGGGCTGAAAGTATATCCCGGTACACTTCAGAATTCATCCGGCTACTCTTGTCTGCTGTTATGTCATCAATAAAGACAAGTAACCCAGTGCCATTGAAAGCCATGCATGCCCATGCCATCACGTTGCCTCCACCATGTTTTACAGAGGATGTGGTGTGCCTTGGATCATGTGCCGTTCCCTTTCTTCTCCAAACTTTTTTCTTCCCATCATTCTGGTACAGGTTGATCTTGGTCTCATCTGTCCATAGAATACTTTTCCAGAACTGAGCTGGCTTCATGAGGTGTTTTTCAGCAAATTTAACTCTGGCCTGTCTATTTTTGGAATTGATGAATGGTTTGCATCTAGATGTGAACCCTTTGTATCTACTTTCATGGAGTCTTCTCTTTACTGTTGACTTAGAGACAGATACACCTACTTCACTGAGAGTGTTTTGGACTTCAGTTGATGTTGTGAACGGGTTCTTCTTCACCAAAGAAAGTATGCGGCGATCATCCACCACTGTTGTCATCCGTGGACGCCCAGGCCTTTTTGAGTTCCCAAGCTCACCAGTCAATTCCTTTTTTCTCAGAATGTACCCGACTGTTGATTTTGCTACTCCAAGCATGTCTGCTATCTCTCTGATGGATTTTTTCTTTTTTTTCAGCCTCAGGATGTTCTGCTTCACCTCAATTGAGAGTTCCTTAGACCGCATGTTGTCTGGTCACAGCAACAGCTTCCAAATGCAAAACCACACACCTGTAATCAACCCCAGACCTTTTAACTACTTCATTGATTACAGGTTAACAAGGGAGACGCCTTCAGAGTTAATTGCAGCCCTTAGAGTCCCTTGTCCAATTACTTTTGGTCCCTTGAAAAAGAGGAGGCTATGCATTACAGAGCTATGATTCCTAAACCCTTTCTCCGATTTGGATGTGAAAACTCTCATATTGCAGCTGGGAGTGTGCACTTTCAGCCCATATTATATATATAATTGTATTTCTGAACATGTTTTTCTAAACAGCTAAAATAACAAAACTTGTGTCACTGTCCAAATATTTCTGGACCTAACTGTATTTGACAAGTTGAACCAGATACATTTTTTTTTCAATTGTGACAATATAGTGCACTTCAGAAATAACGAATGCACAGTCTGAACATTCAGATTCAGCCATACCTAGACTGTGCCCTCTCTCGGTCAAATACCCTGAGCACAAATTCCTATGTCAATAAACTGGACCAGTGGCAAGAACTGCCCCAGCCAAAGCACAGCTACGCCAGATACACATCTGCCCATTATGTTTAGTAGAGATAGACTGTTCTTCTGATGCTGAGATACATACTTTCTTGTTTTAGTACCATCAAAAAACAGCTCTAAAAATAGGGCTCCTTTTCAAAAAGGAGTGACAATAAACCATAATTTTTTTCATGTGCAAAACAGTGCAAATGTTTTGTCTCCTAAAAAAAGATGATAATTATTGGATAGCTTGATATATAGCCTTTGTAAATGCCTTATAATTTTATGATTTGCAAACCAGTTGCAGACCCCCCCAAAAAGGATCCTTTTTTGTTTCTAGGTAAGTCTGCTACTTCTTTACATCCAAAACAGTAAACTACACGTTTTGCCAAACATTGACAATTTTGACAAACATTTTATACAGACTAAGAGAAAGTCCATCCATACTGTTTGTCACTTCTCTTGAATTCTGTGAAACAACAAGCTGTCACTATAATACCATAAGACAACATGCCTACAGAACATTGGCTTGTCCTCTAGGCACAGTCTATGATATAATCTATTGTTTCTCCTTTAATTATGTAGCTTTCAATGTGTGATAAAAAGTTGCACTGTAGTTAATTACATAAGTATTTGTAAACTTGATACTAGGTGGATGTGATAGAATGATGGATAGGAAAATGATGAATTCATGGTATAAGGACAAATGTCAGTTAGAAGTGCCTGATTGTATTTCCTACCTTCCTTTTCTATACTTCAACATAAATGTTTATCTCTGGCATTAACATTATGAAATACATTTTGTAATCAAAATTTCATTGTAATATTTTTACAAGTGATTGTAAATGTTTCTGTTCTTTGCATAGGTCAGGTCATTTGGCTGATTTACTTTGCTGAGCATAATATATGTTTTACATATGACCTTCAAAAACCCAATTAATGTGGTGATTTCTAGCCTTTAAAGGTCGCTACACAGCGACTTGACCTCAACAATGAATTAAAGACGGCCAGCGGTACGAGAAAATCTTATTGTAACATTTTTTATTGTAAAATAACAATATTAATATATCCTGCTATAATAATTTCTTTGAAGTAGAACTCCACTCAAGCATTGTAAAAACAAATTGAACAGAATAGATTCTTGCCTTTTCTTAGAAAGTTGTTTTGTGCTGCTTTCTTGGAATTGTATGACTAGTACATTGACAACTGGGCAGTTCTGTTCTTGTTGCCAATAGGGTGTTTTCCAGCACAGTCTGATATTGTGACATTGATTGGACCCTGTAAGATTGTATAGTGATATATACTTGTGTTGCCCAGGGCAATGGGGGTACTCGGTCCGGGCCGAATATGTACGGGGATGCTGTGTCATGGTTGTGTAATGGCCGATGCCCGATTCCGTGACCCTGGGGATGCTTTTTAATAGGGATTATATACAGGGGAGACTAAAGAGTTTGTAGTGTAATGCCACTTGCGGGTTGCGGTTATGGTGATGGAACCGCCGCTGCACAGTCTGTTACCACTGGGGCTGATGGTAGTGGCAGCCGGTCCCCACAGAGTAAATGGTAGGATCCGGCACAGAAAAAAGGGAGACCACACGATGGGGATGCAGTGAAACTTCTGTTTTTACTCAGAGTGGTGTGGAGCTGTGGCCTCGAGGACAGCTGGTTCAGACCCCTGGTCCCTTTTGTTCCAGTACCGGTGTGATGACCTGGTAGCCTCTTTCCCTGTCACCTCTCACTGGTTGGTGGGACCCCGTAGCTTGGAGCGTTTGTGGGTCCCTTACTGTCTGTCAGCAGTCTCTCGTCTGTACGGCGGGCAGTACGAAACCTGTAGGGTCGGTGTTCTGTTCTGGTCCCTGGCTCAATCTTTACTGCTGGTGCCCCCAGATTCTTGGGTCAGTGAGGTCCGTAAAGGTCCCCTCACTGTGCAGGTATTTGTCAGGTTGCCTGAAGCTCTCACCCGACCTAAGGCCCAGTGCCCTGTCGGTGCTCTGGTTTCAGAGGTACCTGTCTGTACTCTCCCTGGCAACCACTATCCTACGCCACCTAGGTCACTGCTACACGACCCCGTCTGGAGACATGTCCGTCCCCTTCAATTGTCACTACCGGACTCCTCTGTCGATCTGTCTCTGTGCCCTCCCACCGGGTTGCCGTCTAGTGGACTGGACTGGCTCTACCTCTGTGTGGCCATCCATTGGGTTCCGGACTAGTTAGTTATCCCTAGTTGGGAGTGGGAACTGGGGTTGATATGTGTTTTGGTGGTACCGGCACTGGTCTTCCAGGTCCCTGGGGTAAGCCCTGCATCTTTGTCAGGATGCAGTACCTAGTAGTTCCCTGAGGGGTTCACGGGCACTACATACTTATGACAAGAGAAATGGTAACACCCAGTTGTCAATACATTTATACATTTCCATTGATAATAGCAGAACAACAGAGATTTCTAAGAAAAGATACATCAGATTGTTTTAATAAATACTTGTATTACTTAAACAAAAACGGAGATGTAGATTTTAATAACATATGGATGTTCACTCTCTTACATTTAAAAAATAAAAATTAAATTAAAAATCACATTGATGAAAGACCAATTAAATATTTGTTCATAAACGCCCTAATAGCATTGACCATATGCCTAGAAACTCTAAAATTACAATTTCTTAAGATCTCTTGTTATAATATACTAATTCTTTTAAAGACATTTTTAATTTTATATATATACATATATATATATATACATATATTAGCATTTTTAGATTTGCTGTTAACCTGATTCTTAATAAAATATTATTGGTTTTATTTATAAAATGTTTTTACAAATTCAGGTTGTAGTATACAATGTTAAGGTGTTTTTTTCCCTTCTGTATCTACGGTAGCTTTTGTAAGTGGACTATTAGACTATTTAAAGTAACCTTTATTAGCAACAGCCAGACCCTCTTGAAGAGGAATAATAATAAGAATAACAATAAGACAATCGTAGTAAGTGGACATAATAGGGTTTCCCGCAAGGACATTAGGACATTGTATTTTATATTTTACTCTATCTTCCCACTATTTTCTCAACATTCCCCTTGTCATATTCTTTTGATTTATTGGCTGTTTAAGTATTGTTCTGTATCGTCATTTGGCATCACCACACTTATTTTGTTATATTTTGGTCACTTGTGCTGTCAGGTATACATTACTTTGGATCAGTTTGTGTGGTCCTAATGGAGTCACAAAGAACTTCTATGAGTTAGTTGTTAGTATCTATCAAGATATCGGGGTATTTTGTATTTCTAGGGTGGCAGGTCGCATGCATTATCTTGGATGTTCACTGTCACCTTCCTGTTAACTTGAATAAAGGGGTTGATCGATTGAACACATGTTTTGGAAACATATCTTTGAGACACTAATATATAAATATAACAGGTTCTTCTTTAATGTGAAGTTTCCCCTCTTGTTGTGGCCTTCCTCATAGTGTGCACCCATCTTCTTTTTAAAATGTCACGTGCCCAGCCTTATCCAAAAACTTCCAATTGAAAAACAGCTTTTCCATGTGCAATGTTCTTCAATTGGAGGAGACTGATGGACATATCTATTCACATGCTCGTATAGCAGTCATTTTGAGAATATAAGAACTGTGAAGTCTGAAAGGCGGACTGCACTAGCAAGTACAGAAGGAAAACTGCTAATACTTCTATATTACTAAGTTCTACAAAGTTATGTCCCCAACACATTTGCTAAAATAAAACATGAAAATAATGTGGCCACAACCTTTAAGAACTCTAATTTCTCTACAGAAATACACATGCTATGCTAGCAAAACCATTGAATCATTGCAAAACATAGACCCATATAGACATCTTCGGACAGAGTAATGCAAAACCCTTTTTTTTTTTCATAGCTGGTGCTTTAACCTCTACACCCCTGGGCGAATTTCCATTTTTTTGTTTGTTTTGTTTTATCCTCCCCTTCTTCCAAGAGCCATAACGTTTATTTATCCAACAATATAGCCATATGAGGGCTTGATTTTTGCAGGATGAGTTGTACTTTTGAAAAAAGTCATTAATTCTGCCAAATATTGTACTGAAAAATGGGAAAAGAATTCCAAGTTTGATGAAATTGCTAATAAAAAGTGCAATTGCTTGATTATTTTGGGTATTTTACTTTACCATATTCACTATCTGGCAAAACTGACCTGGCAGTCTGATTCCCCAGGTCAGTACAAGTTCATGGATACCAAACAGTTTTACTTTTATTTGAGTGGTGAAAAAAAATTCAGAATTTTGCACTTTTGTTGCCATTTTCCGAGACCCATAGTGCTCTCATTTTTTGGGAATCTGGGGTTCAGTGATAGCTTATTGTTTGTTTATTGAGCTGAAATTTTTTATTACAGCATGTCATCTTTGGATAGATGCAACATTTTGATTGCCTGTTATTGCATTTTAATGCAATGTTGTGGCGACCAAAAAATGTTTTCTTTTTCTCGCTACATCATTTATCAATAAGATCAATTGATTTTATATTTTGATAGGTTGGGCATTTCTGAATGCGGCGATACCAAATATATGTTTTTTATTTTATTATTGTTTTATTTTCAATGGGGCAAAAGGAGGGTAAGTTAATCTTTTTTTTTTTTCTTTTCTTGTTTTCACAGGAAACATGTCATGGCAACAAAAGGGGTCATCTTCTGACCCCACATTGTCATCGCAACCCATTGGCACTCCATGATAACAGCGGAGTGCAGCGCGATTCCTGCCAGAGTGTGTTAGATCGTGCTGTCAGAGTTTGACAGTGCAATCTAAGGGGTCAACAGGCACGGGTGGATCAGAGATCAGCAGACATGCGTGGGAAATAATGTCGTTATCAGAAGAAGGGGCCAGCCCCGGAACTGAATACTTTCGACTGCCTGTGGACAGCTGATTGGCGGGGGTGCAGGGTATCAGACAGGGTATCAGACCCCGGATGATATGACATTGATGACCTATCCTGAGGATAGGCCATCAATGTAAAAGTAGTGGACAACCTTTTCAATGCCACCAATGTGGATCTGAGTAAGTTGTTCTGTATTAAAAGGTTTCAGAATTCACGATGCAGAATATATGTTGTTCATTGATTGACAACAAATTAGTTCCAGAAAAACCACACTGCAAAAGACATGTTGCTATCATACTCATTTTTTGGTTTGCACTACAAGGAAATTATATCATTAGAAGCTTTGCAAACAGAAGGGGTTAAAATAAGAGAAAGAAAAAAGCATGCCAAGCATCGTCGCCCTCGCTAACATCACACCAATTTTAGAACACATTTGAGTAAATGTAATTGCAAGTGTTTGCAGTAGCATTATGAAAACAACACTTTAATGTGACATGCTTTGTCAAGTGCCAGCTTGTTAAAGCGTTTTCAGGGAAGTCTCTACTATTATTATTTATAATTGATACTTCCCGCTTTACATGTGTTTGTAATGTGCAGTTTTCCTCATCAATTCAAACCCTGTTTAACAAGCTTGTTGTTAATGTGTGAACTATTTCCATGTTAATCAAATCAAATTATAAGGAATGAAAATCCCAGCTGTACAAAATGACAAATGTGCTCAATTTTTCCATCACTGCAATATTAATAATAACAGCATTCAAGATTCGACTTGAAAGAGGCCATTGTCTAACACTTTTCAGATTACTTTTTATGCATCTTTCCAATCAAAACCTGAATTAACTGTACAAAAGAGCTAGAAACAATTATAAAAGAAACATTAAAGAATAGTTTGCTTTAAGTTAAAATACGTCCATAACTACAGGATCAGACTGCTAATTATGGAGGCAGATAGATCATACAGTGCCTTGAAAAAGTATTCATATCCTATGAACTTTTCAACATTCTTTTCACATTAAGGGCACTTTATACGCAGCAATATCGCTATCGATATTGCTAGCGAGCATACCCGCCCCCGTCGGTTGTGCATCATGAGCAAATCGCCACCCGTGGCGCACAACATCGCTTACACCCGTCACACATACCTGCCTAGCAACGTCGCTGTGGCCGGCGAACCGCCTCCTTTCTAAGGGGGCGGTTCGAGCGGCGTCACTAAGTGGCCGGCCAATAGAAGCGGAGGGGCAGAGATGAGCGGGACGAACATCCTGCCCACCTCCTTCATTCCTCATTGCCGGCAGCCGCAGGAAAGCTGTAGTTCGTCATTCCCAAGGTGTCACACATAGCGATGTGTGCTGCCTCGGAAACAACGAATAACCTCCGTCATGGAACAATCAACGATAATTGGGAATGGAATGACGCATCAACGATTAGGTGAGTATTTTTGATCGTTAACAGCCGTTCGTTGGTGTCACACGCAACGTCGCTAATGATGCCGGATGTGCATCACGAATTCCGTGACCCCAAAGACATCTCGTTAGCGATGTCATTGCGTGTAAAGCGGCCTTTACACCCACAAACCTAAATACATTTTATTGGGATTTTATGTGATATACCAACACAAAGTAGCAAATATTTGTGAAGTGTAAAGGAAATAATTCATGGTTTTCTGAATATTTAAAAAAATGTAAGTCTTAAAATTGTGATGTGCATTTGTATTAAGCCCCCCTGACTCAATACTTTGTAGGACCACCTTTTGCTGCAATTACTGCTCCAAGTATTTTAGGGTATGTGTCTACCAGCTTTGCACATCTAGAGGCTGATTTTTTTTCCCATTACTCTTTGTAAAATATCTTTAGCACATTAAGATTAGATGGAGAGTGCCTATGAACAGCAGTTTTCAAGTTTTGCCAAAGATTCTTCCATTTTTGGATAATGGATTAAACAGTGCTTCATGGGATGTTGAGGGCTTGGGCTATTTTTTATAACCTAACCCTGCTGTAAGCCTCTTTTACACATTAGTGATTCTGCTAAGTATGTTACCTTTTTTATACATACCAGAATCATAGACATATGCAGATTCATTAAAATTAATGGACCTGCACACATATCAGTGATTTCTCACTGACCGTGTTTCAATGCAGCACACATGAGTGCCCCTGTGCTCCGCATGGAGACAAGTCCATTTTATCCCTGCATCACTGATGTCACACAGACCACACAGTGGTGTGATCCATGTAACACATACCAGAAAACACGTATCTTTGAAATAAAATGATACTCACCTGTCTCCAGTGATGCTGTCCCCGGCTGCTGCTGTCTCCTGCATTCAAGCCAGCTAATAATTCTTATGCATATTAACTGCACCATAAACAAAAATTAACAGCAGCAGTGAGACAACAGTGGCCAGTTGACAACCGTGCGGGAGACATCAGCACCACGGACAGCAGCGGTGTGGACAGGTGAGCACAAGTGCCTGATCACCATGTGCTATCATGGATAGCACATGGAGAACACACGTGTGCCAAAATCACAGCACATGGAGGGCCATATGCGTCTTTAACGCATCAGTGAAAAACGTGTGTTTTTTACTGTTGTGTAAAAGAGGCCTTACTCTTCTCCACAACTTTATCCCTGACCTGTCTGGTGTGTTCCTTGATTTTCATGAAGCTGTTTTATTGCTAACAACAATTGGTCAATCATTATTATATTTAAGGGTATAAGACTACAGGGGGTTGAATACAAATGCATTTCACAATTTTCAGATTTATATTTTTTCAATTTTTAGAAAACCATATATCATTTCTTTATACTTCATAAATACGTGCTACTTTCTGTTGGTATATCACATAAAATCTCAATAAAATTCATTAAAATTTAACATGAACGTGAAAACATTTGGAAAAGTTCACAGGGTATGAATACTTTTTCAAAGCATTATACATACAGTAGAAGTAGTAGATACAAAATCAAAATATATGTAATCAACCCTTGCTTAATGCTATTTTTCTATGAAAATTATAACTATAAAACATTATAAAAGGTGGACATCATATATTTTTTTACTTAAAGGGATTCTATCAGCACGTTTTTTTTTAATTTAATCTGGGAGCAGCATGATGTAGGGCCAGAGAATTTGATTCCAACGATGTGTCACTTACTGGACTGTGTTGTTGTTTGTATAAATTCAGTGTTTTATCAGCAGGAGACTGTCACTTGAGGACTTGTTGTCTTTTGCCATCTAGTCCTTCTTATTTGTGAACCTCACTCCCATACTGATTAGCAGCTTTCTGCCTCTGCACAGTGTACATAGAAAGCTACAAATCAGTGGCAACCTGAACTTTTCCAAATCATTGTTTTAAAAATTATTACGACACTCTGGTTCTTTGTCTTTATAATTAATATATATATTAATTGTTTTAAGTGTTTCCTTATTCAGCTTCATATTCTAAAAATAATTGATATTGTGTTGGAACAAGATTTGACTAAACTTCAAATCTGAACTATACTTAAATATATAGGATAGTATTAATTTCCTAGTTCTCCTTTTTAGAAATGTACAGTTGAAACCAGAAGTTTACATACACTATCTAAAAAGGTACAAGTCACACGCATGGTCATGGTCATATATGTCACACGTATGTCACACGTGTGACATCTGTGTTTGCATACGTGTGACAGGTACAGGAGTAAACACATGTCTGTGAAATAAAAAGATATTCTATATTTACCTGTATCCAGCGGTGCTGTCTTCGGCTCTGCTGCCTCCCGCTTCTGACCCCCGCTCATTATATTTATTGATTATTCACCGCACTCAGGAGCTGGAAGCCGGAGCATCATGGGGACAGCACTGGGTACAGCACCGCCGAGGACAGCATCGCGGGGACAGGTGAGTATTCAGCAAGTAGTATGTGTGCAGTGATGTCCAGGAGGTCATTGGAGTTCTCAATGAACTCTGATGATATCCTGATGACACCCCCGCGACACCTGGACTACAGTGGGTGTCAGGATGGTGACTTCATGGGTTCATCAGAGTTCACTGGGAACCCTGATGGGCCCCCGATGCTGTCCCTGCGATGCTCCTGCTTCCAGGTCCTCAATACACACACACACACATGGATACACCAAGCACATACACACACATTGAGCACATGCATGTATATATTGAGCACACACACACACTGCTGTATACTCACCTGTCCCCACCAATGCGGTCCCTGGCACTGAAGTCCCTGGTGATGCTTTGGCTTCCAGCTCCTCAGTGTAGTGAATATTCAGTGAGTATAATGAGCAGGAGGCAGCAGAGAAGAAGACAGCATCGCTGGATAGAGGTGAATGTAGAAAATCTTTTTATTTAAAAGACACATGTTTACTCCGGTACATGTCACACTGATGTCACATGGATCACATCAGTGTGCGATCCGTGTCCCACCCGTGCTGCCGGAGAAAAAAAGGACATGTCTCCGTGAGTGCGGCGTCATGAGAGGTCACACGGTCCATGTGAAAGCACAGCCATGTGAGTACCAGTATAGAATAACATGGGTACGTGTGGCACCCGTGTTAAAAACTGATGCCACATGTACCTGAAACACGGATGTCTGAAACCAGCCTTAATCCCATCCACTTGGCTTGTACTGTAAAACGCTGTGTTTTTGAAGCAGCGGAAATATGCAGCATTAAAAACGCGAGTAGAAGTCATTGAGGACACGTACCCATATTATAAAGAATGATTTATACATGTTTGGCTCCATTGTTTAACTCACCAGCAATATAGTTCCTAAGAGTTTTCCTTCCTTTTAATTTATGTGACTCTGCACATTTTATAATACTGTCATATTTCCTAGTATAATTACCCGTAAGCCGCTGCTCTATCATATCACACAAATTGAAATGATTCATGTAACAGCCTATTATTATTTTACAATATATGTTGATATAGCAAATAAAGCCTGTGCTAATTCATCTGAACTGGCCATAGATATAGCAGTGCAACAGCCGCAGCATCATTATCCCAGAGGAACAAAAAATCCAAAAGAAATGAAGTTGTCTGAGTGCAATTGAGTATGCAGAACATACTATATAGAACCGAACCGTCATAGAATTACTAAGTGCCGGAATGAGGAGTTCATCCATATTTATAAAGCAGTAGAAGTGCACCTGCTGCTAAAATGTGGTAAATCTTTAGTAACTTTTAATTACCGCTCAGACAATAAGCACCGCTAGAAATATGGGACTTGGAA
This sequence comes from Anomaloglossus baeobatrachus, assembly GCF_048569485.1. Classification (NCBI taxonomy): domain Eukaryota; kingdom Metazoa; phylum Chordata; class Amphibia; order Anura; family Aromobatidae; genus Anomaloglossus; species Anomaloglossus baeobatrachus. The sequence continues at coordinate 467,573,700 of NC_134354.1, forward strand.
GGAAGTAGAATGCTTGTGCTTCAAATTTGCATTGAACTATGTGAGCAATGGAACATAATACTCCAATACATGAAAAAAAATGTACTGAATAATTGAATATGAATAGATAGATAGATAGATAGAGGGATAGAAAGATAGATAGATAGATAGATAGATAGATAGAAAGACAGACAGACAGACAGATAGATAGATAGATAGATAGATTATAGATAGATAGATAGATGGATAGATAGATAGATAGATAGAAAGACAGACAGACAGACAGATAGATAGATCATAGATAGATAGATAGATAGATAGAGGGATAGAAAGATAGATAGATAGATAGATAGATAGAGGGATAGAAAGATAGATAGATAGATAGATAGATAGAAAGACAGACAGACAGACAGACAGACACAGACAGACAGACAGACAGATAGATAGATAGATAGATCATAGATAGATAGATAGGTAGATGGATAGATAGATAGATAGATAGAAAGACAGACAGACAGATAGATAGATCATAGATAGATAGATAGATAGAAAGACAGACAGACAGACAGACAGATAGATAGATAGATAGATTAGAATTTCTCAAAATTCTTACAAAAATCCGCTCAGATTCACTGCGGTATCTCACCACATTCGTGCACCTTCAGCTCTTTTTGCGCTGATTAGGTCTCAAAGCCTCATAATGTGGTTCAGAAGTACCGTATTTTCCAGATTGTTAGGACCACTTTTTTCCCCCAAAGCTGGGGGTAAAATAGAGGTGCTTCTTACAATGCGGATATGGCTTACCAGGACGGCGTAAGTGGAGCGGGGTCATAGGAGGAAGGCTCGGTGATACGGTGTTACTGCAGGGTCAGTGGTAGTGGAAACCTGATCTGACTGTGGGCTCTATTAAATTGCCTGCGGTTGATGCGATGAACTTCAAGAAAATGTCTGCGGAGGCAACGTGTGTGCACAATGACGCAATGGACTTCAAGAAATCGGCTGTGGAGGCCTTTCTGCGCACGTGCCGTCTCCGTACCCATTTTCCTGAAGTTCATCACGTCAACCACGGGTGATTCAATGGAGCCTGCAGTCAGATTAGGCGCCCACCACTGCATTGACACCTTGACACCCTGTCCTATGACCCTTAATAGTTGCTCCACTGCAGTGACACCCTCGCTGCTTGCCGGCAGATCAATGCGATATCCCTGCGGCTGCAGTATCACAGACCCTCCGTCCACTGACCCTCCTGAGACGCAACAGCCCCTCCTCTAAGCCCGCAACATCGCTGACTCTGCATCGTGGGACCTTCCTGAGCCACTCCACCACTGCCGATCCCCCCCTGGTAAGCATAAGGATTAAGAATACGGCAAATCATTCTAAGTAGCTGAATCTTATGGTGGTCTCAGCTAACATTTTTTGCTATTTTTATTGTTTTTTTTATGCATTTTGAAACTGAATGTTATAAGCACTTTATGCCAGTTTATGCCAGTTTTTGTGGCTCAAAAAAGCTAAGAATTCATGTGCAAGCCAAAGTTGCATAAGGATTTTTTTGAAATTTTTTACCAGCTCTGCCATTTTAGCTAAGCAAGTTAATAGCTAAAATAGAAGCTTTAACACATGTGACACATTTTACTCCAGGTTTGATCAAGAATGGTGTATAAATTGCAGCCTTAATAAATTTCTCCTAAAAGATTTTTGGCCACTTTTTGCTGCATTTTAGCATTTTTAGTTTTGTTTCAAACTATGTATGCTGTAGGTAAGGCATCCATCTTCACAATGCACATTTGCTTTACCAGTCTAATTTAACAAATGTACATGACAAACCTATACTGCGGCTTGCTGCCACATTTTATATTCTATACATGAACCTAATAAACCTAGTATTTCCATTAAAGGGACTCTGTCACCAGGTATTTACCACCTAATCTGACATCAGCATGACATAGAGACAGAGATTCTGAATCCAGCAATGAGACACTTATTGGACTTTTTAGTTTAGTTTTGATAAAAATCACTGTTCAGCAGGAGATTTTCACTAGAGGGCAAGTAAAAAGTGCTGACATGTAGCTCAGCTATGTAGCTCAGCTACACCCGACCACTGACTGGCAGAAAACACAAAACACCAAAAGCTGCCAATCATTGGTGGAGGTGGTGCTATACAGTGCTCAGCATTCAGAGATCTGGTAGATTGGGAAGCAGCGAAAAGTAATTTTATCAAAACTGTATCAAGCAACCCTATAAGTAATGGAATCAGGGTCTCTCCCCAACATCATGCTGCTCATAATATAAAAAGCTGGAAGACAAGGAGCACAAATAGGATCTTATGCAAGGGGGGACAAGAAGGGGAGTATAGGCACTGCTCACCTTGAGGGGTCGTGCGAGTCACAATCAACTGCAACAGAATGAAAGCATGACTGCTGCAGCCCCATGTGTAGTTAGAGAGGAAGAAGTGATGAAAGCGTTAAATACAAAGACAATACAGGTATAACCAGAGAATGATTTATTAAGAATGCATTTCCATCTCCTTCACCAGACACAATCACATACAGAAATGCAAAAAAATGGTTTAAAAAGAGGTGTATAAATAGATCACTGTCCACTTTAGAAAAGTGGAAGATTTTAATCCATATTTCCTATCATGATTTTATCTTTTCATAGAAAGGAAATATCATATATACAGTATATATATATATATATTTTATTATTTTCATTTTTTTTTCATCCATCTCTCTCATTTAATTTGAGGCTGACGCACCGGTCATACAGTTATGTTAGAACACGCAAGTCGTTCCACTTGAGATCACGATACTGACGATTTGTCTCTCATAACTATGCTAGCTACACTTTTCACAAAAGAATAAATATTTATAGCTGAAGATTATGTTTTAAAAGAAAAGGTAGCCATGCCAATGCAAGGGGTAATGTTAAAGATAAAAAAAACCCTCAGAATTCATATCATAGGTAAGAATGTGAGATCCAGTAGCAAGAACAGAAGCACCACCACTGTCATCTACCATCTGGACAGTAGTACTACCCAACTCAGGAAACAAATAGTCTCCTTTGCCCCCAGTAAGCTGTTTATTGGGGAAGAAGTGGATAGCATTAAGGAGTTTATGGTTTGCTTCAGCATGCTAAACACATCTTGTCAGTGCAATGGACTATGTGTGATTCTCTTCAAATTCACTCAACACAAATAAAATTTTGGGGGGAAAAATTTGCAGAACCTGGTGAATTTGAATTTCAAAAGGTGTGATTATCTCTACTAATAGCACATCTTCAATCTTTTCCATAAATTGCTAGTGGTTCAGATAAACCATGTAACAGGCTCCACCATGTTCTGCTTAGGCTGCTTTCACACATCCGGTTTTTACTGAGCGGCACAATACGGCGCTTTACAGAAAAAAACGCAACCGTTTTGTTTATTTTGCCGCCGGTTGTATTTTTTCCGCATAGACTTGCATTAGTGCCGTATTGTGCCGCATGGCCTTGCGTTGCGTCCGTTTTTTGCCGGATTCGGCATATTTAGTCCATGCGGCAGCCGGATGGAACGTTGCCTGGCCCGTTTTTTATGCGGCAAAAAAAACGCATCGCGCCTGATCCGGCGCGATGCGGCGCAATTTACAATGCAAGTCTATGGAGGCCAGATGCGTTTTTTGCACTGCGCATGCTCAGTATTAAGCCGCATCCATCAAAAAACGGACAGGCCGCATGGAAAAACTTATGCAATGGATCCGTTTTTTTCGCCGCATCCGTTGCATAGGTTTTTGAGCCGGATTGAGCCGCACTGCAAAAACCGGATGTGTGAAAGCAGCCTTACTTTTACTGAAATTCCTGCACACCAAAAGGAAAATCATTTTCATATATACATAGATTTTAATAAATGATTTGAGTTTAACCACACTAGCAGTTTATCAAGTAGCGGTGTACCATAGTACCAGAGATATACAGATGAAGCAAAGAGAAATGTGACAGAACTGAATGTGACATTTAACACCACTCAGCACTATAATCTGATGTCTTCTCTGACAATTTCCATAAAGCTGTAGGTGAGCAGTGTAATCACAAAAATGCTTCTAGTATTAAGTAGATACATGCACATACTGGTTTCTCATCAGGCCACTAGCAGATAATAAACATGTATCAGAACTGGGACACATCTGACACAATGTATCATTATATAAAAACATTAGAACAACACAATATGGTTTCCCATGGTGCTATCAATAAACTGACTGACTCAAGGTCCAATTCTCAGTGAGTCAATATAAGGAACATTATAATCTGTTCTTCCAAACACATGAATGTCTCATATAAAAGTTGTAAGGAGTGAGTTTACTTATTTGATATTATTTTTATTTAGTCATTTTCACGTTACTTACGTAGTGGAAACAAATTTTCCAGGGCCATATAGAGAAATAATTATCACTTACATCTGTACCTATTCCATACAGAGATCACAGTCTAATTGTCTTGTATTCAGTACAGTGACTCAGTGGTTAGCACTGTAGCTTTACCACAATGGAGTCCTCAGTACAAATTCCACTTTGGACAACATGTGTTAAGAGTAGAGATGAGCGAACCGGTCCCGGTTCGGCTCGAGGCGGTTCGCCGAACGGGGGGTCTGGCTCGAGTTCGGCTCGTCGAACGTTCGACGAACCGAACTCGAGCCCATAGGAAACAATGGCAGGCAATCACAAACACAGTAAAACACCTAGAAAACACCCTCAAAGGTGTCCAAAAGGTGACAAACAACTCACAACACAACACAAACACATGGGAAAGTGACAAGGACATGTACTCATGCGAAAACAAAACAGCTGGACAAGGAAAAAGAGGAGGACACACAGATATAGGCATGGCACGCCCTTCTAAAGTCATGTAAAACACCGCAAGGTGACTCCAAGCGGAGTCTCCCTTTTTTCCAAAAATTGGGCCCCACACACCCACCCCTTCAGTGGCAGCAGTTGTGCCCCAGTTGTACACTTCACAGCTAGATTTGCATCAAGCACATTCAAAAATACGCCATTCTTATCCGTCCCCAGGATGACACCGGGGTAGGTAGCAAAGTCTTTCCTGATCCCAGCTCTGTTCATCTTGGCTTCTTTTAAAAACACAGCAAGCAAGGGTTACTCCAAGCGGAGTCTCCCTTTTTTCCAAAAATTGGGCCCCACACACACCCACCCCTTCAGTGGCAGCAGTTGTGCCCCAGTTGTACACTTCACAGCTAGATTTGCATCAAGCACATTCAAAAATACGCTATTCTTAACCGTTCCCAGGATGACACCGGGGTAGGTAGCAAAGTCTTTCCTGATCCCAGCTCTGTTCATCTTGGCTTCTTTTAAAAACACAGCAAGCAAGGGTTACTCCAAGCGGAGTCTCCCTTTTTTCCAAAAATTGGGCCACACAGACACCCACCACATCAGTGGCAGCACTTGGGCCCTAGTTGCAAACAGGATGTTTTGATTTGCATCAAGCACATTCAAAAATACGCTATTCTTAGCCGTCCCCAGGATGACACCGGGGTAGGTAGCAAAGTCTTTGCTGACCCATGACTTGTTCATCTTGGCTTCTTTTAAAAACAATGTAAGCAAGGGTTACTCCAAGCGGAGTCTCCCTTTTTTCCAAAAATTGGGCCACACAGACACCCACCCCATCAGTGGCAGCACTTGGGCCCTAGTTGCAAACAGGATGTTTTGATTTGCATCAAGCACATTCAAAAATACGCTATTCTTAGCCGTCCACAGGATGACACCGGGGTAGGTAGCAAAGTCTTTCCTGATCCCAGCTCTGTTCATCTTGGCTTCTTTTAAAAACACAGCAAGCAAGGGTTACTCCAAGCGGAGTCTCCCTTTTTTCCAAAAATTGGGCCACACAGACACCCACCCCATCAGTGGCAGCACTTGGGCCCTAGTTGCAAACAGGATGTTTTGATTTGCATCAAGCACATTCAAAAATACGCTATTCTTAGCCGTCCACAGGATGACACCGGGGTAGGTAGCAAAGTCTTTCCTGATCCCAGCTCTGTTCATCTTGGCTTCTTTTAAAAACACAGCAAGCAAGGGTTACTCCAAGCGGAGTCTCCCTTTTTTCCAAAAATTGGGCCACACAGACACCCACCCCATCAGTGGCAGCACTTGGGCCCTAGTTGCAAACAGGATGTTTTGATTTGCATCAAGCACATTCAAAAATACGCTATTCTTAGCCGTCCACAGGATGACACCGGGGTAGGTAGCAAAGTCTTTCCTGATCCCAGCTCTGTTCATCTTGGCTTCTTTTAAAAACACAGCAAGCAAGGGTTACTCCAAGCGGAGTCTCCCTTTTTTCCAAAAATTGGGCCACACAGACACCCACCCCATCAGTGGCAGCACTTGGGCCCTAGTTGCAAACAGGATGTTTTGATTTGCATCAAGCACATTCAAAAATACGCTATTCTTAGCCGTCCACAGGATGACACCGGGGTAGGTAGCAAAGTCTTTCCTGATCCCAGCTCTGTTCATCTTGGCTTCTTTTAAAAACACAGCAAGCAAGGGTTACTCCAAGCGGAGTCTCCCTTTTTTCCAAAAATTGGGCCACACAGACACCCACCCCATCAGTGGCAGCACTTGGGCCCTAGTTGCAAACAGGATGTTTTGATTTGCATCAAGCACATTCAAAAATACGCTATTCTTAGCCGTCCACAGGATGACACCGGGGTAGGTAGCAAAGTCTTTCCTGATCCCAGCTCTGTTCATCTTGGCTTCTTTTAAAAACACAGCAAGCAAGGGTTACTCCAAGCGGAGTCTCCCTTTTTTCCAAAAATTGGGCCACACAGACACCCACCCCATCAGTGGCAGCACTTGGGCCCTAGTTGCAAACAGGATGTTTTGATTTGCATCAAGCACATTCAAAAATACGCTATTCTTAGCCGTCCACAGGATGACACCGGGGTAGGTAGCAAAGTCTTTCCTGATCCCAGCTCTGTTCATCTTGGCTTCTTTTAAAAACACAGCAAGCAAGGGTTACTCCAAGCGGAGTCTCCCTTTTTTCCAAAAATTGGGCCACACAGACACCCACCCCATCAGTGGCAGCACTTGGGCCCTAGTTGCAAACAGGATGTTTTGATTTGCATCAAGCACATTCAAAAATACGCTATTCTTAGCCGTCCACAGGATGACACCGGGGTAGGTAGCAAAGTCTTTCCTGATCCCAGCTCTGTTCATCTTGGCTTCTTTTAAAAACACAGCAAGCAAGGGTTACTCCAAGCGGAGTCTCCCTTTTTTCCAAAAATTGGGCCACACAGACACCCACCCCATCAGTGGCAGCACTTGGGCCCTAGTTGCAAACAGGATGTTTTGATTTGCATCAAGCACATTCAAAAATACGCTATTCTTAGCCGTCCCCAGGATGACACTGGGGTAGGTAGCAAAGTCTTTGCTGACCCATGACTTGTTCATCTTGGCTTCTTTTAAAAACAATGTAAGCAAGGGTTACTCCAAGCGGAGTCTCCCCTTTTTTCCAAAAATTGGGCCCCACACACACCCACCCATTCAGTGGCAGCAGTTGTGCCCCAGTTGTACACTTCACAGCTAGATTTGCATCAAGCACATTCAAAAATACGCCATTCTTATCCGTCCCCAGGATGACACCGGGGTAGGTAGCAAAGTCTTTCCTGATCCCAGCTCTGTTCATCTTGGCTTCTTTTAAAAACACAGCAAGCAAGGGTTACTCCAAGCGGAGTCTCCCTTTTTTCCAAAAATTGGGCCACACAGACACCCACCCCATCAGTGGCAGCACTTGGGCCCTAGTTGCAAACAGGATGTTTTGATTTGCATCAAGCACATTCAAAAATACGCTATTCTTAGCCGTCCACAGGATGACACCGGGGTAGGTAGCAAAGTCTTTCCTGATCCCAGCTCTGTTCATCTTGGCTTCTTTTAAAAACACAGCAAGCAAGGGTTACTCCAAGCGGAGTCTCCCTTTTTTCCAAAAATTGGGCCACACAGACACCCACCCCATCAGTGGCAGCACTTGGGCCCTAGTTGCAAACAGGATGTTTTGATTTGCATCAAGCACATTCAAAAATACGCTATTCTTAGCCGTCCACAGGATGACACCGGGGTAGGTAGCAAAGTCTTTCCTGATCCCAGCTCTGTTCATCTTGGCTTCTTTTAAAAACACAGCAAGCAAGGGTTACTCCAAGCGGAGTCTCCCTTTTTTCCAAAAATTGGGCCACACAGACACCCACCCCATCAGTGGCAGCACTTGGGCCCTAGTTGCAAACAGGATGTTTTGATTTGCATCAAGCACATTCAAAAATACGCTATTCTTAGCCGTCCCCAGGATGACACTGGGGTAGGTAGCAAAGTCTTTGCTGACCCATGACTTGTTCATCTTGGCTTCTTTTAAAAACAATGTAAGCAAGGGTTACTCCAAGCGGAGTCTCCCCTTTTTTCCAAAAATTGGGCCCCACACACACCCACCCATTCAGTGGCAGCAGTTGTGCCCCAGTTGTACACTTCACAGCTAGATTTGCATCAAGCACATTCAAAAATACGCCATTCTTATCCGTCCCCAGGATGACACCGGGGTAGGTAGCAAAGTCTTTCCTGATCCCAGCTCTGTTCATCTTGGCTTCTTTTAAAAACACAGCAAGCAAGGGTTACTCCAAGCGGAGTCTCCCTTTTTTCCAAAAATTGGGCCACACAGACACCCACCACATCAGTGGCAGCACTTGGGCCCTAGTTGCAAACAGGATGTTTTGATTTGCATCAAGCACATTCAAAAATACGCTATTCTTAGCCGTCCACAGGATGACACCGGGGTAGGTAGCAAAGTCTTTCCTGATCCCAGCTCTGTTCATCTTGGCTTCTTTTAAAAACACAGCAAGCAAGGGTTACTCCAAGCGGAGTCTCCCTTTTTTCCAAAAATTGGGCCCCACACACACCCACCCATTCAGTGGCAGCAGTTGTGCCCCAGTTGTACACTTCACAGCTAGATTTGCATCAAGCACATTCAAAAATACGCCATTCTTATCCGTCCCCAGGATGACACCGGGGTAGGTAGCAAAGTCTTTCCTGATCCCAGCTCTGTTCATCTTGGCTTCTTTTAAAAACACAGCAAGCAAGGGTTACTCCAAGCGGAGTCTCCCTTTTTTCCAAAAATTGGGCCACACAGACACCCACCACATCAGTGGCAGCACTTGGGCCCTAGTTGCAAACAGGATGTTTTGATTTGCATCAAGCACATTCCAAATCCACAAGCATTTACTCTCCCCAGGATGACACAGGGGTAGTAAATTCCTTCTGGATCCATGACTTGTTCATTTTGATGAACGTCAGTCTGTCCACATTGTCACTGGACAGACGCGTGCGCTTATCTGTCAGCACACACCCAGCAGCACTGAATACACGTTCAGAGACAACGCTGGCAGCTGGACACGACAAAATCTCCAAGGCGTAAGTTGCGAGCTCTGGCCATTTTTGTAGGTTTGAAGCCCAAAAGGAGCAAGGCTCCAGTTGCACAGTCATGGCATCGATGTTCATTTGGAGATACTCCTGTATCATCCTCTCCAGCCGTTGACTATGTGTCAGACTTGTTGTCTCTGGTGGCCTTGCAAAAGAGGGTCTAAAAAAATTATGAAAAGATTCCATAAAATTGCTGTTACCGGCACCAGAAAAGGTCCTACTGGTACGGGTAGACTGTTGAAGATGACGAGACCGTCCCATGTTTGTCAAGTTACAACTGGGAGATTCACTCCCTGCACCTGCACGGTTGTTTGGTGGAAAAGCCGAGCTAAGATCTAGTAACAGCTTCTGCTGATACTCCTGCATACGTGCGTCCCTTTCTATGGCTGGAATTATGTCACAAAATTTGGACTTGTACCGGGGATCTAATAGTGTGGCAATCCAGTAGTCATCATCACTTCTAATTTTGACAATACGACTGTCATGTTGGAGGTAGTGCAACAAAAAGGCACTCATGTGTCTTGCGCAGCCATGCGGACCAAGTCCATGCTGTGTTTGTGGCATAGAGGTGCTACCCGTTCTTTCTTCCTCTGACATCTGACCCCAACCTCTTTCAACTGAAATTTGACCAAGGTCTCCCTCATCCGCTGAGTCTTCCATGTCCATGGACAGTTCGTCCTCCATTTCTTCATGTTCTCCTGCACCTTGCTCAACATTTCGCCTGCTACTATGCGCCCTTGTCGATCCCTGTCCCCCATGGTCCCATGCCTGCTGCGTTGGTGATGATGAACGTCTGGACCTTCGTGATGTTGTTGTCCCTTGCGCATATGAATCCTCCTGTAGTTCCTCCCCTTCATGTTGTCCCACCCCCTGACTCCGAATAGTGTTTAGCGTGTGCTCCAGCATGTAAATGACTGGAATCGTCATGCTGATAATGGCATTGTCAGAGCTAAACATATTCGTCGCCATGTCGAAACTGTGCAGAAGGGTGCATAGGTCCTTGATCTGAGACCACTCCATCAGGGTGATCTGCCCCACCTCTGCATCTCGTTGGCCCAGGCTATACGTCATGACGTATTGCACCAGGGCTCTGCGGTGCTGCCACAGTCGCTGTAACATGTGGAGAGTTGAATTCCAGCGTGTCGCCACATCGCATTTCAGGCGATGAACCGGCAGGCCGAAAGACTTCTGGAGCGATGCAAGTCGCTCTGCTGCGGCGCTTGAACGGCGGAAGTGAGCTGACAGTTTTCGTGCCCTGTTCAGAAGGCCATCTAGGCCGGGATAGTGTGTTAAAAATTGCTGCACGACAAGGTTCAACACGTGAGCCATACAAGGTACGTGTGTCACCTTGCCCAGGCGAAGTGCCGCACCCAGGTTTGCAGCATTGTCGCACACGGCCTTACCAGGCTGCAGTTTGAGTGGAGACAACCATTTATTAAACTCGGACCGCAAAGCTGACCACAACTCCTCAGCTGTGTGACTCTTATTACCAAGACATGTCAAGCTAAAGACCGCCTGATGCCGTTGCGCTCTGCTGCCAGCATAGTAATGAGGGGTGCGTGATTCCTTCTGCGCAGTGAGAACGCTGGTGGCCTGACCAGGCAGGCTTGGGGCGGAGGTGGAGGACCCAGATGAGGTGGAGGATGCAGAAGCAGTGGCGGAACTTGGACAGACAGAGGATTGACACACAAGTCGTGGGGACGGCAAGACTTGTGCAGCAGACCCTTCACCATCTATCACCATAGTTACCCAGTGCCCAGTCAGCGACATGTAACGTCCCTGTCCATGCTTACTGGTCCAAGTATCGGTGGTGAAATGCACCCGTTCACACACAGAGTTTCTCAAGGAAGCGGTGATGTTGTGTGCGACATGCTGGTGTAGCGCGGGCACACCTTTCTTAGAGAAGTAGTGGCGACTAGGCATCTGGTACTGGGGCACAGCGACAGACATAAGGTCTCTAAAATCCTGTGTGTCCACTAGGCGGAAAGGCAGCATTTCGGTAGCCAACAGCTTACAGAGGGATAGAGTCAACCTCTTAGCTTTGTCATGGGTCGGAGGAAGTGGCCTTTTATTTGACCACATCTGAGGGACAGAGATCTGGCTGCTGTGTGTAGACGGTGTTGAGTAGGGTGTCCCTTGAAAAATGCAGGTTTGTGAGGAAAGTGCAGGCGGAGACATGATGTTGCCTTCATCCAACGTTGGTGCTATCGATGTCTGAGAGAGCTGTACACACTCACTTGTTTCCCCTTCCAAACCAACTGACGACCTTACAAGCAAACTGCCTGTTGCGGTTACAGTGGTGGAAGTTTTGCGTGGAAAAACAGGTGTGGCAGCTGTCCCCACAGTCCTAGAAGATGAAGAGCGCGCGGATGCAGTGGAAGGGGCGGGCGGTGGATGGTTCGCTCCGCTAGGCCGCATTGCAGCACGGTGAGCTTCCCACCGGGACTTATGATATTTATTCATGTGACGATTCATGGAAGAAGTTGTCAAACTGCTGAGCTTTTGACCTCTACTAAGAGAATCATGACAAATGTTACATATCACATGAGTTGGGCGATCTTTTTCGATGTGAAAAAAGGACCAGGCTAGGCAAGGCTTAGAGGCCATGCGACCTGTTGATCCACCCCGAATAATGCTCATAGGCAGAGTGGTGGCTGAGGATGCAGTTGTAGACGTGCTACCAGTGCTCCGACTCTGTCCAGGAAGGCGCAAGGTAACTTCGTCGTCGGTTGCATCCTCCTCCACCGCCTCTGTTGACCTCCTCGAGTGCCTGACTGGGGGTTGACAGTAGGTGGGATCTAGAACGTCATCATCAATTGTTGTGTTTGCACTCCCCTCCCCCTCAGACCGAGCCTCTTCTTGCCCTGACGGAATATTTAAGTTGTCATCCCAATCGGGTATCTGCGTCTCATCTTCATCAGTATGTTCCTCATTGTCTATAACCACAGGTGTTACAGTTTGTGACAAAGGGTCAACATTATGCTCAGAAACTTGGTCCTCACGGCCTGAATCTGAGTCACAAAGGTTCTGGGCATCACTGCAGACCATTTCCTGTTCTGTACTCACTGTAGCTTGGGAGCAGACCTCTGATTCCCAGGCTATAGTGTGACTGAACAGCTCTGCAGACTCAGCCATCTCAGTTCCACCATACTGTGCAGGGCTGATGGAGACTTCAGAGCTGGGAGAAAGCAAGTTTGATTGGGATGACAACTCAGAGGACTGGTGTTTTTTGGATGCGGTACTTGAAGTGGCAGAGAGGGCACTTGTTGGACCACTTGAGATCCATTCAAGCATTTTCCTTTTTTGCCCATCATCTACCTTTGTTCCTGTTGTTCGTGTCCGTAACAAAGGGAGCACATCGGATTGTCCACGGTAAGTAGTAGACATCTTACTTTTGCTGGTAGATGGTCTATCTTCAGCAGATGATAATGGAGCTTTGCCACCTTCCCCACGGACAAAACCTTTTTTGCCTTTTCCACCACGCCTCTTCCCCTTTCCACCAGCATCTGTCATTTTGCCACTCATGTTGATTGCGACAAGATTGTGGACTGAAAATGTGGTAGTAAAAATTGAGAGGTGGTGAAGATTGCAGTGGTGGTCTAGCTTTATTAACAGCAGAATAATAAAGAATAAATATCCCTGACAATGCAACTTAGTTATAATTAGTTGGAGTGTGCAACGCAGGCAGACGCGCTCTGCAAATGTCTTTGCACTAGTGGGACTATAGCAAAGTCCAATAGCCACGTATAGGATGCCACTAGGTACACTGAGTGTTTGCTAGTATAATGGCTTGGTTAGAATGAGTTGTAGTGTGCAACGCAGGCAGACGCGCTCTGCAAATGTCTTTGCACTAGTGGGACTATAGCAAAGTCCAATAGCCACGTATAGGATGCCACTAGGTACACTGAGTGTTTGCTAGTATAATGGCTTGGTTAGAATGAGTTGTAGTGTGCAACGCAGGCAGACGCGCTCTGCAAATGTCTTTGCACTAGTGGGACTATAGCAAAGTCCAATAGCCACGTATAGGATGCCACTAGGTACACTGAGTGTTTGCTAGTATAATGGCTTGGTTAGAATGAGTTGTAGTGTGCAACGCAGGCAGACGCGCTCTGCAAATGTCTTTGCACTAGTGGGACTATAGCAAAGTCCAATAGCCACGTATAGGATGCCACTAGGTACACTGAGTGTTTGCTAGTATAATGGCTTGGTTAGAATGAGTTGTAGTGTGCAACGCAGGCAGACGCGCTCTGCAAATGTCTTTGCACTAGTGGGACTATAGCAAAGTCCAATAGCCACGTATAGGATGCCACTAGGTACACTGAGTGTTTGCTAGTATAATGGCTTGGTTAGAATGAGTTGTAGTGTGCAACGCAGGCAGACGCGCTCTGCAAATGTCTTTGCACTAGTGGGACTATAGCAAAGTCCAATAGCCACGTATAGGATGCCACTAGGTACACTGAGTGTTTGCTAGTATAATGGCTTGGTTAGAATGAGTTGTAGTGTGCAACGCAGGCAGACGCGCTCTGCAAATGTCTTTGCACTAGTGGGACTATAGCAAAGTCCAATAGCCACGTATAGGATGCCACTAGGTACACTGAGTGTTTGCTAGTATAATGGCTTGGTTAGAATGAGTTGTAGTGTGCAACGCAGGCAGACGCGCTCTGCAAATGTCTTTGCACTAGTGGGACTATAGCAAAGTCCAATAGCCACGTATAGGATGCCACTAGGTACACTGAGTGTTTGCTAGTATAATGGCTTGGTTAGAATGAGTTGTAGTGTGCAACGCAGGCAGACGCGCTCTGCAAATGTCTTTGCACTAGTGGGACTATAGCAAAGTCCAATAGCCACGTATAGGATGCCACTAGGTACACTGAGTGTTTGCTAGTATAATGGCTTGGTTAGAATGAGTTGTAGTGTGCAACGCAGGCAGACGCGCTCTGCAAATGTCTTTGCACTAGTGGGACTATAGCAAAGTCCAATAGCCACGTATAGGATGCCACTAGGTACACTGAGTGTTTGCTAGTATAATGGCTTGGTTAGAATGAGTTGTAGTGTGCAACGCAGGCAGACGCGCTCTGCAAATGTCTTTGCACTAGTGGGACTATAGCAAAGTCCAATAGCCACGTATAGGATGCCACTAGGTACACTGAGTGTTTGCTAGTATAATGGCTTGGTTAGAATGAGTTGTAGTGTGCAACGCAGGCAGACGCGCTCTGCAAATGTCTTTGCACTAGTGGGACTATAGCAAAGTCCAATAGCCACGTATAGGATGCCACTAGGTACACTGAGTGTTTGCTAGTATAATGGCTTGGTTAGAATGAGTTGTAGTGTGCAACGCAGGCAGACGCGCTCTGCAAATGTCTTTGCACTAGTGGGACTATAGCAAAGTCCAATAGCCACGTATAGGATGCCACTAGGTACACTGAGTGTTTGCTAGTATAATGGCTTGGTTAGAATGAGTTGTAGTGTGCAACGCAGGCAGACGCGCTCTGCAAATGTCTTTGCACTAGTGGGACTATAGCAAAGTCCAATAGCCACGTATAGGATGCCACTAGGTACACTGAGTGTTTGCTAGTATAATGGCTTGGTTAGAATGAGTTGTAGTGTGCAACGCAGGCAGACGCGCTCTGCAAATGTCTTTGCACTAGTGGGACTATAGCAAAGTCCAATAGCCACGTATAGGATGCCACTAGGTACACTGAGTGTTTGCTAGTATAATGGCTTGGTTAGAATGAGTTGTAGTGTGCAACGCAGGCAGACGCGCTCTGCAAATGTCTTTGCACTAGTGGGACTATAGCAAAGTCCAATAGCCACGTATAGGATGCCACTAGGTACACTGAGTGTTTGCTAGTATAATGGCTTGGTTAGAATGAGTTGTAGTGTGCAACGCAGGCAGACGCGCTCTGCAAATGTCTTTGCACTAGTGGGACTATAGCAAAGTCCAATAGCCACGTATAGGATGCCACTAGGTACACTGAGTGTTTGCTAGTATAATGGCTTGGTTAGAATGAGTTGTAGTGTGCAACGCAGGCAGACGCGCTCTGCAAATGTCTTTGCACTAGTGGGACTATAGCAAAGTCCAATAGCCACGTATAGGATGCCACTAGGTACACTGAGTGTTTGCTAGTATAATGGCTTAGTTAAAATGAGTTTGAGTGTGCAATGCAGGCAGACGCGCTATGCAAATGTCTTTGCACTAGTGGGACTATAGCAAAGTCCAATAGCCACGTATAGGATGCCACTAGGTACACTGAGTGTTTGCTAGTATAATGGCTTGGTTTTAATGAGTTGGAGTGTGCAATGCAGGCAGACGCGCTCTGCAAATGTCTTTGCACTAGTGGGACTATAGCAAAGTCCAATAGCCACGTATAGGATGCCACTAGGTACACTGAGTGTTTGCTAGTATAATGGCTTGGTTAGAATGAGTTGTAGTGTGCAATGCAGGCAGATGTGCTCTGCTAATGTCTTTGCACTAGTGGGACTATAGCAAAGTCCAATAGCCACGTATAGGATGCCACTAGGTACACTGAGTGTTTGCTAGTATAATGGCTTAGTTAAAATGAGTTTGAGTGTGCAATGCAGGCAGACGCGCTATGCAAATGTCTTTGCACTAGTGGGACTATAGCAAAGTCCAATAGCCACGTATAGGATGCCACTAGGTACACTGAGTGTTTGCTAGTATAATGGCTTGGTTAGAATGAGTTGTAGTGTGCAACGCAGGCAGACGCGCTCTGCAAATGTCTTTGCACTAGTGGGACTATAGCAAAGTCCAATAGCCACGTATAGGATGCCACTAGGTACACTGAGTGTTTGCTAGTATAATGGCTTGGTTAGAATGAGTTGTAGTGTGCAACGCAGGCAGACGCGCTCTGCAAATGTCTTTGCACTAGTGGGACTATAGCAAAGTCCAATAGCCACGTATAGGATGCCACTAGGTACACTGAGTGTTTGCTAGTATAATGGCTTGGTTAGAATGAGTTGTAGTGTGCAACGCAGGCAGACGCGCTCTGCAAATGTCTTTGCACTAGTGGGACTATAGCAAAGTCCAATAGCCACGTATAGGATGCCACTAGGTACACTGAGTGTTTGCTAGTATAATGGCTTGGTTAGAATGAGTTGTAGTGTGCAACGCAGGCAGACGCGCTCTGCAAATGTCTTTGCACTAGTGGGACTATAGCAAAGTCCAATAGCCACGTATAGGATGCCACTAGGTACACTGAGTGTTTGCTAGTATAATGGCTTGGTTAGAATGAGTTGTAGTGTGCAACGCAGGCAGACGCGCTCTGCAAATGTCTTTGCACTAGTGGGACTATAGCAAAGTCCAATAGCCACGTATAGGATGCCACTAGGTACACTGAGTGTTTGCTAGTATAATGGCTTGGTTAGAATGAGTTGTAGTGTGCAACGCAGGCAGACGCGCTCTGCAAATGTCTTTGCACTAGTGGGACTATAGCAAAGTCCAATAGCCACGTATAGGATGCCACTAGGTACACTGAGTGTTTGCTAGTATAATGGCTTAGTTAAAATGAGTTTGAGTGTGCAATGCAGGCAGACGCGCTATGCAAATGTCTTTGCACTAGTGGGACTATAGCAAAGTCCAATAGCCACGTATAGGATGCCACTAGGTACACTGAGTGTTTGCTAGTATAATGGCTTGGTTTTAATGAGTTGGAGTGTGCAATGCAGGCAGACGCGCTCTGCAAATGTCTTTGCACTAGTGGGACTATAGCAAAGTCCAATAGCCACGTATAGGATGCCACTAGGTACACTGAGTGTTTGCTAGTATAATGGCTTGGTTAGAATGAGTTGTAGTGTGCAATGCAGGCAGATGTGCTCTGCTAATGTCTTTGCACTAGTGGGACTATAGCAAAGTCCAATAGCCACGTATAGGATGCCACTAGGTACACTGAGTGTTTGCTAGTATAATGGCTTAGTTAAAATGAGTTTGAGTGTGCAATGCAGGCAGACGCGCTATGCAAATGTCTTTGCACTAGTGGGACTATAGCAAAGTCCAATAGCCACGTATAGGATGCCACTAGGTACACTGAGTGTTTGCTAGTATAATGGCTTGGTTAGAATGAGTTGTAGTGTGCAATGCAGGCAGATGTGCTCTGCTAATGTCTTTGCACTAGTGGGACTATAGCAAAGTCCAATAGCCACGTATAGGATGCCACTAGGTACACTGAGTGTTTGCTAGTATAATGGCTTAGTTAAAATGAGTTTGAGTGTGCAATGCCGGCAGACGCGCTATGCAAATGTCTTTGCACTAGTGGGACTATAGCAAAGTCCAATAGCCACGTATAGGATGCCACTAGGTACACTGAGTGTTTGCTAGTATAATGGCTTGGTTTTAATGAGTTGGAGTGTGCAATGCAGGCAGACGCGCTCTGCAAATGTCTTTGCACTAGTGGGACTATAGCAAAGTCCAATAGCCACGTATAGGATGCCACTAGGTACACTGAGTGTTTGCTAGTATAATGGCTTGGTTAGAATGAGTTGTAGTGTGCAATGCAGGCAGACGCGCTCTGCAAATGTCTTTGCACTAGTGGGACTATAGCAAAGTCCAATAGCCACGTATAGGATGCCACTAGGTACACTGAGTGTTTGCTAGTATAATGGCTTGGTTAGAATGAGTTGTAGTGTGCAATGCAGGCAGACGCGCTCTGCAAATGTCTTTGCACTAGTGGGACTATAGCAAAGTCCAATAGCCACGTATAGGATGCCACTAGGTACACTGAGTGTTTGCTAGTATAATGGCTTAGTTATCAGTTGGAGTGTGCAGAGGACAAGAGGGTACAGTGGCAGGATTGTGGTGCTCTGGGTAGAGGAATGGAAGCCTGCCTTTCTATTCCCTCCTAATGGTGAAATGCAGGTAGGAAATCCCTGACCTGGGCTACACAGACGCTGTTGCTGTTTGCAGGACCTGTCACCTATGGCTCTCTGACCCTGCCGGTTGGAGCCCTTAAAAGGACTGCTATAAAGTGCTCTCCCTAAGCTGTCTAACGCTGTGTATGCAGCGCATACAGCTGTATCGGCTATAGGACTCAGGAAGACGGAGCTGCGACAGTGATGTCTGACACCAAAGACGCAGAAGGCAGATAATGGCGTCCGTGAAGAAAATGTCCGGTTTTATAATGCAGGGACATGTGACATGCAGATCCTATCACACATGCCGTTGCTTCTCTGGCTCAAAGTCCACTTAGCTGTGTGTGTGTCTGGGATTGGCTGACATGCTGGCCCGCCCCACAAGACGCGCGCACTTAGGGAAGGAAGACAAGAAAAAAAAAAAAAAAAAATGGCGATCGCCATTATAGAAACAGCAGTGATCTGAAGGCGCTGTTCACGCACACTATACACTGAAATGTGATAATAGTTTGATTCACAGAGTGACTTACACTATTACAGCAGAAACCAAGCTATGATTTAGCTGTTTTTTGGCTGCTAGAACCGTTCTCGAACGTTTCTAGAACTACCGAGCTTTTGCAAAAAGCTCGAGTTCTAGTTCGATCTAGAACATGCCCCAAAATCACTCGAGCCGCGAACTGGAGAACCACGAACCACGAACCGCGCTCAACTCTAGTTAAGAGTTTGGGTGGGTTTTCTCCAGTTTTCTCCCTCACTCTAAGGCGGGCTTTGCACACTACAACATCGCAGGTGCGATGTCGGTGGGGTCAAATTGAAAATGACGTACTTCCGGCATCGCATGCGACATTGTAGTGTGTAAAGGCTCGATGATGCGATTAACGAGCGCAAAAGCGTCGTAATCGTATCATCGGTGCAGCGTCGGCGTAATCCATAATTACGCTGACGCGACAGTCCAATGTTGTTCCTTGCTCCTGCGGCAGCACACATCGCTAGGAGCGAGGAACATCTCCTACCGGCGTCACCGCGGCTTCCGTAGAATATGCGGAAGGAAGGAGGTGGGCGGGATGTTTACATCCCACTCATCTCCGCCCCTCCGCTCCGATTGGCCGTCTGCCGTGTGACATCGCAGTGACGCCGCACGACCCGCCCTCTTAATAAGGAGGCGGGTCGCCGGCCAGAGCGACGGTCGGAGGGCTGGTGAGTGCATGTGAAGCCGGCGTAGCGATAATTTTCGCTACGCCAGCTTTCACAAGATATTGTACCTGCGACGGGGGCAGGGACTATCGCGTGCGACATCGCAGCATCGGCTTGCGATGTCGCAACGTGCAAAGCCCACCTAAGACCTCTTTCACACGTACATGGAAAACACACACATTTTTCGTGGACATGTTGAAGCTGCGTATGGCCGTCCATGTGCCGTGATTTTCGCACACATGTGTTCTCCGTGTGCTATCCGTGATAGCACACGGAGATCAGGAACTGTTGCTGTCCATGGTGCTGATCTCTCCTCTGGTGCAGCAGTTACACTTGCTTCCGGGTCTGCGGTTCAGTGAAAAATGCAATGAGCCGGCCCTGAAGCAAGTGACAGCAGCACCGAAGACAGCAGGGCTGGAGACAGGTGAGTATAGAAAATCATTTTATTTCACAGACACGTGTTTTCTTCCATGCATGTCACACGGATCACACCACTGTGTGGTCCGTGTGACATCACTGCTTCCGGAAAAAAACAGATTTGCAGAATATATGGACACACATGTGTTACACTTGCTTCCGGGTCTGCGGTGCAGTGAAAAATGCAATGAGCATAATAAGCCAGACCTGAAGCAAGTGACAGCAGCGCCGAAGACAGCAGTGCTGGAGACAGGTGAGTATAGAAAATCATTTTATTTCACAGACACGTGTTTTCTTCCATGCATGTCACACAAATCACAACACTTTGTGGTCCGTGTGACATCAGTGCTGCCGGAAAAAAACAGATTTGCGAAATATATGGACACACATGTGTGCCACAGGGACACATGGTCAGTGAGAAATCACTGATGTATGTGCAGACCCTTTGATTTTAATGGGTCTGCATATGTCCGTGATTCCGGTACATATAAAAAGTGTCATACTTACCAAAATCACTAACATGTGAAGGGGCCTTAGACATAATGATAGGGAATTTAAATTGTGAATGCCAATGGACACAGTGATGGTATCTGGAAAAGTTGTACAATTCATGGCACTATGTAAAAAAGTCAAATGTAAAGTTGGCATGCCTGGAGGCAAGGAAGACAGGTATGGAGGAGCCAAAGGTCAGACACTGCAACAGATCTTTTTTGCTTCTGGATATGTGCAGCATACCTCTGAAGACAGGAAGCATATACCCAACTTCAGAGGAACAATATCGTATAGGCAAGAAATTCACACGCCTGTGCAATATATGCAGAGAGCAAACGATGACGTAAATCATGTTATCACACCCATACTGAGTGGGATGACCTTTCTGAGGGGACAAAAGCCCTATCGACTAATCAAAAGAAAATTAGCTTATTAAAAACAGACTTGAAAAATTATTTTTTAAATATCTGTTCATGTGTCAGATAATATGAAAGGACTGTTAGGCTGGGTATTTATAAATGAATATACAAATGCTGGTTGGTTGGAGGGAAGCAATATCTGTCAGGGGACTAAACTACTGATGTGGGAACTACCCAAATAAAAATTAACCATCAACAATATACATTTAGTGCAATACAACTTGGAGAAACTTTGTATCCAACCTGCAGATGTAAAGCTTGCTTTACACATTGCAATTTCGCATACGATCTCGTATGCGATTTGCAACGCCCCCATCGTATGTGCGGCACGTTTAATTTGTTGAATGTGCCACACATACGAGTAACCCCCGTCACACATACTTACCCGTCCATCATACGACCTCGCTGTGGGCGGCGAACGTCCACTTCCTGGAGTGGGAGGGACGTTCGGCGTCACAGCGACGTCACGCGGCAGGCGGCCAATAGAAGTGGAGGGGTGGAGCTAAGCGGGATGTAAACATCCCGCCCACCTGCTTCCTTCCGCATTGTGGGCCGGGAGCTGCAGAGTGCTGGCAAGATCAGTTCATCGTTCTCGGGGTGTCACACATTGCGATGTGTGCTACCCTGGGTACGATGAACAATCTAACGTGCAATTCTAGAGACAGATACGATGTGTATGCAATGAACGTTTTAACGTTCAATCGCAATTGCACGTACCTGTCACACACTGCAATGTACTTACGATGCCGGATGTGTGTCAGTTACGACGTGACCGCGCCGACACATTGTAAGATATATTGCAGCGTGTAAAGCAGGCTTAACACATCACTAGGATACCACAGCACAAAACATATAATTTGACACCTAACTTGACATCAGTGAACGTCTTGTGTTAGGATCTTAATCCCCTTAAAAGAGTTAATGGGTACAATTGCAAAGTACTGTAATTTAGTCGCTATTAAATTTAATATATTTTTTATTATATAATTTTACTTTACTGGCATTGTTTTAATTTTTTTGTTTATTACTTGTTGCCAGGATTACTAGAAACCAGTAGAGTCTATCAGTAGTGTCAGGTCTCCTGGACAAGGAGTGAAGTGTTTACAAGCTCTTTGTTAAAAAGCTTGCATATTTTTCTGCTTTCTAACTTTAAAATAAGCTAGTTGCACAAATGTATGGTTTGCTATTTGGCTTCATACTGTTAAAGAAATTGTCTACTTTTCTTAGGAAAAGTAAACTTATTTGGTGTTGCACTATGGCTTTAATAATTTCACACTTGAACCTTTTATCTAACAATGGACAACCTTTTAAAGAGTAGCTAAACCTTTAACAACATTTCTGGGATTTTTTTTTTTTGTCTTTTTCATTATAAGCAGATTGATGGGATCATGAGAGACCACTGAATAGCCAAATAATTCCCCCCGAGAAGTGTGCAACTCAGAAAATAGGAGAGCATAGGTTGCTGTGATGTGGCTGCTGGGCTGGTATTAAAATGAGCATTATAATTTGCTAAACACCTCAAAAAACCTTTGTTATTAGTAGTCTATATCTCTTCCATTATAGTGTGCGACTGTGTTTTTTTTTTTGTTGTATTATGCATTATCAATAGATACGCACCTGTTCACACTATTGGAAGTGCTGCCAGTCCTTTTTTGTTTGCTATATTTAGCAGGAAGTGATGTCCTTTAGGTTGGCAGTACACTATAACCCCCACATTACCCATTAGCCACAGGTGTACAAGGTCACTCGCTAATCTTACATGAAGCGTTTTAGGATACAGATGCAGTACAGAGTAGGACCCAGCAAAGGAAGTTGGCGTTATATGGCTGCTGGGCTGGTATTAAAATGGCCATTCTAATATGCTGAAAACCTCAAAACACCTTTGTTGTTAGTAGTTTATATCTCTGCCATTATAGTGTGCATCTTTGTTATATCTATCTATATATCCCTCTATCTATCCCTCTATCTATCTATCCATCTATCTATCCCTCTATCTATCTATGTATCTATCTATCTATCATTAAAAATGAGAGGACTGGCAGCACTTACCTTAATGTGAATATGTGCGCATCTTGTTCATGATACAAAATAAAATGAAGATAAAACCATTTGCACACTATAATGGCAAAGATATCATCTACTAATAAAAAAGTATTTAAAGGTGTTTAAAATATTAAAATGGTGATTGAAATATCAGCCCAGTGCCACGTCAAGGCAACCGCCTCTATCCATGTATCTGTCATCTATCTATCTATCTATCTATCTATCTATCCATTATCTATCTATCCATTATCTATCTATCCATTATCTATCTATCCATTATCTATCCCTCTATCTATCTATCTATCCATTATCTATCCCTCTATCTATCTATCTATCTATCTATCTATCTATCTATCTATCTATATATCCCTCTATCTATCCATCTATCTATCTATTTATCTATCCCTCTATCTATCCATCTATCTATCTATCCCTCTATCTATCCCTCTATCTATCCGTCCGTCCGCCCGTCCATCTTCTTTTATCAATAATCCATCCAACCATCTGTCATCTATCAGATACATTTCTTAATCATTGAATTCAGGTTTCACATTCAGTCCCATTGCCACGTTACCTATGAAGAGACAAACCATGAGAGTGTCTTTACAAACATTTATGAAATCCCTAAACTGAGTGTGGCAATGTAGTAGGATGTCACCTTGAAATATCTACTATTTCCAAAAATATCAAAATTAACAGAGAGGGTATTACTGAAAAATTGAAACATTTAGGAACCACAGAAGCACAACAAGAAAATGGAAGATCACATACAGTTCTAGAGCGGGTTCACCGAGCACAGAGGCGAATAATCATAAAAGTCACAAATGCTCTGCTGACTTAATAAATACATAGTACATAGTTCCATACCTCCATTGCCATTAACATCAGTACAAAATTATTAGCTTCCTGGAATGGATCCCAATAGCAAAGCAGCTGTATAGAAGCCTTACATTGCCAAGCAAAATGGCAAGATTTGGATAGAGTAGTATTAAGCATGCCTCTACTGAACTCTGGAGCAGTGGAGACATGGTCTGTGGAGAGAAAAATAACACTTCTGTCTATAAATCCCCTTTTCAACATGTAGTATCCTCCAACTTTGTCGAAAATCAATAACAAATTAGTTGCAGGCGGTCCAGTGTGTTATGTCAAAGTTGACCAGACACCACCGGATCGCAGAGGTTACAAAACAGAGGAGTCACTTCATGGGGGTGAGTGAACAGCAACAGCGCTGCTCAGAGGCTGAATTGGCTAAATGAGGTATTTAAAAAAGGCCTTCCCCATCAGTTTTACAAAGATGTGGCCACTATTGCAGAGTAGCGAACCCCCCTTTAAGGACTGGAGTTGAGGAACACTGGTGTATATTACATAGATGGGTAAGCTAGAATATTACACTGTTTTAGGCCCCCTTCACACGGCAGTGAAAAAAACTATCCGTTTTTCACGTACGTGTTAAAGGGGTGGTTTGCTCCCCGTGTGCCGTGTTTGTGGCACATTCCTGTTCACTGTGTGTTATACGTAATAACACACGGAGAACGGAAAGCCCTGCCTTACCTGCATCATCCGGCGCTGTCTGTAGTGCTGAATGACAGCGTCCGGCCAAAGCCCCGCTCCACTGATGCTGCTTCCGGCCCCCAGTGAAGGAGAAGCGTTGTTCAAATTCACTGGGGGACGGATGCAAGTAACAGCCGCGGCAGAGACTGCAGGTATGGTGGAGGTATGTGTTTTTTTATTTTTTACCATGACATGTGTGTTTCTCTGGCGCGTGTCACGTGCATCCGCATCCACACTACATCCATGTGGTACGTGTGCGGGCCCGTGCTGCCGGAGAAACACGGACATGCATCCGTGTGGAGCACACGGCACACATCTGCTCAACACGGAGGCACGGGCCACTGTCAGGACACGTGCGTGCACATATACCCATTGATTTTAATGGGTATACGTGCGCCCGTGTCTCCGGAACATACGGGCACGGACCTAGCACGTACCGGAGACATGGACGTGTGAAGGGGGGCCTTACAGACTTTTTCTGTTCATTGGGAGTTCAGCTATTTTGACTCCCAACAATTCTTACATGTGCATATAAAAATAATAAAACAATATCATTACCAAGAGTATGAGCTATAAAACCTGACCAAAGAAATATAAGGTCCCTAACTATAGTGTACTACAATCTTCCTTCGTATTACAGCCTCCTAATTTATATATCTTAAGAAGTGTTTTAAAGGGCACTCGAAGGAAAGCTTATGTGTCATTAGGAGACAATCATTTATCTGAACTAACACTCGGCTCTTGTTCTAGTAATTAGTTAAGAAAAGGAAAAACAAGCTTTAGTACTTCTGTTCTGGTAATTAACAGTGCTAAATCTGTCATTGATAATTTAGAACGCAAGGGACTGAAATTTTAAATTGTGCACGTCGCACATCTTTATCTCCTTGCTGGCATTTATTTGAAAATGGCTCTTTTGTGACTTATATGTTGCACAACACAAAGAGTAGATAATGTGTAGTTAATTATTGCCAAGAATCAGATGATGTGAAGTACACTTAGTGTTATATATCAATTTATGGATCAGAAAAGTTATCATGAGTATGACAATATTCATTTAATTGGAAAACACATTGTTCCTGGATGCATTGTGTTTGCCATTATCTGGATACCTTAATGGTGAAATCCCAAAAGAGCTGTTAACTTTTACAAGTCCCAAGAAGATCAAGGAATATTGAAGCACAAAATCATAAATTGTAAGGTAAGAACAATTATCAAATTAGAACAATCCCGACTTTTCAATTCTTAAGTCATTATCTCCGCCAGAAGCATGGTCCCTGTTGCTAACGTTAAAGGGGTTATCCACTACCTTTTACAATTTTAACAATGGGCCAATTGTAGTTTTGAAGTAAAAAAAATAGCACACTAATCTACCAGTCGCAGTGGGGGGGACATAAAATAATCTCCGCAGACAATCCGCAGCCACTGATTGACTACAACAGTCACATGCCATCAAACCTCTGTCTTTTGACTTTAAAGGGAACCTGTCACCACTTATTTGGCCTATAAGCTGCAGCCACCACCACCGGACTCTTATATACAGCATTCTAACATGCTGTATATAACAGCCCAGGCCGGGGGTATAACATAAAAAACACTTTATAATACTTACCTAACAGTCGCGCTGTGGCTACTGAGGTAATTTGCAAAGGTAGATGCATATGGTGATCTAAGCTCGTAAAGATAATCAATATTAGTTTTTTTATAGATGTGAAAAATTCAACCTCATTTTGGTCATCTGTGCTTCACAGAAATACATTTATTTGTAAGGGGAATGATTCCAACTGTAATGTTTTATTAGGAAATTGCTAACATATTTGTGATTGTAAAAGTAGCATAAAGTAAACATATAAATTGAATGGATTTATACTGGGATCTCAATCTTAAAAAACAATTGAAGTATTGAGTGTAGAACTTTTTATTAGATTTGTAGCAACCTGAAAGTCACTTCATCCATTAAGATACTGTAATGTGTTAATGATAAATTATTCTTTTGACTTAAAGTTTTCGAGGGGTTTTAAGTGAACAATTACAGTTTCCCCTGATGATTTAATGTGTCCTCTTTCTTCTTGTATTACTTTTTGGATCTCTGTACTATAAAGGTTTCTGTTAGTCAAATATTATGCCAAGACTTGTTAAATATTTTCATTTAAATGTAGATTTTGACCTTCTCGTCAATGAAATATTGATGGATGCATAAAATATAGATTACCTCCACTTGAAAGGAGAGGACTTTTTGCTGTCATATCATTAAGACAATATTAACATGCAAAATCATTCTGAATGTAGCGAAATTAAAGAACAAAACATTCCTCAATATAATGAAGATAATAAACACAGAAAGTTATGGGATTTGATAATATTTCCCAATTATTTTTCATTCATGTCATAAAAATAACAATTTTTATAGTCTAATATTTCAGCAAACTATTTTTAAAAGTGGCCTTAAACACAAAAAATTTTAAAGGATCAGTGGAATATTTAAGCATTGGAACATTTATCTACTATTCGCATGAACAATTATTTAGTGATCCACATTATTTGCAATTTAATATAATTATTATTTGCATCATTGTATTAAGATGAGTTATAGTTTAAGAACCTTATGTTCGCTTCTTTTTTTAAATCAAACAAATTTTATTAGGCACAATATAGTCATAACAGCTCATGGCATCATCCAAATATCAAGGTTCACAATATTCTTTATATACCTGCAAACAGCCCATCCCTTCACCCCCGTCCCATTATCCCCTTAATTAAACCCCCGGTGAGAAAAATTGATCATAAAAGCAAACAATTAGAGAGCACATCCCTGGAAAACTCATCAGAAGCCACAGAAGGACTTAAGCCCCCGTCACATTTAACGACTTACCAGCGATCCCGAAAACAATGCGACCTGATAAGGATCGCTGGTAAGTCGCTGGGAGGTCACTGGTGAGATGTCACACAGTCAGACCTTACCAACGACGCAGTAATGATCAGCGATCTGTATAACGATCAGGTGTTGGGACTGTGTTAGTTGGTCGTTGGTAGGCGTCAAACACAGTGATGCGTCCTTCCCAGCAGGACATCGCCTTTGAAAAAAATGGCCCCAACCATTCAGTAACGACCAGCGTTCTCACAGCAGGGGCCTGATCACTGGTAGGTGTCACACTTAACGAGATCGCTGCTGCGTCCCAGAAACGGTGACGCAACAACGATCTCGTTAGCGATCTCGTTAACGATCTCGTTGTGTGTGACGGGGCCTTTAGAATCCACTCAACTCATTAGTTGTCAACTTAAGAATGACACTCCTTTTGATATATAGTCTTTTCTCCATTAAAATGGTGTTAGTTAGGCTAGCAATTATCTTGGATATCCCAGGTGGGCTAATGACCACCCAGTGTCTAGCAATCGTTTTCCTGGTCTGATACAGAATTCTTATGTTTGCTTCTTAATAAAGTTGCATTACGTAATACATACTTTCCTAGCTTCAACTAAATGCTGACAGGTGAACAGCAATGAATTTGATTGCTCAAAGCCATGTTTTCATTTTATAAGCTCCATCAAAGCTTTAGAAGCGGTTGTGAAATGCGCATTGGAGTGTGTGGTGGAGGAGCAGTGTCATACTCTGTATACCATGGCATCAGGTTTGTCTATGTGATGTTACTAATGGGGTGTTTGTACTGATGATGCTATGCATATAATGCTATGATATAGTGGAAATGAACGCATCATTGGTGATTTATATGGTAATATTGTAAAAGTGTTATATTGATTATCACCATCTTTAAATAGTTATAACCCCCTTATGTATATTTGAATAGAACTTTATGGTTAATTGGAGTATGACCTGCTCTCCATGCCCAGTGTTTTTAATAATATTATTTTTTATTTTTGTCCTTTGTGATTTATGTTTTTAATCTGTCATCAATAAAGACTCATGATTTGATGAGGTATGGTGTATTTATTGGGATATCGAGTTTGGAAATATCTGTGGTATATCCTGGTAGTTTTCTGAATAGAATTAAATGTTTGGTATTTTCTTCTAATTTTTGGGTTAATGAAAGGTGTATGAAGCTTGCTGATGGTTATAGGAAACGTTTGATTGCAGTTATTTATTTCAAAAGGTGTGCAATGAAATATTAAGTTGAGAATGCCAACAATTTTGTCCGGCCCATTTTTTGGGTTCTGTGTGAAATTATGTCCATTTGCCTTTTTTTCTCATTTTTTTTTTATTGTTCAATAAACACAAAGGAAATAAAGAAGTGTATAACAAAATATGTGTAATTGTAATAATTTTTTGGGAGAAATACTTCATTTTCTGGGACAATTTCGATGGTGTCAACACTTTCAGGCATGACTGTATGCATATAGTTCTTTAGGGAAAATATTTTTTTCTTTGTTGCACATTTTTTCCACTGTAACAAAAGCTTCTATAGGAACCATGTCTTACAGAAAGATCTGCAGTGCCATGCTTCAATTCACTGCATAGTGCTCATTAAGCGCTATGTAGGTGGCAAATAGACAAGAGCAGTAATAGACACCTTCTATGCTCTCCCCGGGGTCCTCATCTGTGTCTGACAGCTGGAGACTCAACTTCTTCCTGCCACTCTGCCACTGTGTAAAATGGTGTGGGGTTAAAATAAATGTATAATGTATAAATGCTAATGTATAGTGCTTGCTCATTATCTGCTGAAAATTGTAATAAATACGCTACATTTAACAAAAATTTGCCAAGAAGAGATATTTGTTGAAAAACTTTGTGGCCGACTGAGTATCATAAGAAAACATAGCTAGAGATCAGATATCTATCGTCTATATGACTATGCTTTGGAATCATTCTGCCATCATTCATTCAATCTATATTGACATCTCTGATGAAATTTCTATAATATCTGCAACACATTCCTGTTTATTCGCTAGATGGAAATCCCACCAAGGAGTGTGTATGTTCTTCCTGTGTTTGCGTTGATATCTTCCAGGTTCTCCAGTTTCTGTTTTTTTCCCACTCTCCGACGACAGAGAAATGGACTTTAGATTCAGAGCCTTAGTGGGTACAGTTATGTGTGGGATTAATGGTGCTATCTATGCCTTTGTGAATGTAACCAATTAGAATTAAATGAAGTTTACTTTTTTTTTGCATGAAGTATGAAAAAATAATTTCTCTAACGATACACTCTTTAAAACCTAGATTCAAAGTAATCTTCTGCTTATTATTTGTTTCTAGAAAACTGATAACTGTCTGAATAATTACCGTATTTTGCTGATAAGACAAAAAAATTTCCGAAAATATTGGGAGGAAAATGAGGTGTGCGTCTTAAAATTCAAATGCTGCTTACCGGGGATGGTGGAGAGGAGTAACAGGAGAAATGCTGCTGGCCGCGGGCACTGTGCTGTGTTGGGGCTGTGAACCGCTGTGCTGGGGATGTGCGCTGTGCTGGGGTTGCGGGCTGTGGGCGACATCCTGAAAATGTCGGTGGTGTGGACTTCAAATAATAGCGCCTGGAGTCGGCGCGTGCGCAGATGGAGCTCTTGCCTCAAGATCTCAGCTGCACATGCACTGCTTCCAGCTCGTTGGTATCCCATCAGCGGACGTAAGGAACATAGAGCTCGGAGGTGGCACGTGCACAGATGAGATCTTGAGCCGAGAGCTCCATCTGCACACGCGTGGACTCCAGGCGCCGTTTCTTTGAAGCCTGCACCATTAACAGTTTCTAGAAGTTGCCTGCCTCACTGCACCTGCAGCAAGCATCTGGGACACCCACCACACCGCCCGCAGCATAACCCTACTCCACTACCACCCCTGCCTCCTGTGACCTCACGTCACCACCGCTGCCACCCGCTCCCAGTAAGACACCACAAGATTACAAGACGGACCCCTTTTTTTTCCTCTAAATTTGGGGTGCGTCTTATAATCCAGTGCATTTTATAAACCGAAAAATATGGTAGTACTACATATTCCCCAATCAGGTATGCCAATGTACCAATTAGATTTCAGCAGCATGTTAGCAGAATTAATTTATATGGCACATTCTACTAATTAAGGGGCACTTTGCACACTACGACATCGCAGGTGCGATGTCGGTGGGGTCAAATTGAAAGTGACGCACATCCGGCATCGCAGGCGACATCGTAGTGTGTAAAGCCTAGATGATGCGATTAACGAGCGCAAAAGCGTCGTAATCGTATCATCGGTGTTGCGTCGGCGTAATCCATAATTACGCTGACGCGATGGTCCGATGTTGATCCTCACTCCTGCGGCAGCACACATCGCTGTGTGTGAAGTCGCAGGAGCGAGGAACATCTCCTACCGGCGTCACCGCGGCTCCCGTAGGATATGCGGAAGAAAGGAGGTGGGCGGGATGTTTACATCCCGCTCATCTCCGCCCCTCCGCTCCTATTGGCCGCCTGCCGTGTGACGTCCAGAGTGACGTCCCAGGACATTTGAGTCCATGTGAAGCTGCCATAGCGATAATGTTCGCTACGGCAGCTATGACAAGGATATCGCAGCTGCGACGGGGCGGGGACTATCGCACTCGGCATTGCAGCATCGGCTTGCGATGTCGCAGCGTGCAAAGTACCCCTAAGATTAACAACTATATAAAATGATAATATCTTGTATTTTAAAATTCCTGTAACAATAACTTGACAGACAAATTTTGTTATTTAAAATGGGGAGAGTGGAGTTTATAAAAGGGAAAAGAGTGAGCACCTAAACAAAGAATTTAATATCATTTTCTTCCTTTTGAGGAAAAATGTTTTAATATCTCTGTCACTCGGTGAGATAAAAATATCTATTTTTAAGCAGCAGCTAAGAATGACTACAAATAACAGAAACAATGTAGCAGGCTTTACTTTGCATTTACTTCTATGGGAGTTATGGAGACAGCATAGTTCAGCCCATTTGAATATTTTCTAAAGGCCCCGTTACACGCAATGACGGATCTAACGATATATCGCCGGGGTCACGGATTCCGTGACGCACATCCGGCATCGTTAGCGACGTCGTTGCATGTGACAGCAAGGAACGACCGTTAACGATGGAAAATACTTACCTTATCGTCCATCGTTGACGCGTCATTCCTTTTTAAAAAATCGTTGATTGTTGTGCACACAGGTTGTTCGTCGTTCCCGAGGCAGCACACATCACTACGTGTGACACCTCGGGAACAACGAACTGTAGCTTACCTGCGGCCGCCGCCAATGAAGAAGGAGGGAGGTGGGTGGGCTGTTACGTCCTGCTCATCTCCGCCCCTCCGCTTCTATTGGGTGGCCGCTTAGTGACGCCATTGTGATGCCGCATGAACCGCCCCCTTTGAAAGGAGGCGGCGGTTCACCGGCAACAGCGCTTTCCAGGTAAGTACGTGTGACGGCTCCAAACGATTTTGTGCGCCACGATTTGCCCGTGACGCACAAACAACGAGGGCGAGTGCTTTCACCAGCGACATTGCTAGCAATATCGCTGCGTGTAACACCCCCTTTAGTCTCGGCCACCCCTGACAACCACATAAGTATTCCCAGCTCAGCAATTGAAGAAGTTAAGATAAGAATATCCCTTTAAGATGATATCAATGGGCAGCCAAAGTGGATATGAAATTTTACATAGACTTTTCCTGAAAATATGACCTTTATGCCCCCATAGTAACAAGGTAAGCATGTTACTTTTCTGACAATGTGAGATCTGAGCAATCCTAACTAAAGAAAACATGACAAAACATTTGAGATAACACTGCCTGAAATAGCTAGTTTTTTTTTACAAATTGTTGCTGTGACTTAACTTAAACAGTAAAACAAGTGAATATCACATGATAACCTTTCTCCTTCCTAATTGTTTGATTTGTCAGGATATGTAGAGTATGCGACTTTATTAACATAGTGGGCACAGCATGAGAAAACGTCTATTATTGGAAATGCCCCTATATTGATTGTTGAGTCAATTCCACTGTAAATATCTCTTTACAAATCTCTATTATGAAAGGAATAAAAGATTTTTTTCCCAGCGTGGTACTCTAATAAGATGAATCTTCTGCAATAAATCAGTCTATCATTTTTTACCTCCTAAATATTTCCATATTAATTATGATTGGTATTGTTGAAAATCGAAGGCACAACTCAGCCATGAAGTGGCTTACCATGTATAGTTACAGAGCCGGGATTCCAAGTATTGAGGTACATAGCGCTTAAAAGTCTCCAACTAAATAACTGCAGATATCTAAATCTCCTCAGTCAGTAACATCAGCAT
Organism: Anomaloglossus baeobatrachus; assembly: GCF_048569485.1. NCBI lineage: Eukaryota > Metazoa > Chordata > Amphibia > Anura > Aromobatidae > Anomaloglossus > Anomaloglossus baeobatrachus. Next base: position 467,606,324 of record NC_134354.1, read on the forward strand.
AAAGCTTCATGGTATGGGTGTCTATGGTCAAACATCTACACGCAAGCAGTATATCACCAATCATAATGCCAAGTGTTGGATAGTGTAAAGCACTCCACCACAACACTTTGGAGGAGTGGAAACATGTTCTATGTAGTGATGAATCACACTTTTATAACTGACATTCTAATAGCCAAGTATCACATCTCCAAAAGAGCCTGCTAATGCAATGTCTGCTTCTGTCTTCAGCCGCCACGAGATTCATATATGGGTAGTGCTGGGGATTGAAGAGATATCAGAACTAGACACGTTGGACGATGCAGGCTCTGTTTGGCCACAAAGGTTGCAGTGGTTGGAACCTGCAATGTTGTCCAGTCTGACAGCATGGATGTGTGCGTTGTTCTGCCAATTGGAAAGCACCACACCCTACTAAAGATTCCTGGTTACTGATGGAACCTGGTACATATAGTCTTTTGATTCTCTAGTCCAGTCCTGTTTGTTTTACTCCTGGTTGTTATCATTGCTCCTTCTTTTGCCCTTAGGTTGTGTTTCTGACTATTGTTACAGGTTCTGATTTTGCACTTTTCCTGACCTCCTGTTTCTTACCCGACTATCTGACCACTCCTGCCAGCCTGCACCACTGCTGAGCAGCTTTTTCCCTGACCCCAGCTCAAGGGCTCCTGTTCAGGGCCAAATCCCTGTATAAGAGGTAAAGGATGAAGGCCTTGGTAACTCATGAAATCTGGTAAGTGGAGTGCCTTGCGCAAAGTCTGTCCATGGTAACCATTTTAGAACTGCCAGGCCACCACTCTTACAATGTCCTTACAACAAGATTAAGTTGAATGAATGTCATACATAAAACATGGATTAGATTTAAATGCATAAGAGGTGTGGAACATTTCACAAATTATACTCCTATTTGGAACAACGTGAGGATGCAGGAATTTGCACCCCTGTAAGGATTTGAAAATTGGAAGGCAGCACAGATTAAGTATATCTATCAATGGCGATAATATGATGGCTCTCTAAAATCAATAGAGGACATCACAACGAAATTCCGGTGTGGGGTCCATGCACATTTCAATACTTACAAATCAAACACGCATTTGTAGCCCAATCTAAAGTAGTTGATATCCAGATCCAGAAAGATTTAGTTCTGGAATCTGTGTGTGTAATGGGGGATACAAGGGGGATGATATTGAGTCTGTACAACGACCTGCTATTTACATTCCTGGATTGGTTGCCCAAAACAACTAAGTAGAAATGGACACATGAGCTAGGGCCCATATCGGAAGATTAATGGCAGGCTATACTGGAATATATTCCTAAATTATCATTAAGTGAGCCAAAGCGACTGTCACAATTGATGATCATACACAGAGCATATAAATCACCCCTTATGATGGTAAAAGCAGGGTTCAGATCTGACTCTAAGGGCGGCGTCACACGGTACGATCTATCATTCAATCGCACGAGCGATCATACCCGCCCCCATCGTTTGTGCATCACGGGCAATTTGTTGCCCGTGGCGCACAATGTCGTTAACCCCCTGTCACACGCACTTACCTCATGGACTACGTCGCTGTGGGTGGCGAACATCCTCTTCCTGAAGGGGGAGGGACGTTCAGCGTCACAGCGACGTCACACAACAGATGGCTAATGGAAACGGAGGGGCGGAGATGAGCAGGACGTAACATCCCGCCCATCTCCTTCCTTCCGCATTGCCGGCGGGACGCAGGTAAGCTGTGTTCATCGTTCCCGAGGTGTCACACAGAGCGATGTGTGCTGCCTCGTGAATGATTTACAACCAGAGCACAGAAGGAGGAACAACATTTTGAAAATGAACAACGTGTCAACGAGCAACGATAAGGTGAGTATTTTTGCTCATTCACAGTCGTTCGTAGCTGTCACACGCTACGATATGTCTAACGATGCCGGATGTGCGTCACGGAATCCGTGACCCCGACGACATATCGCCCAATATATCGTAGCATGTGACGCCGCCCTAACTGTCAGAGATGTAAAACTCAAGGCGCTGGGATCCTACATATGCTATGGTCTTACCGCAGGTGTTTGTTTTTTGGATGGTGGTGATCAATATGATTTGATGGTCCTATGGTTGTAGAGTTCCAAAAGACCCAGTAGTATGTGTGCTGGGCTGTATGGAAGATGTGATTTAAGAAGAAGCGGGGAAGCTTGCAGTTGAGTGATTGCTGTTTGCTACACGGAAGCTGAAAGCAAAATAGTGGATAAAGGAAGAACCTCCGTCCCGTAGAGTATATAAAACAAATAACTAACTTTATTCATATTTAATGGGCAATATATCAGAAAAGAGGTAGCTATGAGTATGTGGACAAGATCTGGTCCCAATAGTTATACAGATAAGGTGCTGATGTATGTGAAAAAGTTGAAGATCATTAGGTGTGCATGTGTCACTTATGATCCTGAGGTGGAATAGATGTATACATATCTGTGCGCTTGCACTGCGTTGTTTTTTTTGCCTGCTTTATGCAGGAGGGGTGGAGGTTGTTATATGTTTGGTAATTCACTGTTAGGTTATAATCTGGTGAAACCTACAGTATATTTGTCCAAGGATATTATGTTATATTTAAAAATCAATTAATAAAAACTATTTGATTAAGAAAAAAAAATTGTTGAATGCCAGGAGAACATTGCATTACTGCAAATCTTTGCACTTTAGCATACAAAGACATTTTGGATGGAAGCTCTATCTTTGTGGGAACAATTGTAAGGAAGCCCTTTTCTGTTCCAGCATGACTGTGTCCTAGTGTATAAACTAAGGTCCAGCAGTTATGGTTGGTTGAGTTTGGTTTCTAAGAACTTGGCCAGCAGAGCTCTGACTTCAATCAGATGAATTAACACAGAAATTGCGAGCCAGACCCTTTCATTCAACATCAATGTCAGACCTCAAAAATGCTCTTTTGGATGAATGGGGAAAAATTCCCACAGACACATTTCTTCAAAATCTTGGTGAAAGCCTTCCCAGCAGACAGGAAGCTGCTATTGCAGGAAATGGGGGACCAACTCTATATTACTTCCTAGACATGGTGAGTCATAAAGGCTTCTAAAGGAGGTGTAACGTATAGTTATAATCTGTCTCACTATGTTTGCCCATATAGTGTATCTATCTATCTATCTATCTATACATCTGTATCTATCTATCGATCTATCTATCTATCTATGTATCTATCTATGTATCTATCGATCTATCTATCTATCTATCTATCTATCTATCTATCTATCTATCCCTCTATCTATCTATCTATCTATCTATCTATCTATCTATCCCTCTATCTATCTATCTATCTATCTATCTATCTATGTATCTACCTATCTATCTATCTATCTATCTATCTATCTATGTATCTATCGATCTATCTATTGACATTAAGGACTTAAATATAACAGGACTTATTTTCAATAATTGAACAGAGTAATGCTCAGCCAGTAATCAAAGCAAGGTCACCTTAAGGATGGCAAGATAAAGCTGCACATCAGAAATGACTGTTTCTAAACTGAACTGGTGTGGAGCTTATCAGAAGCTGTGATGGATTCACAATCCACGCTGATATGATATATATACTGTAGAAAGAAGGATCTTTGTATTCTTTATCTTCACTAGTTCTGTAAGAAAAGAGGTCATAACTTAGCAAGGGTGAAATCTCCAGTGAGTTATGAAGCCTATCTCTTTACTGGCAAATACTGAGGATAAATTGATATGCTCGGGATAAAGTCTTGTTCAGCAACATATTTTATTCACTCCAAGGAAAGGAAGGTTTGAGAATGAAGATTGCACTGAATATCAGGAGATCTAATAAAGGAAGTTACTGTCTCACTTAAACTTTTCTAAATATACAGTTGAACAGTCACAAATAATCTAACGAAGAATCTGATATATAGTAGTGAAAAGTCTCATTTTAAAAAAATATGTTATGATTAACTCTTTAACAGATGTACATTTTTTTACTTGCTACTATGTGAAGTTTACCTTCATGAAAGTAGTTCATACAATTAACTATATTTTGAGCACCAGGTGTACAGAGAACACCTCAAAATAGTAACGATGAGGCTGAAAAGACAAAAGGCGTCTTATCCTGGTGGGAACCAGGTGTGGAATGACAACCCATTTTTTCTCTTCCACTGATTGATATTTAACCTCAAAATTGTAAAATTTGAAGGGACTTTCACCTTGTGAATACACAAAATAAACTTAACCATTTAGTGTTGACCGGTATATACTGAAATATTCATTCAAAGGACTCATCCATAACTATATCTTAAAGTCTAATAATTCTAATAGTGGATGGGTTTTATAATTATGTGGTATGTGGGCAACAAAGACAAATAACCTATGCAAGACGTAAAATTCAAGAAATCTTAACATCACTAATCTTACCTTCATTTTCCACTCTGGATGATAATAAATGACTTTCTTCTAGATTAAAACATGCAGGCCTGTCCTTATAGCCTTGCCTCTGATTTAGAAAATTAGAAACAAGCAGCTTTAAAGAGTCCCAATAAGTTATGGCGTCCACTGCTGCCCTGACAGAAGCTTCCATACTGTCCAACAGGCACAAACAACAACTCGTACTCCCTATATTTGTTTTATGTGTTAAGAAAAGGGAATTTAATCCATAGGGCTCCATTGATCAGATAAAGGTCAAAAAAGTATCCTTTTGAGCCAGCATCTGACCAGTATATGTTGGCATTACTCTTTTCCCAATGCTTTTACTTTATACTTTTCTATGCTGTGACAATACTACAGATAAATACGTCTCATGTAATTCAGAATAGCGCACAATTATTAGTGTATTGTTAGAGACATAAAGTCTATGGGACCATTTCTGTTGGAGAACAAGCAACCTATTTGCTGTTGTTGCTCCTCTATGTCATGACTATTCTGGAGAAATCTTTATAAACTATACAATTTTCATAACAATGTTTCTTCAATAATTCACAAGAGGACAAGTGGATAAAGCTCAATTTTGTTTTAATGGATACTTCTGATATCTGTTTAGTACATTAAGAAAATCACTATCTTTGTGTTCAGTAGACAAGACATTTTGGACACATACTAAGGCGGGCTTTGCACACTACGACATCGCAGGTGCGATGTCGGTGGGGTCATGTTGAAAGTGACGCACTTCCTGCATCACTTTCGACATCGTAGTGTGTAAATCCTAGATGATTCGATTAATGAGCGCAAATTCGTCGTAATCGTATCATCGGTGTAACGTCGGCGAATTCCATAATTACACTAACGCGACGGTCCGATGTTGTTCCTCGCTCCTGCGGCAGCACACATCGCTGTGTGTGAAGTTGCAGGAGCGAAGAACATCTCCTACCTGCGTCACCGCGGCTCTGGTCAGCTATGCTGAAGGAAGGAGGTGGGCGGGTTGTTTACATCCCGCTCATCTCCGCCCCTCTGCTCCTATTGGCCACCTGCCGTGTGACGTCGCAGTGACGCTGCACGACCCACCCCCTTAATAAAGAGGCGGTTCGCCAGCCATAGCGACATCGCACGACAGGTGAGTGCATGTGAAGCTGGCATAGCGATAATAATCACTACGGCAGCTATCACAATGATATCGCAGCTGCGACAGGGGCGGGGCCTATCGCGCTCGGCATCGCAGCATCGGCTTGCGATGTCGCAGCGTGCAAAGTACCCCTAAGTCTTTCCTTGTTTCTTTCAGTTTGGACCAAAAAGGAGTATTAGAACTAAATGGAATCCAATAGAAAGAAACCTCCAGCATGTATGCAACCAAGGAACTCTCTTTCCTTCTCTAATTTATACCTAATCAAGATCAACTAGGAGTAGATTGATGGAAATGAAAGAAGGGCAAACAATAAATTGGCAATAAGAAAGTGAAAAAAGCAACAAAAGCACACATTCGGAGAAACTACTGCCATACATCACTTCTATGAAGCAGAATATAAGGTCTATGATGTGAGGTGGTTGATAGTAGAAAAACTGAGTGGAAAGGTCTACAACAAACAGGGATTTAGATGTTTCATTGCTATACTTATTGGGTTTATACACATGACATAGTGAGCTCCAGAGTACTGAATAAAAAAAATAAACCTACATGTGTTTCTGCAGTGTTTTATTTTGTAGGTATATACTGCATATGTGATATTCTTTGATATTGGATGTGATTGCCATTTTTCTTTGAGCATTTTTGGGTTTGTTAAAAGCATCTGCATTGGTAACAATAAATCTATAAGGGTAATACTTATGTATTGTACAGGTATATGTATACGCCTTTCCAGCTATATTTTTTATTTTTTTTTTATAAATTCTTTATTTAAATTTTTTAAGTCATAACAAGGTATAGGGCAAAAAAGAGGGGGGAATGGCATCTTAACAAATCTTTTACAGGACATGACACAATATACATATACAGAGTGTAAAGCTGGGTTTACACACTGCAACATCGCAAAGGACATCGCTGTAACGTCACCGGTTTTGTGACGCAATAGCGACCTCCCTAAGTCTCTGTTAAGTCGCTGGTGAGCTGTCAAACAGGCAAACCTGGCCAACAACGCAACAGCGATCCGGACCTGCAGAGCGACCTAGCTGGTTGTTGGGGACGTTGATAAGCAGCTTTTTGAAAGGGAAGTTGCTAACAAAGTCGCTGCAAAGTCTTCACACACTGAAACTTTCCAGCGATGCATGCTGCACAGCGGGAAACAAAGGACCTAGGAATGGTCCTGAACGACTTGTAGCGATCAGCAACTTCACAGCAGGGGCCAGGTCGCTGATAGGTTTCACACACTGCAACATCACAAACAACATCGCTATTGCGTCACAAAACCGGTGACGTTACAGCGATGTCGTTTGAGATGTTGCAGTGTGTAAACCCAGCTTTAGACACATTGCGACATACAGTTAGGTCCAGAAATATTTGGACAGTGACACAATTTTCGCGAGTTGGGCTCTGCATGCCACCACATTGGATTTGAAATGAAACCTCTACAACAGAATTCAAGTGCAGATTGTAACGTTTAATTTGAAGGTTTGAACAAAAATATCTGATAGAAATTGTAGGAATTGTACACATTTCTTTACAAACACTCCACATTTTAGGAGGTCAAAAGTAATTGGACAAATAAACCAAACCCAAACAAAATATTTTTATTTTCAATATTTTGTTGCGAATCCTTTGGAGGCAATCACTGCCTTAAGTCTGGAACCCATGGACATCACCAAACGCTGGGTTTCCCCCTTCTTAATGCTTTGCCAGGCCTTTACAGCCGCAGCCTTCAGGTCTTGCTTGTTTCTGGGTCTTTCCGTCTTAAGTCTGGATTTGAGCAAGTGAAATGCATGCTCAATTGGGTTAAGATCTGGTGATTGACTTGGCCATTGCAGAATGTTCCACTTTTTTGCACTCATGAACTCCTGGGTAGCTTTGGCTGTATGTTTGGGGTCATTGTCCATCTGTACTATGAAGCGCCGTCCGATCAACTTTGCGGCATTTGGCTGAATCTGGGCTGAAAGTATATCCCGGTACACTTCAGAATTCATCCGGCTACTCTTGTCTGCTGTTATGTCATCAATAAACACAAGTGACCCAGTGCCATTGAAAGCCATGCATGCCCATGCCATCACGTTGCCTCCACCATGTTTTACAGAGGATGTGGTGTGCCTTGGATCATGTGCCGTTCCCTTTCTTCTCCAAACTTTTTTCTTCCCATTATTCTGGTACAGGTTGATCTTGGTCTCATCTGTCCATAGAATACTTTTCCAGAACTGAGCTGGCTTCATGAGGTTTTTTTCAGCAAATTTAACTCTGGCCTGTCTATTTTTGGAATTGATGAATGGTTTGCATCTAGATGTGAACCCTTTGTATTTACTTTCATGGAGTCTTCTCTTTACTGTTGACTTAGAGACAGATACACCTACTTCACTGAGAGTGTTCTGGACTTCAGTTGATGTTGTGAACGGGTTCTTCTTCACCAAAGAAAGTATGCGGCGATCATCCACCACTGTTGTCATCCGTGGACGCCCAGGCCTTTTTGAGTTCCCAAGCTCACCAGTCAATTCCTTTTTTCTCAGAATGTACCCCACTGTTGATTTTGCTACTCCAAGCATGTCTGCTATCTCTCTGATGGATTTTTTCTTTTTTTTCAGCCTCAGGATGTTCCGCTTCACCTCAATTGAGAGTTCCTTAGACCGCATGTTGTCTGGTCACACCATCAGCTTCCAAATGCAAAACCACACACCTGTAATCAACCCCAGACCTTTTAACTACTTCATTGATTACAGGTTAACGAGGGAGACGCCTTCAGAGTTAATTGCAGCCATTAGAGTCCCTTGTCCAATTACTTTTGGTCCCTTGAAAAAGAGGAGGCTATGCATTACAGAGCTATGATTCCTAAACCCTTTCTCCGATTTGGATGTGAAAACTCTCATATTGCAGCTGGGAGTGTGCACTTTCAGCCCATATTATATATATAATTGTATTTCTGAACATGTTTTTGTAAACAGCTAAAATAACAAAACTTGTGTCACTGTCCAAATATTTCTGGACCTAACTGTATATGATCCTAGGGTACAAAAAAGAGAAGCTTTGATGCCTGAGAAGATATGGGAGTAAGAAGAAGAAAAGGAGGGGGGAGGAGTATTAAGTTTAGGATAAGGCAGAATGCGGGGAGAAGATTGATTAATGATATATAGGGGAGAGAGGGTGTTATGGTGAACAGAGTAAAGAAACTGAAGTCCTGCTTTACCACCCCTGTTGCTATACTATTTAGTATTTTACTGTTTTATGTGATAAATAGAGATGAGCGGTTCCGTCTAGGCTTGGTTCGCTGGCAGCAAACGAGCCTAGCCTCCACAGGCTCGAGCTTGACCTAAACCTTTGATCGAGTCACTAATTGGCAGTTTGAGTCTCCGCCCACATACAGCCAGCCATAAGCAGATCCCTTTTGGGAGAGGTTTGGTGGGCTTTTTCAAACTTTTTTTGTTGCACACTACATGTAATCACGCTGGTGTTACCCCCAGCGTGCACCATTCAAACACTGTAAGCAACTCACACAGGGATGAGACCGAGCATTCCTGAGAACAGTTTTGTTCACGCAAGTTTGGTTCGCACATAAAGCATCTGAACCTGAAATTGAACCTTGATTTTTAAATTTGGTGTTCGATTCGAAAACCGAACCTTAGGTTTTCTCATCTCTAGTGATTAGGGTGATGTCAAGTTGTGATGTTCACAAACAAGATCTAGAATATAATGCAAACACTTGAAGAAGGAGGGCACTTAAACTATCTGTAGCTTCTCAGAGTAATGAAATGTAACGTACTGTAGCAAAGTTGCTTCCTTGAAGACAGAGTATATTTGGTGAATGCAATGTAAAATGCTGGGTTCCCATAAGTTTGCTATTTAATACAAGCTTAAATATTTAATATAAACATTTTTCAAAAGGGAAATAAAGTGGATCTTGCGTGTTTTTAAAGTAGATACAAAATACATTAAATCAGGATTCAAGAAGTAAAATCAAAGTTTACATAGATCAACATTCACCGAGCATTTCTTTCTTAAAGGCCCAGTCACACACAACGACTTACCAGCGATCCCGAAAACGATGCGACCTGATAGGGATCGCAGGTAAGTCGCTGGGAGGTCGCAGGTGAGATGTCACAGTCAGATCTTACCAGCGATGCAGGAACAATACAGGTCGCAGTAGCGACCTGTATAACGATCTCAGCAGTCACTGTGACTCTGTCACACAGTGTCAAACACAGCGATGTGTCCTGCCCAGCAGGACATCGCCTTTGAAGAAAATGACCTGAACCATTCTGCAACGACTAGAGATCTCACAGCAGGGGCCTGATCGCTGGTAGATGTCACACATAACGAGATCGCTAACGGGATCGCTACTGCGTCACCAAAACGGTGACTCAGCTGCGATCTCGCTAGCGATCTCGTTATGTGTGACAGTACCTTAAGGTTAGATTAAAAAAAGCACATCTAATTGGCAATAACAAACTCGTAAATAGATAAATGCTACAAATAAGAAATAGATTCATTTTGATTGGACAATAAATTCAAATGACCATGGCAGAAAGGCAGTTTGGCGTTGGTAAATTAGTAAAGGGATAGATACAATGAATGGAAGACAGAATTAAAGTCTTGTCCATGGCCATGGAGACATTATACATTCATCATTTATAGAACATTGTTAGAATATTGTATTCAAAATAATTCAGTAATATAGAATTTTATCATAATTGCTCCCTTTATGAGTACTTCTGATATTAGCATGCAGTACATAAGAAAGCTAGATGTCCTTCAGAGCCTTTGTTTTTAAATAATGACAATAAAGAACAACACAAAGTGCTAAAAAAAATTCATTAAAAAGAAGATGGATATAGTGGTAATTAGTGGGCATGACATTATACGTACGCTATGATGACTTACTCTGATATAGCAAACAACCCTGTATTATGATAGCAGCACTGAAGGTCAGGCCAATTTGTTACAGCAGCTAACGGAAGCTAACAGCTCAGCAGAAGCTGACACACTGACAGAGGTTCCATTATAGAAATGTTTGCAGCATTTACTTTCCCTGTTGTTATTGTTTTCAGGGTCACAGGACCTGAGATTCATTTCACTTGTGAAGAGATTACTGGTTTAGTCAGGAATCTCTATGTGGTCTAATAATTCTCCTGCCTGGTCTTTCTCAGCAGCAGTGTATTGACAGTTCAATGTAGCGAAGTGAACTAATCCTTATTAGTGATGAGCGAGCACTGCAAAGCTCGGGTGATCAGTACACGTAACGAGTAGATAGATGCTTGGATGGAGGCGACTTGAGTACCCAAGTATAATGGAAGACAGTGGGGAACTTGACGTCCATTATACTCGGTACTTGAGTCGCACCCATCCAAGAATCCGACTGCTCGTTATGAATATTGAGCATCGGAGCATAGTATTGCCCGTTCATCACTAATAATGATTAGTGATGAACGAGAACTACCATGCTCGGACACTCGGTACTAGTATTAAGCAGTCGGATTCTTAAATGGGCACGAATTGAGTACGTGAGCGTAATGTAAGTCAGTGGGGAATTTGACTTCCATTATATTCGGTACTCAAGTTGCGTCCATCCAAGAATCCAACTGCTTGTTACGAGTACCAAGCACCTGAGCATGGTAATGCTTGCACATCACTAATAATTAGTAATGAGCGAGCTCTAAGATGCTCAAGTACTTTTTACTCGTAATGAGCAGTCAGACACTCAATTGCGCACAAATCGAGTACTTGAGTATAATGGAAGTCAGTGGGGAATTTGTCTTCCATTATATTCGGTACTCAAGTTGCGTCCATCCAAGAATCCAACTGCTTGTTACGAGTACCAAGCACCTGAGCATGGTAGTGCTTGCACATCACTATTAATTAGTAATGAGTGAGTTCTAAGATGCTCAAGTACTTTTTACTCGTAATGAGCAGTCAGACACTCAATTGCGCACAAATTGAGTACTTGAGCATAATGGAAGTCAATGGGGAACTTGACTTCCATTATATTCGGTACTCAAGTTGCGTCCATCCAAGAATCCAACTGCTCGTTACGAGTACCGAGCACCCGAGCATGGTAGTGCTTGCTCATCACTAATAATTAGTAATGAGTGAGCTCTAAGATGCTCGAGTGCTTGGTACTTGTAACGAGCAGTCAGGCACTCAATTGCGCACGAAACGAGTACTTGAGCATCATGGAAGTCAATGGGGAACTTGACTTCCATAATACTAAGGTGCTCAAGTCGTGCCCATCCAAGCATCCAACTGCTCGTTACGAGTACCCAAGCATGATAGAGCTTGCTCCTTACTAATCATTATTTTATTGGGTGCAGTCACTATTTCAACATCCTATTGCCCCATGTTTAAAAGTACTCACAGCAAAAAAGGGCAACCAGTCCAGTTAGCCCAGGCCAACACATCTAATGCACAAACAGGATGCAGACAAGCCTCTCAACATGATGGACACTTCACAGGTGCAAGGTAAATTGCACACTAGTGGCGCGCATAGGGCACTGTTCACACTTGTATGCGCATGGTGTCCAGCCAGCAACCTATTATCACGTCCTTACTATTAGATTAGGCGGGTTACTCGGACACTACTCACTGCAGCACGTAAGGGACAGAAATTCCACTATGCACGGCCGTATTAAGAGGCCCGGCTGCACCCCGCATAATCAAAGTGCAAAAAATACATATAAAATATATGTGAGGTATTAGTTTGTAAATTGGCCAATGTACGTAAGCCCATAATACATTTTTGGGGGAGTTTTTATCTTCTCTTCTTGTTCCCATGTTTAAAAGGCAAAATAAATTAGACCCAGGTCCCATTGAGACAGATCTTTTTATTATATAAATAGCACATATTATATATCCCATAACAAAATAAAAGAGGCAATGTGCAAAGTAAACATGAGTCAAAGCATCTAAGTAATAATAGAAATGCCTTTAAAAATTGTTTTCCATATTTTAAAGTTATGAAATGAGTTGAGAAAATGTTATGGATTAGGATGAAGCTCGGCTCCCAATATAAGTGACTGAGTAGGCTAAATTTATGCAGAGATGCATATTACGCAGATATATGTCAGATATCATCCTGTAGAAAGGCAGAAAAATGCTATATAAGCAAATATAAGCAAATACAGTGCCAGAAAGCTGAATCTATATTAGCAAATACATCTATTTATTGAGGGGTGGAAATATTCAGTAACAGGAAACCTCCTGAGACAATATTACTTTGCTTAAAGGGATGCTATTACAAAATAGTGTAATGTAGTGTACTGTAAGCTGCATTTGGATAACATACATTTACAGAAAGCATATAAAGGCACCCAGCAATCTCCCCACTCTCTTACAAGCCTTTCAGAATAAAAAAAAATACAGTAATAGGAATGTTATTAGAGAATTACAATTATGCTGATTCTAGTATATGCACCACAATTTTGTAGGAGCCCTTATAGTAGAAGCAGACATATCATTGGTGTAATCTGTGTGGCTGAAGAGGGGATCAAAAACTAAAGGGGCCCATTACTACCTCTAAAGAGACTGGAACTGTGTATTTTGAAGAGCTCTTGGGCTCCAAAGTGCCCATATATTATTCTTGCACAGTGGCCTTTCCTGTCTGTGTCTGCCAGTGGTGTATAAAGTTAAGGGGGCTTTACACGCAACGACATCGCTAACGAGATGTCGTTGGGGTCACGGAATTCGTGACGCACATCCGGCCTCGTTAGCGATGTCATTGCATGTAACACAAATGAGCGACCGCTAACGATGTAAAATACTCACTAAATCATTGATCGTTGACACGTCGTCCATTTCCCAAATATCGTTCCTTGTATTGGGCGCAGGTTGTTCCTTAGGCAGCACACATCGCTACGTGTGACACCCCAGGAACGACGAACAACACCGTACCTGCGTCCTCCGGCATCGAGGTGGGCGTGACTTTCCTGCGGCTGCTCTCCGCCCCTCTGCTTCAATTGGATGCCTGCCGTGTGACGTCGCTGTGACGCCGCACGAACTGCCCCCTTAGAAAGAAGGCAGTTCGCCAGCCACAGCGACGTTGTTAGGAAGGTAAGTATGTGTGACGGGTAGCAGCGAGTTTGTACGCCACGGGCAACGATTTGCTCATAATGCACAAACGACGGAGCGGGTGCAAACACCAGCGACATCGCTAGCGATGTCGCAGCGTGTACAGCATGTATATTGCCAGAATAAAATATTCCCACCGGTATGATAGGAGATAACGTGTTGATCACTGGAGGTCCGACCGTGACCAATAGAGTCCTGAATAGAGCAGAGGGGCACATGCTCGTGTCCTCCCAATAATTGTGTGTGTGACTGCACTCAGGTATTTTCAGAAATCCCATACATATACAACACATGCGCAACCTCTCCTTCATTCAGTTTATGGGATTTCTAGAACTCTCATGCTCACTGTTCTTTTTTTTTTTTTTTACACAACAGAAATGACCTTGCAGTAAAATTTAGATATCTTCAACATATTAATTTCTCTTGCAGTAAATATGTATTTTATTTACAGATTTTACCCATAGACTTAAAGGAAATAAGGAAAATTTGGAGATAAAAAAGCAGTAAAAACACATATAGCCTGCACATGACTATATCAATATAGCATTATCAAAACTAAGTAACAGCAAATTTTCAAAACAGAGGAGTTTTACTTACAACAGGACACACCAACAAAAAGGTAATAACTGCCCCCCCCCCAAAAAAAAGACTCAAAATCAAAAGCAATCTAAATTAGCTATTTGGTTCAGTAATGTTGCAGAAAATCTAAAACAAGAAAAACAAATACTCATCATGAAAACTCAGCCTTAGGCCGGTTTTACACATCGCAGATTTAGTGCGCATTTTACAGACATAAAATCTGCAGCATTTCACAGTACCAGCAAAATGAATTTGTCTCATCCACTTGCATTAGTTCTTGATTGTCTGGAATCTGCATGGAAATTGGCTTCAATTGCATTTTTCATATCAGTATCAAATCAACATCTGTTACAGAAACACAACTTTTTGGTGCAGATTTGAGCCATTCATTCCAATAGCGGCCCGAAATCCAAAGGTTGTGCTTCAGGTCTACTATAGTTTTGTTGTGTTTTTAGATGTGTTCTCATGGATAAAAAGACATAAAAATGCAAAAATAATGCATGGATTTGACTGCAAAATTTAGTTAAAAGATTTGCTCAAAAAATCCAAACTAAATACCCAATGTGTAAACCCAGCCTTAGGCCCCCTTCACACATCAGTGATGCTGGTACGTATGTTGCAGTTTTTATACGTTCCAGAATCACGTACATATGCAGACTCATAAAAATCAATGGGTCTGCGCACACATCAGTGATTTCTCACTGACCGTGTCTCCATGAGACGCACACACGTGTCCATGTATTCTGCATGGAGACATGTCCGTTTTTTTCTGGCATCATTGATGTCCCACGGACCATACAGTGGTGTGATCCATGAAACATGTACCAGAAAAAACACATACATTTAAAATAAAAAGCTTTTTCAACTCACCTGACTCCAGCGATGATGTTTTCAGCCGCTGCTGTCTCTCCTTCCAGGCCAGCTAATTATGCTTATACATATTCTCTGCATAGCCGACCCGGAAGTAGCTGCAACGGGGAGACAGCGGCGGCCGGACACAGCATCATGGGAGACTTCAACACCATGGAGAGCAGCGGCGTAGACAGATGAGTATAAGTGCCTGATCTCTGTGTATTATCACGTATAGCACACGGAGATCATACATGTGCCAAAATAAAGGCACATAGAGGGACACACGTATCTTTATCACGTCAGTAAAAACATGTGTATTTTTCACTGACGTGTGAAGGGGGCCTTAAGGTGCCATAGCCATGAAAAGCACAACAAAAAAAAAATCATCTGTTCACTCAAAAAACAGTAGTTTTAGAAAGTCCTCATAGAATATCTACAGAATTCCCTATGATATCCTGTGCAATTAATATTACACAGTGCTAATTACAGCTTTTCCATAAATTATAATGTATAATTTAAGAAATGGACAATAACATAAGAATGTCATAACATATGCCATATGTTTTGGAACTTTTTTGTGATACCCCAAATATTTTTTGCTGCTTGCGGCTACCACTTGGGGAGAGTCAGTGCATACTATACATACGATTCTCAGCTTGGAATACATTTTTAACATTTCAACCTATTTTTCCGTGTTGCTTTAATATTACAATTTATCCCCTATATAGTTTTACCCCTGTTAAAAAACTAAAAACTTAGCGTACAGGGGACATAACTTCATAACAGAACTTCTGTACCCCTTATAGTCAGTATGTTTGTAAATGCTAATAAAGGTTTACAGCTATAAGGCAATTTTTTCTTTAAATTTTGGTACATTACATTATTGTATCATTTGACAGGAATGCTGAAATCTGTAACGGGAAGTCTAAAATGCAGCTTGTTATTTTTCAGTATTTTCGAGCCTAAATGTAACTCTGCTTTTTCACTTGATTTGTCGGCTAAGACTCCTGGGCTTCCACACTAGAAGGAATCCATGGGGAAACACTATGTTTGTTTGTACATGATCTTCAGCTCTATTTAATAATGAATACACAGGAGTAACGCACAAGATCTGCCTGTGACTGCAACGTTCACACAATATCCACTTGTAATTTCACATAATGTACTTCTTTTCTACAAACAATAGCACTTTATATTAGTATTGTGAACAATCTTTTTATGATATTTGTTTGCTTTACTAGCAATAAAGAACTGCAGTCATTTCATTGTTTGTCATTCCTGTATTCTTAATTCCCTATATTTATATGGGAACACAAGAGTTAACCGTGATCTTTAATAAGCCATTGAAAGGGCTGGATTTATTTCAATATACGGTTCATCCATATACAACTAAAATGAAGGCATTGGGTACCTGAGATATGAAGAGATACAATGTTAAGCCTGCTTTACAACTTACGATCCAGCATACGATATCGTATGCGATCGTAACCACCCCCATCGTATGTGTGGCACGTTCAATTGTTGAATGTGCCGCACATACGAGTAACCCCCCGTTACACGCACTTACCCGTCCATACGACCTCGATGTGGGTGGCGAACGTCTACTTCCTGGAGTGGAAGAGATGTTCGGCGTCACAGCGACGTCACGAGGCAGCCGACCAATAGAAGCGGAGGGGCGGAGCTGAGCGGGACAGAAACATCTCGCCCACCTCCTTCCTTCCGCATTACCGGCCGGGAGCTGCAGGACGTAGGTAAGATCTGTTCCTCGTTCCCGGGGTGTCACACACTGCGATGTGTGCTACCCCGGGTACGATGAACAATCTGACGTTCAATTCATGAGGAATGAACGACGTGCATGCGATGAACGTTTTACCGTTCAATCACAATCGCACGTACCTGTCACACACACTGCAATGTACCTTACGATGCAGGATGTGCGTCACTTACGACGTGACCCCGCCGACACATTGTAAGATACATTGCAGCGTGTAAAGCGGGCTTAAGTTTCAAGTCATTCCATTTCAAGAAATCATTATAGTATAAATACCTCTTATCAGCTCTACTGGTTGGGCGTTTTGGCCAAAATCATAAAAAATATGGGCAATATATATGGAATATTAAATTCCATTTACGCTTTTCCAATCTCAAGCTCAGATTTGGCCAAAGCATATGATTACTTGGCTTTTGAACAAAAAGTCACACTAGTAAAAAAGTGAAATAATACAAAATACATAAATGATTTTGTACCAGAACTTTCAGAAGTCTACTAAAATGTTCATCATGAACAGGAATATCACCATTAAGCACAACAATGACCCTAAACATATCTCCAAATCAGTAAATAATAATAATATTTTTTATTTCTATAGTGCCAACATATTCCGCACGACTTTACAATTTAGAGGGAACATATATGCAGACAATATGAGATATTACAGAATAATACAAGTCAACAGATACCAAGAGGAGTGAGGGCCCTGCTCACAAGCCTACAATCTATGAGAAAGTAGGGAGGCACAAAAGGTAAAAGGTAACAAGTGTTTGTAGTTTGTATTGTACAGGCCACCCATCAAAATTATAAATAGAGCCCAGACCGGAATCCAATTGAAAATCTGTGGGTGACCTGAAGAGGGCGCTGTACACAGGAGATGCCATCAGAATGTGACAGATTTGAAGCACTACTAGAAGTTATAGTGTGCAAAGATGGCCAATTCTAGTTGGGCAATGCTGATGGACTTTAACCCAAGAAGACTGAATGCTGTAATAAATTCAAAGGGTACTTTAACAAAGTATTATATTAAGGGTGTGCATATTTATGCAACCACATTATTTTAGTTCTTTATTTTTCAACTGAATTGAACAGATTATGGGTTACTTTAAGGTAGGGAAAAGTTCTAAAATGATTCTTCTCAGTATGATTTCTTTACATAACAAAACCTTGGCATTTTAACAGGGGTGTGTAAACCTTTTATACTCACTGTATTAGTTTATTTTGGTCACCTAAGTAATATCAAATTATCGTTACATTTCAGGGAAATTTAGGCACTTTGATTACAATTTAGGCCACTTGTTTTACCAGCTAACCTTTTATTCGACTATGCCTCTTTGATGTAAAGGTAACAAGTATGACAGTATATAATGAGATCACCTTGCCACAGGTATTGGGCTCACATGGATTGGTCAATACATAAGATAAGAATATTTTTTTGTCCATATTCCCAAAGCAGTAATGCAATGCCTATGACTTTTTACTCATTTTTCATTTTAGCTATGTATTTTTATCTTTTCTCCAATATTCTTATAGCAGTAATGCAATGCCAATGTATCCTTATCTTATTGAGTGTCACTGGATATGCTTTTGTAGTTATGTTGTTTTTTTGGTTGGCGCCTGTTCACATTTGTGGAAGCTGCTGGTCAGTTTTTTGATATAGTTGTAGTGCATTTGTTCTGACCTAGCACTCCACACTATAGTCATGGTGTGTCCACCAACATATTTAGCTAGGGACCTATCTGCCCAGACACGCATATTTTTAATCGCCCATAGAGGCATTTACAGTTACGTTCATGATATAATGAGATCACCTTGCCACTGGTTATCGGGCTCACATGGATTGGCCAATAAATAAGCTAAGAATCTCTTTTTGTCAATATTACCCAAGGCAGTAGTGCAATGCCTATGTCTTTTTACTTATTTTTCACATTACCTATGTAGTTTTCTCTTTTTTACAATATTCGTATAGCAGTAATGCAATGCCAATGTATCCTTATAATTTTGAGTGCCACTGGATATGCTTTTGTAGTTAGGGTGTTTTTTTTGGTTGGCACCTGTTCACATTTGTGGAAGCTGCTTTTCAGTTTACTAATATAGGATCATATCTAAAACACCTACTGAATGTGGAGCAAAGCATGAAAACATCTTTTCACAAATGTTGCAAGACTTTTGCCATACATAGTTTACTAAATCATCCCAATGTCTTGTACAAACTATAATATCTTTGCTAGCAACAGACATTACTGCATTTCTTATTTCCCATTCAGAAAATAAATACAATATAAAGATATAAATGTCAAATGCTGAAAGTTGACACATGGGCAAGGAACAGAAGCTTTTGGCTGACAACCCATGCTGGGAGTTCCAGCCTCGCAGCAGCTGAAGAACCACAGGTTTGGAGCCACTTCTTTAAGCCAGAAGAATATTTTACTTATAAATTGTACAAGCTCAAGAAATCTGTCTATGAATGCAATGGGTTATGCTTTCTATTTTCTTGCTAAACTGAATAGTGAGTTCCTTGCGGCAATGAGTTTATAATAGAGTTTGTAAGTAAAGAGTATCATGAAATAATTGCTTTAGGATCTAAACATTTCTGTATTCTGCTCCTTACTGGTAAAAGAGAGATGTGGGATCTATTATTCTGAATATGTGGTAAGCTTGGTTTTCTACATGAGAGGTTTATTTGTAATATGCTGCACTATTTCAAAAATATATAAAAAATATATCCATCTTTTTTCCCTACAGGCCACTTGAATTCCCTTCTTGAGGACTTGGCTATTAAGCTATGAAATAATAAGCATTCATTTTACAGTCTACTGCACCTTGTAGTCTCTATTTACAGGCAGTTCTTAAAACAGTAAATCGTTATCTTAAAAAAACAAAATCTGGTAGAAGTTATGATGTAAAAATTGTGAAACCACTACCATAAAGTTTAAGTACTGAAATAATATGGGTAAAATAAAGACTAAAGAATACTTGCTTCCCAAAATACTGTATGGCATAAATGCTCCTACAATATAGTGTATAAAAGAGACATATTATCCTCAGTGCCTACCCTGGAGCCTTCATTTTCCCCTTTTGTGTATGTCGTGATTATGAGTGGCTAGTCTGTCTGATAAGTGACCACCATTTTAAGGATAAGCCAGTTCTTGGTTTTGTACTGAATGCTTGTGGAAGCTTTATGGTCAAAATAGGGTCACCATCAGAGTAGCAAGAGTTACAGGTCATTCTCCATTGTGAGCTAAATAAGCTTGAACTCGATAGTGTAATTGTAACTATTACCAAACTACTCTTCTTATACTAACATGTTCTTAACAGTTTTCTGGACTGTAGACATGTATCACTTATTATTTTCATAATTATGCATTATGGTATTCCAATGAATCCACGAAAATGTTTTCCTGTCATTTCTGGAAAAGCTACATTATATTTCATGGTAGTTGGACATCATGATCCTGACACAGTGAAAACACTCTTAGTTATGAAAAGAGGCTTTGAATAGTCCTGTTTTGTGCATCTAGTGATTGGTTCACTGTGCTGAATGGTAGATTGATAGATATGAAGTGAGGCATCTCTACGTCACCAGATGATGGCTTATATTGAAACTATGCTCAGATTCACACATCTGTATTTCACAATATGTGAACAGACTATGATTTCTGGATCTGAGCTACAATCTAATTTGCATATGTGAGTCAAATAGCTTGAGTTAGAAAACCAATGATCAGTCGTTAGAGCACATTTTGGTTTTTTTGCTGCTCAGCTGGAGGACTGGTCCTCATTGTTACCTCTTTCAGAGTTCGCCTTTAACAGTCGTGTCAAGCAATCCATTGAACCTCTCCATTTTTTGTAATTATGGTTTTCATCCCCATTTTGGTGAATTTTCTAGAATAAGTTCTGGGCATCCAGGAGTAGAGTTGACTATTCGGAAACTTGTGGATGTCTGAAGGGAGGTTCAGAAGAAAATTGGTGTGGCCCAATTTAGTCAGAAATGGAAGGCAGATAGGAAGTAGTTGGCAGGCCCTGTCTTTGAAATAAGAGATGAGGTTTGTTTATCTTCTAAATTCTAAAAACATTAAGCTGAAAATGCAATCGACGAAATTGGGTCCTATACTCATTGGCCCATATGAGTGTCTGGAGGTGGTCAATCCAGTTGCTTTTAGATTGAAACTCCCTCAGTCTCTTCATATCCTTAATGTTTTTCACAGATCCCTGTCAAAAGAATTTATCCCTTCAGTATTGTGTCCCTTGTCCCCGCCTCCTCCTGTTTTTGTTGATGGGAGTTTAGCGTATGAGGCGCAGAGGATCATTGATTCTTGGAAGGACCAGAATTTCTGGTTCATTGGAAGCAATAAGAACCCAAGGAGAGATCCTGGGTTTCTGGCTCGTTTGGTGAGGGCCGACCATTTGGTCAAGGGCTTCTATCTTAAGTTTCCAGAAAAACCTGGGGGTCTGGTGGCCCTACCTAAAAGAGAGGTTACTGTCACGATTCCTCTGCTCAGTGTGTCTAGGACACAATGAGTGACTGTCTGGTGTGACTATGTAATCAGGGCGTGCTGAGCTGTCAGTTTGGTGAGAGACAGCTCAGCCATCCAATCAGGTACTGGGTCATGCTGAGCTGCTGGTAAACTGAATTACAGACCAGTCAACCAATTTGATTTTCGGAGGTGCTGGGTTATTCAGGTGTTTGATATTCCCAGTGATTGCCCAGCCACTTAGATGAGCAGTCTTTCCCAAAATTCTGCTAGTCATAGAATTCTGATTGAGTGGTGCTATTGGCCTGCATTCCTGTGTGATTTGCTTGTTCAGATTATTGATGTATGACCCTAAACCATTGCCTGACTACTCCTCTGTTTGTTCTCTGTAACTGTGTGTCCTCCTGGTGTTCTAACCCTGGATCATTACTGGAATATGCCTCATTTTACTCCCTGCATCCATGACGTGTCCTTCTGATATCTAGACCCCGATCAATACCTGATACATGATCATGTACCTGTAGTTCCAGGCTCCATTTACTTTAATGGAGGCATGTTTTTTGGAGAGTAACTGTAAAGCGCGGGGTTAAATTTTCCTGTCAAAAAACAGTCTACGACGTTCCCTGGGTCACATGAGGTGCCTGTGCAAAATTTCGTGATTTTAAATGCGACGGTGCGGATTCCTTTAGCGGACATACACACGCACACACATACATACACACATTTAGAGCATACATTTTGCTGAAAAGAATGACCTGGCAATATGATTTTATAGAGATACCAAAAACGTCATAGATTTTGTTCACTTAGTTGGTGGAGAAAAATTCTGAAAAAATGTAAAAGAAAAAAATTTGCTTGTGTCGCTATATTCCGAGAGCAATAACGTTTTCTATTTTCAGGATAAAGAGATTTTTTTTTGTGCGCTGGGTTAGTGTTTTTATTGAAAGAATTTTGAAGAACATAAGATGCCTTGATTGCCTGTTATTACTTTTTTTTTGTGTGTTGTGGAGGACGATTTTGTCATTTTGATTTTATGCTCGTTTACAGACCAGATTAATTTATTTTATATTTTCATAGATGGAACATTTGCGTTCACAATGATACCAGATATGTGCATTGTTTTATTTTATTTCTTAATTTTTAATGAGCTAAAAAGGGGGTGGTGATATGAACTTTTACTTATTTTTTCCAACATTTTTTTTTACTTTTCATTGTATTTGTTATTTTTCTTAGGAGTCTTATACTTGTGGGTCATACAATTGCTTGTGCTATATACAGAAATACCACAGTATTACTGTATATTGCAGAAATTACTGTCTCCTATGAACACCAGCCACAGGCTTTTTACAGGAGTACTCTGATGACAAATACAGGTGTTTTCAGCAGACCCCGGGCTGTCACGGCACCCAGCGTTTTTCAGCGATCTTGCAATGGAGGCGCTGATGAGTGGTTAGAACCCCTCTCCCGGTGCACATTATATGCAACTGTCACAGTGGCATTTAACAGGTTAGCAATCGCAGGTGGAGCTCACTTCCACCTACAACTGTTAGAGGTAGATGATGGCTAAACATCCCATCCATCATCTGCAAGGAAAGATGCTGACTCGGCTTACAAGCCCACATCAAAGGCAGGTAGCTTATAGTACGTCATAAAAGGTTAAGTAAATAACTATGCTGATTATATTGTAATATATGTGAAAATCTAATTGTCTGACTTATTTTTGTTACTCACTACATGCAATCACTACTATGTGAAGTTAAATGCATGTGGAGTAATATAGCCGTATTTTATGCTTATGACAGATTCATACTTAGCAGAAGCAATTTAATGCAAGGCCCATTCCCACTACAGGCCTCAGAGCAGTTGTGAGCCCTGCCTGTATATTAGACTTTATCCTCCATCAAAGGATTTAAAAGGAACCTGTCAAGTGCAATAATCACCCAGAACCACGAGCAGTTCTAGGAGCATATTGATAATCCCTGCCTAACTGTCCCTGTATACACTAGCCTAGATAAAGCGATCTTTAGAAAAAGTATTTCTAAAGATCTTTTATCACATATAAGGCCAGCAACTTGTCGCTAGAGTGTTAGTTCCCTTGGCTGGTCAGCTCCCTTAGCATATATGCTCAGTGTCAGTGGCATGGTTGCTCTCACCTCTGCTGCCACCGTTGGTTTATAGCTCAGTGCGCATGATCAGAAGTCCTAGACTTCCAGTCATGTGTACTATGAAGACGGGTGTACGTGTCCCGGTTTGAAACTCGTGTAGTGCGCATGACAGTAAAACCGGGAACGTTCTGATCTTGCGCACTGAGCCAAAAACCAGTGGTGGTAGCAGGGGTAAGAGCGATCATGCCTCTGACACTGTGCATTCATTAGCATGTTAGCACGCCCACAGGGGCATGCTGATATGCTAAGAGGGCTGAATAGTCAAGGGAACTAATGCCCTTACGACTAGTTGCTGGCCTCAGTATCATATAATGAAAGAGCTTTAGAAATACTTTTTCTAAAGATCTCTTTATCTATGCTAGTGTATACAGGGATGGTTAGGCAGGGATTAGCAATATGCACCCAGAACTGTTCATGGTTCTGGGTGCATAGTGCACCTGACATGTTCCCTTTAAAATAAATATAATAAAACTAGAAGGTAGCCCGATTCTACGCACCGGGTATTCTAGAATTTACGTATTGTGTAGTTCATGTATGATTTTTGTTATATATATATATATATATATATATATAGATGTTGTTGTGTGTAGTTGCCAAGTGTTTGTGTAGGGCGCTGTACATGTTCTGGGTGTTGTCTGGGTGTGGCGGGGGGTGAGAGCGGTGTTGTATGTGTGTTGCGTTGTTTGTGGAGCGCCGTGTGTCTGTAGCATTGTGTGTGTGTGTGTTGCGCGGTTTGTGTGGGTGTGGTGTGTTTTGGGGGGAGGTATGTTTTGTGCAATGTGTGTGTTGTGCGGTATGTGCGTATATTTATGTATGCCGCGGTTTGTGTGTTGGGTGTTGTGTGTGTGCGGCGTTGTCTGTGTGTGTGGGTGTCTGTGTATGGCGGTGTTTGTGGTTCCTAGTGTGTGTGTGGTGTGTGTGTGTGTGTGTGTTGGGGGGAGGTGTGCACCTCCCATCGTGCTCCATCCCCCATGCTGCGCACCCCCCATCTTGCCCCATCCCCCATGCTGCGCACCCTCCATCGTGCTCCATCCCCCATGCTGCCCACCCCCCATTGTGCTCCATCCCCTATGCTGCGCATTCCCCATCGTGCTCCATCCCCGATGCTGCGCACCCCCCATCGTGCTCCATCCCCCATGCTGAGCACTCCCTATCGTGCTCCATCCCCCATGCTGCGCACTCCCCATCGCGCTCCATCCTCCATGCTGCACACTCCCCATCGTGCTCCATCCCCCATGCTGTGCACCCCCCATCGTGCTACATCCCCCATGCTGCGCACCCCATCGTGCTCCATCCCCCATGCTATAATAGTTCTCCTATTATACTCAGAGAGGAGTATAATAGGAGGACTATAATAGGAGGAGTAGTCCTGGGGGAGAGGAGTATAATGACGGCTCCCTGCACATGTGTACCGGGAGCCGGTGTACGCTGGTAACTATTATACACATCGGGTAACTAAGGGACCTTAGTTACCCAATGTGTATAATGGTTACCAGCGTTCACCGGCTCCGTCAAGATCCCAGCATCGCAAGGTTATGTGTGGCGCTGCTGGGATCGTGACGGAGCCGGTGTACACTGGTAACTATGATACACATCGGGTAACCAAGGGACCTTAGTTACCCGATGTGTATAATGGTTACCAGCGTTCACCGGCTCCATCACGATCCCAGCAGCGCAAGGTTATGTCTGGCGATGCGTGCGGAGGGCCGGGGCGAGTGGCCAATCCATGCGGAGGGCGGGGCCAGGCCGAGGCAAGCGACCAATCCGTGGGGGGCGGAGCCGAGGCGGGGCGTGCGGCCAATCCGTGCGGGGGGCGGGGCTATGGCGAGCCCAGCGGCCAATCAGCTTTGTGTCACCGTAAGGACACAATTTTGGAGCAAGACAGACAGAGAGACAGACAGACAGACAGACAGAATAAGGCAATTATATATATAGATATGTAAAATTGCGGTATATTTAGCTTATAGGCTGTAATTTAATTATTGGCCTTAAATAGAAAATGTAAAGTGAAAAAACATTTTTTGATATACTGAGAACTATTAATTAGGCTCCTTTTGTGAGCAGAAAAAAAGGTCAACAATCGACTTTTTGACAACATAAATGAGTGTTATATTTAAGAATCAGTCGCAGAATTGCAGGTGAAGATCGTATGAAAGGCCACTTCTCTGATTAGAAATGTCAAATGTGCTCTGACTCAAATAGCTTATCTCTAATTATCGCTAACTGTAGATATATCAGCCAATATATCTATAATTAAAATACATACGGTCCATTATCCAATGTTATGGACCACAATGTTTATATGGCAAATAGTCCCAACATCAATAATACAAATTACATAACAATATATGGAACTGAAAAATCCGATTAACATTACATTATACTAATGTAAGGTTCGATGTTACAGTACATTTTTCATACCTTAAGGCCCTGGCTTAATTGGACGGTAAAAGACAGTTCAGTAGCATTCTAAGATATTCTGAGCACAGTGGATGTGGCACACTACAAATGTTCTGTTATTGACCCACAGAATCTAGGTCAGTCAGCAGTACAGAGCAGTGCATGATAAGGTCACAACGTGTAAGTATTTGAAGGATGTGCCTCTAGGGAAGTTGTGATCCAGGGCCTTCAAAATGAACATGGAAAACAAATATAGACATGGACTATTATTATACTGATACCGACAAGAGTCGGACAATGTTTCATTCATATAATAAAAATTCTGAAAGTAAGTATGCATTTATTGTCAAAGGTCTCATGAAACTGGTTTATATAGAACTAGAAGGTGGCCCGATTCTACGCATCGGGTATTCTAGAATTTACGTATTGTGTAGTTCATGTATGATTTTTGTTATATATATATATATATATATATATATATATATATAGATGTTGTTGTGTGTAGTTACCAAGTGTTTGTGTAGGGGCTGTACATGTTCTGGGTGTTGTCTGGGTGTGATGGGGGGTGAGAGCAGTGTTGTTTGTGTGTTGCGTTGTTTGTTGAGTGCTGTGTGTGTAGCATTGTGTGTGTGTGTTGCGCGGTTTGTGTGTGTGTGGTGTGTTTTGGGGGGAGGTATGTTTTGTGCAATGTGTGTGTTGTGCGGTATGTGCGTATATTTGTGTGTGCAGCGTTGTCTGTGTGTGGGTGTCTGTGTAGGGCAGTTGTTTGTGGTTCCCAGTGTGTGTGTGTGGTGTGTTGTGCAGTGCGCGCGCGCGCGTGTGTGTGTGTGTGTTGGGGGGAGGTGTGCACTTCCCATCGTGCTCCATCCCCCATGCAGCGCACTCCCCATCGTGCTCCATCCCCCATGCAGCGCACTCCCTATCATGCTCCATCTCCCATCCTGCGCACTCCCAAACGTGCTCCATCCGCCATGCTGCGCACTCCCCATCGTGCTCCATCCCCCATGCGGCGCACTCCCTATCATGCTCCATCTCCCATCCTGCGCACTCCCAAACGTGCTTCATCCGCCATGCTGCGCACTCCGAAACGTGCTCCATCCGCCATGCTGCGCACTCCCAAACGTGTTCCATCCGCCATGCTGCGCACTCCCAAACGTGCTCCATCCGCCATGCTGCGCACTCCCCATCGTGCTCCATCCCCCATGCTGCGCACTCCCAAACGTGCTCCATCCGCCATGCTGCGCACTCCCCATCGTGCTCCATCTCCCATGCTGCGCACTCCCAAACGTGCTCCATCCGCCATGCTGCGCACTCCCAAACGTGCTCCATCCCCTATGCTGCGCACCCTCCATCGTGCTCCATCTCCCATCCTGCGCACTCCCAAACGTGCTCCATCCGCCATGCTGCGCACTCCCAAACGTGCTTCATCCGCCATACTCCGCACTCCCCATCGTGCTCCATCCCCCATGCAGCGCACTCCCCATCGTGCTCCATCCCCTATGCTGCGCACCCCCCATCGTGCTCCATCTCCCATGCTGCGCACTCCCAAACGTGCTCCATCCGCCATGCTGCGCACTCCCAAACGTGGTCCATCCGCCATGCTGCGCACTCCCAAACGTGGTCCATCCGCCATACTCCGCACTCCCCATCGTGCTGAATCCCCCATGCTGCGCACTCCCAAACATGCTCCATCCGCCATGCTGCGCACTCCCAAACGTGCTCCATCCGCCATGCTGCGCACTCCCAAACGTGCTCCATCCGCCATGCTGCACACTCCCAAACGTGCTCCATCCGCCATGCTGCGCACTCCCAAACGTGCTCCATCCGCCATGCTGCACACTCCCAAACGTGCTCCATCCGCCATGCTCCGCACTTCCAAACGTGCTCCATCCGCCATGCTGCGCACTCCCAAACGTGCTCCATCCACCATGCTGCGCCAGCATCAGCCTCTCTACCCGCAGCATCAGCCTCTCTGCCCGCAGCATCAGCCTCTCTGTCCCCAGCATCAGCCTCTCTGTCCCCAGCATCAGCCTCTCTGTCCCCAGCATCAGCCTCTCTGTCCCCAGCATCAGCCTCTCTTCTCCCAGCATCAGCCTCTCTCATCCCAGCATCAGCCTCTCTGTCCCCAGCATCAGCCTCTCTGTCCCCAGCATCAGCCTCTCTGTCCCCAGCATCAGCCTCTCCTCTCTGTCCCCAGCATCAGCCTCTCTCCTCCCAGCCTTCCCCAGCATCAGCCTCTCTCCTCCCAGCCTCCCCCAGCATCAGCCTCTCTCCTCCCAGCCTCCCCCAGCATCAGCCTCCCCCAGCATCAGCCTCTCTTCTTCCAGCCTCCCCCAGCATCAGCCTCTCTCCTTCCAGCCTCCCCCAGCATCAGCCTCCCTCTCCCAGCCTTCCCCAGGATCAGCCTCTCTCCTCCCAGCCTCCGTCCTCCCAGCCTTCCCCAGCATCAGCTTTCCCCTCCCAGCCTCCCTCAGCATCAGCCTTCCCCAGCATCAGCCTCTCTCCTCCCAGCCTCAGCCTCTCTCCTTCCAGCCCCCCCCAGCATCAGCCTCTCTCCTTCCAGCCTCCCTCAGCATCAGCCCCCCCTTCCCAGCCTTCCCCTGGATCAGCCTCTCTCCTCCCAGCCTCCTTCCTCCCAGCCTCCTCCTCCCAGCCTCCTTCAGCATCAGCCTTCCCCTCCCAGTCTCCCCCAGCATCAGCCTCCCCCTCCCAGCCTTCCCCAAGATCAGCCTCTCTGCTCCCAGCCTCCTCCAGCACGCCGTGCTCCTCTGGCGACACTCACACACACGATCGCATACACTCACACACTCCCGATCCCGACACTCACACACACCCGATCGCATACACTCACACACACAGACACTGACGATATCGCACATACGCGCTCACAGTCACAACATCCGGAGATACCACATGCTTCTGGCCATGTGATCCTCCGTCAGGTCCTGGAAGGTCACAACAGCACAGTATCGAGGCCGAGAAGCAAGCGATATCGCCGGATGCTGTGAGTGTGTGGATGCGATGTGATGTGTGTGTGAGGTGTGTGTGAGGTGTGTGTGAGGTGTGTGTGAGAGTGAGTGTGAGCTGATGTGTGTGTATGTGTGTGTGTGTGCGTGTGGATCTTCCGCCGCTACAGGACCTTGATGCGCTTGTAACCATGCCAACGTATCCCGTCCCCCGCTCGCACGGGAGCCCACACCACTCCCGTGCGAGTGGGGGATGGGGGACGGGGGGGGAGTACAGTACTCACCCCCCTTAACAGCCGTGTCAGTTCGGGGAATGCGCGGGGGGGGAAAGGGGGGGGGAGTACAGTACTCACCTCCATGACAGCCGTGTCAGTTCGGGGAATGCGCGGGGGGAGGTGGGCGGGGCCAGAGCTAACGTGCATTGCGTGAGGGGGGCGGGGCGTGGCGTGGCCGAATTGCCAATGCCTGCAGGGTGCCGGGGCGAGAGGCCAATCTGTGGGGGGGGCGGAGGCTGGGCGAGCGGCTGGCCAATCCGTGTGGGGGCGCAGCCTGGGCGAGCGGCCAATCGGTGTGGGGGGGCGGGGCCATGGCGAGCCCAGCGGCCAATCAGCTTTGTGTCACCGTAAGGACACAATGTCACCGGAAGGACACAATTTTGAAGCATGACAGACAGACAGACAGACAGACAGACAGAATAAGGCAATTATATATATAGATACTGTCAAAATTACCATTGCTGTATACTGATCACTTCTACTCATGTGAGAATTTCTATATGGCTGCTAGGAAAAAACAAATTAACCTCAATATTTCAGCTACATCGGCTTTTAAATAAAAACTCAAAGTGTTATCCTCAAATTTTTTAACAGGTAAACTTGCAAAGTACTTGTAAAGACAAGCAACTTTAGGCCTGTGCCACACATCCGTGCCTCCGGCACGTGTTTGTCATTTTTTACACGTACCGGCGGCACGGAGACACTTTAACCAATGCTACCCTATTGTAGCAGGCACACACACGTAAAACCACACGGAACGTGTGTCCGTGTGCGTTTGTACGTGTGTGCGATTTTCAAAGCGCTGACATGTCCGGTTTTTCGCCGGCAGCACGGGTGTCACACGGCCCGCACCCGCACCACACGGGTGTAGTGTGGATGCGGTCCCGTGTGACACGCGCCGGAGAAAACACACATGTCAGTTAAAAAAAAAAAAAACATTAACTCACCTTCTCCAGCCCTCCTGTCTCTGCCGCTGCTGCCTCTTGCTGCCGACCGCCGCTCATTAATCTCATTGAATATTCACTTCACAGCCTGGCAGCAGCAGCAGCGGGGAGACGGGAGGGCTGGAGCCTGAGGATCAGCACCACGGACAGCAGCGCGGACATCAGGAAGGACCAGGTGAGTATGATAATTACTGATTCTACGTGTGCTATCGCGGATAGCACACGTAGAACACACGTGTCACGCACGTACCAGAGACACGTACTTACCTGCACACAACACGCAGGGAAAATACGTGTCTCTCGGCACGTGCGTGAAATTCACGTGAGTGTGGCAGAGGCCTTACAATGTAAATATCCAAAAAAGGGGCAGCACTCAAAAGTCCATAAAAATATGAGGAGACTTTTTCCATGAAAACACGATGAGTAGACAAAGGCTGTTCGGATCTTAGTCAATGTCTAGTTAAGGTATGAACAGGACAGAACCGAGTTGCCTTTTTGCTCTCTCTCTTTGCCTTTGTACCTTTTAGCCTACTCACCTTGTTTTTATTGATAAATAAAGTCTTTTCATATTTTTATGGACTTCTGAGTGCTGTCTCTTTTGTAAGTATTTACTTTTGAGCGCTTGGATCATGCACCTGGTAGGTGAGCTGATTACATCCTCCCCCTTACAATTTACTTCCTCTTAGGCCTCTTTCACACGTTCGTGAAAAACCACGCACGTTTTTCACTGACGTGTCAGAGATGCGTTTTGCCCTCCGTGACCCGTGTTTATGGGCTATGTGTGTTCTCCGTGTGTTATCCGTGATAACACACAGAGAACGGGAACTTTCTACTCACCTGTCCTTGGTGTCGCTGTCCGTGGTGCTGAACTTCGGTCTCAGGTCCTGCCAACTCCCTGCTGCTGCTGCTTCCGGCGGCAGTGAACTGAATATTCAATTAGCATAATGAGTGGCGGTCGGCAGCAAGTGACAGCAGCGACAGAGACTGCAGGGCTTGAGAAGGTGAGTAAAGGTTTTGTTTTTTTTTCTCACAGACACATGTCTTTTCTCCAGTGCGTGTCACACGGAACACATCCATGTGGTCCGTGTGTGTTACGTGTGACACGTTTGCGTTCCGTGTGACAGCCGTGATGCCGGAGAAAAAACGGACATGTCGTGTGAGAAACACACGGACACATGTAAGTACGGAACGGACACACGTTCTGTGCGCAAATACTTACGCGTGTCCAAAACCATAGGAATACCTAGGTTTACGTGTCTACGTGTCTCCGGTATGTGAGAAAACTGCCAAACACGTACCGGAGGCACGTACATGTGAAAGAGGCCTTAAGAAACCTTTTAATGAAACGAGGGATTTTTAACACTAATGTTTATGCCTCATTGCTTAGGATACTGGCTACTTTGTACGTTTTCGGCAGTAGTTTGTCTCATAGTTACATAGTTACATAGGTTGAAAAAAGACGTAGGTCCATCTAGTTCAACCTTCCTCCACCAATTCTACAATTCCCTGTCTCCTAGGCAGGAAATTAAAGCTTTTTCCAATATATCTTGTAAGCACTGCTGTAGTTGAATCGCACGATATGCTCTACGCTGGCTAGATCACTGGATCTAACCAGCTTTAGTGCTCTGTGTCCCTGCGATGCTATAGAGGCTAAGCTACCTGTCATGATCCAGGCCGGCTTTTCCCTGCTGCTGGTTACACCCAGCTCTGGCCTGGTCATATCATGGGTTAACTTCCCTTGCCTTATTCCAGATCCCAGGACACTATATTTTGCCTCTCTACCTATGGCTCAGTGCCAGGGATATTTCTGCCTTGCAGCTTGTATACTGCCTCTGGTGAGTACTCCTGATCTGTTCTGCCTCCCTCCTACTGTGTCCTGACTTTGACTCTCCACCGTTTGTCTGCCTGTCCCAGCCCCTGACTTCCCTCTCCTGTCTATTGTTTGTGTTTCCCTCTGCATACCTGATCTCCCGGCTTCTGACTCGGTTCTGCTTTCTGACTTTGATATTGATCCTCCCTTTGCAGTGACCCGACTTTCCTGGCTAGACCCTGACTGTTTGACTACTCTATTGCCCCCTGGTGATTCGCCTGTTAACTGCCTGCTGAAGTTACTCTGCTGTACTTCAGCTGCCTTTCCGTTACAGTATTTATTTGTCTCTCATTCACTACTCTGCTTCCACCTAGTGGGGATTACATTGTACTGCATCTTACTAGCCTTTGTACAGCGTGACACTGCCTCTGCTTGCAGCATTGAAAATCACATAGTTTTGGGCAGCAGTGCAACCATGCTACTGGGTCAAACTGTCAATCAATCAGAAGTTCCCCATCCCTCAGCAAGCAGGAAGCTGGGAGTAAGAGAAGTGGTGTGCTTCTGAAACTAAATGAGGCAACCCTACGCGATTCCTAAAGCTTAACATAGACAAAACAGCGTTCATTGTCTTTCCTCCTCCTCACTCATCTCCTCCAACAAGCCTTTCCATCAAACTTGATGGTTGCTCACTCTCCCCAGTCTCACAAGCCCATTGCATTGGATTAACCCTCGACTCTGCTCTATCCTTCAAGCCACACATCCAAGCCCTCTTCACCTCATGCAGACTACAACTCAAAAATATCTCCCGGATCCGTGCTTTCCTTAACCAAGAATCAGCAAAAACATTAGTGCATGCCCTCATCATCTCCCGCCTCGACTACTACAACCTCCTGCTCTCTGGCCTCCCTTCCAACACTCTTGCACCCCTCCAATCTATCCTAAACTCTGCGACCCACTTAATCCACCTCTCCCCTCGCTATTCCCCAGCCTTGCCACTCTGCCAATCCCTTCACAGGCTTCCCATCGCCCAACGACTCCAGTTCAAAACATTAACCATGACATGCAAAGCCATCCACAACCTGTCTCCTCCTTATATCTGTGACCTAGTGTCCCGGTACCTACCTGTACGCAACCTCAGATCCTCACAAGATCTCCTTCTCTACTCCTTTCTTATCTCCGCTTCCCACAATCGTGTACAAGATTTCTCCCGTGCCTCCCACATACTCTGGAACGCTCTTCCTCAGCATATCAGACTCTCCCCTACTCTGGAAAGCTTCAAGAGGAACCTCAAGACCCATCTTTTTCAACAAGCCTACAACCTACAATAACCCTCAGTCCAGTACACAACTGCGCAACCAGCTCTGTCCTCACCTATTGTACCATCACCCATTCCCTGTAGACTGTGAGCCCTCGTGGGCAGGGTCCTCTCTCCTCCTATACCAGTCTGTTTTGTACTGTTAATGATTGTTGTACGTATACCCTCTTTCACTTGTAAAGTGCCATTGAATAAATGGCGCTATAATAATAAATAATAATAATAACCCCTTTTAAAGAAGCACTCCCATTCATTTTTTTCTCTTCATTAAATTTGTGTGTTCATTAAATCTGTGCATGTAGTGTATTGTGAGTGAATTAAAATACTCACCTACTGCTGCTTTCACCAGGATCTGGAGCCTTTCTTCTATTGTTAGTAACGTCAGTAGCTGGCTCACTCTATGCTCTATTGGTGACTAATGTAAGTCTACGGGGCCTCATTTTGGCACTACATAGGCTTTCCTTGCATAAACCAATTCCAGATCACACAGATCATAGTGTCTGAAGAGGAGCAGAACAGCACTGGATACTGGAGAAAGTGGTGGTAGATGTGTTTAACCAATTGTAGAAAGAAAGCCAGCACACTGTAAAATGGCATTGTGCTCGAGGAAAGGACTAAGTCCCCAATAATATAGAGAATAACTTTAGCACCAAATAAGACCAATTATATTCATAAATGCTGCAAAAAGTAAAATTGTTTTATTCCAATTCAGCACCACAAAAATATCCAATCTGACAATTTGACCTTGTCTAGGTCTTTGTCAAGGATATCTGCGTATCATGGGCCAGGCTGTAGAAATGTCCAGAATTGGTGCTGGGTGGGGTATGACTGCGTATGCTGCAGGGGATCCACCCATGTATGTAGCATGTGGTGCCGAATTGGAATAAAACAATTTAATTTTTTGCAGCATTTATGAATCTAATTGGTCTTATTTGGTGCTGAGGTTTTTCTCTATATAGATGGCTATAACATTACTGTATACATATTTCTACAATATACATACATTACAAATTTAAAAATACAGCATTCATACAGGTAGCGCATACACAACATTCTGCATTCATTAATAAGGTGTGCATTCATGTAATCACATTCAGTATATAAATTATATTTTGCATACATACAATATAAATACATGATGTATATTTTCCATACATAGACATGCAGTATACAGTACATACCTACATATACATGAAGTATTAATGTATGCTCAACATATGTATCATATAGATAAAGACTATTTACAATTGTACACATATGTGAAATATACATACATATATAAACATGTAATGTGCACACCACATCCAGATTACACACATACTCCATACACTGTATATACTCATACAATGGACTTATAAATACAGTGATATGCAAACAGTTAGCAGAACCACAAGCTCATGAAGAGTCCGTCAGTGCCACCTCTAGAAAAGATATGCTGTTGATTTTAATGTGGCCGTAATGCTCCACGTTAAGAGGAGTAACAGGAAAATAATCCCTTTTTAAATTTACTTGACCTCATAGAGGAAATCATTTGATGGTTACTTAGCCCCTGCAGTGCTTTATTACACACGTTTGCGATTATCTGAGTAAGCTTATTAAATTGCAGGATTTCAAACCCAGATCTTACATAAATCCCGCTACAAAAGAGGATCGCAGATGAAGTTGAGAACATAATATGCACTTACCTACAAAACCAAAGGAAAATGTTTTTATTGTGAATTGGATCTCGTAAAATATATAGCAACCGTTACATTAAAATATAAAATTACCTATCGCAGAATATATGGTGTTTAAAGGGCTGTAAAAACAGAAACTATCCCTTTAGATCAAGAAATAAAAAACTATTTATTGTGGATGGGAGCTAAGGATTTTTAGATCCAGGGGAAATCATCAGGCTTTATGTTTTGTTGTACTGAAAAAAATACCCACAACAGTATGAAAAATTCAGGGGCTAGACAGTGAAAAAGGCAGTGAAGGAAGAAGCACACCACGGCTCGCTGTCATCTGCCACGAAGGAGCACTTAACCCCTTCACGACCGGCCGATTTTTCGCTTTCCGTTTTTTTTTTCGCCATTCTTTTTCTGAGAGACGTAACTTTTTTATTTTTCAGTCAATATGGTCATGTGAGGGCTCATTTTTTGCGGAACGAGCTGTACTTTTAAATGAAACCATCAGTTTTACCATATTGTGTACTAGAAAATGGCAAAAAAATTCCAAATGCTGAAAAATTGCAAAAAAAGTGCAATAGAACTATGGTTTTTGAGATATTTTATTCACTGTGTTCACTATATGGTAAAACTGATGTATGGGTGTGATGCCTCAGGTCAGTGCGAGTTCGTAGACACCAAACCTGTATAGGTTTACTTTTATATAAGGGGTTAAAAAAAAATCGGAAGTTTGTCCGAAAAAAGTGGCGCACGTTTTACGCCATATTCCGTGACCCGTAGCGTTCTCATTTTTTGGGATCTTAGGCTCAATGACGGCTTATTTTTTGCGTCTCGAGCTGACGTTTTTAACGGTACCATTTTTGCGCAGATGCTACGTTTTGATTGCCTCTTATTGCATTTTGCGCAAAAGTTGTGGCGACAAAAAAAAGTCGTTTTGGCGTTTGGAATTTTTTTGCCGCTACGCCGTTTACTGATCAGATTAATTGATTTTATATTTTGATAGATCGGGCGTTTCTGAACGCGGCGATACCAAATGTGTGTATATTTTTTATTTTTTTAACCCTTTAATTTTCAATGGGGCGAATGGGGGGTGATTTGAACTTTTAGGTTTTTTTGTTTTTTTTTAATTTTTTAAAACTTATTTTTTAACTTTTTTTTTTTATTTTACTAGTCCCCCTAGGGGGCTATTGCGATCAGCATTCCGATCGCTCTGCAGTATCTGCTGATCACAGCTGGAAGGCTGTAAACAGCAGATACGCTGTCTTTCTCTTTTGCTGTGCCCCGGGCACAGCGAAAGTGAAACCAAGTCAGGTGTAGTACAGGAGTCATCACATGACCCTGTGCTACCATGACAACTATCGGGAGTCACGTGATTGCGTCACGTCACTTCCGGTATCGGGCGGTAAGGTAAATATTACCGCAATCGCGCTTATAATGGCGCTGTCATGTATTGACAGCGCCATATAAGGGGTTAATCGGCACGAGCAGATAACGATTCTGCTCGTGCCTAGCAGGCACACATCTCAGCTGTGAAAATCAGCTGAGATGTGTGCCGATCGCGGCATGCTGCCGCCGGAGGACCGCGGGCAGTAACATTATGTCATTTAGGACGTAATTTTACGGCCCGCGGTCGTTAAGGAGTTAACATAGAAAATGTAGAAAGAAGAAACCTTAGAAAATCTTTGCATCAAAATATACTTTATATCAAATAGAAACTTTTCATCATCACACACATCAAATACTGTGATGGCAAATAAAAAATTGCATTGACCAACTAATCAAATCATGCTAATTCCATGTAATACAACAATATATACCATCCTAAGCTTCTACCAGATACTGTTCAGTATTAGGCTAGCCATAAACTTGCAATCACTTTTGGCCGACCACTATCTTTGTCTACTTACTCATATGCATGAATCTTTGGCTTAGCCCTTATTTCCCATGATACATAAAGGTTACGCGTTTGCACTCAAACTCCTTAACCCTTATTTTCCCCCGTCGCCATTCAGTGGAAACTTTCGACAATACACCTTTTGTTTGATCCCTTTAGCCCTATGCCTTAAATTTGCATAAATAAACTGGTATAACTATGGACCCCTTAATTTCTTTGGAATCATGACGTATAAATATTAAGATGGAGCTCTTTTTGCAGTTGTTGCAATGTTAAAGTCTACTTAAAGCTTAGAAAACATTTTGTAGTTGTTCAAATAAGTCTAAAATAAAAAATTGAGAATTTACCCTTAATTACCCATCCACTGTGGGCTTTTCTTATCTAGTCTTATTTAATCTACAAACAATAAATTGGGTTGTTTTAAGGGAACCTGTCATGTCTAATAATCACCCAGAACCATGAGCAGTTCTAGAATATTGCTAATCCCTGCCTAACTGTCCCTGTATACAGTTGCATAGATAAAGGGATAAAAAGTATTTATAAATATCTTTTATCTTATACTAATGAGCACAGTGACTAGTCCCAAGGGTGTTACATCCTCAGACAAGCCGCCCTCTTAGCATGTTAGCACACCCACATGCTAATACTATTGAATTCAGCATCACCAACGGTGACGCGCGTACCTGTATTTGCTGCGACCACGTTTCTGAAAACCGAGCACTTCCGGTCATGCGCAGTATAAAGCCAGGTGTATGCGTCCCTGCTTCAGAGAGGTCTACTGCACGTGACTGGAAGTGTCGGGGGATTCAGAAGCACGGTCCCAGTGAACACAGGTACATGCGAGACAGCTGGTGATGCTGCATTGAATAGTATGTTAGTACGCCCCTGTGGGTGTGCTAACATGCTAAGGCTATGTGCCCACGCTGCGGATTTACCGCGGATTTTGCCGCGGATTTGCCGAAAATCTGCAGCAGCAGCACTTCCAAGCCATTTCAATGGCATTTTGGAAATGCTGTGCCCATGCTGCGGATTTTTCCGCTGCGGATTTGCCGCAGATTTTGATCCGGAAAAATCTGCAGCATGTCAATTGTTTGGTGCAG
Organism: Anomaloglossus baeobatrachus; assembly: GCF_048569485.1. NCBI lineage: Eukaryota > Metazoa > Chordata > Amphibia > Anura > Aromobatidae > Anomaloglossus > Anomaloglossus baeobatrachus. The sequence goes on from NC_134354.1 coordinate 467,644,138, forward strand.
ATTTGGTGCGGATTTTTGGCTTTGAATGGGGAAAAAAAAAAAAAAAAATCCGCATCAAAATCCGCGGCAAATCCGCGGTAAATCCGCGGCAAATCCGCGGCAAATCCGTGGGTGCGGATTTGCCGCGAAAGTCGCGGATTTTCAGGCAGAAAAATCCGCAGGTACATTCTACCGTGGACACATAGCCTAAGAGGGCGACTAGTCGGGAGATATAATGTGCTTGGAACTAGTCCCTGCGCTCATTAGCATATAATATAAAATCTTTAGAAAAACTTTTTCTAAAGATCTTTTTATCTATGCTAGTGAATACAGGGACAGTTAGGCAGGGATTAGTAATATGCAACCTGAATTGCTCGTGGTTCTGGGTGCATATTGCACCTGACAGGTTCACTTAAAGTGATTATCAGATGACTACAAAATCTGACTACACATAAGGTTTGTTCGTGGTCTGTAACCATAGAGACACCGATGTGTACTAGAGCTGTGTACACAAAAGAATAGTACATATGTAATTAAGACTATTTACATTTTTTTATTAGATGTAGAGGTTTTGGATGAATTATAAAAGTTGTTGCAAATGTGTACATATCCTTCAACTTTGGTTTCTAAATTATTCCCATCTTACGTGTTCAAACTTCACTGACGCAGCCGGTCTATTGTTACATGACGTCTATAGAATCATTGTGGTAAAACAAACAAGATACAATGATGTATAGCTATGGTAAGTAAGAGAAAAGGATGTCAGATTTATCTCTATCACGGTTGCTGCATTATTTATTGTCCCTGACAAAGCATGGCAATCATTTCCTTAAATAAAATAACACAGCCTGGTTGCAAACGCCAATATAAATCTTATGAAGTGCAACATCAATTAACCTGGTGGCATAAGGGAAATAAGATTCTTGTGAAAGCACTTATTGATGGCTTTGGGTTGAGTACATCTTGGTTGCCTCCTTGTACCCATAATGCATTTCCAATAGAAACATAATGAAGTGATTTTTGATTTTTCACTAGAGGCTCTACACAGTAAAACTCCAATGGCAAATAAATGGAAACCTCAGAGCATTAAACACTTAGAACATTACGATATTGAAATTCTAATTAGGAATCCAAGTAAAGGTTTCTTGTAGAAAGTTATGGTTGAAATCTATGGATCACAGAACTAAGCAAATATTTTTGTTTAGAAATTTAAAAAGGGCCTGTCAGTTCTGATACATCTATTTTATCAAAAACTTGTATTTAGAATTCGATCACACTGGAATATTAAAAATCAGTCCGACTTTCATCCAGAAATCCATTTGGTGAAATCCGTTTGGTATTCCATATGTAATGACAGTGCTATGCGAGTACGCAATTTTTTTTCTCGTCTAGCATCCATATGCCATTCATATGCAATGAGATTTTTTTCTCAGCAGCTATTAATCACCATATATTTAGGGGACCTTTTACAGTGTTCTATTCAACAGAATGTATCTGTAAAAATTAGACAGTATAAGGATGATGCGTGTCACTTCTGATTGTTTTCTCGCACCCAGTGACTTGCAGTTATGAAAACTCACGTATTTTCAGGAGCAGTTAAACAGGAATAACAACATACATAATTCTGATGAATACAAGTGTTTAATAAAACTCATGTCAGGGAGAATGTCAGGTTCTCATTACTCATAAAAAAAAAATCAATAATTCCATTTTGGAATAGTGGAAACAAATTTGTAAACTTTAAGGCTATGTGCCCACGCTGCGGATTTACCGCGGATTTTGCCGCGGATTTGCCGCGGATTTGCCGCGGATTTGCCGAAAATCTGCAGCAGCAGCACTTCCAAGCCATTTCAATGGCATTTTGGAAATGCTGTGCCCATGCTGCGGATTTTTCCGCTGCGGATTTGCCGCGGATTTTGATCCGGAAAAATCTGCAGCATGTCAATTGTTTGGTGCAGATTTGGTGCGGATTTTTGGCTTTGAATGGGGAAAAAAAAAAAAAAAATCTGCATCAAAATCCGCGGCAAATCCGCGGTAAATCCGCGGCAAATCCACGGCAAATCCGCGGGTGCGGATTTGCCGCGAAAGTCGCGGATTTTCAGGCAGAAAAATCCGCAGGTACATTCTACCGTGGACACATAGCCTAAAGTGATTATCAGATGACTACAAAATCTGACTACACATAAGGTTTGTTCGTGGTCTGTAACCATAGAGACACCGATGTGTACTAGAGCTGTGTACACAAAAGAATAGTACATATGTAATTAAGACTATTTACATTTTTTTATTAGATGTATAGGTTTTGGATGAATTATAAAAGTTGTTGCAAATGTGTACATATCCTTCAACTTTGGTTTCTAAATTATTCCCATCTTACGTGTTCAAACTTCACTGACGCAGCCGGTCTATTGTTACATGACGTCTATAGAATCATTGTGGTAAAACAAACAAGATACAATGATGTATAGGTATGGTAAGTAAGAGAACAGGATGTCAGATTTATCTCTATCACGGTTGCTGCATTATTTATTGTCCCTGACAAAGCATGGCAATCATTTCCTTAAATAAAATAACACAGCCTGGTTGCAAACGCCAATATAAATCTTATGAAGTGCAACATCAATTAACCTGGTGGCATAAGGGAAATAAGATTCTTGTGAAAGCACTTATTGATGGCTTTGGGTTGAGTACATCTTGGTTGCCTCCTTGTACCCATAATGCATTTCCAATAGAAACATAATGAAGTGATTTTTGATTTTTCACTAGAGGCTCTACACAGTAAAACTCCAATGGCAAATAAATGGAAACCTCAGAGCATTAAACACTTAGAACATTACGATATTGAAATTCTAATTAGGAATCCAAGTAAAGGTTTCTTGTAGAAAGTTATGGTTGAAATCTATGGATCACAGAACTAAGCAAATATTTTTGTTTAGAAATTTAAAAAGGGCCTGCCAGTTCTGATACATCTATTTTATCAAAAACTTGTATTTAGAATTCGATCACACTGGAATATTAAAAATCAGTCCGACTTTCATCCAGAAATCCATTTGGTGAAATCCGTTTGGTATTCCATATGTAATGACAGTGCTATGCGAGTACGCAATTTTTTTTCTCGTCTAGCATCCATATGCCATTCATATGCAATGAGATTTTTTTCTCAGCAGCTATTAATCACCATATATTTAGGGGACCTTTTACAGTGTTCTATTCAACAGAATGTATCTGTAAAAATTAGACAGTATAAGGATGATGCGTGTCACTTCTGATTGTTTTCTCGCACCCAGTGACTTGCAGTTATGAAAACTCACGTATTTTCAGGAGCAGTTAAACAGGAATAACAACATACATAATTCTGATGAATACAAGTGTTTAATAAAACTCATGTCAGGGAGAATGTCAGGTTCTCATTACTCATAAAAAAAAAATCAATAATTCCATTTTGGAATAGTGGAAACAAATTTGTAAACTTTAAGGCTATGTGCCCACGCTGCGGATTTACCGCGGATTTTGCCGCGGATTTGCCGCGGATTTGCCGAAAATCTGCAGCAGCAGCACTTCCAAGCCATTTCAATGGCATTTTGGAAATGCTGTGCCCATGCTGCGGATTTTTCCGCTGCGGATTTGCCGCGGATTTTGATCCGGAAAAATCTGCAGCATGTCAATTGTTTGGTGCAGATTTGGTGCGGATTTTTGGCTTTGAATGGGGAAAAAAAAAAAAAAAAATCTGCATCAAAATCCGTGGCAAATCCGCGGTAAATCCGCGGCAAATCCGCGGCAAATCCGCGGGTGCGGATTTGCCGCGAAAGTCGCGGATTTTCAGGCAGAAAAATCCGCAGGTACATTCTACCGTGGACACATAGCCTAAGGGAGCTCACTCTCAAAGACAACTAGTGTCCATTTGTAACATAATGGCATCTGGAAATCACACATGGGGAGCCAGAACAAGCCACATTCAGATCTTTGATAAAGCACATCCATGAATTTCATGTACAGATTTATATTTGAGAAGTTAGAAAGCCCCACCAAACTCCATTCCATGTCTTGAAGTAGAAATGAGTGGACTGATCCACAAAGCATCAACTTTAAGTCAAACGTCCTCAAATTCACAGGTCTCTGAGAACTCAAACACTTTGTGTTTTGATTTTCAAGGCTTGCAAAAATAAAACTAAATGCCTTACATTATTTCAAACACTGTTAATGATGTCAGGCATGGCCGCACAGGTTTTCCCATAATGTCTTGCAGCTATCACATCACGTGGTCTAGTGCAGCCAATCAGGGTGAACTATCACAGCCACTATAAAAGATGAGGGCCAAGCAGCATTATTTTAGGATCTTACATTATAAGGTTTGGCAGTCAGAGCACACAGCTTAATGTTTATAGGGATATAAAAATGCCTAAATATGTTTGAGGTGTACTAATGGCCTTCTGAAGCAGACTGAAAATGGAAGTGATAGTCGGTCTGTATATCATCCAAAAATGCAAGTGATATAGGATGCTCATACATAGTCAATGTGACTGCTAATATGTTATATATTTCAACATTAGTAAATCAACATTTTTAAATTTTCACACAATGCAAACAAGGCATGCAATTTAATACACTTTTGTCCTAATTTGACTACTAAAGAAAAATCCTGAAACCAAGTCTTGTGTATCATTGAAATTGTTAATATATATATAAAGAAAAATCTCTACAATCCAGACATTTAAACACAACCAACTGTCTACTTCACAAAGTGTGTTTTTTGTACATTTGTATTTGTGTATTTCCTTCTGGCAGTAATCCTATATTAGACCTGTACATATCACCAACACACCAATGCTGGATACCGTCTGGTTTTCCCTAGTCATATAAGTTGAGGTCACTTTAACTTTAATAAGGCTCTGATTAGGTTAAAGCATTCAATGGGGATTTAGCATATGCCTAGGAGACGTCAGGGTATTATATACATCATTCCTGGCAAGTATACACTTTGTAGCATTGTAGCATCTGGGTAATTGTTTTAGTAAAATGAAACAAAAATTCTTATTTTCTATGAGTCCTAGGTGAACCTTAAAAATTAAAAAAAAAACCTTATACTCACCTTACCAATGACCTCTCCAGCCCCTCCGTTCCACACCATCCCCTATCTGAGCCTCTTCTTATAATTATTGCGATCAAGAAATCTTCATAATAGGCTGGGTCTGCCATTCATGATGTGGCTGAGGATGTCTCTGTGCATGCACCTTCAAGGTCATAGCATATGTGTTGATTTCATGATGTCATGTCTTTATGTGCGCTTGCTCAGAAACGCAAGGATTCCAGGGATTCAGCACTCACAATAGTGATAACAAGATGTGCCAAGAAGCAAATGGGTGATGGTGAGAAGGGGTGACTATAAGGATTTTTATTTTTACATCTAAGGTTAATAATGCTTTGGAGTCTGGAGAGACCTCACAACAATATAAGGGATATTAAATTTGCGGAGGAGCACTCTTAATCAAATCCAATTTCCAAGGAAAATCTGTGAGAAAAGACGAATCTAAATCTTGCCTGATCCACTCATCTTTAAAGGGGTTGTCCGGTCTAAATTGAGATGTGTGTAAAGCAAGGCTGCACCCATGTAGTCAGATTCTGGGCGGGAATATAAATATTGCATACTTGAGGCCACTGGAGACTTGTCAATTTAGACTGGGCAATCCTTTTAATAGCAGCTAAATAGTACATACTGTTCCCTATGTCAGGAAGTGGTTAATACAGTTTAATATTGTACGTTTGGCAGACTTTTGCTTATTTAATGTCCTTTCCAAAGAAAACAAACTAAACTGACAGACTATTTATTGTGTATGTTACTTTTCAGGGATAATATTCCCACCATATAGCTTAGAACACACCGCCGTTGTCATCCTTCAGATGATATTGCTATTAGAACAAACACATTTTGTTACAGTTAAATAAATGTCCTTTCAGCTATTTGTCATCATTCAGGCTTTGTAGCGCACCTTTTTTACATACGGCGATGTGTTTTTGTATCCTACTAGTGTTGGAAATTAGAGCTAAGCGTTGTTTATTCAGGCTTTCACTTAGTGGGGTTTTGTTTGGTTTGGGCTGCAAGCTGGTTGATATTACGTGAAATGAGATTTCTGGAAAAGCGTTCAGGAAAGAGAAAAACATGTATACAACTGATTTTTCTTGGCAACTCCAGCCTCTGCGGGATAGAAGTATGATATTATTTACATCCCATATGTATGTGTTGAAACAGAGCTTGCTGACATTTTCTTGGCATACCACCTTGCTCAGAGGCCCAGTTATGACCCTACATTTTATAAGTATTGCTTAGACGTGGAGGGCTATGAGTTATATAGTGAAGCAGTCCTAAGCAAGCCTCACTTAGCACAATGTCATATTTCAGTAATCACACGCGGCTTTGATTGCCACCTTTCCCTGGAAGAAAATGCTGGTCTTTTTCTCTGCCATGTCTTTCTATATTATTAGCAACCTTGCTGCCAAGTTCCTTTTACCAGCAAAGCTGATAATATAGCAACCACATAAATTTCTAGGCGCAGAAATACACGAAATTGACAACAGGCATTGGATATCTGTAGGGCTTATGATGTGTAATTCAGTGTAATAATATATTTTTAATATGTTTAGGTAATATTCACGGTAAAGTGGGCTTTACACGCTACAATATATCTAACGAGATGTCAGCGGGGTCACGTCGTAAGTGACACACATCCAGCATCGTTAGTGACGTCGTTGCGTGTGACACCCACGTGCGACCCTGATTGTTCGCAAAAACGTTGATCGCATGCACGTCGTTCATTTTCTAAATATTGTTCGTTTTGTTGAGCGAAACTGGTATATTGATACGTGTGACACCCTACCAACGATGAGCCGCATCGTTCTTATGTACGTCATATGCGACGCGGGCGTATCTCTACACATCATGCCTCATGCCCACCGCTATGATTGGTGGTACTAACTGCGTAATGAATTGTCCTTTGTGCTTTATAAGGCGTATGCAACTCGTGTAATTTTAATCATTCATCCCTGTCTGCGTTGTTTGCGCAACAACTCTGCCGCAGACGAAGCCTTTTATAGTTTAGACGTCCAAACTCAAAAAGCAGGTGAACAGAAATCTTTAAATTAATGACGTATGTGCGTGGGTAGGGCGAGGCTTTACACACGCAAGGGTGTAAACTATGTGCAAAGCTACGCCTCTTTCATTCCCGGAAACGGTGAGTAATATGCTGGTGTCATCGTAAACACGATCTCCTAGATCTAACGAGATATTGATCGATGTGGCATCATTTAGAATATGCACGTGTGACGGCTCCGAGACGACCTATGTACAATCTCTGCAGATCCCATATACGACCTGGTTGCATCGATTACGAAATCGCATTTGAAATCGTAGCATGTAAAGCAGCCTTAAGTCTTAGTGATTTAAAGTATATAACTTTAAATATCCTATGTAGAAACATACCCACTTTTTTGTTTTCTGGACAAGGAAAGAATGCATTATTTACAATGAACTAATTCACATTCTTCAAAAAAAAAAAAATGTTATATACTGACGCAACTAAGAGAAGGAATATGTCCAAGTAAATTGGTTATTTCCTGCTTCTTGAGTTATTATTAGTAATGAGCGAGCACTAAAATGCTCAAGTGGTTGGTACTCGAATTGAGCAGGTTGGATGTACGGACGGGCTCAACTCGAGTAATGAGTATAATGTAAGTCAACGGTAAACTTGAACATTTTTCTGAAAGAGCCTAACAGGAGAGTCAGGGAGAGAGAGAGTGATAGAGAAGACGAGCATGTTAAGCATTTGCAAGATAGTTTACTGAGTTTTGCAGACATGGCATTAGAAATCAATCGCAGATGGATGCTGCCCCATAGTTCTGCACTGGTGCAAGTACAATCCTATGTTTTATTGGATTGCACTTGGCTATGTTAGTTGCAACTGGAACCGAGCCCTTACTGAAGGTGTCGGTGGTGAGTGCAGCTTCCCTTGCTCTCTTCTGAATTTTGTTAATCTTTAACTAGTATCAAGTTGAGCACAGCAGGACATCCCTATCATAATCTAGATATTTTTGGTCTGATCTTATTTTTTCCTTGTAACATGGTGTAGCGGCAGTGCCAGCATTTTTCACTTTGGTCCTTGTACTCTAAAATAATATCAAGAAAAAGTAGAGCTCATCTGACAAAAAAAGTCCTCTTAGAAATATATCAATGGGGAAAATAAACATTTTGGTTCTCAAAGTACATAAATGTGCATGTCAATTTTACTGAAGAGTGCACTGAACATTGTAAAAATTTTTAGAAAAAATAGCTAAATTATTTTTCCACCTCATTTATTATATAATATATTTTTTTCAGTAAAAGTTATAATAAAATGAATGTTGTTATTCAAAACTATAACCAATTCCATAAAAAAATCAAGCTCTCATTTGGCTATGTTGATGGGAAAAAAGTTAAAGGGAGCTTGTCACCTGGCTGAAGCTGACTAAACTATGGCCAGCTTTTTCCAGCACTGCTGATGGTGATTGAAAGGTCTCTCCTAGACTGTGTAAGGCCTCTTTCACACGTACATGGAAAACACACACATTTTTCATGGACTTTTTGATGGTGCGCATGGCCCTCTATGTGCCATAATTTTGGCACATGTGAGTTCTGTGTGTGCTATCCCCCTTTACTCCTCTTTGGTCAGCCCTCATCTGGAATATTGTGTCCAGTTCTGAGCACCACATTTTAAAAATGACATCAACAAACTGGAGCAAGTTCAGAGAAGAGTGACCAGAATGGTGACTGGTCTGCAAACCATGTCCTATGAGGAACGGTTACAGGATTTAGGATTGTTTAGCTTGCAAAAGAGAAGACTGAGAGGAGACTTAATAGCTGTCTACAAATATCTTAAAGGCTGTCACACTGTAGAGGGATCAGTTTTATTCTCATTTTCACAAGGAAAGACTAGAAGCAATGGGATGACACTGATAGGGAGGAGACACAGATTAGATATTAGATAAAACTTTTTGACAGTGAGGGTGATCAATGAGTGGAACAGGCTGCCGCGAGAGGTTGTGAGTTCTCCTTCAATGGAAGTCTTTAAAACGAGGTTGGACGGACATCTGTCTGGGATGATTTAGTGAATCCTGCTTTGAGCAGGGGGTTGGACTAGATGACCCAGGAGGTCCATTCCAACTCTAATATTCTATAATAGCACACGGAGATCAGGAACTTTTTACTCACCTGTCCCCGGTACTTCTGTCCGGGGTGCTGATGTCTCCAGCGGTGTGGTCACACGCATCCAGATCCGCGGTGCAATGAATATGCAATGAGCATATTGAGCAGGCCTTGAAGCAAATGACAGCAGGACAGAAGACAGCAGGACTGGAGACAGGTTAGTATAGAAATTCATTTTATTTCAAAGACATGTGTTTTCTCCAGTGCGTGTCACACGGATCGCATCACTGTGTGGTCCATATGAATTCAGTGCTGCCAGAGAAAAACTGAATTGTCTGCGTGGAACATACTGACACGCATACCACAAACACACATCCGTGAGAAATCACTGATGTGTGTGCAGACCCATTGATTTTAATGGGTCTGCGCATATCCGTGATTCCAGTATGTATGAAAATGGCATCATACTGACCAGAATCACTAACATGTAAAGTGGGACTAAGTGAAAAGGAAAAAAATAAAGAAAAAAAAAATGGTTGTGTTGCAAAGAGGCAAACTTGAGACTTAAAATTTAAGAATTATTGCATGATGGAAATTTACTAAAAATGTGGTGTTGCATATCTATGTATTTATCTAAATATATTATCAATCTAGACAGATACTGACTCTCCAAATATGACTGCTGGTTATCAAACTTTTATGCAGTCCAAAGAACCATTGTAAACGTGATCGGTATTGACATATTATTGATTTCATAAAATCACTGGTGTGTTTCCATTTCTCTCACAAATTGTATTGCTTTTTAATTATGCACTTTAAAATGCGGCTGATTTGACAATAAATGAATCCGTTTAATGAGATGTAAAATGTGTAAATCCTTGGTTGTCTAGATTATTTTCCATAAAGCAATCTTGATGACTTGCTCTAGTTGCATAGACATGCAGTACCTTATGCATCATTTTTACAATTTATTCATAGGGAGGCTCCAATTTATGCTGGCTTCAAACTTATTAAGCAGCTGATTGAGGAGAATCTTTAAAGTTGGGTACAAGAGGAACAGCATCTGCTTCCATCAATAAGAATTCAATTGAAGAAAATGCATACTGTAAGCCTCTCCTCATAAAAACATTCATGTTCTCTCGTCTCATACAAAATGTATGGAATTGATAAGGTTTTATAGTATCAAGCTTTTTTGTTATGCACACACAGTATTAACCATGGTGGGAACGACATGTATTGAGTCATGGCTAATCAAAGATGCCAAGGAAAATTTGAGAGCCCCATACAAAAAAGTGCCACTTATAGCATTGGAGTCTCCTCATATGGCATAAGGGTCTTTGACCTCTTTCAAAAACCAGGATACAAATGGGATGGTTATACAGCTTGTACTGCTATTTATATAAGTCTAGGGTCACATAAGTGTATGCGAGACATGACACTCGGCTCAAACATTACTGCGAGTGTGAGCCGAGTGTCATTCTACTGTGATCCATCAAATCACAGGTGCGGAGAAAATAAAGAGATTATTCTCCTCATCTTCTCCGTTGCCTATCTGAGTATATTGGACTAATGTCATCAAAGTGCAGTCCGATGTGTCAAACGTAGGGATGAGTGAACACTAAATATCTGGGTTCAGGTTATTCGTACCAAATACCCAGTACTATTACAGTATTCGTTATGAATAGCGAAGCTAATCCAAGTCAATGGGAAACCCAAGCATTTTTCTTGAAGATTTCCCACAAAAATGTTCGGGTTTCCCATTGACTTGCATTAGGTTCGTTATTCATGGAATAGTACTAAATATTCAGTACAAATAATCTGAACCCAGATATACCAATCACACTCACCCAGACTTGTGGCATGATGGCTCAGTGGTTAGCATTGCAGTCTTGCAGCATTAGGGTATTGGGTTCAAATCTCTCCCTAAGGCCTGCGACACACATCCGTGCTGCCGGCACGTGTTTGTCATTTTTTACACGTACCGGCGGCACGGAGACACGTTAACCAATGCTACCCTATTGTAGCAGGCACACACACGTAAAACCACACGGAACGTGTGTCCGTGTGCGTTTGTACGTGTGTGCGTTTTTCAAAGCGCTGACATGTCAGTGATTTCTCCCGCAGCACGGGTGTCACACGGCCCGCACCCGTACCACACGGGTGTAGTGTGGATGCGGTCCCGTGTGACACGCGCCGGAGAAAACACACATGTCAGTGAAAAAAAAACAAAACATTAACTCACCTTCTCCAGCCCTCCTGTCTCTGCCGCTGCTGCCTCTTGCTGCCGACCGCCGCTCATTATTCTCATTTAATATTCACTTCACTGCGGCCGGCAGCAGCAGCAGCGGGGAGACGGGAGGGCTGGAGACCGAAGATCAGCACCACAGACAGCAGCGCGGACAGCAGGAAGGACCAGGTGAGTATGATAATTACCGGTTCTACGTGTGCTATCGCGGATAGCACACGTAGAACACATGTGTCACGCACGTACCAGAGACACGTACTTACCTGCACGCAATACGCAGGGAAAATACGTGTCTCTCGGCACGTGCGTGATTTTCACGTGAGTGTGGCAGAAGCCTAAAGCATATTACATGCATGGTCAGCCATTATACAAATACTCACCACCTCCAAAAAGTTAGACCCCGAATAATGGAGCATCCATTACATGTCTCATGGAGAAGGAATAAATATTTATTGTGGAATCATGCTAAACTGGTTGGTTACAGTAAAATTAATTAATAATAACATTCTCTTAACCCTTTGGAAACACGGTCTTTTTTATTTTTGTACTTTGTTTTTTTCCCCTCATCTTTGAACTGAGTTTTTTTCTAGTGGCATAGACAAAACAGGGCTTGTTTTTTTTTACTTAAAAGCTGTAGTATTGACAGACAAGGTTCACTTGACATAATTTATTGAAAAATGGAGAAAAAAAAATCCAAGTGAAAAAAGATATTCTGACATTGTATTTTGGACTTTTTTTAATGATATTTATTTGTGCCAAAAATTACATGTTAATTTGACTCTCCAGGTTAATAGAATTCTAGTGATACCATTTTTATTTTTTATTTTAGAAGCTTTAAAAAAAAATATTGCCCTTTGTAAAAAATACTGGTCTGTGTTGTTAATAATAAGCATTAATTTATTTGTTTTCTATCGATGCAGCTGTATAAGGACTTGCTAGCTGTAATTTTTGTTTATCCCATGTTTTTACATATGAGAACTTAATTGTATTTTAGTATAATTTTATACTTTTATGCTTCAGACCTATATGTACACAGTACTACATGCTAGGTTTTATGCTTTTTGTTTGTTTTTATCTAATTATTTTATCTTTCACCCCTTCACGACCGGCCGATTTTTCGCTTTCCGTTTTTTTTTTCGCCATTCTTTTTCTGAGAGACGTAACTTTTTTATTTTTAAGTCAATATTGTCATGTGAGGGCTCATTTTTTGCAGAACAAGCTGTACTTTTAAATGAAATCATCAGATTTACCATATAGTGTACTGGAAAATGGCAAAAAAATTCCAAATGCAGAAAAATTGCAAAAAAAGTGCGATAACACTATTGTTTTTGAGATATTTTATTCACTGTGTTCAGTATATGGTAAAACTGATGTGTGGGTGTGATGCCTCAGGTCAGTGCGAGTTTGTAGACACTAAACATGTATACGTTTATTTTTATATAAGGGGTTAAAAAAAAAATCGGCGCACGTTTTACGCCATATTCCGTGACCCGTAGCGTTCGCATTTTTTGGGATCTATGGCTCAGTGATAGCTTATTTTTTGTGTCTCGAGCTGACGTTTTTAACGGTACCATTTTTGCGCAGATGCTACGTTTTGATCGCCTCTTATTGCATTTTGCGCAAAAGTTGTGGCGACAAAAAACGTCGTTTTGGCGTTTGGACTTTTTTTGCTGCTACGCCGTATACTGATCAGATTAATTGATTTTATATTTTGATAGATCGGGCGTTTCTGAACGCGGCGATACCAAATGTGTGTATATTTTTTATTTTTTTAACTCTTTATTTTCAATGCGGCGAATGGGGGGTGATTTGAACTTGTAGGTTTTTTTTTTTTTTTTTATTTTTTAAAACTTTTTTTTTAACTTTTTTTTTTATTTTACTAGTCCCCCTAGGGGGCTATTGCGATCAGCAGTCCGATCGCACTGCACTATCTGCTCATCACAGCTATACAGCTGTAAACAGCAGATACGCTCACTTTCTTTTTCACTGTGCCGCTGGCACAGCGAAAGTGAAAGCAATTCATGTGTAGTACAGGAGTCATCACATGACCCTGTGCTACCATGACAACTACCGGAAGTCACGTGATCGCATCACGTGACTTCCGGTATCGGGTGGTAAGTAAAAGTTTACCGCGATCGCGCTTATAATGGCGCTGTCACATATTGACAGCACCATTTAAGGGGTTAAACGGCACGAGCAGATAACGAGTCTGCTCGTGCCTAGCAGGCACACATCTCAGCTGTGAAAATCAGCTGAGATGTGCGCCGATCGCAGCATGCTGCCGGCGGCAGACCGCGGGCAGTAACATTATGACCGTTAGGACGTAATTTTACGGCCCGCGGTCGTTAAGGGGTTAAATGAAAAAGAGAGGAATATTTGGGGTTTTATTAAACTTTTTTTTACTTTTCCCTGTATGTTTTAGTCTCCATAGAGGGACTTCTGATCCTTATTGCAGTATATAGTGAAAAGCATGGTCTCTTATTCCTGTAGCAGGTCTTCACAGGAGTACCAAGATTGTGGTGATAGAGCTTCTAGCAGGACCTTGGCTGCTGTGGCAAAACATCTACACACCATGTTGTAAGGGGTGCAATAAACTTTGGAAATGACTGCATCCCATTTCCAACTTCTCAAAGGGGTTTTCCTTTTTCTGAAAACAACCTGTGCTTGACTCAACCTGTGCTATTGCCTGCAGCGTTGACATCATGTTGACTGTAACCAAGTTGATCTTATACGCTGCTCAGAGTGTCCGAGCTCACTGATTACCTCAGCTGTGTTGATGTGATGTTAGTGCTGCACACTAAGGCTATGTGCGCACGTTGCGTCGTGTCCCTGCAGAAATTTCTGCAGGGATTTGACAGCACATGTGCGCGTCAAATCGCTGCAGAAATACGGCATAATGAATGCAGTATTTCTGCAGAAAAAAATCCGATATCATGCACTATGGCTGCTGCCCACACCATAGACAGAGTGGGAGCTGCATCCAGAACACACAAATAATTGACATGCTGCTTTTATGAACACACGGATTTGGGTCAAAATTTTAGCACCCAAATCGCTGCGTTCATAAAAGCAACGTGCGCACGTATCATGCATAATCTTCATGGATTGTGCAGGGGACGCAGGATGCATGCATTTACGCTGCAGTGCAATACACAGCGTAAATGCATGAAATTTGGCAACGTGCGCATAAGCCCTTACAGATACTGAGAACAGCTGAAGAGACTCTGCACTGGACCCAAGAATGGTAAGTAAAATTTTTCCTTGTTTTGTTTTTAATTTAATCTTTTTACCAACTTCATCTGGAATCAGGCGTTTTGTAAAAATAGAAAAAACCCTTTAAGAACTAGGACACACAGCGAGTAAAACAGTCCGAGTGGAATGCAATAAAAAAATCGAATTCCACCCAGACCCATTTTAGTTTATTGGGCTGTTCCCATCTGAGATTATTTTCTCAGCCCTAATCGGACTAAGAAAACAGTTGCAGCATGCTGCAGATGAAATCCGATATGTTTTCACTCGCACCCATACAAGTCTATGGGTGCGATGAAAACATTGCACTGCACTCGGGTGATACCTGAGTGCAGTGCGATAATCGCATCAGCTGACAATGGAGAAGGGGAATTTAGTCCCTCCCTCTCCTTCGCAGCGCCTGCCTTCTCCGCAGCTGTAATCCAATCTCAGGATCGGATCACAGTGGCATGACACTTGGCTTACACTTGCAGCACAGCGGGAGACGAGAGTCGCATCTGATGTGTGTGGCCCCAGCATAAAATGTCATTGTCTTGACAATGGCGACTGAGAGGTTAAAATGTTGCTTTTGGCTCCAGCTCTGATGGCAGCAAATAATCTCAGATGGCAGCTGTATATCACTGCTGGCAGCTGTGCTGTATAGATCGGACTCAGCTCCTGAGTCCAACTAGTTCAACCTTCTGTAAGGTAATGGTGCACTTCTGCTGGGCATATCATACACAAATTTCCGAAGAGTTAATAAATAGGGATGATCGCATATCACAAGTATTCGGCAATATTCGGCTTTGCAAATATTCGACGCACAATGTAAGTCTATGAGAAGCCCGAATAGTTGCTGTTCGGCAACTATTCGGGTTTCCCATAGACTTATATTGCGCATTGAATATTCGTAAATAGTCGAATAGTGGCGACCTATTCGTCGCATATGGGCGTTTACGAACATTTGAGGTATTTGATCATCCCTATTAATAAAGCAGTAAAATCCCTCTAAGGTGATTATGTATTATGTTCCCTTATACAGAGATATATGGTCTTCGTTTAATACCATACAGACTCATTCGGGTGCTGTACATATGGAGATTTTATCTGCGCATACGTTCTCTGATGGACTAAAGGTACCATCACACTAAGCGACGCTCCAGCGATCCCACCAGCAACCTGACCTGGCAGGGATCGCTGGAGCGTCGCTACACAGGTTGCTGGTGAGCTGTCAAACAGGCAGATCTCACCAGCAACCAGTGGCCAGCCCCCAGCCAGCAGCGACGCGTGGAAGCGATGCTGCGCTTGGTAACTAAGGTAAATATCGGGAAACCAACCCGATATTTACCTTGGTTACAAGTGCACACCGCTTAGCGCTGGCTCCCTGCACTCCTAGCCAGAGTACACATCGGGTTAATTACCCGATGTGTAGTCTGGCTATGTGTGCAGGGAGCAGGGAGCCGGCACTGGCAGCATGAGAGCGGCGGACGCTGGTAACGAAGGTAAATATCGGGTAACCAAGGAAAGGGCTTCTTGGTTACCCGATATTTACATTGTTTACCAGCGTCTGCAGAAGCCGGCTCCTGCTCCCTGCACATTCAGTTGCTCTCTCGCTGTCACACACAGCGATGTGCGCTTCACAGCGGGACAGCAACAACTAAAAAATGGTCCAGGATATTCAGCAACAACAAGCGACCTCACAGCAGGGGCCAGGTTGTTGCTGGATGTCACACACAGCAACATCGCTAGCAACATGGCTGCTACGTCACAAACGTCATGCCTCAGCAGCGATGTTGCTAGCGATGTTGCTTAGTGAGACGTGGCCTTAAGACTTTTCTCTGTATACCTTCATATCATATTGTCCTAATTAGTAGGGTAAAGTGTCAGCTTAAACATTTGTCATGATTGTTTGCATGAGCCTTGGATTGCCTTAAAAAGAGCATTTCATTCAAGACAAGGCCCTTGTTAAATGATAATTTTCATTTAAGGAAGGAGAACTCATTGAGATTCACATCATTTGATAAGTGTGCTGTATTTTTTATGCTCTCTGCAAACTATGGCTAAAACAACAGAACGCACAGTACTTTGTGTAATCAAACAAAACATCCCCCAAGGCTCCAACTGCTTCTGTGAACAAGCTAAAAATGATTTGTTCCATTAACAGCCAGAATGCATTTTAATTTCTAAACAGAAAACCTCACAGAGAGCTTAGAATATTTAATATGTTATAAATCCATTTCTTTATTTGTTTGGGTTCAGGCACTTGCCATCCACATCAAGCATGCTATTTGCTCTCATATTCATTTAATGTTTAGACAGGATATCATTTGGCCTGAAGGAGCCGAGATGATCCCTAGAGAAAATCTTTACACACAAACTGTGGCTGTTCCGTTACAAGAAGTTTTAGACACGCACCGATTGTTAGAGGAACATGAGTGTGTCGTAGCACAGTGATGGTAGCTCTCTAATTGGAGACATCACACATGAAAGTGCTTCGCTGTACGCTCATTATCTTTTTCTAAATAACATTATAATCATGTATTTTCATTGCATTTCATTATCATATTCAGGATTCATTATGCATTGAAATAAAATATGATTTACAGTATGGGGAAAGAGATTGTCTTATCTGAGAGTAGTCTGTTTACTCCGATATTTAACTGTTTTCAATTTCTATTGCTATTTACCATGTTAACAAAACTTTAGTGTCCTCACCACATAAACATGTTGACCTCACTACACAGACATAGAGACATCACTATGTACACATGGTGACATTACTGGTGACATCACTATAGACATGGTGATATCACTACAAAGATATAGTGACATCACCACATAGACATGATGACATCTCCCCAGCCTAAGAATAACAGTCCCCAGCTGTCGAACTTTATCATGGCTGGGTATCAATATTGGGCGGACCGCACACTGTTTTTTTAAATTAATTAATTAAATAATAATAAAAAAAGTTGCATTCGGTTCCTCCTATTTTGATTTACAGCCAAGATAAGCACACAGCTGGGGGCTGAAGCCTGTAGCTGTTGGATTTAACTGTGCCGGGTGTCATAATATGAAGGGACCGTATGCCAAATATTTTCTTTATTTATTTTTACTGTACGATATAGACCTGCAGACAGCGCCAGTGATTGGAACCGTCAGACACACTGTCACACAGGCTTGGGGTGCGTCTGATTGCAACCAATCACAGACCCTGGTGGGTGGGGAAAGCAGTGCATATGCATGAGCCTAATGCGCGGAAGTGATAGGGAGCAGTGTACAGCCGTGTCGGAGCCTCAATAAGTATGAAATGCTTGCTTCATTCCTATTTTCTTTATTTTTCCTTTATTTTTTTTTTTTTCCTGAGTTTCTGGATCCAGATCAACAGCCGGAATCCCAAGTCTGGGTCCGGCACTCTGGTACGTTTGAAACCGCGTGGATCCGGACTTTTACAATCCGGGTCTGCCCATCATTAGTAATGAGTCACCTTTTTATAGGCCATCAGTTGAACAAGCTGATACTATTTTTCACTAATGTGTCAGGATTGTTTTCTAATTACAGCTGCTGTGGACTCTATGGCATTTTGCACCTCTATTTCACCTCATATTCAATACTTTTTCCTATGTCAGTTCTCATTACTACTCATAAGTTAATTTATGGACACCTATGGTTTGATTTCTGTACCTATGTAGTTTGGATGGATTGTTATCAACATTTAGTGAGAAATTCTTTTCAATAGCACCTTTACAAATAAAAATATGTTTGCCCTGAAAATCAGTGATGTGTTCAATACTTATTTCACCTGCTCTATATTTCATGAATAAATTATGGTTCAACTTTAGTTATACCCAAATCAAATATGTAATCAGTCACGATATAGGGTTACAAAAACCACAAAATCACAGTAAATGTTTAGACTTACACATGTCGTTTGCTCAGTGATTCGAGAATGTCATGTAGGTATGGCATTATGTTCAGAATACATCAGTTGAGCAGTAGAGTGATTTACTCTTTCTATAACAAGTAGGACCGTCAACCTTTTATAACACTTAAAACATGAAAAGCCACTCATGTTTTAATGGATGAGGCCAGCGTGTAAACCTAAAGAGAGTATTTTAACAGTAAAACCATTTGCCTAGTGCTCTCTGCTGTTCTTCTCATTTACATATGGGATTTTATGGTTTTATGTTTAAAGAGATCAAACAAAACTTAAATCTTTTCTGACCTTACAGAAATGCAGAACAACACTGAGATAAATGAAAGTCCATGTTGTTCTGGGCAGCTAGGGATTTATAGCATTCAAGAATGCTTGCTCCTCACGGACTGCTGGCAGCACTGCATATAATCATAATAGCAAATGTGCTACCTTATTTAAAATGTGCATAAATCAGAGCACGCATGGGCTTACAGTTCTGTTTTCATAGGTTGTCTACATTCAATATGATGTAGACCCTCTTTAGTTCTGTTGAAATCACCCGTAATTGTAATACAGTGTGTATGACACTGCCTGTCTTGGAACTGGTATTAAAAAGCTATTAGAGGAGTTGGAAGAATGATATCGTTGTTCTAAGCTAAGCTGAATTTCTAATGAATTGAACCATGTTCGCTCCTTCGTCCTTTTTATATCCTTTTTTATTGAGTGTGAAGTTGTTCATTTTAATCTTAAGACTTTTATTAATCAGTATTAAACTACATTACATTTTTTAACTTCTCGCATTTTCCAGTTTGTAAGACTCACTTTTATTCCCCCAAACCGCATATGGCTTGTTGGGGCGGCAGTGGTGGCACAGGGTCAGTGATACTGCGGGCTCATGGGGTATTAAGCCAAGGGGTATTAATAGCCAGCGGCGTAACTACCGTGGTTGCAGGGGTTGCTATTGCGACCGGGCCTGGCATGTTAGGAGCCCAGCGGCCACCCTGCAGATCAGCAGCCAGCTCCTTTCTGTGAGAGAGGAGCTGCACTGATCTGTCACAGACCACGCGGCCGCTATCTGACCTGGTGTCGCCACCGCTGACACCGGGCCTTCTTGCCCGGTGTCAGTGGCGGCGGCACCAAGCCCCCCTCCCCCGTCATCACGCACACCAATTATAAAGTTTGGAGCGGCCTGTGCCGCTCCATGCTTCATCATTTTCCCCTGTGCCTGCGGTGACGTCAGACCCTGTGCGACTGCTGTGCTGAGGCATGCAGAGCACAGAGCGCAGGATAGGAGGATTCTGAATGGAGCATTGGGGGAACAAGGAGAGAGGTGAGTACTTTTTTTTTTTTTTAAATCAGTGGCTACACGGTGGTCAGAGGCCTGGTGGGGGCTGCATTATACACAGGGAGGCCTGGTGGGGGCTGCATAATACACATGGAAGCCTGGTGGATGTTTCATTATACACAGGGAGGCCTGGTAGGGGCTGCATTATACAGAGGAAGGCCTGGTGGGGGCTGCATTATACACAGGAAGGCCTGGTGGGGGCTACATTATACACATGGAGGCCTGGTGTGGGCTGCATTATACACATGGAGGTCTGGTGGAGGCTACATTATACACATGGAGGCCTAGTGGGAGCTGCATTAAATACATGGAGGCCTGGTGGGGGCTGCATTATACACATGGAGGCCTGGTAAGGGCTGCATTATATACATGGAGGCCTGGTGGAGGCTGCATTATACACATGGAGGCCTAGTGGGGGCTGCATTACACACATGGAGGCCTGGTGTGGGCTGCATTATACACATGGAAGCCTGGTGGGACTATATTATACACATGGAGGTCTGGTGGAGGCTGCATTATACACATGGAGGCCTAGAGGGGGCTGTATTATACCCATGGAGGCCTGCTGGGGGCTGCATTATACACATGGAAGCCTGGTGGGGGCTGCATTATACAAAATGAAAGACACCTTATACATGGACTATAGGGGTGCATTATACATGGAGTATGGGGCTGCATTATATTACATATAGGACTATGGGGGTTACATTATAATATATGGAGGACTATGAAGGCTACCTTATACATGGACTATGGGGGTGCATTAGAAACCATTGAGGACTATATGGTGCAGTATAATATGTGGAGTACTATGGGTTGAATTATAATAGATGGAGAACTATGGGAAGTGCATTATAATACATGGAGGACTAAGGGGGTGCATTTTATTATATGAAGGGTTGTGTGGGACCCTTTATACTATATGGAAGACTATGTGGGGACCATTACAGTATTTGGAGAGCTATATACGAGGGGGGACAAAGATACAAGCATGGGATGGGAAACGTTTTGTGCTGAGTAAAAAAGGCTCTTTCCCTTAGCACCCATCTTTCCCATGCTTTGCTATACATCTTCCCTCAGCACCCAGCTTTCCCATGCTCTGATATGGGAAAGTTGGGTGCTGAGAGAAAGATGTATAGCAGAGCATGGGGAACCTGGGTGCCAAGGACAAGATGTATATAACAACATAGGAAAGCTGGGTGCTGATAGTGCTGATAGAGGAATTTTAAATCATGGGAAACCTGGATGCTGAGGGTAGGAGCCAAGTGTCAGTGTCAATATCCCGTACCCCAAGTGTCGGTGTACGTGGAGGAGGGGCCCAGGTCAAAACTTTGCACCGGGGCCCATCAAACTCAAGTTACGCCACTGTTAATAGCATATATATTCCTAAAAGTGTTATAAGTGGGGGTGTCCTGAGTGGGTTGACAGTTTTTGACAGAGAATAAAAGAAAGTTGGAGTCAGAAAGTGGGAGAGAAGAGTGAGTAAGATCATGCACTGACCAGAGAAGACTAAATCCAGCGAATTGCTGTCTTCATGTGTAGAAGAGTTGGTAAGTTGTGAAACACCAAGTGAGGAGATTAGAGATAAAATATGGATGGCAGATGAGGAAGAGGATTATAAATAGGGATGTTAGTTTCTCCTATGATGAGAGCAGGAATGTCACAGGCTAGAAAGTATGGAAGCCAAGTGGCAAAGTCATCAAGGAACTGACTGGGGAAAACTGGAGGGCGATACGCAACTGCTACTCGAAGAGTGAAGGACCTGAAAAGCCTGACAGGGAATTTATAAGGAATAAATCTTAGATGTAGGAGAGTTTTTTACATGCTTGCCATGGGTTCCAGAGGGCAGAGTTAATGGAGACAGAAGACATACACAGAATATTGATGTGATTTGCAGGGTTTTAAATGAAGCAGGGAAGGAAATTAAGTTAATATAACGAGAAGGGCCTGGGATAGGCGAGATATCTCCTACCACTAGAAGAATGAGACTAGAGAGAGTGAGCAGATTGTTAAGTGATTTATGAGAACGTTTCTTGTGTTGTATGGTGGTAGTGAATTGATCGGCATTGAATAACACTTTTTCTTCCTAAAACAGCAAAACACCATCTACAGGATGTGTCTGGTATTGCAGCTTAGCCTCATGTACTTGTAGGGGTTGTCCACTTCTCAATCCCTATGTTTGCCCCCAGTAAATTAACACTTATACCTCCAGTGTCAGTGCCTTTCCAGGGGTCTCACTATTCCCTGAACAGGCAGTGCAAACACTGCTAGAACAGTGGTGAGTATTTGTTGTTATTTTCCTGAGGGTCAAATACAGGGGGGTTGTCCATGTAGTGGACAACCTCTTTAATTGTATAAGATCTGGAATACCAAATGCAACCAAAGTACAAGTTTTGCACTGTATTGGAGAAAGCAGACAGTTTTGTTCTAACCCTCTGTAGCCCATTTAAAGTGAACCTGAGTCAATTTTTATATATAAAAGTAGTTGTATGGCTTTTTGTTTCCCAATTAAAAAAAATATATACATTTTTATTATGATTTTTATTATGATTATATTATTTTTTAATACAGTTATTTCCTACTCTAAATTTGAGGTGTATTTCGTAGTCTTATAGTATCTTATAATCCGAAAAATACGGTAGGTGTCAAATTACACTTTTCTTTCCTGCAATATCCCAGCTATGTGTTTTCTGTGTTAAAGGTTTTGCCCACTACATTTTATATTGTTGACCTATCCTTTGATCCTGATCCTAATCTTATTCTATCTTTAGACAAGGTTGCCAACTTGACTTTTTATTTTTCTGGACAGCCTATCAAAAAATTTTGGTCACACAATATTATTAAGGACATATTGGAAAACCATTATAAACCATTCTGAGTTTAAGTGCTACATGTCTACAGATCATAATTTTGATATGAAGACATTAGCTGTGATCATTGTGTAAATGATGATAATTGCAGTCAAAATAATCTGTTTAAGTATCTTTAGCTTAAAAAAAAACATGAACATCTTAAATGTTTTTTTACGGACAGGGCAAAAAAAGTCCACTAATTTTACAGACTGTCTAGGAATTTCTAGTCGGTTGGCAACCCTTAAGATAAAGGGGGCATTACACGCAGCGACATCGCTAGCGATGTCGCTGGTGAAAGCACCTGCCACCATCGGTTGTGCGTCACAGGCACATCGCTGCCCATGGTGCCTAATATCATTAGGAGCCGTCACACGGACTTACCTGCCTAGCAACGTCGCTGTGGCCAGCGAACCGCCTCATTTCTAAAGGCCCCGTCACACACAGAGATAAATCTTTGGCAGATCTCCGGTTGCAGTGAAATCATGGACATATTGTTCCATTTGTACACAGCCACAAACCTGGCAATGATTGTCCACAATTTCACAGCAACCACAGATCTGCTGCAGATTTATCTCTGTGTTTGACAGGGCCTTTAGGGGGCGGTCCGTACAGCGTTACAACGGCGTCACTAAGCGGTCGCCCAATAGAAGCAAAGCAGAGGGGCGGAGATGAGCGGCCGTAAAATCCCGCCCACCTTCTTCCTTCCTCATTTCCGGCGGCCGCAGGTAAGCTGTAGTTTGTCACTCCCGATGTGTCACACATAGCAATGTGTGCTGACTCAGGAACGACGAACAGCCTGCGTCCTCAGCAAGCAACTATTTTTTGAAAAGGAACGATGTGTCAACGATGGACGATTTGGTGAGTATTTTCCATCGTTAACGGCGGTTCGTTGGTGTCACACGCAACGACGTCGCTAACAATGCCGGATGTGCGTCACGGAATCCGTGACCCTGGTGATATATTGTTAGATACGTCGTTGCGTGTAACGGGGCCTTAAGTCCTCAAGATTAGATTGGTGGGGATATGACACCAAGCACTGCCACCGATCAACTGTACCTGCAGCAAGCAGTAGCCAGATTAAATCAGTTGTGGAACTGCACAGCTCTGTTAATCGTATAGTAACTGGGTACTGCATATCTGCCCATGTTCAAATAAGTAGGAGTGGATGTGCAGCACTCCACTGAATCCACTATACTGTGGACGTACCTGTGCTGTGCAGCTCCGCAACTGATATGATTCAGCCACCGCTGGCACTTGGAGAAGCTGATCGGTGGGGGTGTATAAATATAAAATTAGTGGACAACCCCCTTAAGGTTGACTTGTCTACATCTGTAAGTGTTCTGGAAACCTGGGACAATGGTGTCACACAAAGTGTATACACTAAAGCCAATAATGGAAAGTAATAATTACACAAATGAATTTGATACATTTTTATATAAAATCCATGTGAACAAAAAGTAAAAGGGTGTATGTTTTATAAGTGGTGGAGTAATTTGTGCTGTAGGCAAGGCTCCCCAAGTGTATCGCTATTAAGACAGCTTTCTCAGAGGTAACAGTAACATAATTAGTGGTGCAGCTGCTAATAAGAGATACAAAGAGAATAAAAAATAACATGTGCATTTACAACCAAAAAATACATAAAGTACTGTGGTATATACAAGGTTACACTATTGTAATGATCACAATGCATGACACTGTAAAGGCTGGGTTAGATAGTATGGTGGTGGCCACAGAGAACAATGGGTAAGAACCACAAACCATAGGATTCATTAACATAAGAATTGCTGTGCTGCGCTATTTAAAGAGGTTTGACATTCAATATAATTAGTTTGAATAAGAATTACTGCTCAACACTATTTAAACTTTGATGCAGAAAACTAAGTTGCCAGAATAATCACATTGTTGCTCACACTAAAGGTACCGTCACACATAACGAGATCGCTAGCGAGATCGCAGCTGAGTCACGGTTTCTGTGACGCAGTTGCGGATCCCATTAGCGATCTTATGTGTGACACCTACCAGCGATCAGGCCCCTGCTGTGAGGTCGCCGGTCGTTGCAGAATGGTCCAGGCCATTTTCTTCAAAGGCGATGTCCTGCTGGGCAGGACACATCGCTGTGTTTGACACTGTGTGACAGGGTCCCAGTGACTGCTGAGATCCTTATACAGGTCGCTACTGCGACCTGTATTGTTCCTGCATCGCTGGTAAGATCTGACTGTGTGACATCTCACCTGCGACCTCCCTGCGACCTCACCTGCGATCTCTATCAGGTCGCATCGTTTTCGGGATCGCTGGTAAGTCGTTGTGTGTGATTGGGCCTTAAGGGAATGTGTCAAAAGACAAAAGTAACCTTTATTTGTGCATGTAAACAGCAGTGATTTACCTAGAAGTGGGAAATTAATTTTCATGAGGGGCTACATGAGAGTTGTGACTGGTGTGGAGGGCCGAACCAATAAGCTGAAATTAATTATGTTCAATATTAATAATAACATATCCATTCTAATTATTATTTTATATTAATTGTATTACTTAATATTAAGCAGAATAAAGTATGCTGACAACTCCCTATATACAGTATGAGCCCTCACAAAGCTCCCAATATACAGCATGAGCTCTCCACATAGCCCCTGTATACTGCATGAGCCTTCACATATCCCATTATATACACCATAACCATCAGATAGCTCCCTACATACAGGATAAGTACCTCACAAAGCTCCCTACATACAGGATAAGCCCTCACATTGCTCCCTACATACAGGATAAGCCCTCACATTGCTCTCTACATACAGAATAGGCCCTCACAAAGCTCCCTACATACAGGATAAGCCCTCACATTGCTCCCTACATATAGGATAAGCCCTAACATTGCTCCCTACATACAGGATAAGCCCTCACATAGCTCCCTACATACAGGATAGGCCCTCACAAAGCTCCCTACATACAGGATAATCCCTCACATTGCTCCCTACATACAGGATAAGCCCTCACATTGCTCCCTGCATACAGGATAGGCCCTAACAAAGCTCCCTACATACAGGATAAGCCCTCACATTGCTCTCTACATACAGGAACAGCCCTCACATAGCTCCCTACATACAGGGTAGGCCCTCACATTGCCCCTACATACAGGATAAGCCCTCACATAGCTCCCTACATACAGGATCAGCCCTCACATAACTCCCTACATACAGGATAAGCCCTCACAAAGCTCCCTACATACAGGATAAGCCCTCACATTGCTCCCTGCATACAGGAAAAGCCCTCACATAGCTCCCTACATACAGGATAGGCCCTCACATTGCTCCCTGCTGTCACGTTGTACTCTAAGATGTACAATAGCAGTACAGCGCAGTAATGTGGGACTGAGAGGATTCCTGAAACTATCTGAGAAGGTAGTTAGCTGGTAAACCACTAGGGGGCGTAAAAGTGGAGGAAACGTATGAGCAGGGAATTCCCTAGCAGAGGTAATACTAGTCAAGCCCACCAGATGGCAGTAGAATCGTCAGAAAGCCGTGTCACAACATGAGGTCTTGTAAGTACACAAGGGCAAAGTCTAAACGTAGTCAGACGGAAGCAAATAGTCAGTAGCCGGCAAATCAGAGCCTAGAAGCGAGGGGGAGTGGGAAGACAAGACAGAATAAAGGTAAACAGATAAGGAACGAACAGGGAGACAGCAGGAGAGACACTGATGGAAACAGACAACAGAGGAGGTTAACAGGTCAGGTGAACACGGAGGTCAGGAGGGGGCAGGGCAGACAACAGGTAACTCAAGAGCAGAACACAGCAGAGCCAGAAGTATCACTGGCGAAGTCCAAGAGAAACAGTGCCCTAATAAAGCAGCCTGACCTCCAGAACGAGGCAGAAAGGATTAACCCCTAACGTGACTTGCATCAGAAGTGAAACTAAAAAAAAGGCTCAGCTCCAGCTGAGCCAGGAGTAAATCATGATACCTGCATACAGGAAAAGCCCTCACATAGCTCCCTACATACAGGATAGGCCCTCACATAGCTCCCTACATACAGGATAAGCCCTCACATAACTCCCTACATACAGGATAAGCCCTCACAAAGCTCCCTACATACAGGATAAGCTCTCACATTGCTCTCTGCATACAGGAAAAGCCCTCACAAAGCTCCCTACATACAGGATAGGCCCTCACATTGTTCCCTGCATACAGGAAAAGCCCTCACATAGCTCCCTACATACAGGATAGGCCCTCACATTGCTCCCTACATACAGGATAGGCCCTCAGATTGCTCCCTACATACAGGATAAGCCCTCACAAAGCTCCCTACATACAGGATAAACCCTCACATAGCTCCCTACATACAGGATAAGCACTCACAAAGCTCCCTAAATACAGGATAAGCCCTCACAAAGCTCCCTACATAACCTCATATATACAATATGAGCCCCCACACAGCTTGCTATATACATTTATGAGCCCCACATAGTCTTCTATATACATTAGGAGCTCAATATTCATTATGAGCCCTACATAGCCTCCTAAATACAGCATGAAGCCCCACATAGCCTCCATTATACATTATGAGTCCTACATAACCTCCTATATAGTTTATGAGCACCCCACATAGCTTCCTATACACATTTCTGAGCCCCCACACAGCCTCCTATATACATAAACATTCCATACATATGAAAAAAATCACCACATACTGACCATGCTCCTGTTCCCACAATGCTCTGCTCTGACCTACCTTGCACTGACACTCCATACAGCACACATAATGATGTGATGTGGCGCCCTGTGCCTAGTCACCACGGATAATTACATGTATATTGCCATCTGTTTAACATGTATAGTAAGCTTTAGTGGGAATTTGGCTATCTCTGCTGCTCACAATAAAATACACATTTTCATACACTCCCTTAGTGAGGCTGTCACAATAGAAAAAAACAACTCTTGAGTGATGAGCCCTAAAAGGAGAAAGGGGAGGAGCTTAGTTGTGAGGTAAAATTTCAGTCTGAGTTGGTGTGAGGTGAAGTGAAGTGCATACTGAGGAGAGGTCAGGTCCCGAGGTGATTTCTAGAAACCTCTGGAGGGGCCAGCTACACTTGTCAGGGTATCAGTCTCTAGGTCATCGGTGCCTTTACAGTCGGTGACAAAACTGAGAGACTGCAGCCTTCTTGTAAGGGGCAGTGACATTTGCCTGGGAACACAGTGGCACTTGAGAGTCTGGAATCTTCTAGAACAACTAGAGAGTCTTCCTTCAGGATTCCAGTCACCTGCTTGCCAGAAGAGATTACAAATCTGGTTTCTTCTTGTCTTGGAGATCCAAGGATACCAAGATACCTAGTTCCAGATAGGAAAACAGCAGCAGAGGACAAGTACACTACAACAATACAGCAGAGAAGTCAAGCTCCCACAGGAGCAGGAAGAACCCCCATTATTGGATGCTGTGTTAATATACTGCTCAGCTCCAGTAAAAAGGTAAAAGCTCCATGTCCTGTCTCTGACTGAGTTATTCCCTGGTGCATCATCCCGACCTCAACAAATTCCATGAGACGACAACCCTCTGGCACTGCGCATCCCTACCTAACTCCTGGGGCCCACCAGCAGTGCCCAGCCATATCACAGCCGAACATCCCAACTGGCGTCACAAACTGTATTTGATTTTTCTTTCTCCCCTTTTTTAAGTATTATTTTTATTCCCCATTACAAAAAGCCTCTTGACTGTGCCCGGTACGGCCACATCACCGCTCGAAGTCACCGCCGTGACATCAGAGGCCTCCGGGGCGGCACAGTGACATTATCACATCTGCTGTGCTTCACACTGATTGGTGTAAGACAGAGCTAATGGCCCCATCCTCCACCAATGTGTTCACCCCTGTTTGCATCCTGTAGATGCAAATAGTGGTAACATCAGAACGCATCTGGTGGAAGGCATGGTGCAGCCGTGGTCCACTGTTTTTCACCCTTTAGCTGTCTTGGTCCAGGGTTGAACAAGAATAGCCAAAGGCCAGATGTGGCCTGCAGGCTGGATTTTGCCCAGCCCTGTTTTAGCTTACTGTGCATGGGCCCTCTCCACACCTTCAGTGAACTGAATATTTGAAAAGAGCTGTCATTCTTCTATAAACGGTTTTACTGTTCTTAGAAAGATAATTGAATTAGAAAACCCCATTTTTTTCTAATAGACCCTTAAGGTACTGTCACACTAAGCAACATCGCTAGCAACATCGCTGCTGAGGCACGACTTTTGTGACGTAACAGCGATGTTGCTAGCGATGTTGTTGTGTGTGACATCCAGCAACAACCTGGCCCCTGCTGTGAGGTCGCTGGTTGTTGCTGAATGTCCTGGACCATTTTTTTGTTGTTGCTCTCCCGCTGTGAAGCACACATCGCTGTGTGTGACAGCGAGAGAGCAACAACTGAATGTGCAGTATGCAGGGAGCCAGCTTCTGTGGACGCTGGTCACCAATGTAAATATCGGGTAACCAAGGAGCCCTTTCCTTCGTTACCCGATATTTACCTTCGTTACCAGCGTCCGCTCCTCTCACACGGCGAGTGCCGGCTCCCTGCTCCCTGCACACATAGCCAGACTACACATCGGGTAATTAACCCGATGTGTACTCTGGCTAGGAGTGCAGGGAGCCAGCGCTAAGCGATGTGCGCTGGTAACCAAGGTAAATATCGGGTTGGTTACCCATATTTACCTTAGTTACCAAGCGCAGCATCGCTTCCACGCGTCGCTGCTGGCTGGGGGCTGGTCACTGGTTGCTAGTGAGATCTGCCTGTGTGACAGCTCACCAGCAACCCGTGTAGCGACGCTCCAGCGATCCCTGCCAGATCAGGTTGCTGGTGGGATCGCTGGAGTGTCGCTTAGTGTGACGGTACCTTTAGGCCTTGTGAACACGTTGAGTATTTGGAGAGTTTTTTACCTTAGTATTTCTAAATCAAACCTAGGAGTGAGTAAAAAATACAAAAGTGGTGTACGCATTTCTATTATACTTTCCACTCCTGCTTTTGGCTTACAAACACTCAGATAAAAAACTCACCAAATGTTCAACATGTGAACATGGCCTTATATGATGTTCAGTTATCAGAGGTAATCTATTGTTTCTTATCTCTATTAAAGAAGTACTCTTAGTATTATTTTTTTTAAATTCTCTAAACCTGTGCAAATTTTAGCGTGCAGCAGTGTCAGTGTGCTCGTACACTCACTGATTAAGGTCTTTTTTACAATGTAAGCCAATATATAGCTTCCATAGGCCTAGATTGTAAGAGCCAGTTCCAAAGACAGAATCAAAATTTTTCCTGTAGAATTTACTACAAGCAAAATTTAGAATTGCACAAAGCCCATTAATAAATTAGTTGTCTATGTAGTCGCGGCCATGACCTCCAAAATGAAAGATGCTTTTTCTAAGTGCACATTTTTCAAACAAAGGATCCCCCACTATTTAATCAGAATTCTCTAATATGATATATGAAGTAAAGTTTTCTAAATTAGACAATTAAAAGTTAATAATTACTGTAATGGTGATAGAGTATAATCATGAGTGAATGCATTTGTCAAAAGCAAACACCGTTATTGTACCTTTGTTGCAATCTACAGAGGCACAAGAGGTAAGTGGGGCCATTTCTACATCCAAATCAGGTGATGACTAATTGGACTGCAGAGGGCCCTATATTCTTGCACGGGGATCCTCTTCTGTCTGTGTCTGCTCCTGATATTATGTAATGCACTGTATTCAAATAAAGACAAAAATTCAGAACCTTTTCCATTTTTCTTTCTCAGGGTTATGAAATGAAACAATTTTCAATTAGGGATTGTGTTCTTTTCTAAGCCGCCATTCACACTATTATTTTTTGATAAAACATTAGATTTGTATCAATGCCTAACACACTGCTGATATTGAAATCTCTTCAACATGTTGTCACTGCCAGAGGCATGAATTCAGTTTTTGTCAGTTTCAGCTTTTTGCATGTGATCTTATTTGGAACACGAGTGCACTCCGAGAAGCAATGGTTTAATTCATCAAAGTCTTTTAGATCTCTGACAGATACAAATTCAGTTATACCTCTTCAGGCAAGGAATATATGCAGGGTATTAGAAACTGTTACTGACACGAGGAGCTTAGAGCTAAGCAAATACTTCTAAAGCACTATATATTTAAGATGTTGATTTAAGTCTAATGGACCCTTATCTTGGCTAATCCATAAACATGACCTTCATAGATTTCCTTAGCTTTGCTGAGCCTGTGTCTTATCTCTTGTGTATAAGGTTATGCAATACATAAATTAATACAAACATAATCATTGCCTGCAACCCTTATTATTTACAAGCTATCACAATGATTTACAATAATCTTCTTATCTATTTCTGCTGAATTGCCTACTTTACCATTAGCTTATAAAGCACTTTACTTGTGGTCAGTTTAACAGTTATGCAGATATAAACTGTTTACAGATCAGTCATATGGGTATAATAATAACTGGACTAGGTACGGAGTACTATGGGTAGGGTGATTTCTTCTGGGATATGTGTTGAACTGATTTCTCCATGCCAGGTATTTTCATGGTGTTTCATGGTTCCCTCACCCTGTGTTGTCTGAGTAGTGTTCCGCCAACGGTTAAGGAGGTTGTGCGTTCAGTTGGGATGAGCCCTGAGCCACGCTGTCTTTCTAAAGGTCGCTGGGCCAGAGGACGAGAACACCCACTGAGCCCCGTGTCTCCACAATGGGTATTATAGACTACATGGCATATCACTTGGCATGGCAAGCAGATGTTACCTATAAAGCCAAGACTGCAAAAACTTTTAATAATAACGATTGACGAGTGAATACTTATCACGTCATTATAGTGCGTACAAGGTCATCATTACACAAGCAAATGTTTGCTCAAAAGATTGCTGGAGCGGTTGATGGAAAGTCTCTAGTCATTCATAAAATCATGCATTACAACTCAAGATCGAGGTGGTAGGGATTTATTACAGTGAAATTTTATGCCGACAAGCGATAATTTTTAAGCGAGTTGAAAGATCTGATTTTGGAAGAATGGAAGGATAATACATGTTGCAAATATCGCTTTGATTCGGATGATATTGAGATTTTTCGAGTGATTTTTGCCCTGTCTAATAATGGCTTAACAGTAGTAAAGTCAGCTTTATGTGTTCTGCACATAATATTCTGCCTAATCATTAATGAATTTGAGGAATCATTTTTGTAATTTTTTTTAAATGCGTGAAAAGTCCCTAAATGCAATATATTATTAAATGGCCGGTTGGTCACTATCAGGTTACCACACATTTCTAAGGTGAGAACACTTTGACACTGCTATGGTTGTGTTTATGTTGAAAAGATTTTAAAGGGATTGAATGCAGTTCAGAATGTTATACACATCTTTTCATGGCAAGTGGAGTAACTTTGAATTGGAAAGATTTGCCAAATCTGACAAAGTAGAATTTTAAAAAGATTAATCCTTTCTACTACGCATATAAAATTTCCACCCTTAAATGCATTTTTCACATATATTTCAGTCTAAGCATGTGATAAACTAAGCTAAATGTGTAGTATTCTTTTACATTATCAGATCATATCTCCTTTGCTTACTGATTGTAACCCTCTAAATTATGCTGTATGTATAATTTTACCTATAAAATTGGTAAGAGAATGAAATTGATAAATGATTTTAAAATTTGCCCCCAAAAAAAAATTGTCACTTTTGTTTATTTTTTAAATATTTTTTATATCACACTTGAAACAATTTATAAAATGCTGCAACCCGTGGATAAGAATTACATGAAGAATGGATTCCTTTGCGCCACTACTCTTGTTTCCAAATGTCGCGGCAAAGGCAAACAGGTTTATTGGTTGTCCTACGGGCAAAAAGCCCAGTGACAAATGTCGTACCAGCCCTTTTATGGGTGATTAATGATCATATATATGTAGGTATGTATGTTACTTCCAAGCTATTCAGAAGCCCTCTTACAATCTAATATTCATATTACAAGTTCTAAAAACATGCATTCCCAGCACTTCTCAGCTTCTCATCTCCACGCACCCTTTTATCTCTTTTATGTTTAAATATGAGCTCAAAGACTTCATCATTGACTTGTGGCACATAACAGCTTCAAGCGGTATCTCCTTGTCACTACTGTGTACTCCCATATGAATAACATGGCTGAATGAGATGATCAAAAACAAGGTCGCTTAACAAAGCAAAATATATCCCTGGCCACAGAAATAAAACAACTGAAAAAGATAAAGGTTCAGATACAGCAAAGCTGAGCGTACGTCTCTCCGGACCTGTAGCTCTAATATGCCTGAAGCTTCCAGACACTTTACAATCATAGACAGGTGACATGTTTCCACTTTAGTATTACAGTGCGTTCTCACCTTTGGCATGGGAATTGCAATTAGCAACTTCCGATAAAGTCTTGTTAAAGCAACTGCAGCTTGTATTAGTGGGAACACTAAGCCAATAATGTAAGGGGTCACCCCATTAAAGCTCTCTAAATATGTCAGAAGAATAAAGGCAGCTGTTTATCGGGTTTATTTCCTTAAGTGTTCCATCACTACTGATTGTTCCTACTCTGAAATATGTATGCATACTAGAGATGAGCAAGTCACTCCAAGGCAAACGGAATTTCCATTGTATTCCACAAAAAATCAGATTAATCAGAATCTGAATTATTGAATTGATACAAATCCAGCAAAATAGAGGTCAGTCGGCTGCCATTTTGCTGGATTCAAAAAGCCAGGGAGGGGTTAAAAAATGTAATGCTTACCTGACCCACACTTGTCTTTTTCGGTATGGTCCCCGATTCAGCACTTACTAGGCCATGTGTGTCAAAAGACACCAAAGATGCCGAATATACAGAAGTTAGCTGAGTGAATACCACATAGTGACTTAACTGAGGAAGATGACTGAAACAGGGTCTAGCGGCCAGACAGGTGATAACCAAATAAGTGTACTTATTTTTGTTTATTTTTCAAGTGCTTATTATGCTGTAGGATCTGGAGAAAATTTTGGCAAATTCTCTCAAAACTAATAAACACCCAAAGTTGTAGTTCAGATGGTCTTTTTAAAGTTCTCTCAGAGATTTGCAGAAATATACAAATAAATTGAAATTAAAATCCTTAACAAAAAATCAGATCAGGTTAGAGGGTAGTCTACTGGAAGAAATATTTTTTAAAAGGTTTCTCAATTTTTAGTGCTGGTTAGCCAATGAAATGCAATATTTTGCTGTCAAATTAGTTGTTTGACAGCTCTTATTTTTTTGGGTTGAGTTGTATTTTTAATAACGTCATTTAGGTTATGTTTACACACATTTGTGTGGCATTTGGCCTGGTTGTGTGCCAATACACACAAAAAATGCATTGAATTTGCAAACTTTCTATTAATTTGAATGACAAAATTAGCCTATAATTTACAGTATGTCGCTTTTTTCCGTTTGTTTTTTAATGTGCGTTTCAAGGCATAATATCAATTCTTTAGTGCATTTTTCATGCAAAATTAATTTTATCATGATTTCTTATGCATATTGTAGAAAGAATTTTGCAAGAGAGAGACACTAAAACCCACACACTATTGCTAAACAATGTAAAATAATTAAAAATCCATCAAAAAGCATGCTGTAAAAAAACAAAACAAAACAAGCAAATGTTCTAACAAAATCATGTTAAAAACAATATGTCTTTTAGAAGTAGTTTTTAGATGTGGATTATTTAGTAAATGACTATTCCTTTTTGTTTGTAAATCAACAAGTTATTTTGAGCTTATTTGTTTGAGGGCAAGTTGCAGTTTTCATTGGTGACATTCTGTTTTAGCAGAAATTCTGGCAATTTTTTGGCATTATGCTCATTTTCTATTGCAAATTTTAATAGATGTCTACATTTTATGCCAATATTAGAACACTTGATTCCATGGCAGTTTATCAGCCTGCACCCAATGCGGGGCCCCACTGCCCCTTTAAGATGAAAATATTTAAGGTTTTATACCCGAGTGTGGAAATTGAAGGAAATTTCACTTTAACTTTATAACATGTCCCAGGAAGAAAACTAAAAAAACTTGGCACAATCCTGGTGGAAAAATCAGTAGCTACAGCCTAAGTTCAATGACTTACAATAAGTCGTGCTCAGCTAAACAGACCCGGCAAGAGTATAAAGTCTAGTGATAATCAAAGGCAAGAAAAATAGCGGCACACATCATAAATGTAAAAAAATATATTTTATTCCAAATTGTTAAAACTTTATAATCTTGAAGATAGCAGGGGAGAGAGGAATAACAGATGCATTTTAACAGATGACGAAGATTTTGCGCAGGTTTGCGCTTTCACAGATCAGAGCCATAGAAGCACAAACCAGAATAAAATAAATTGTTTTACATTTATGGCGTTCGCTGCACATGCTGAGACCTTGGCTGCCTTTATTTGTGGTTGCCTCTTCTTGCAAACATGTAAGTGGTTTCTGAAATGTTACAGGTAAATGTGTTGCTTCAATAAGGTTCTGCTCTTAATGAATTTAAGAGGCCGCATAGCCCAAAGTAAATATTAAATATAGAGTAGGAAACCCCTATTGAGATTTGCCGTGATGTGAAAGGGATGGCTCAAAAAATTGATCAATTATTTGCTAAAGATCTCATTTTGCATTATAGTACAGTTGGAATAATTTGGCTATTCTCAAGCAGTGCTGGGTGAGTGCCGCTATTCTTCTTGCCTTAGATTAACATCTTAACTTCATTGTTACCACAATGTAATTCTACATCACAAGGCTGGAGGGGAAAAAAGCCTAAATTAAGCTTAAGGCTAGTTTCATACTTACCTATTAGATTATAGCCAGAAATCCTTGACCAATCAGAAGTATATCTATAATGATGAAGAATTATATGAAACTAAAATGTCAATAGATTGGCTTATCACACCGATAATCTAAAATTGACCCTACTATAGTTGTTTGTCACAGCAACTAGAAGATAAATACTGTGTAAGGCCTCTCTCACACGTCCGTGCCTCCGGTACGTGTTTGACAGTTTTTCATGTACCGGAGACACGTACACACGTGGACCTAGGTATTCCTAATGGTTTGGACACATGTAAGTATTTTGGAACGGAACATGTGTCCGTTCCATACTTACGTTTGTCCGTGTGTTTCTCACGCTGACATGTCCGTTTTTCTCCGGCATCACGGGTGTCACATGGCTCGCACCCGTACCACACGGATGTAGTGTGGATGCGGTCCTGTGTGACAAGCGCCGGAGAAAACTCACATGTCAGAGAAAAAAATAACAAACCTTTACTCACCTTCTCCTGCCCTCCTGTCTCTGCCGCTGCTGTTTCTTCCTTCCGCCGCTCATTATGCTCATTTAATATTCAGTTCACTGCAGCCGGAAGCAGCAGCGGGGAGACCGCAGGGCTGGCGACCGAAAATCAGCACCACAGACAGCAGGAAGGACCACGTGAGTATGCAAATTACCGGTTCTCCGTGTGTTATCGCGGATAGCACGCGTAGAACACATGTGCTCCGCACGTACCGGAGACACGTACTTACCAAACGCAACACGCAGGGAAAATACATGTCTCGCGGCACGTGCGTGATTTTCACGTATGTGTGGCAGAGGCCTAAGAAAAACCCTTGCATTTTGAGAGCTGGCCCTCGTAGTAATCCACATACTGGATTTAGAAAATTCCCATGTAGTGACAGAAGATTAATTTCTTTCTTTCAGAAGGAATAGAAGTAATGAATACACAAATAAGATTTCCTCTTCACATGTAGAATTATTCATGATGTAATATCCTAGATTACAAACAAAGTTTCCTTTAAGTGGACATGAAGAAATGTTTAACCCTAGGAATATACAGTAAAAATTATACAAAGCAATTTTTCAGTTTTGTATCTGACGGTCTGGTAACTCCAACATTTCACTTTTGCTTATTGGTAAAAAAACAAGTATAAGAACTTGGTCCCATGAGCATATAAATCGGACAAGTGCAAGCCGATATTTTATCTTTGCACTTGGACCAATGTTATGCAAAGGGACAGTGCTGATAACTAATTTTTTTTCATTGACAATAGTTTTCTGTGAAAAATATTGCAGTATTCTGTGATTTCAAACCATAATCAGATGGGTGTAAGAAAAATAATCATATGCCTTATGAAGCCCAAGTATAGCATCCTATTTTTGTTGGCAGATTACAATTCTGTAGCATAGAATCTGTAAGTGATTAAAAGCTGCTGAGTATAAAAATGGATTGCACATAGATAAAAAAATTCATATCACTTTTCTGGATGAAAATTTTTGTACGCTCTTGTGCCCCTAGCCTAAAAATCTCTTCTTCAAAAACTGATTCTTTAATGTTAGGATTATGCCCTTAATTATATTGACGGTTTCACACCATACTTTGTTCTGAATTATTTTCCATGACCATCCTATTGTCACCCCTCAGATAAGGTGACCCTCCATGCTACACTCAAGAGTGCCACAGACTAAACTGGTACATATAGTATGAAGGACTCACGGATCTTCTTCCATGACTCTCACAAGGTGGTTTTGACTTGGTGACATTCCTAATTTGCAGTCGCCTAAGTTGTCTTTGCTTAGTGTCAGCTTTAAAGAAATTTTATCTAAGTAGTACTCAGGCCAAAGAGATTGGTCTTACAAGGGAAATCAAACCAGTAGTCTATTATACCTTAACTAGTGAGCCAAGGAACCAAGAGTAGTGTTACTGGGGGCTGTCTGATAATAAAACCTAAAGGAATATCAGACAGTCAGGGTCCACCGTGCAAAGACTCTGCTGCAGAATATGGCAGAGTGCAATACCTCTGTTAAACTCACAGAGGAATATAATTAGTAAATAAGGCAATTCCTCCCTTACTTGGAGGGTGTGTGGAATGGTCTCTGTTAATGATCACAGAGACAAAAGCAGTGAGTGTGAAATGGCACCTACCTAGGTCCGTTCCTCTAGTGGTGCCAGGAGACGGACAGCAGCGTAAGCCGCACAAAGCTCCTACCTGCGTTCGCTCCACTAGTGTGCGAGGACACGAACCACTAGATATGGCACCTGCCTAGGTCCGCTCTTCTAGTGGTGCAAAAGAGACGGACAGCAGCGTAAGCCGCACAAAGCTCCTACCTGCGTTCGCTCCACTAGTGTGCGAGGACACGAACCACTAGATATGGCACCTGCCTAGGTCCGCTCTTCTAGTGGTGCAAAAGAGACGGACAGCAGCATAAGCCGCACAAAGCTCCTACCTCTGTTCGCTCCCCTAGTGTGCGAGGATACGAACAACTGCCAGACGCAGTAAAAGGAACGTTACCCTAGCGGCAACGTCAACCTACGAGTAGAATCACAAGGCCCAGCCAGACCATGTGCCTCAGGCACCTGCCTATGTCCGCTCCCCTAAGAGGTAAGGATACGGACTGCAGCCGAAGCTGTAAGGTATAAGAACGCTACCCTGCCCGTAGAGCTCACCTAGCATAGACAGAGAGATGCCTAGAGGAACGTGCACAGAGCGTCTACTCTCATGCATGAACCAAGAGGACTGAGCGCCATGCGGCGTGCGTCAGGGTCTTATATAGACTCTGTGCCTCATCCAAGATGGAGGACACCAGAACCAATCCGCTTCCAGAACGACAAGAATGACGTCACGCTGGCCTATCACCGAGCAAAGCGTCACAAGCACATGACCAGCGACCAATCGGCATAGAAGGTGTCAGAGACATGTGACCTCGTGTCAGCGATGATGTCACCCGCACATGTGCAATGGCTCCAAGATAGGACTTAGTCTCCAGCGCTTGCACATGTGCAGTAGCAAGAAATCTGGACATAGTCTCCAGTGCTCGCACATGTGCAGTAGCAAGAAATCTGGACATAGACTCCAGTGCCACAGCAACCATAACAGTACCTCCCCCTCAAGGGCCCCCTGCCAGCGACGCAGGTAATCGGCAACTAAGTCGGGAGCATGGACAGCCTCCTCAGGCTCCCAAGAGCGATGTTCCGGGCCGTAGCACTCCCAATCTATCAAGAAGAACCTGCGCCCTCTAACCATCTTAGAACCAACTATGGCTCGTACCTCATAGCTAGAGCAAGAGGAATCAGAGGCAGGAGAGTGCACTTCACGAGGGTGAGGTAAAATTGCCGGCTTTAGCAGTGAAACATGGAATTTGTCATGGATCCTAAGATGGACGGGT
Source organism: Anomaloglossus baeobatrachus (assembly GCF_048569485.1). Classification (NCBI taxonomy): domain Eukaryota; kingdom Metazoa; phylum Chordata; class Amphibia; order Anura; family Aromobatidae; genus Anomaloglossus; species Anomaloglossus baeobatrachus. Next base: position 467,683,025 of record NC_134354.1, read on the forward strand.
AACTTCAATTGGTAGACTACAGGATTTACCTGTCGAAGAACCTCATAAGGACCCAGGAAGCGAGGAGCAAATTTGACAGAGCTCACTCTAAGTTTCACGTGTTTTGCAGAGAGCCACACAAAGTCCCCTGGAGAAAAGACAGGAGCCGGGCGACGAAACCGATCGGACACCGTCTTCATACGGTCCTTAGCTGCTTGGATCGACTCTTGAGTCCGATCCCAAACCTCTCTGGCATTAGTTGCCCAGTCGGCCACAAGAGGAGGAGGTGCAGCAGCGGGAAACGGTACCGGTACCCTAGGGTGTTGCCCATTATTGAGTACGAACGGTGTCTGCCCAGTGGCCTCAGCCAGCAAATTGTTAAGGGCAAATTCTGCCCAGGGTAGGAGGGAGGACCAGTTATCGTGGTTCTCAGCAACAAAGTGTCGAAGGTATATAATCACGGATTGATTGGTACGCTCAACCAAACCATTGGTCTCCGGATGGTATGCCGAAGAGAGATTCAACTCAATTTGCAGAAGGCTACAAAGATCTCGCCAGAAACGGGAAGCAAATTGCGGGCCTCTATCACAAATGATACGATCTGGCATCCCGTGAAGCCTAAAGACATGCTTGAGGAATAGTTTGGCTAGTACCCTGGAAGATGGGATTCTCGATAACGGTACGAGATGAACCATCCGGGAGAAATGGTCCGTAATGACCCACACAAATCTATGTCCCTGTGAACATGGAAGATCACCCCCAAAGTCCATGCCTACCTCTTCCCATGGTCTATCTGGCACTTGTAAAGGATGCAAGAGCCCAGCCGGTCTCTGCCGTAACGGACGGTTGCGAGCACACGAGTAGCAGGAACCGACATATCTCTTGACGTGGCTGGCTAAGTGTGGCCACCAATACCACCTTTCGAGTAACTCTCATGTCCGTCTAATACCAAAATGCCCACCCACCTTTGAGGTGTGCGCCCACGACAGTATATCATTCTGTCGATCTGGCAGAACAAAGGTCTTGCCCGGTGGGATTTGGTCTAACGTCACAGGGGAGAGCGTATGAAAAACCCTGGAGGGAAGGATAAGACGAGGTTCGTCAATCTCTTCCTGGGTAGAAACCATAGAGTGAGACAGGGCATCTGCCTTGTTATTCTTACTCCCAGACAGATAGTTGATGGAGAAGTGAAAGCGGGAGAAAAACAAGGACCAGCGGGCTTGGCGAGGATTCAGACGCTGAGCGGTTTGTAAGTACGTCAGATTCTTATGGTCTGTATAGACCTGGAAAGGATGTTTCGCTCCTTCCAGCAAGTGACGCCACTCCTCCAAGGCTAATCTCAGGGCGAGCAGTTCCCTATCCCCAATGGTATAGTTTCTCTCTGCCGGTGAAAAGGTTTTAGCAAAGAAGAAACACGGCCTTTTTCTACCTGCACCGTTCTTTTGATACAAGACCGCACCAGCACCCACTGAAGAGGCATCAACCTCCAAGAGGAAGGGCTTATTCTCATCGGGTCTTTGAAGAACGGGAGCAGTTGAAAAGTGTCTTTTTACTGCCTCAAAAGCCTGGGATGTCTCAGTAGACCAGACTTTTGGATTAGCACCTTTCTTAGTCAAGGCCACCAAAGGGGCCACCAAAGTAGAGAAATGGGGTATGAACTGCCTGTAATAATTTATGAATCCTAAGAAGCATTGCACCGCCTTCAAAGAATGAGGTTCGGACCATCCCAGGACAGCAGAGAGCTTCGCAGGATCCATAGCCAGACCCTCTTGTGAGATAATGTAGCCCAAAAAAGGCAAGGATGACTGCTCGAATACACATTTTTCGAGTTTAGCAAACAAAGAGTGCTCCCTTAAACGGGAAAGGACACAAACGACATCCTGACGATGAGTCTCCAGATCAGGAGAAAAATTCAGGATGTCGTCCAGATACACCACGACGGAGGATAACAGTAAATCCCTGAACACATCGTTTACAAAGTCCTGAAATACTGCGGGTGCATTACATAAACCAAAAGGCATGACGAGGTATTCATAGTGACCATCTCGGGTGTTAAAAGCGGTCTTCCATTCGTCACCCTCTCGAATTCGTACCAAGTTATACGCACCCCGCAGATCCAACTTCGTGAAAACCTGAGCTCCCCTCAGTCTGTCAAAGAGCTCCGAAATTAAAGGTAACGGGTATTTGTTCTTTATCGTGATTGCGTTGAGACCCCTGTAATCTATGCAGGGACGCAAATCACCCTCTTTCTTCCGAACAAAGAAAAACTCAGCTCCCGCGGGAGAGACAGACTTCCGAATGAACCCCTTCTCTAAACTCTCTCTTATATAGGTCGACATGGCCTCAGACTCAGGTATTGACAGGGGGTAAACCCTGCCCTTAGGTGGAACCGAACCTGGGATAAGGGCACAGTCATACGGCCTATGGGGTGGAAGAACCTCAGCACCCTGTTTGGAGAACACGTCAGCGAAATCCAAATAGGGTGTAGGTATGGGAGAGAGATCAGTTGATGCAACCGCCACGACCTTAGGTGGTAAGAGAAGACATCGGGACTGACATTTCGAACCCCAACTAATAATGCTGTCGGACTCCCAGTCAATTAGAGGAGCATGGGTCCGAAGCCATGGGAGACCCAGAAGAACGTCGTCTATACCCTCAGGCAAAACAAGAAAAGAAATCTCCTCTATGTGACCCTGAGACAGGGAAAGGCGCAAGGGAACTGTCCTCAATGTAATGGAGTCAGACAACATAGTCCCATTAACAACATGGACAGGAATAGGCGCCTCTAACATGATAGAGGGAATATTGTGTCTCTTTACAAATCCTGAGGACACAAAAGCCCCGTCAGCTCCGGAATCCACAAAAGCCATAATAGGCCATGTATTCTCAGAGAATGAGAGCTGACCTGGGATACTACACTTAGAGGGTGCAGAAGACGTCTCTAGTAACCCTCCTCTAATGGTTACTAGGCCTGGGAGTTTCCCTGACGGCTAGGACACTTGTTGGCATAGTGCCCAGCCTGACGACATACGTAACATATAGGAGGACCAGACTTGCGTAGTCTGGAGGACGTATGACCTAACTCCATAGGAGTGGGAGATGTTTCAGATGCTGAGGAAGATGGTAGTGGACCCTCAACAACTGGAATAGCCCAAAGCTTAGGGCGTGAGGAAGAGACCTCGAGTCTACGTTCCCTATGGCGTACGTCGATCCTCGTTGCTACTGTGATCAAGTCCTCCAGAGAAACAGGGACCTCACGAGTAGCAAGAGCATCCTTGACATAGCCTGCCAACCCTCTCCAGAAGATAGGAATCAACACCTTCTCTGGCCAATCTAGTTCTGCCACCAGAGTTCTAAAAGCAATGGCATAAGAACTAGTGGATAACGAACCCTGAGACAGATCTAACAGTCTCAGAGCCGCATCATGGGTAACCTGCGGACCCATGAATGCCGCCTTAAGAGCATCAAGAAAGTCTTGATGTCTCAGAGTAAACACATCAGAGCGCTCCCATAGGGGAGTCGCCCATTCTAAGGCTTTGTCCTGAAGTAAGGAGATGATAAAGCCTACTCTGGCCCTCTCCGCAGAGAAGCGAGAAGAGTTGACCTCTAGGTGTATCTGACTAATGAAACCACAACATGATCTGGCATCGCCAGAATATCTGTTTCGCAGAGCAAGTCGAGGATCATGTGCAGATGTCACCATGGTCTGAGGTTTATCCTCTATACTCTTGAGCCGCGACTCAAGTACTTGTATGTAACGGTGTAACTGCTGATATTCTGCCATAACTGCCAGACCCTTGGCTCAGTCCTAATGTTACGGGGGGCTGTCTGATAATAAAACCTAAAGGAATATCAGACAGTCAGGGTCCATCGTGCAAAGACTCTGCTGCAGAATATGGCAAAGTGCAATACCTCTGTTAAACTCACAGAGGAATATAATTAGTAAATAAGGCAATTCCTCCCTTACTTGGAGGGTGTGTGGAATGGTCTCTGTTAATGATCACAGAGACAAAAGCAGTGAGTGTGAAATGGCACCTACCTAGGTCCGTTCCTCTAGTGGTGCCAGGAGACGGACAGCAGCGTAAGCCGCACAAAGCTCCTACCTGCGTTCGCTCCACTAGTGTGCGAGGACACGAACCACTAGATATGGCACCTGCCTAGGTCCGCTCTTCTAGTGGTGCAAAAGAGACGGACAGCAGCGTAAGCCACACAAAGCTCCTACCTGCGTTCGCTCCACTAGTGTGCGAGGACACGAACCACTAGATATTGCACCTGCCTAGGTCCGCTCTTCTAGTGGTGCAAAAGAGATGGACAGCAGCATAAGCCGCACAAAGCTCCTACCTCTGTTCGCTCCCCTAGTGTGCGAGGATACGAACAACTGCCAGACGCAGTAAAAGGATGGTTACCCTAGCGGCAACGTCCACCTACGAGTAGAATCACAAGGCCCAGCCAGACCATGTGCCTCAGGCACCTGCCAATGTCCGCTCCCCTAAGAGGTAAGGATACGGACTGCAGCCGAAGCTGTAAGGTATAAGAACGCTACCCTGCCGGTAGCGCTCACCTAGCATAGACAGAGAGATGCCTAGAGGAACGTGCACAGAGCGTCTACTCTCATGCATGAACCAAGAGGACTGAGCGCCATGCGGCATGCGTCAGGGTCTTATATAGACTCTGTGCCTCATCCAAGATGGAGGACACCAGAACCAATCCGCTTCCAGAACGACAAGAATGACGTCACGCTGGCCTATCACCGAGCAAAGCGTCACAAGCACATGACCAGCGACCAATCGGCATAGAAGGTGTCAGAGACATGTGACCTCATGTCAGCGATGATGTCACCCGCACATGTGCAATGGCTCCAAAATAGGACTTAGTCTCCAGCGCTTGCACATGTGCAGTAGCAAGAAATCTGGACATAGTCTCCAGTGCTCGCATATGTGCAGTAGCAAGAAATCTGGACATAGACTCCAGTGCCACAGCAACCGTAACAAGTAGTCCTTTCTTATAAGAACTTGATATGTACAAGATTATCAAATATCACGAATATTGTAATTCTAAATTGACTATATATTTGTTATGTATATTTCCTATTTGAGACTACGTTTCGAGGTGAGCCAGAAGCAACATTTTTATTTTGAACTATTAGATAATGGTAGAAAAGGATTTAATTATGATTTTTTTTTTTGTTTTAAAATATATGTTGCCACTATGGCTATGCTGTTTCAGTATTCAATATGGCTAAATCATCTCTTTATTGGTCCCAATAACCTAGCTGGATAGTAGTAGCAGATGGTAGATAAAATGGTTGGTTGCAATTACTATATACTTTAATTTTAAAAATGACCCATTTTAGTGTCTAGTTTGCCATTAACATGTTGGCAGAGTGGATCATTCATTCACATTGAAACATTCATTTTCATGTGTCCGTGTGTTCCAAAATGATGTAAATTGACTGGTAGCTATGCTTTTCTTAGTATAATACTTTTACGAAAAAAGTGTTTGTACAAGTAATATCATCATGGCAGCTTGAATTACACATCCTTTTGTCGATACGTTCTCAACCTGACTTTCAAATGGGTTAAGACTAGATTTGTCCTCAAGAGATGAAATTATTTAATTAATTGAAAACATATTGCCAGAAGTGTCAAGTCATAAAAAGATGTTAGAATCAAATGCGCGAAAGATCATTATCCGCGATTATTTTTACAACGCTTAAGCACTACATTGTTGTCAGGATGCCAATGGCTCTTACACTGATGTGAAGTGTTAATGTACTTTAAAGAATAAACCAACAAAGAAACAATAAAGAAATGGCTACAATTTCAATTCATTTGTACAGGCTTAGATGCTAAGAAGTCAACGTGATATATGTTTTGGGGATTGTTAACAGACTGTGAAGATTGACAGCCACAAGCTCCTATGGATTAATAGCTGTCACTTTTATTATCTCTAAAGCATGTAAAAAAACAACAAAAAAAAACCATGGCCGCACAAATCAACTCAAAGATCAAGTTCAGTTGAGTGAAAGGTATTGTTTCCTTCACACATAACTCAGCTGAGACATTTTCCTGACTAAAATGAAAATGGAAGAATGTTTTGACACAGAGTTAATGTCTTCATATTTCTTGTTCAGAATGATGCAATAAATATAGGGGAAATTTTCTTGAGAACAAATGCGTTTCGAATGAAAAAGACAGGTATGCTGATGTATATCAATTCTAATCCTTTACTTGTACGGAGTACTATCAAATAGTCTGTATGTCTCAATTAAATAATTAAGGAGGAAACAATTATCAAATTAATATTATGTTTTACAAAATTATATCACAGAAAATACCTATTAGGTTTTTAAATAAACAATCATATTTTGACATGAAAATCTTAGTAGTTGATGTATTGGATGAGGTATCACAATTTCCCTCATTAAACCAGAAAGTTTTGGTAAAGGCATTTTTATGAGGACTATAGAAATTGTCATACAAATTAATTAAATGTGGACCCTGCGGACCTGGATTCTATTTCTACTCAGTAAAAGTTTTTCTAAAAGTGTTTTTTCTTTGTCAACCATGTATAAATTCCTAAATCGTCTACCAGAATAGGGTACATTTGTCCAATGCAATAAAGAAAAAAAATGCATCCTTAAATAGGCTGTTCTCTTTTAATTAAATGGTATGTTCGGGACATTAATAATTGTGCCTAAGCAATAAAAAGTAGTAGTGCTACCTGCCTGCTGTCATTCCTTGCCGAAACAGAGCGGTCACTGCCGGTGACATCAAGACAACAGACCAGTGGCATCTCATCCACTCTGCTCTGCTGATGGGGTGGGACAGCTGACCCCCAGTTAGGTAGTGGAAAGCTGGCTGTCAATCAGCATGATGTCGGCTGTCTCGCCTAGTCTACAGAGCACAGCATGAAAGAAGCCTCCGCTCTATTGACAAAGCCATTGTATCACCGGCAGGAGTGGTCTGTGACCGCTCCATGCTGACGAAGAACAGGTAGGTAGATAGCAACTATCTTACTGTCATGCATAGGCACATTTTTAGGAGTTAAAATACCGGATATACCATTTAAGTTTCTATCCCAGATGAAGCTTGCTATAAAGCAACAAACAGCACTGTACTCACCTTCCCTGGGTCTGATGAGTCTCCGCCACTGTCCCCGGTGTCTGTCAGAGGCTGTGGCCCTGATATTACTTTGTCAATGTGGCGCCCTGGACTAGCCAGGTCGTCACAGGTACTACAACACACCCCCCCCATAGACAGGCACATCAGCCAGACACAAAATCCTTGTTGCCTCCCTCCAGGGGATGTTCACACCAGGTGGGGTGGAGCCAGGCGGTTGGCCCCACCCACTGAGGAGTTCACAGTCCTGGAGGCGGGAAAAGGAAGTCAGATCAGTTAGGGAAGTGCAAGTGAAAGGAGTGAAGTAGTAAAGGAGGAGTAAACTGACCGTGTCCGGGTGTATCGCCCGGGCACTAAGAGCAAGGTTGTCAGACAGTGGTGGCCGTCTGCAGGAGAGGCAGATCAACGCGGAACCGTAGGACCGTGGTCGAACCGGGGAGCGAAGTGAAGCCAGCACACACCGGCAGGGCCTGCGGACCCCGACCAGGCTTGGAGTCGCCGTTAAGAGGTCAAATCCGTTAGTGACCGGAACCCCACGGGTTTTCTAACATCCAAGAACCGATAGAAGGCAACCGTCTGACCAGAAGAAGGAAATACAGCTACCGCCACAGCTAGAGTTCCAAGGGCCAGAGCCTGCGGGCAAAAGGGGTCCTCCGGCACATATATACGCTGGGGAGCGGGTTACCGGTGGGAAGCCATCGGGACCGAACATACACAAAGGTGCAGGGAAAGGCAGCCACCACTAACCGTCCGGGAGAAGCCACAGCAGCCGGCTGCGGGACCCGTCCATCCAGCCGTTTGGTTTACCAGAGACTTTGCGTACATTTGTGGCTGAGTGAGTACAACCGTGCCATCCGGCACCACGTTGCGCAGTCCAGGCAACCCTGCACCTTGCCAACCCTGCCTCCCCGTCACCTCACCGGGCCCTGGGACCACCAACCCCTACCCACGGATGGGGAAAACAACATCCCAGCTGCTCCCTACCATCGCTCCCGGGATCCCCGTCACCAGCAGCGGTGGTGCCCAACCTCACCACAACCCGTGGGTGGCGTCACGGACTAAAATCCCCAAACCAACCACCCCCTTTCACTCACGGGCGAGGAGCGCCGCTTGAGTCCCCGGATCCAGCCCACCACTCGAGCCACCGAGCAGCCATCGCAGCAGCGCCGGACCCGAGTGTTAGCGAGCGCAGCGCAGTGGCATTCTCCCCGCCCGCAAAAACTGTGGCAGCCAATCAATGAGTTTAGTGGCTATTGAGTTCTAGTGTAGAATACCCTTTCAGAGCCGCTGGGAGGTTAACGCATTTTTGATGTGACATCAGTGCCAAAGTCAATGCCAAACACCGGGAATAGGGGTGGAGACTCCCTAGTGGACCTGGAGAGTTAGTTGAGTACAGCGCAGTTTATCATTTTATAAGAACTTCCCCCTTTAAGTTTTTGAGGCATGTAGTACTTGAGCAGGTAATTGTAAATATTATGATCATCATTTTATGGGTCGCAGTAAATCCGTTCAGAAAAGTCATATTTATATATTAAAATACTAGTATATTATTTAGAATTTTTATCAAATTTGATAGTTTCTCAATTTGTCCAGAAAATTGCAAATAAGTTACATGTAAATTTAGCTGGAAATAATTTTCATCTTTTTCTCCTAGGTATTGTGATTGCAAAGCTCTGTCCACATTTATTCTACTGTAAAAGTATTCTACAACATTTAACAATACCCTTATTGAAAATTAGAACTCCAAATGGAAAATTATATTTATTAGACTCATTTGCAAATCTGACTAGTACAACATTTTACGTTAGAAAATATATAAATCAATTTTAAGTTGAAGACACAAGTTGGGATGTAATGGGGCAATTATTCCATTCCTTTGTACAAATGCACTTTCCCATCCATGTTCCATTACTGGTATTGGTTATCCAATCCCAATGGCTAGCAGTTTTCTGCCTATGCACAGTGTACACAGAGAGCTTTCAATTAGTGGCCTGGATAGAGTTATACAGAGTTCAGCATTCAGAGAACTTGTAGTTCTGCAGCAGATAAAACCATCATTTATCAAATTGACAGCAACAAGCTCAATAAGTGAAATATCTCTGAAATCAGGATCTGTGAGTCCCTGAACGGGGACTCAAGAAGAACTAACCGCACAGCTAATTTGGCTGGGGGAAACATTTGGATGACGTACACAGAATTGAAGCTGCTGGGCGATTCCAGCTGCACCCAGTTGATAGAGACTGTGATGGCCGGAAAGATGAACAGAGGTTGCTGGCGATGTCTGTTGCCTACGGATGATGGGGACTGTGGGTGATGTGTCAGGGCAGGTAACAGGATGAAGACTCAGGAAAAATATGCTTGAGTCACACATTAACTTTTATTGTGCTCAGTACACGAGTGGAGCATTATCAAGCTTCTGACATGATCGATTCGGGGACCGATCACACAAGCACATTTGTGCTCGCTCAGCACTAGTACTTATGGAAGCTTTGTGGTTTTGGCTATTTTTCTAGATTCTTATACTTACATTGTTGCAGAGAAAATTAAGAAGTACCTTGTATACTTGTCAATGTGATTCACATAATGACTACAGGCACATTAAGGCTGGGTTCAAGAGAATATATTTTCTCTATTCGAGAAAAATGAGCTGATCATGGTAATCAGACACTGATCCAAGTTTAATTAGAGTTTGATCAGAGTGGGATCCAGTTTTCTCAGATGTGGAGAAGACTAAATGAAAAATAAATTCTCCATTCTGTGAGTTTGTAAAAATCAGGTGGCACTCGGATATCATCCGCGTGTGGGTCACTTTTTTTTCACGGAACCATAAAACTGAATGTCCGAGTGCCATTCAATTCTTGGAAACAAATTGTGCATGCTGTGATTTTTTTTCATTGGATCACTGTGTCTAAAGGTGGCTTTACACACTGCAACATCGCAAACGACATCGCTGTAACGTCACCGGTTTTGTGACGTAATAGCGACCTCCCCAGCGACATTGCAGTGTGTGAAACACATCAGCGACCTGGCCCCTGCTGTGAAGTTGTGATTGCTACAAATCGTTCAGGACCATTCTTTGGTCCTTTGTTTCCCGCTGTGCAGCATGATCGCTAGAAAGTCTCAGTGTGTAAAGGGGACTTAAATGTGCAGGCAGCAAGAGCCGGCTTCTGCGGACACTGGCAACCACAGTAAACATCGGGTAACCAAGAAGCCCTGTCCTTGGTTACCCGATATTTACCTTCATTATCAGCCTCTGCCGCTCTCACTGTCAGTGCCGGCTCCTGCTCCTTGCACGTGTAGCAGAGTACACATCGAGTAATTAACCCGATGTGTGCTGTAACTAGGAGAGCAGTTAGCCAGCGCTAAGCGGTGTGCGCTGCTCCCTGCTCTCTGCACGTGTAGCAGAGTACACATCGGGTAATTAACCCGATGTGTGCTGTAACTAGGAGAGCAGGTAGCCAGCGCTAAGCGGTGTGCGCGGCTCCCTTCTCTCTGCACGTGTAGCTACAGCACACATCGGGTAATTAACCTGATGTGTACTGTAGCTAGGAGAGCAGGGAGCCAGCGCTAAGCAGTGTGCGCGGCTCCTGCTCTGTGCACATGTAGCTGCGTGCGCTGGTAACCAAGCTAAATATCGGGTTGGTTACCCGATATTTACCTTAGTTACCAAGCGCAGCATCGCTTCAGTGCGTTGCTGCTGGCAATGGGCTGGTCACTGGTTGCTGGTGACAGCTCACCAGCAACCCGTGTAGCGATGTCAGGTCAGGTCAGGTTGCTGGTGGGATCGCTGGAGCGTCTGACTGTGTGACCTCTCACCAGCAACCTCCTAGCAACTTACCAGCGATCCCTATCAGGTTGGGATCGCTGGTGGGATCACTGAAAGTCTCAGTGTGTAAAGGGGCCTTAAGGATAATACTGGACATGTACACTGCCTCTTTTACAATGTCCAAGTGAGATCTGATGTTTAATCTGATTACACTCAGACCACAAATACAGCTGTCCACACTAGCTCTTGCTCTGAATTTTTGTTGCTAATTTGGTCCTTAGTTGTAAAGTTATGCAACTAAATGGTCTTCATTATTCACCATCTTAATATTTATTTTACTGTTTTAGTAGAATCTACATAATTTCCTCACGTAGCTGATAATTCTGTTACTTTTGACAAAGTCTGTAACAGCTCTGCTCTAACTTCTCCCAATGTTAGGAAATGCTGTTTTATGACGGGTTGAGGACATAAAAAGAAGAGGTGTTTCTAAAGGCCCTGTCACACACAACGACTTACCAGTGATCCCGAAAATGATGCGACCTGATAGGGATCGCAGGTAAGTCGCTGGGAGGTCGCAGGTGAGATGTCACACAGTCAGATCTTACCAGCAATGCAGGAACAATACAGGTCGCAGTAGCGACCTGTGTAATGATCTCAGCAGTCACTGTGACCCTGTCACAGTGTCAAATACAGCGATGTGTCCTGCCCAGCAGGACATCGCCTTTGAAGAAAATGGCCTGGACCATTCTGCAAGGACTAGAGATCTCACAGCAGGGGTCTGATCGCTGGTAGGTGTCACATATAACAAGATCGCTAACGGGATACGGAAACCGTGACTCAGCTGCGATCTCGCTAGCGATCTCGTTATGTGTGACGGTCCCTTAAGACATCAGGGAGGACATATCACTAGGGATGTACTGAATCAGAGCATAGTTTGGAGATAACTTGCATGGTATTTATAGTGGGGAAGGATGTAAATCATATTGCCTTTGTACCATGTAGATTTACAGATGTGGCTTTCTTTAACTCGTCTCTGAAGCAAACATATCCATACACAACACATATGGCTTGAGATGTTAAACAAGCGTGAAAGAATAAATGTATACATCTGACAGATGTCTGAATGGTATGGGTGATAGATGTCCGACAGATAGCACTGAGTCAGCCATCCATCAAACCAATGCCTCTGTGTTATAAGAAATTTATGTTTAACGCATGTATTTTTTTATCAGATAGTATAGGATTTACTTGAATTTATATTATGGCAAAATAAATAATTTAACTACAATATTTTTCAGATTGTAAGACACACTTTTCCTCCCAAAAATTTGGGAGGAAAGGTAGGAGTGCATCTTACAATCTGAATGTAGCTTACCGGGGAGTGGTGGAGAGGGGTAGCAGGAGGCAGGGGCAATGCTGTGGCAGCTGTGCAGGGTCTGCAGCAGCTGTGCAGGGTCTGTGGCGGCTGAGCACGGGTTACGGCGGTAGCTGGGCCTAGAGTGCTTCAAATAATGGAGTCTGAGCCAGAGCGTGTGCAGATGGAGATTTCAGCTCAAGATCTCATCTGTTCATGCACCGCCTATGGCCCATTGATCTCCCAGCAGCGGACTTAAGGAAAATGGCGCCCAGAGGTGGCATGTGCACAGATGAGATCTCGGCTTGTCATTGACCCAGGTGCTCAGTTTGCGTACGCACTGGCGCCGGGCACCATTATTTGAAGCACTTGCAGCCCCAGCTCAGTCGCCGCATCCCCAGCCCAGCTGCCTCAGCCACAGTTCAGCTGCCTCAACACAGGTGCCCCAGCAGAAACACAGCAGCCCCAGCACAGCCGCCACCACGGACAGTTTCTGGGACAGAATCTGGGACACACACCAGTAGCACCGTCCACAGCATTGTCCTGCTCCAGCACCGCTCCTGCCTCCTTTGACCCCACTCCACCACCGCTGCTGCTGCCCTTCGGTAAGACACCACCAAATTTTAAGACAGACTTCATTTGTTTTCACTCTTTTTGTCTCTAAATTTGGGCTGCGTCTTCTAATCCGGTGTGTCTTATAAACTGAAAAATACAGTAAGTAAAAAATTGGTTAAAGGTAAATTATCTAAGTGAAATCTTGGCACTCAAAATTAATTTCGGGTGAATACTGTAGGTTCATGACATATCTGTGAAAATAACTGTTGCACAATCATGATCTAATTTGATTAATTCTTCCAAATTTCCTCATAGGCAAATCAGATAAATATTTTGGTCAGCAGTCATACAACCGAGTAACTGATTGTCAATGAATAAAAATGGCGGTGAATATCGCAAATATTCTAGGTGCTATAAAATGCAGTCCAGATGCAGTCAGTTAATAGTATGTGAATGATATTTCATGAGGACATATTTACAATCATTTTGGAAACATTTCCCCATAAAGATACTGTATATAATATAGCACTCCTAGAAAGTATCGGCCTGACGTTTTTGGCAAATTGTTACTGAACCCTAAAGCTATGCAATAATAAATTAACCAGCCTTCTCAGTCATTTAATTCTGCAAAGTTTACATGAGTTCCCAAGGAAACAGAAGTCGTCCTCTTGTATCCATAGGAACTATCTTAAGACTCAGAAACCTATTTTGAGTAAAGCAATGTATTAGTGATTTCTCAATAGGGTGCCACATTGAGGCTTCACAGTCCTGCAGTTACTGCGCATCCTTACTACCTCCATTACCTCGTTATACTGTACAAATCAATTGTTTACCACTTTTTATATTTGTCCATTATCATCCAGACAATCTTTAGATTAATATGTCTGGCTACTTAAAATCATAAAGAGCTTGGAAAGGAGTATAAAATTTGTCCAAGACTTAGAGGTACTTTGCGCGCTGTGACATCACTAGCATCGGCTAGCGATGCCGAGGGCGATAGTACCCATCCCCGTCGTACATGTGATATGTGGTGATTGCTGTCGTAGCGAACATTATCGCTACGGCAGCTTCACACGCATATACCTGCTCGGTGACGTCGCTGTGACTGCCGAAATATCCCTCCTTCAAGGGGGAGGTGCATTCGGCGTCACAGTGACGTCACCGCGACGTCACTAATCGGCCGGCCAATAGAAGCGGAGGGGTGGAGATGAGCGGGACATAAAATCTTGCCCACCTTCTCCCTTCCGCATTGCCGGTGGGACGCAGGTAAGGAGATGTTTGTCGATACTGCGGGTTTACACACAGCGATGTGTGGACCTGCAGGAACGACAAACAACATCGTACCTGCGGTCGATCCGACATTATGAAAATGTCCGATGCTACACATATCACCGATTTTCGACGCTTTTGCGATAGTTTATCGGCGCATCTAGGATTTACACGTTGCGATGTCGTTACCGGCACCGGATGTGCGTCACTAACGACGTGACCCGGACGATATTCCGGATGCGATGTCGCAGTGTGTAAAGTACTCCTAAGGCGGGCTTTGCACGTTGCGACATCGCAAGCCGATGCTGCGATGTCGCACGCGATAGTCCCCGCCCCCGTCACAGCTGCGATATATTTGTGATAGCTGCAGTATCGAACATTATCGCTACAGCAGCTTCACATGGACTCACCTGTCCTGGGACGTCGCTCCTTATTAAGGGGGCGGGTCGTACGGCATCACTACAACGTCACATGGCAGGCGGCCAATAGGAGCAGAGGGGCGGAGATGAGCGGGATGTAAACATCCCGCCCACCTTCTCCCTTCCGCATATCCTACGGGAGCCGCGGTGACGCCGGTAGGAGATGTTCCTCGCTCCTGCGGCTTCACACACAGCGATGTGTGCTGCTGCTGGAGCAAAGAACAACATCGGACCGTCGCGTCAGTATAATTATGGATTACGCCGACGCTACAACGATGATACGATTACGACGCTTTTGCGCTCGTTAATCGTATCATCTAGGCTTTACACACTACGATGTCGCCTGCGATGCCGGATGTGCGTCACTTTCAATTTGACCCCACCGACATCGCACCTGCCATGTCGTAGTGTGCAAAGAACCCCTTAGACTTACTTTCAATTAATGAAATTTAATTCATATGTATAATTACCAATAGGCTTATCAAAGCAGGAGCTCATAAGATGCTTAGATCAGAGAAATGACAACTTAATTAACTGCTGAAAGAGCAAACTAGTGGATGAGTCAATTAATATGGTCCACAGACCAATCGATGTAGCCTCAACAGGTAATATGATGATGTATTAATGTCTAAACTGTTCTGCTGATCAAAATCAATGGCATCTAATATGGGAAGCTCTTTATTTTTTGCAGTAGTATCCTTTCATAAAATATAATGCAAACTTTAATATCAACATATTTGAATGTTGTGATTACATTTCTTATCATTTAAAGCATAATGGTACTTTTAATTTGTATTTTATGAATCAATAGTACACGTGAAAATGAGCAACTTTATAACAAATCTTATCAGACGATCTGCTTCTTTCTCTGCCTGAATTGATCAGTCATAATTATCAAAATTTAGTTCTGAAATTTGCATTCAGTGAAGACTTTCCCATTCCTGAGATAGGAGATGGAAGATGTTACTGATGAGACTCTATGATGACGGGAAGAGGGAGGAGCTAGATACAGAAGTAGGAGCTAGAGGCAGAGCTCCGTCCCTCCTTTTTCTATCTACATAGAATTTCATCAGGAACAACTGCCATCTCCTGTCACAGTAATGGGAAAGTCAGTCACATGTACTATTGATTTCTGAGATAAAAAATAAAACAAGGGTTATGCTCTTACTACTTTACTACTTATGACATGCTATGCACATTATGAGTCATTTCCTTGCCTTTAATGCAGGCGTGTACACTGAGTCCACAACTTTCCCTGCAGGTGAAGGCTGAATAATTCAGCCTTCATCTGCCTTTAAGGCTATGTTCACACACTGCGTATTTTACCTGCGTTTTTGGTCTGTTTTTGCTGCAGAAATTTCTTGAGAAATTCTTGTAACCTTTCTGCAGACATTCCCCAGCAAAACCTATGGCAAAAAAAATTAGCTGTGCGCACACTGCGTTTTTTTCTTAAGAAAATTCTTTCAGTAGATTTTCTTAAGAAAAAGAATGAGCATGTCACTTCTTTTCTGCAGCTAACTGCGTTATTTGCCATAGATAATTGGCACAATAACGCAGGGAGCAACCAGCGGTAAAAATGCACCAAAAACGCACCGAAAATGCGGCAAAAACGCAGGTGCGTTTTTGGTGCGTTTTTTGACGCAGGTGCACTAATCCTTCACTCTTTAAGAAATTTCTTAAGAAATTTCTTAAGAAAAATAATTTTTCTAGTGTGAACATAGCCTAAAGCGGGCTTTACACGCTACGACATCGCTAATGCGGAGTCGTTGGGGTCACGGAATTCGTGACGCACATCCGGCCGCATTAGCGATGCCGTTGCGTGTGACATCGATTAGCGATTTTGCATCGTTGCAAAACAGTGAAAAATCGCTAATCGGCGACACGGGGGTCCATTCCCAATTATCGTTACTTCAGCAGTAACGAGGTTGTTCCTCGTTCCTGCGGCATCACACATCGCTGCGTGTGACGCCGCAGGAGCGAGGAAGCTCTCCTTACCTGCCTCCCGGCCGCTATGCGGAAGGAAGGAGGTGGGCGGGATGTTACGTCCCGCTCATCTCCGCCCCTCCGCTGCGATTGGGCGGCGGTTCAGTGACGTCGCTGTGACGCCGCACGGACCGCCCCCTTAGAAAGGAGGCGGTTCGCCGGTCACAGCGACGTCGCCGGACAGGTAAGTATGTGTGACGGCTCTGGGCGATGTTGTGCGCCACGGGCAGCGATATGCCCGTGTCGCGCAACAGATGGGGGCGGGTACGCACACTAGCGATATCGGGACCGATATCGCAGTGTGTAAAGTAGCCTTAACAGTTGCTGGCAGGAAGGTGCGCTGTTCTGAGCCCTCAACGGTTTGCCCATGACGCAATTGCAGGATACTGATGAGTTGTCATGACAGCCAGGGGTCAGCTGATGTGAAAACTCCTGTTTGGCTGGCTTTCATAGCAGAATGTAATTTCTCCTATTTACAGAAATGTGTGGCATTGTTGTATATAGAACAAGTCATCAGACTATTGCAGATTCAAGTCCCATAACGGGATTATTAAATGCCGTACAAAGTAGAAAAGAAATATTTAAAAAAAAATGAAAAAAATACATATAAAAGTTTAAAGCACCCCCTTTGCTTACATAAAAAATAAAGAAATAAAAATTATATATTTGGTATCACTGGGTTCATAAAAGCTTGCCTATTAATTCTGCACACAATGTATATGATCCTCCTGAATTGTAAAGCGCTGCAGAATATGTTGGCGCTATAGAAATAATGATTTTTTATTATTATTATTATTATTATGCATAGTGTTCTTCTTGATGTCTCCAACATCGCTCACGGATATCATTTCAACTCAGTGTGAATCGACTTTCATCACCGAACAGCATTGAGGCTCGTCCAGCAATATGATGAAGCCTGTGCCTGGTGGTGTGGTCAGAGACCCTTGCAG
This sequence comes from Anomaloglossus baeobatrachus, assembly GCF_048569485.1. Classification (NCBI taxonomy): domain Eukaryota; kingdom Metazoa; phylum Chordata; class Amphibia; order Anura; family Aromobatidae; genus Anomaloglossus; species Anomaloglossus baeobatrachus. The sequence continues at coordinate 467,700,421 of NC_134354.1, forward strand.
GTCATCTAGCATACAGACCACACTGATGTAAACGGTTTTGAATGGTTTTATGTGTTATTCAGTTGCCTCTCACCTCGCTTAAATGTGCCTGGAGTTGTGTGGAATTCATCATCCAGTTCTGAAAGGCATCGTTCAAAATGAAGCGGTCATCAGTGTTGGATGTGGCCAGAGGATGGTCCACTTCTATGCCTTATTGTGACTCTTTCAGTTTCTCTTTATCTCTGTTGCAATCTGTTAAAGACTCTTTGTGGCACTTTAGCTCTGGCAAGGTACTGTCTTGGTCTCATGGTTTCAAAATATGACAGCATGATAAAGAAGACTGTTTAAATACCATTTCTAATTGAACCCCAAAATGTATTGGGTAATTCATGGATCAAACACCTGTTGTGAATTATGAATTTTGCCATTAAGCTCCTTGTTAGAGAACAGGAAGTTGTGCAAAAAGTACTGAAACATTGAACAGTTAGACATGTGCATACAAAGGTTTAGAGACGGTCACACTAAGTTCACCTAAAAAGGTCAGAGTGCATTTTAGGATCATCCTGAAATTTCACCCGAAAGATAAATATCCTTAACTTTTTGTAAATAAAGTATTTACCAACTAAATTCGGGAAGGACAAAAGAATAATAATTTCTGTAATAACTCTTATTATACTATTGATTTACCACATGTGATTTCCAACCAGCTCTTTCCTCTAGACAGAACAATATTGAACTCCTTAAACTACCTATTATAAAAATATTCCATTCTTCACAATAACTAGACAAATAAAGAATGGAAAACAGAGCCGTTCAGGGAAATAGGTGTGAAACAACCAGAACAAAAATATTAAAGACAAAAGTAAAGAGATTGTAAGAAGTCTTTGGTTGCATAATTACCAATAATTTGATTGTTTAAGCCTGTACTCACAATTTTTTTTAGGGCTGTGTTCACCTATGCTTTATTGTTGTGCTTTTGCAGAATTGTACAAAACCTACACCGTCTAGAGCAGTAATGGACTTATGCATATATCGTATAATGTTATAAACTATAATAAAACCTAGTCATCAAACCAATTGAGTCCAATATCTGAATTATACATCCCAAAGAAATGGGGAGCAAGAAAACATCAAGAAAAAAATAACCCAACGCATTTTCCCTCTCAAAAGACGTTCATCAGGGGTATATATAAAGAATAAAATATGTGATCTCTTTAGGTACTCATAGAAAGATATGTTCATTCTCTCATAAAAGCAACAGTTCTATAATATGGGACCACCAAAAAGGTAATTTAAAGACAGTAGACTAGGTGCTTCTGATGTACCAGCACCCTGAGTGCTCCTTTATGACAAAACTGCTGGATTAGGAAGCCTCTTTTATAGGAAGATCCATTATCATATCATCTCCATTAAGTAGAATTCAAAATATTATAAATCCATGGTAGCAGCCAAACAATGATGTTTTATTTCCCATAGGGCTTGTGACATAGCTACACATCTTCTGAATTTCCAGTCATGCACAGTGCGCCTAATGAAGCCAAGAAGCGTACACCCTGGTCTAAGGTGCACTAACACAGCCGAAATGAGCCACGTGCATGCGCAATATTGCCGTTATTTGACATAGACAGTGGCTCATGGAAATCATGCTATCACGCACATAGGGCTGTAATAACGATAGAATAGAGGGCCACCACTATGACTAGTAAAAGGCCTAATTAACATAGGGACAGCAAGACTTTTAAGTATTGTTTTTTAAACATTAATATTAGTGAATAGCGTTCTACAGGGCTCGTTAGGGAGGGAATTTGGGCATACAGCCATGAATACTGCACATTCTCTTGCATGTGAGACTCTCGGTACAGTTGAGAAGAAGTTGGAGAGCTTAATTTCTCCATCTTCTCCATTGCCTGTGTCCGAAGTAATCAGACTGCACTTTGATGACATAACTTGTACGGGTACTTGTGATCCGAATATTGGAGCTACTTGAGACAAGCTGCAATCGTTTTCTCAGCCAAATCAGCAGATCTTCTCTGTCTCACATTATAACACTGGTCCAAGTGCTATCAAATAAAACATCGGATAGCACTCGGCTGTCTTATACGCCAGTGTGAGCGAACACTAAGCTGGGAGCCTGCACTTTAAGCCTAAAGGCTGCTTTACACACTGCGACATCGCTCAAGCGATCTCGTTGGGGTCACGGAATTTGTGACGCACATCCGGCCGCTTTAGCGATGTGGTTGCGTGTGACACCTATGAGTGATTTTGCATTGTCACAAAAACGAGCAAAATCGCTAATCGGTGACATGCCCCCCTATTCCCAATTATCGTTGCTGCTACGTGTACGATGTAGTTCGTCGTTCCTGCGGCAGCACACATCGCTATGTGTGACACCGCAGGAACGAGGAACCTCACCTTACCTACGGCCGCCGGCAATGCGGAAGAAAGGAGGTGGGCGGGATATTCGTCCCGCTCATCTCCGCCCCTCCGCTTCTATTGGGGCGCCCGCTTAGTGACGTCGCTGTGACACCGAATGAACCGCCCCCTTAGAAAGGAGGCGGTTCGCCAGTCACAGCGACGTCACTAGGCAGGTAAGTAGTGTGATGGGTCTGAGCGATGTTGTGCGCCACGGGCAGCGATTTGCCCGTGTCGCACAACCAATGGGGGCGGGTACGCACGCTAGCGATATCGGTAACGATATCACAGCATGTAAAGTGGCCTTTACTGTATATATATGTATGTGTGTGTGTGTGTTCTGTTTAAAAAGAAGCTGTCATCAGGATTATGCATGTTAAACTACAGATATGGTCATAATGACAAACAAATGAAAACATCAATGTGCATTACTATTTATTTATGATAACCCATGTTACAAGTCAATTGTCACCCTGGAATGAATTGAACTTTAAAATAAATAGTAACTATGATGATGATGATGATGATGATGGTGAAGATAACAAGAATAATATGGAGAGCACTGGAAGAAGCTGAAAAGTGGAATTAGGGATGTAGGATCTGTTATTACGGACTTCCCTTAGGAATCCATTGCTAATTGCTTTTCTTCACTCCAGCCTTCTGCCACGGAGTATATTGCGTGCCATGTGTACAAAATATAGATACACAGATTGATGACTATACACCAAAACAAGAAAATCATTACTCTGTGTGACTAGAAAGTGCAACCACAAAGTTTATAATCTAACGAAAATGAAATAAAGAAAACACTAATTACTCTGAAAGCTTATAAGTACTGGTGCAAGATTGATGTCTTGAAGAAAAAAATATATATGGAAAAAAAGACGAAAAAGGATAATTGGTGGAATAAGTGAAATTGATTACATGTCATGAGTTTGATTTATAACTTGTACAATATACAGCAATTATTTATGATGCTGATGATTGTAGATTTATGCTGAAAATTATAATTAGGCGTTAACACCAATACAACAAGTGGAGCTAATTACAGTCATGACTGAAGCAAACAAGTGATCATAACATGGAGATAGTTATAGCTTTAAATTGTGAAAGAGGAACGGTTGTTTTATTAATTTTTATTTTATAAAGCAACAGTACAAATGAAAATATGAATTTTGTTATATATCCTATCAAGGAAATCTGCTTCTTTCGCTGCCAGAATTGAGCAGTCATTCATAAAATTCTCAAAATTTTAAGGTATTCACTTTATAGAAGGGGAATGTAGTGCAGATAGTGACCAGGGCACAAGTAATGAAATTGGGGGTGGTACGGGGGGAAGGGTTAGGACAGTTAATACAGTAAGCAGGAATAGAGGTACAGAGTCGTACGTAACGTGCATGTACACTAATGCCCGAAGCCTCACAAATAAGGTGGAGGAATTAGAATTAATATTGTTGGAAAAAAAGTATGATATAGTGGGGATATCAGAGACATGGCTGGATGAGAGCTATGACTGGGCTGTTAATTTACAGGGTTATAGCCTATTCAGGAATGACCGTACAAATAAGCAAGGGGGAGGTGTGTGTCTATATGTAAAATCATGCTTAAAACCCATCCTGTGTGACAACATATGTGAGGGTACTCAGAATGTAGAGTCCCTATGGGTGGAGATAAGGGGGGGGAGAATGAATAATAAAATACTGATAGGGGTGTGTTATAAGACGCCGAATATTATGGAAGAGGTAGAAAATCTCCTCATAAAGCAAATTGATAAAGCAGCGAGTGTCGGAGAGGTAATTATTATGGGGGACTTTAACTATCCTGATATAAATTGGGGAACAGAAACTTGCAGTTCCAGCAAAGGAAATAGATTTTTGATAACAATGAAAGATAATTACCTTTCACAAATGGTACAGAACCCCACAAGAGGGGGAGCACTACTAGACCTTGTACTAACCAATAGTCCAGACCGCATATCAAATATACAAGTTGGGGGTTACTTGGGGAATAGTGATCACAAAATAATAAGTTTTCATGTATTCTTTAGTAAGATGTATAGTAGAGGGGCTACAAGGACACTAAACCTCAGGAAAGCAAATTTTAAACGGTTGAGAGATGATATTAGTGCAATAAACTGGGATGATGTACTAAGTAATAAAAGTACACAAAGCAAATGGGAGACTTTTATGAGCATCCTGAATAGGGCTTGTGCAGAAAATATACCCAATGGAAACAAAGATGCTAGAAATAGTAGGAAACCCCTATGGTTAAATAGAGCTGTAAGGGAAGCAATAAAAGAAAAAACAGAAAGCCTTAAAAGAATTAAAAAGGGTAGGTAGTGATAAGGCATTATATAATTATAGAAAATTAAATAAAATATGTAAAAAGCAAATTAAGTTAATAATAATAATTAAAAATAATAATAATTAAAATATGTAAAAAGCAAATTAAGTTAGTTGTCTGTTAGTTGTCTGTTTGAGACACAGAGACTCATTGCGAGAGAAAGTAAAAATAATCCTAAAATATTCTTTAACTACATAAACAGTAAAAAACTGAAAAGCGATAGTGTTGGCCCCCTTAAAAATAGTCTTGGTGAAATGGTGGAGGGGGATGAGGGTAAAGCCAACCTGCTGAATGACTTTTTTTCTACGGTTTTTATACAAGAAAATGCCATGGCAGTTGACATGACCAGTGATACCATAAATTCACCCTTGAGTATTACCTGCTTAACCCAGCAGGAAGTACGCCGCCGCCTCAAAAACACTAAGGTTGACAAATCTCCGGGCCCGAATGGCATACACCCCAGAGTACTACAGGAATTGAGTTCTGTGATAGATAGACCATTATTTTTAATCTTCACAGATTCCTTAATAACAGGGTCGGTACCGCAGGACTGGTGCATAGCAAATGTGGTGCCAATATTCAAAAAGGGGACAAAAACTGAGCCGGGAAATTATAGGCCGGTAAGTTTAACCTCTACGGTTGGTAAAATCCTTGAGGGTTTCTTGAGAGATGCTATACTGGAGTATCTCAAGAAAAATAAACTTATGACAGAGTATCAACATGGGTTTATGAGGGATCGATCCTGTCAAACTAATTTGATCAGCTTCTATGAAGAGGTAAGTTCAAGCCTGGACCAGGGAAATGCAGTGGATGTTGTGTATATGGACTTTTCAAAAGCTTTTGATACGGTGCCACACAAAAGGTTGGTACATAAAATGAGAATAATAGGGATAGGGGAAAATATGTGTAACTGGGTTAAAAACTGGCTCAATGATAGGAAACAAAGGGTGGTTATTAATGGTACATACTCAGACTGGGTCTCAGTTCATAGTGGGGTACCAGAGGGGTCAGTATTGGGCCCGCTTCTTTTCAACATATTTATTAATGACCTTGTTGGCGGCATGCGGAGTAGAATTTCAATATTTGCAGATGATACTAAACTCTGCAGGGTAATCAATACAGAGGAGCATAATTTTATATTACAGGTAGATTTATGTAAATTGGAGGATTGGGCTGAGAAGTGGCAATTGAAGTTTAATGTAGATAAATGTAAAGTCATGCACTTGGGTAGAGGAAATAAAATGTATAATTATGTACTTAATTGTAGAACACTGGGTAAAACAGACACAGAAAAAGACTTGGGTGTATGGGTGGATGGTAAACTTAACTTTAGTGGACAGTGTCAAGCAACTACTGCCAGGGCTAATAAAATAATGGGATGTATTAAAAGAGGTATCAGTGTTCATGAAAAAAATACAGTTCTACCTCTGTACAAGTCACTAGTGCGACCGCACTTAGAATACTGTGTACAATTCTGGTCACTGATATATAAGAAGGACATAGCTGAACTGGAAAGGGTGCAGAGAAGAGCGACCAAGATTATTAGAGGAATGGGTGGGCTGCAATACCAAGACAGGTTATTAAACTTGGGGTTATTTAGTTTGGAAAAACGAAGGCTTAGGGGGGATCTAATCACAATGTATAAATATTTGAGGGGACAGTACAGAGACCTTTCCAAAGATCTTTTTACACCTAGGCCTGCGACTGGAACACGGGGGCATCCGCTACATCTTGAGGAAAGAAGGTTTACTCATAATCACAGATGAGGATTCTTTACTGTACGAGCAGTGAGACTATGGAACTCTCTGCCGCATGATGTTGTAATGAGTGATTCCCTACTAACATTTAAGCAGAGCCTGGACGCCTTTCTTGAAAAATTTAATATTACCAGTTATGTATATTAGATTTTATGACAGGGTGTTGATCCATGGAACTAGTCTGATTGCCGTATGTGGAGTCAGGAAGGAATTTTTTTCCCTATTAGAGCTTGTTTGCCCCATTGAGTTTTTTTTGCCTTCCTCTGAATCAATATGTTAGGCTACGGGTTGAACTAGATGGACTTAGGTGGGCTTTGCACGTTGCGACATCACAAGCCAATGCTGCGATGTTGCACGCGATAGTCCCCGCCCCCGTCGCAGGTACGATATCTTGTGATAGCTGGCGTAGCGAAAATTATCGCTACGCCAGCTTCACATGCACTCACCTGCCCTGTGACCGTTGCTCTGGCCGGCGATCCGCCTCCTTCCTAAGGGGGTGGGTCGTGCGGCGTCATAGCGACGTCACACGGCAGGTGGCCAATAGAGGCGGAGGGGCGGAGATGAGCAGGATGTAAACATCCTGCCCACCTCCTTCCTTCCGTATAGCCGCCGGCGGCAGGTAGGAGATGTTCCTCGCTCCAGCGGCTTTACACACAGCAATGTGTGCTGCCGCAGGAATCAGGAACAGCATCGTACCTGTCGCGGCAGCGTAATTATGAAAAAGTCGGAGCCTGCAGCGATGATACGATAACGACGCTTTTGCGCTCGTTAATCGTAACATCTAGGATTTACACACAACGATGTCGAAAGTGATGCCGGATGTGTGTCACTTTCGATTTGACTCCACCGACATCGCACGTTCGATGTTGCAACGTGCAAAGCCGCCCTTAGAGTCTCCCTTCAACCTTAAAAACTATGATACTATGATACTATGATAAAATGTAATCTGTTTTCAGTAAAGCCTTTCCCATTATTGAGATAGATGTCAGTTGTTGCTAAGGAGAAGCAATGTAGATAGAAGATGGAGGGGTCAGAGCTCTGCATCTAGCTCCATTTTCTGCCTCTAGATCCTCCTTTTGCCTCTAGCTCCCCTCTCTGCCTTTAGCACCTCCCACTGCCTCTAGCTCCTTCTGCCTCTAACTTCTCTCTCTGCCTCTAGCTCCTCTCTCTGCCTCTAACCCCTCCCTCTGCCTCTAACTCCTCCCTCTGCATCTAGCTCCTCTCTCTGCCTCTAGCTCCTCTCTCTGCCTCTAACCCCTCCCTCTGCCTCAAACTCCTCCTTCTGCCTCTAACTCCTCTCTCTGCCTCTAGCTCCATTCTCTGCCTCTAGCTCCCCTCTCTGCCTTTAGCACCTCCCGCTGCCTCTAGCTTCTTCTGCCTCTAGCTCCTCCCTCTGCCTCTAGCTGCTCTCTCTGCCTCTAGCTTCTGTCTCTGCCTCTAACCCCTCCCTCTGCCTCTAACTCCTCCCTCTGCCTCTAACTCCTCTCTGTGCCTCTAGCTCCTCTCTCTGCCTCTAACCCCTCCCTCTGCCTCTAACTCCTCCCTCTGCCTCTATCTCCTCTCTCTGCCTCTTGCTCCTCTCTCTGCCTCTAACTCCTCCCTCTGCCTCTAACTCCTCTCTCTGCCTCTAACTCCTCCCTCTGCCTCTAGCTCCTCTCTCTGCCTCTAACCCCTCCCTCTGCCTCTAACTCTTCCCTCGGCCTCTAACGCCTCCTCCTGCCTCTAACCCCTCCCTCTGCCTCTAACCCCTCCCTCTGCCTCTTGCTCCTCCCTCTGCCTCTAACCCCTCCCTCTGCCTCTAGCTCTTCTCTCTGCCTCTAGATCATCACGTCATCATAGAATCTCCTCAGTAACAGCTTCCATCTCATATCTCAGTAATGGGAAAGTCTTCACTGAATACAGATTTTACCTCAGAATTGAGAATTTTGATAATGACTGATCAATTTTGGCTGCGAAAGAAGCAGATTTCCCTGATAAGATATATTACAAAGTTGCTTATTTTCATGCGCACGATTGATTTATGAAATAAAACTTTAAAAGATGGCTATGCTTGAAGGATGTCTTTATTCCATAAATCAAGTAGTGCTTGAGTAATAGTGATGTTTGACAATTAGAGTTAGACCAATCATTTAGTAGAGAATCAAATTCATTACAAAGTCCTAAAAAATTGAATTAATCAAAATCCTGAATTTCTTGGAATTCAATTTTTCAAATCTATCAAAATGACGTCTAGACATACGCCATATAGCTACATTTTGAAAGCTGGGAAGGGATTAAAAATATTTTTTTATTCATATCTCTCTTCAACCCACCCTATACCTGTCGAACTGCCGCTGTTTAATCAGCTCATCTTATGCCTTATTCTGTCGCCACCAGGTCTCTTCTTCTGGCGCTGCCATTGACTAGGCTGACAATGACACACGACACCAAAATACATCCTGCATATTATATTTTTTTGGAAGTTTTAAACCATACTTTACTATATAGTTTAAAAAAGGTCTGCCAACATATACGTGATAAAGGTCAAAGGAGAACTCTTTCAGCCTTTGCCAAGAAAATAGAGCCCTATGGATATGGCCGGATACTTTCTCGGCCGGTGCATACTCTAGATGTAGGGCTGTGACACTATTTGTGCAGAGCCTTCAATACAAACAATGCATTATGGAACTGATATTCAAGGTTTGACACTGACATGAACAGGAGATTATTAAATAACTGATCATGTGTGAACCCTTAAAATTAGTCTATTAAATAGCTGAAAAGCATAATAATATACACTGATCACTATATAAATAATTCTCCCCTGTCACAATGCTTTACTTACTGCTGAAAAGTCAAGCTCCCTACATGACATACTCAAGATAAGGCAGGAGAAAAGCGGGGATTAATATTTATTAACTGTTAAACTGTCATGCATAGGGCTGCTCTGTCACAGTCATTTGCATGATTAAAACAGTGAGCAGTCGACAGTTCACATTTAGATGAGTGACTGGGGAGGCTGGACATTTTTATGGTACATGTCAAGCTCTTACTGCAATACTGGAATATTGCAATAAATGTTTTCCAAAAAGTCTATGTGAACTATATTATTTCATACATCAAAACTGTTATAAAGTCACCTGACTGAAACTTCGATCAGGCTCTAATCACTACCACATTATTGAGTTCTGTTTCCATTTTCCATCTGAAAATAATGAGAACCATCTGATTTTAATTACGTGTCAGATTTTTTTAATGGGACGAGAGTGCAATGTGCACTGATGAGTAGAGATTCTTCTTTAGGACTTTATGATTGAGAGCAGAATTCATGGTGACATCAGTTCTATTTAGTTGTCCTCTCCCTTCAGAAGCAAGGCAGCCCCACATCATCACACTACCACCACTATGGTAAACTGTTGGTATGATGTTCATATATTGTAATGTAATATAATGTGTACCCCAGATATTAAATGACCCACATTTTCCAAAATGTATCACCATTGAATCAGCAGTTTACAGAATATACTCACAAAGAATATGGATTGCATATTTTACAAATGCATGGTAGGTCTTTACGTGTTTTTTTTGTGGGGGGCAGGACTTATCAGTACAGATGAGCTGATTGATTAGAGGAGGATTAACTTTGAGTAAAATTTTCCGATAGCTATCGTTTCATACGAATTTTAAAACTTTGTGATTTTAGTCGCAAAGAGCACAAAAAAAAATAAACTTGGCACAGGACCATTTCAAAGACTGATGCAGAGCAGAGATCAGGTTAAAAACATTTTGTACCACAGCTTGATCTTTTCCATAATGCCCTGCAGCTATGATATTACATGGTCTATCCCAGCCTAGCTACTGGATTATCAGAACCTATGCAGATGAGGACACTATTTGTGATATTCCATATTGGAGCAATGAAATAGTCTTCACTCTGCTCTTTCACATTTTTTTCCCTGTCAACATCCCTCCTCTAGACAGCAGTATTAGAAGCTCCAAATTCCTTAGCGTCATCTGCTTCCTTTACATCCCCAGGATCAGTTGGTCCCACAGGACCACAGGATGGTACAGGACTGGAAACTTGTATAGAGTTAGAGTTGGATTCCATCTGCAGATTCACCTGGGTGGCAATGCCATTTCAATAAGTTAATTATGAATCAAATAAAATTTTATAATTATTGAGTTGTTCTTGCTCTCCTTACATACAATTACTGACTTTTCAGCACTGTGATTTCCAGAAAATAATATAAAAATTCATCAAAGCAGGCAAACTAGAGTTTCAAAAACTCTACCCAAAGCTCTTAGTTGAGATAATTGCCTTCCAATTCTTCGATGGATGCCACTTAGACTTTAATTGAGGCAAGTGAGGTCTGCAGCTCTGGACAATCCCTTCTCAATCACCATGTTTGCCCCCATTTAAATAACTGAACTTCCGTTCTTGTGCTGTGTTGGCACTCACTCTCCCAGAGCTCACCTGACTTGACTTCCCCACTTTCAGATGAATACAACATCCAGAGGAGGTCAGAACTGCGGCTTGTCACTCCCTTCATCTTATAATGATTGGTACACTCAAAAGCAAGGACAGTAAGGCCAGGGCTAAGTGGACACAGGGCTTATGTGATATAACAATGTCACGTGAACCCCGGGAGAACGAGTGCCAATACTGCTGGAACGATGTTGGCACAGGAGGTGAGGATAAGTGTTGTTATTTAATGGGGGCACACTTGGTGATTGAAAAGTTATCTAAGTAGTGGACAACCCCTTTAAGGTACACGATTGTCCCAGCTTTTTTCCATTTGTGGATAAAGGTGTTCATTCAAGTCTGCTAGTCAAGGAGCTTTAAAAATCATTTAGTAACACTGTCCAGACTGGCAGATTTCAACTATTATATTTTTAATCTGTGTTTTAATGTCTTTTGAATGTGACATATTGAGCTGCGTTCTGAGATGTTCTATCTATTTCACATTGTCGGGAACACAGCTAGCATGTGGAAGAAGGTTCTCTGGTCAGATACAACCAAAGTAGAACTTTTTGGGTTTAATGCAAAACTCTATATATGGTGAAAAGCTAACACTGCACATCACCCTGAAAACACCATCCCTACCGTCAAACATGGTAGTTGCAGAATCATGCTGTGGGTATGATTTTCTTCAGCAGGGATACGAAAGCTGGTCAGAGTTTATGGATGAAGCGAAACACAGGGCAATTCTGGAGGAAAATCTGTTAGGGGGTGCAAAAGACTAAGGGGTACTTTACACGCTGCGACATCACTGCGATAGCTCCCGCCCCCGTCGCTCGTGTGACATTTGGTGCTCATTGCCGTAGCGAACATTATCGTTGCAGCAGCGTCACACGCACATACCTGGTCAGTGACGTCGCTGTGAGCGCTGAACAATCCCTCCCTCAAGGGGGAGGTGCGTTCGGCATCATAGCGACGTCACTGCGGCGTCACTAAGCGGCCGTCCAATAGAAGCGGAGGGGCGGAGATGAGCGGGACATAACATCCCGCCCAACTCCTCCCTTCTGCATTGCCGGTGGACGCAGGTAAGGAGATGTCTGTTGCTCCCGCGGTGTCACACATAGCGATGTGTGATGCCGCAGGAACGACGAACAACATCGTACCGGTGACAGCAGCAATATTAAGGAAATGAATGACGTGTCAACGATCACCGCTTTGGAACGATTTTGCGATCGTTGATTGTCACTCATTAGTGTTACACGTTGCGATGTCGCTACTGGCGCCGGATGTGCGTCACTAACGACGTGACCCCGATGATATGTCGGTAGTGATGTCGCAGCGTGTAAAGTACCCCTTAGGCGAAAGCTCCCCTTCAAGCAGGACAATGACCCTAAACATACTGCCAGTGCTACAATCGAATGGTTTAGGTCAAAGCATATTCATGTGTTTGAATGGCCAATTTATGGTCTAGACTTAAATCTCATTGAGAATCCGAGGTAAAACTTGAAAACTGCTGATCACAGATGCTCTCCATCCATTCTCATTGAGCTACAGCTGTTTTGCAAAGAAGGGCAAAAATTACTGCAAAGACTTGCAGCAGTAATTGCAGCGAAAGGTGGTCCTGGCAAAGTAAATTATTCACTCAGGGGCTGAATACAAATCCACATCCCAATTTTTTAAAATTTATTTTTTAACTATTTAGAAAACCATATTTCATTTCCTTTACACTTCACAATTAGTTGCTACTTTGTGGTGGTATGTCACATAATATCCCAATAAAATATATTTGTTTGTATGTGTAACATGAAAATTGTGGAAAAGTTCAAGGGATTTGAATACTTTTTTCAAGGCACTAACAGAAAAGGGGGGAGCCAGCACTGCTTGAGAATGGCATGCAAACAATTAAAAGTGAAAATACTGCTTTTAACGAATTTAGGAGGCCGCATGGCACAATGGAAATAGTAAATATAGAGTAGGACCCCTCTATTGATCTGCAGTGACGTGGCAGGGGTGGCTCAAAAAATTGATCAATTATTTGCTAAAAATCTCATTTTGCATTATAGTACAGTTGGAATAATTTGTGAATTTTCACTTTTAATTGTTTGCATGCCGTTCTCAAGCAGTTCTGGCTCCCCCCTTTTCTGTTTTTGCAAGGCACTTTATAGTAACAACACATTCAGCTCAGCACTTGTTCTTGCTCTCCTACAAACTATAGAAGTAATATTACTTTTTTCTCTACCATCATTTCTATTTTAAAGCTCCACGGTATAAAGTGTACCTAAACTAGCATAAAAAGCATAGACCTGCAGCCAGATATTACATTTTTAAATTTGCACGCTTCAATTGGCAAGTAATATTAGTCTTTCCAAGGAGACCATGTCTGTAAACCTCACTGCTTGCAAAAGCAATAAGAGTAATTGTACTCGAATAAAAACAGGCTGATTAAAATACAGTTATGCTGTCAGTGCCGAGTGAATTTTAGAACTGTTAGGAGAAAAAAATGCTTCTGTAAATTCTCTAAGGGGGTACTCCAGGACTGGAGTTTATTGCAGTGAAGACACATAAAGGCACATTTATACAATAACTAAGGAAAATCCAACAATGACAAAAATTAGGATAAATTAAAACATAGCTTTATTAATGTCCATTAAAAACTGGTTATAAATAGGGATGATCGAAAACTTCAATTATTCAGCTTTGCAAATATTTTCCGAATACCTCGCCGCTATTCGACTATTTGATGTAAGTCTATGGGAAGCCCGAATAGTTCCAAATAGTTGTTATTCGGGTTTCTCATAGACTTACATTGCGCATTGAATATTCGCGAATAGTCGAATTGCGGTGAGGTATTCCAAAAATATTCGCGAAGCCGAATAATCGAAGCATTCTATTATCCCGAGTTATAAAGCATATGTAGACAAAAGACATCAGTCTATGCATTTTGAGCAAACAAAAAACAAAATTATGCTCTTAATCATGACTAAGAGAAAGTTTTTGTTTGCTCGAAACGCGTAGACTGATGGCTTATGTCTACATATCCTTTATAACCTGTTTTTATTGAACATTACTAAAGCTATGTTTTAATTTATCCTAATTTTTGCCATTGCTGGATTTTCATTAGTTTTTGTTCTACATTGCCTGGTATCCAGTCTAGGACATCCGAGCACTGCATTCCTATTGTACATAATTTTAATAACATATATGACTATCTGCATTTTGGCAAGTGGCTATACAATGCTATAAGTGGCAAAATATAAATAATTGAATTAAATTAAAGTCTTCTACGCCTTTTAATATGAGATCAGCTGACCACTATTCGAACAGCTCCCAAGACAACGGGAAGGTGAAGATTGTAAACAAAAATTGCATGGCTAGTCTGTATATACACTGGGGGAAAGATCCAAACAATTTCCCACAGGAAGGGTGCCAACTTCAAAAACCATTGTGAACAAGGAGGACAAAGAAGAAAATATGGCACAAAAGTATTGCAAAAAAGATTATATTTTTTATTGACAATATCATTAAAAATATTAATCTCACAAAAGTCACAGTATTTGCAATATAGAATGAGCAAGGATGAAATCACAAGGTCATGGATGGATAAAAACTCACAGACATAGTATCGAACACAATTGTGGTAAAACAACCCTAACCGCCACAAAGAGAAAGCCCTGCAATGATAATGAAGGCCAGTAATCAAGGTTATAAATCAATAAACCAGGAGGATAAAGATGGCACTAGTACTCCACAGAAATTTGAATGAGCATGTTGGCGTTTAAACCACAATTGTGGTATTCAAGGTAGTAATAGTGCCCAGTCAGTGGAAGGAGAAAGGGGGAGAGGAAGATCCCTGGAAGTGAGTCCTGTATAGTCGTGTGGAGGTAATCACAGGGAACCCTCAAGGGAAAGTAGGAATGGGGAGAAGGGGGGAGGAGGAAAAATGGCTGCACCACTGGTAGTCCACAAAAAAGAAAAAATGGATGGGAATTCAAAAAGCCCAGATACATAAGCCTGTATGGAACAGGGAATGCCAAAGGGAAGATAATGAACTAAGAAAATTGTGGATAATGCGGACTAACAGTGGTGCATCCAGATAAATAAGGAAAATAGTCGTGTAACAGAGAGGTGTAGGTATAGTGTCGTGAAACTGATTGCAACAGTAATAAACAAAGTGGTAGCACTATCACCTGTATAGTAGGCAAACAAGTAATCATGAACTCAGAATCAGTTGTATATGCGCCGATTTGACAATAGTCATGGAGCACTCAGGTAAGGCGGGAGTGAAAGTGTTAGACCACAATCCTAATCAGCCATGCACAACTGAGACTGAACACAGAGAATAATGATGGAGAATGCCAAGGGTGTCAGCGGGAGGGAGTGAAATGCCTGAGGTGCGCCGCTGGCACAAGTAAACACTGAGAGTATGCCTGGTATGGAGGCAAAGGCGTAACAGCAGGTGAACGGTCCCTATTGTGAGACTGATTGCAACAATAATGAGCAGGGTAATGGCACTGTCACCCGTGTGAAGGGTGAACAGATAAACATGAATTCAGAGTCAGTTGTGTGCGCCAATGGTGTGGAACACTGAGGTGAGGCAGGAGTAAAAATAATAGACCACAGTCCTAATCAGCCGTGCACAACTGAAACTGGACACAGGGGATGATAGAGAGAAGTGCCAAATCTGTCAGCGGGAGAAAGTAAAGTGCCTAGAATGCACCACTAGCATGAATGGAAACTAGAACTGAAAGTATACCTGAGGTGGAGGCATAGCGTGGCGGCAGGTGAGCGGTCCCAAATAAAGCATATGTAGACAAAAGACATCAGTCTACGCATTTTGAGCAAACAAAAAACAAAATTGTGCTCTTAATCATGATCAAGAGAACGTTTTTGTTTGCTCGAAACACGTAGACATATTTTTAATAACATATATGACTATCTGCATTTTGGCGAGTGGCTATACAATGCTATAAGTGGCAAAATATAAATAATTGAAGTACTTGTCTTCTACGCCTTTTCATATGAGATCACCATAGCTGACCACTATTCGAACAGCTCCCAAGACAACGGGAAGGTGAAGATGTAGGAACTTTAAAGTTATGTAAAATTACATGCAGCCAAATAAATAATAATAGATACATGGACTGAATCTACCAGAGGGAGAGATGCTGTGTGCAAACCTCTTTCTGGCTCACAGAAGAAGGTCCTGATTTTAGAAAACTCAACTCTATGATGAGACATTTCTTTCAAAGTTAAAGACTTAGACATTCACAGCAAAAATTCACACTGCAAAGCCTCTAATTCCCCAGAAAATATGCACATAACACTCTGAAGTCTCCAAATAATGTATTAAACCCATTTTTAGCACTTTTATGCAAACACAAAATTAGGACAGAGGGGAATTAAACAGCCCTCCTTGTTTCCAATGTGTCACTAAACAAAAAAATGGTCTATTAAAGGTTTGTACTGCAGCATATAATTCAATGAATTGATAGTCCCACCGACTCTGCAGGACCTGCCCCTCTCTAACACTTGAGAAGAATTGACAGACTGACAATGGCCCTCACATTTTCAATGCTTTTCAGAGGAACTCCGCAAAAAGATTTAAGCCTTTATACTACCAATCTGTAATGATGAGTTGTGCGCTTTGAGCTCCTATATCTAAAGAGTAATATAATAAAATGTCAGCTGCTTACCCTGCCCTTAGTTTTTATAGGGTGTGTGACAGTGGACTCTTGAGATCACACTCTGGCTGATGCAATTTTCTGCAGTGAATGAAACGGTGCTGGGCATTATTTTGCCGATCTTAGCTAATCAAATCAAAAATTGCATGACTTTTCTAGGACCTGTGAATTTCAATATATATGAATCTAGTCGATTTGCAGTAGATCGCCCTGCTAATCTCTACCAAAATATAATGCTGCTTTTTCTTGCAATGTTTGGAAAGTATAAGGTCATACATGGTTTAATGTTGGGAGTTAGACTAGGTTCACAAAAGTCCAATTTTCATCCAGAAAAGTAGGATGATTTTTTTCTTACTTGTCACTGACATCCATGTGCAATCAGTGTGATGTCCTTGTGCAATCCATTTTTTTAACTCAGCAGCTTTTAATCATTTACAGGACCATTAACAGTTTTCTATGTTACAGATTTGTAATGTATCCATAAAAAGAAGATGTTATACTGTGGCATCCGATTTTTTTCTCGCACCCATAGACTTGAATAAGTGACTCTCATCCAATTTCAGAGTCAAATTGCAGAATTTTTCACAGACAGACTCCGTTGGTGAAAAAAAATCATAAATCAGTCATTTACACTTCCTCTAAGGCCTTCACACATCAGTGATTCTGGTAGGTATGACTGTTTTTATAAGTATCAGAATCATGGACATATGCAGACCCATTATAATCAATGGTAATCAATGAATATGCGCACACATCAGTGATTTCTCACTGACGTGTTTCCGTGCGCCGTATACGCGTGTCCATGTGTTCCGCACGGAGACAGAGTCGTTTTTTTCCAGTATCACTGATGTCACACAAACCACACAGTGGTGTAATCCATGGGACATGTAGCAGAAAAAACACTTATCTTTGAAATAAAATAATTTTTATACTCACCTGTCTCCAGTGATGCTGTCTCCGGCTTCTGCTGTCTCCTGCTTCAGGTCGGCTAATTATGCTCATGAATATTCACTGCACTGTGACCTGGTAGTGACAGCAGCGGTGAGACAGCAGCGGCTGGAGACAGGAGAGTCGGTGACATCAGCACCACGAACAGCAGAAGCATGGGCAGGTGAGTGTAAGTGCCTGAACAAATGTGTGCCAATATCACGGCACACGAAGGGCCATATGCATCTTTAACACATTAGTGAAAAACATGCATGTGAATGAGGCCTAACATGGGTCAATGTGCTATCTGATAAAAAATAAAATTAGATAGCAGTCGCCCGATTTATACACTTGTCTTAATGAGTCCTAAAGAAAGCCAGTTCTCCCGATTGACAGGTCAGCTTCTACTTACATAAGAGTTTTCTTCAGCAGCCTTTGAATAGAGTACCGTACATTGCGGCATATTAGTTCATATTTCGTCTGCTAAGATGCCATTTACCATAGTTGTTTAGAAAAAAATATATGTTGCACTGGTCTAACAAGCTACTAGATAGATGTCTTTAATAAAGTGAATTATTAGTGCACAAAAATAATCTAGAGTAGTGTGGTTACTGGCAATGCACAGCCTGGCCAATACAGTTAGGTCCAGAAATATTTGGACAGTGACACAATTTTCACGAGTTGGGCTCTGCATGCCACCACATTGGATTTGAAATGAAACCTCTACAACAGAATTCAAGTGCAGATTGTAACGTTTAATTTGAAGGTTTGAACAAAAATATCTGACAGAAATTGTAGGAATTGTACACATTTCTTTGCAAACACTCCACATTTTAGGAGGTCAAAAGTAATTGGACAAATAAACCAAACCCAAACAAAATATTTTTATTTTCAATATTTTGTTGCGAATCCTTTGGAGGCAATCACTGCCTTAAGTCTGGAACCCATGGACATCACCAAACGCTGGGTTTCCTCCTTCTTAATGCTTTGCCAGGCCTTTACAGCCACAGCCTTCAGGTCTTGCTTGTTTGTGGGTCTTTCTGTCTTAAGTCTGGATTTGAGCAAGTGAAATGCATGCTCAATTGGGTTAAGATCTGGTGATTGACTTGGCCATTGCAGAATGTTCCACTTTTTTGCACTCATGAACTCCTGGGTAGCTTTGGCTGTATGCTTGGGGTCATTGTCCATCTGTACTATGAAGCGCCATCCGATCAACTTTGCGGCATTTGGCTGAATCTGGGCTGAAAGTATATCCCGGTACACTTCAGAATTCATCCGGCTACTCTTGTCTGCTGTTATGTCATCAATAAACACAAGTGACCCAGTGCCATTGAAAGCCATGCATGCCCATGCCATCACGTTGCCTCCACCATATTTTACAGAGGATGTGGTGTGCCTTGGATCATGTGCCGTTCCCTTTCTTCTCCAAACCTTTTTCTTCCCATCATTCTGGTACAGGTTGATCTTTGTCTCATCTGTCCATAGAATACTTTTCCAGAACTGAGCTGGCTTCATGAGGTGTTTTTCAGCAAATTTAACTCTGGCCTGCCTATTTTTGGAATTGATGAATGGTTTGCATCTAGATGTGAACCCTTTGTATTTACTTTCATGGAGTCTTCTCTTTACTGTTAACTTAGAGACAGATACACCTACTTCACTGAGAGTGTTCTGGACTTCAGTTGATGTTGTGAACGGGTTCTTCTTCACCAAAGAAAGTATGCGGCGATCATCCACCACTGTTGTCATCCGTGGACGCCCAGGCCTTTTGAGTTCCCAAGCTCACCACTCAATTCCTTTTTTCTCAGAATGTACCCGACTGTTGATTTTGCTACTCCAAGCATGTCTGCTATCTCTCTGATGGATTTTTTCTTTTTTTTCAGCCTCAGGATGTTCTGCTTCACCTCAATTGAGAGTTCCTTAGACCGCATGTTGTCTGGTCACAGCAACAGCTTCCAAATGCAAAACCACACACCTGTAATCAACCCCAGACCTTTTAACTACTTCATTGATTACAGGTTAACGAGGAAGACGCCTTCAGAGTTAATTGCAGCCCTTAGAGTCCCTTGTCCAATTACTTTTGGTCCCTTGAAAAAGAGAAGGCTATGCATTACAGAGCTATGATTCCTAAACCCTTTCTCCGATTTGGATGTGAAAACTCTCATATTGCAGATGGGAGTGTGCACTTTCAGCCCATATTATATATATAATTGTATTTCTGAACATGTTTTTGTAAACAGCTAAAATAACAAAACTTGTGTCACTGTCCAAATATTTCTGGACCTAACTGTATGAGTCATGGTGGAATTACTTACCCTTCTATCCCCTTAAAGGTGCAGATAGGTTTGGTAGATAAAATGCTTTATTTACATCGTGTTTGTAGCAGCTTTGTCTTGATACGTCAAAATTGACAGATCTTTTTGTCCATTCACTGCCTCATTTTTTCAAATCCATTTTGCAATGTTTTCAGATACTGTCAATCACTATTATCCAAGCTGTCTGTCAAATGGATATATTGTAGGAGCACTTCTTTGAGAGTTTATTGAATTCTGCTTTTCCGGTGTCATGGTTTGTACAAGGAATCGGTAGTAAAAATGTAATAAAACTTCAACTAGGTTTAATGCAAATTGATTTCTTAGGCTTTGCTAACAAAGTTTCATGCCCTAAGGACCCAAGAAATTTTACATTTTGCGCTTGTTTTTCCTACCCATGTTCCTTGAGCCATAACTTTTTAGTATTTTTCTGTAAACATAGCCAAATGATAACTTGTTTTTCAGGACAAATTGTAGTTTGTAGCTTTGAATGACACGATTCATTTTACCATAAATAGGTGTAATAAAATTGTAATAAAACAAAAGGCAATTTTGTTATTGTTTTTTGGGTTTGTTTTATGGTTATCGCTGCATGAAAAAATGACCCAGTTTTATGAATCTTCAGTTCAGTATAAGTATGGCAATAACAAAGTTGTAATTTTTTTATTACTATTTTAACCCTTTCACAATATGCACCATACATGTACAGCACAAGTCAGACCCCTCCCCATACTTGGCAGGTAATGGCTGCCCATGATTGTTAACCTGTTAAATCTGCTGTCAAATTCTGATAGTGGCATTTAACACATGCTAGCATAGGGGCATGCCATTTTAAACTCCCATTGGTGATCCTGTGATGTGATTGTAATGGTTGCTATAGCAAAAGGGGTCTGTAGAAAACCTCTGTCTCTGCCATGGCAGCACTCTTCTGAAACTCTGCCTGTGGCCAGGCTTCAAAGGAAACTGTAATTTTCACAAATACAGCAATGCTGTGGCATTGCTGAATATAGCAAAAACAAAACGATCAGACAATTGCAGATTACAGTCCCCTAAGTTTAAAAATATGAAAAAAGTTAAGAAAACAAAAAAGTTCCTATCACCCCCCATTGCGCCATTAAAAATAGATAATAGAAAAATAATAAAATACGCATTTGTAGTATTGCTGCATTTAGAAAAGTACGATCTATCATAATATAAAAATAATTAACCCGATCGGTAAGACACTGTAAACAAAAAAATTAAAGAACGCCAAATTTATATTTGTTTGGTTCCTGCAATGCCACAAAAATGATGTAACAAAAGATCAAAACATCATATCTATGCCAAAATTAATGATTCTATTATATAGAATGACACGGCACTTCTATTTTAAGGAATGGGTGCTCTGGTAGGGTCCAAATCCATATCCAAAATGAAGATAGACCAGGCACTCCAAAATGGACTCAAAATGGAAACTTTAATCAAAATATAGTATTATTCTCAAAACGATGTTTTTCTTTTTGCATCCATTTTGGAGTGCCTGGTCTATCTTAAAATTAATGATTCAGCATATCCCCCTGTAGGGAAGACGGCAATACACGGTGCAGCGCTTTTTCTGAGCATAGTAAACCTTTAAACTTTGGCAATATACGTAATTATTCCACTCACCTATAGTGAGCACATAAGGCTCATGTAAAATATATCCTTATTGCTGGTGTTCTGGTCTGCTGCCCGATCAATGTGCTGCGGATAATCCCCTCCATCGGAGATACCACAGATGGAGTCTAAAAAGATGCAATAGATCGCATGCGGTACTTCCAATACATCCAGCTTGATAAGGTTGGTCTTGATAGATTATTTTAATAAAAAATACATGTGTGTATATACATTAAAACAACGTTTTTTGGCTCTATTCAGAGAGCTTTCTTCAGATTAAAAAACATATAAAACAATGAATAATGTGCACCTCAGTGCTATACCAAAGTCAGTGCTACCCTTGATCCAGCCTAGAGTATTCACATAAAAGCTGTAGAGAAAAAACCTGACGTGATAGAAGAAAACTAACTGCAGTTTTTAAATCAGCATGCTTATTTTAGTCTAAATATGCAGAAAATTTAACTCAACAATAATTATGTTCAAAATTGTTCCCCAGTGTATTCAATAAAACATTTCAAAGGGAATACAAAAACCTGGAACTTTAGGAAAGCTCAATCAATTAAGGGAAGAGTGTTGTGAATGTCAGTTATGCTTTGGCTGCTGGGAGGCTCCCTCTTGTGGCCAGGAATGGTTTGGACATAGATCAGGTGTGTTGAGCAATTAGGCGTTTCCATTGCTAACTCTCTGCTTATTTAAATCCTGGTCTGATAGCAGGCTATGCCGGATGTCAGTTGTTCTTTTTTCACCAGCCTGCTTCATTCTGCTCCACACCACATCTACCCCAGATAAGTGCTTTGCTCTTTATTTGTTGTTTGGTTCTTTTACTCTTATCTGAGTTTGTCATTTGCTGTGGTTGTTTTCAGTTTATTTGCTTGCAGGGATTTTCCCTCGCAGTTGCTTAGCTGGGAAACTCCCTGCAGTTTTGTTTGGAGTATAGCTCCTATAAGTCCATTTGTTTGTGGCTTTTTGAATTTGTAATGATTCTTGTTTTCTGTTCATTGCTATGACAAGAGCGCCTGGTATAGGACAGAGTTCAGATCGTGCGATCTGAGGGCCTTTTTGTACTATCAGGAACTTGGAATTTTGCAGGGTTTTTCTCTGGCCACCATCAGCCCCTTTCCTGTCCTTTCCTATTTTAGTCAGTGGGGACCTCACCTTTTGCTAATCCTATCATTTATCTGTGTATTGTGTTTTCCTATATCACCGCAGTCTTTGAATGTGGGGGGCTTGCTATTCTTTGTCTGTTTTCTTATGCAGAGAGTTGTTCATCTTTCCTTCTCTGAGGTTCATTGCTCTGTTTTGGCGGGTCATCCTGGCATTTTTGGTACTCGGGATCTTGTGATACGCTCTTTTTGGTGGCCTTCCCTGTCCCGGGATGTCCGTCGTTTTGTACAGTCGTGTGGAGTTTGGTCTAGGTCCAAGCCCTGTTGTTCATATTCTAGTGGGCTATTATTGCCTTTGCCGGTACCTAAGAAACCTTGGACGCACATCTCTATGGGTTTTATTTCAGAGCTTCCCGTCTCTCAGAAAATGACTGTGATTTGGGTGATCTGTGATAGATTCTCCAAGATGGTCCACTTGGTTCCCCTATCTAAGTTGCCGTCCTCATCAGAGTTGGTGCCTTTGTTTTTCCAACATGTTGTTCGATGCATGGTATTCCCGAAAACATTGTTTCTGACAGAGGGGTGCAGTTTGTATCCAGGTTTTAAAGGATTTTTTGCTCCAAATTGGGTGTTCAGCAGTCTTTCTCCTCGGCGTTTCATCCTCAGACCAACGGTCAGACTGAAAGGGCTAACCAGACCCTGGAGACCTATTTATGAATCTTTTTTTTTCTGCGGATCAGGATGACTCGGTTTCGTTTTTGCCTTTGGCTGAATTTGCCCTTAACAATAGAGCTAGCTCTACCACATTGGTGTCCCCCTTTTTCTGCAATTTTGGGTATCACCCCAGGTTCCTCTCGGGGCAGCTTGAGGCGTCTGACTGTCCAGGGGTGGATTCGGTGGTAAAAAGAATGCAGCAGATTTGGGGGCAGGTAGTGGATAAATTGTTTCAGTCCCAAGAAACTGCCCAAAAGTTTGCCAACCGGCGCCGGACTGTTGGTCCCCGGTTTAAAGTGGGGGATATGGTGTGGTTGTCCTCTAACAATATTCTTTTGAGAGTTCAATCTCCTAAATTTAAGCCCAGATTTATTGGACCTTATAAGATTTCGGAAATTATCAACCCTGTATCTTTCCGTTTGACTCTGCCTGTGTCATTTAAGATTCACAATGTCTTCCATAAGTCCTTGTTGAAGAAACATGTGGAGCCAACAGTTCCTGCAGCAGCGCCTCCTGACCCTGTTTTGGTACAAGGGGATCTGGAGTATGAGGTTGAAAAAATTCTGGATTCCCGTCGCAGTAGGCGTCAGCTTCAGTACCTTGTGAAATGGAAGGGTTATGGCCAGGAGGATAACTCTTGGGTTGAGCCTTCTGACATTCATGCGGACAGGTTGGTTCGCGCCTTCCATCATGCTCATCCCGAGGGACCAGGTGGCGTTGGTGAGGGTTCGGTGACCCCTCCTCAAGGGGGGGGTACTGTTGTGAATGTCAGTTATGCTTTGGCTGCTGGGAGGCTCCCTCTTGTGGCCAGGAATGGTTTGGACATAGACCAGGTGTGTTGAGCAATTAGGCGTTTCCATTGCTAACTCTCTGCTTATTTAAATCCTGGTCTGATAGCAGGCTATGCCGGATGTCAGTTGTTCTTTGTTCACCAGCCTGCTTCATTCTGCTCCACACCACATCTACCCCAGGTAAGTGCTTTGCTCTTTATTTGTTGTTTGGTTCTTTTACTCTTATCTGAGTTTGTCATTTGCTGTGGTTGTTTTCAGTTTATTTGCTTGCAGGGATTTTCCCTCGCAGTTGCTTAGCTGGGAAACTCCCTGCAGTTTTGTTTGGAGTATAGCTCCTATAAGTCCATGTGTTTGTGGCTTTTTGAATTTGTAATGATTCTTGTTTTCTGTTCATTGGTATGACAAGAGCGCCTGGTATAGGACGGAGTTCAGATCGTGCGATCTGAGGGCCTTTTTGTACTATCAGGAACTTGGAATTTTGCAGGGTTTTTCTCTGGCCACCATCAGCCCCTTTCCTGTCCTTTCCTATTTTAGTCAGTGGGGGCCTCACCTTTTGCTAATCCTATCATCTATCTGTGTATTGTGTTTTCCTATATCACCGCAGTCTTTGAATGTGGGGGGCTTGCTATTCTTTGTCTGTTTTCTGAGGCAGAGAATTGTTCATCTTTCCTTCCTTTAGGATAGCTAGTTCTCCGGCTGGGTTTGCGGTGCACAGGATGTTAGTTCACCCCTCGGCTACTTCTAGTGTTGATGGTTAGTAGCGGGATGGCGGCCAGATTAGTTGCCAATGCTCTTGTCACCTTTTACCAATGAGTTATGGTGGTTTTCCATGGTTCCGGATCATAACAGAAGAGCTTAGTCTTGCTGACCAGGATCATGTCCTAGTAACTGGAGATACATAAATGGGCTGTGTTGAAAGATGCAGGATAAATATAGGCCATACAAGGTGACCATAAAATAACCTAAGGTGTTTGGAGCCATGTGCAGACTGACCCAGTGGACAGAATTGGCTGAAAATTGGTATGTATGCTATTCAAGGCATGCGGAAATGGAACGCATCTTTACAAAAATTTGATGATGACACATTTTGAGGAAACAGGATTCAGCTAGAACTTTCCCCACTGTGCTGTACGGGAGCACCAACTGCCTGGAAACACTATATGAACTGCTGTTCCTGGCAGGGTTGTTTGTGCCCATGACGGCAGTGGCAATGTCCTCCACAACCTCTCTGCTTACCGGTCATTGCCCTCGCACTGGCTGAGCCCTCAGTAATCCTGTTGTCTCAAAACGCGTCATCTGTCTCAGTGAACTTTTGGTATCATTTTTTTTTAAGATGCCTTCCGTTTTCCAATGCCTTGAGTAGCATACATACCAATTTTCAGCCAATTCTGTCCACTGGGTCAGTCTGCACGAGGCTCCAAACACCTTAGGTTATTTTTTGGCCACCTTGTAGATATAAATTATTATAGAAAGCTTATACCCTCTGCTAATAAAATGCCCAAGAAAAAAAAACTATCATGGTTAAATTGGGCAGGACAAAGAATAAGACTAAAACAAAGAGTATTTAAAACCCTGAAGGCTGAGAGAATAGAGAAAGTATTCCAGGAGTATAAAGATTTCAACAGGAAATGTAAAAAAGAAATCAAGCTAGCAAAGTTAGTTACAGAAAAACAAATCGCCAACGACATTAAAATACAACCCCAATTTTTTTTATAAATCCATTAAAACAAAAAAGAAAACACCTGACATCATCAGCTCCATAAATAATATACAATTGCCTGGGTAAAGTTAGGGAAGGACAGAGCATGACAATACCTGTCCCACAAATTTATTAAAGTTCATTACAGCAGAAATGTTGCTTTAGTCACTACCTGGAGTAATATTTCTGGCACAAGCGCGTGCCACTGAATAATGTGTGCATCTGAAGAATTAGACGCATCTTATTCCTGCATGCTCATCATTGACACTGGTGTACAAAACACCAGTCTTAATGAATCAGGACCTAAGCCTTGATTTATAGAGGTTAATATATTTCATATACACTGAGAACAAACAATAAGATCTATGATAAAACATCCATCTCATTTTATTCCCAATATGAGCTGCTTTATACAGTAGATACACTGATCCTATTATATACTACTGGGCTACTACATGTCAACAAGATTTATTTTACAGGGGCTAATAAATGTCAAGAAAATACAGTATATACACTCGTCATGAAATGGGCAAGATTCTCTCAATATGTGTCCCAATATGAGTATTGATTTCATATTTAGTAGTCTTGAAACGGGAGAAATGAAATCTTTGCACCATCACTAAAGTAAGACTGAATCTGTCTGAAAGCTATCAATATTTCATGGAATAAAATATTCATAGGTACATGCTATAGTAACACTAATTCTAATGAAGAGTGTTTCTGACAAGTATGTTCAATCCAAGTAGCTGAATGCCTGCCATTAACGTCTGCTCTGTCGGGTGGGTCAGATATGTCCGTCAGTGTAAATACACTTGGTGTAGAGGTTATGTAAATCTTTGAAAAACATTATAAAGATATATTGGCAATTTTCAAATCATAGTAGAAAGAAAACATAAAATATTAATGCTGCCACAATTTACTATTTAAATCCAACAAAAGACCAACTAATGTCAAATCCATCTTTACCACTCAGTTTAACCTAGTGTCTGCCATGCTCTAATTTAAATTGTGGGAACTGGAAAGAAAAAAGGCACAGATAGGGTCTTACCCGGATTGGGGTAAAATGAACTTAGGGCAAGTGTCGCTCACCTGAGGTAGTTGTGACTGTCACAATTACAATATGTGCATGAATGGAGAGATTCCGACTGCAGTAGCCATTATAGCAGATGAACAAGATCACTTATGAGGGTTAATACTGCACTACCGACCAGGAACAAAATTTCAAAGGTTTATTGAAGATCAAAAGTGATTTTAATCCTACGTGTTTCGGAGCAGGACACCTCCTTCTCCAGGAATAAATCACAGCTGTCCTGTACCGAAACACGTAGGATTGAAATCACTTTTGATTGACAATGAACCTTTAAAGTTTTGTTCCTGGACAGCAGCAGGGTGTTAACTAGGGATGATCGAATATCAAAAATATTCGGCAATATTCGGCTTCGCGAATAGCCGACGAATAGGTCGCCATTATGCGAATATTCGATGCGCAATGTAAGTCTATGGGAAGCCTGAATAGTTGCTATTCGGCAACTATTCGGGTTTCCCATAGACTTACATTGCGCATCGAATATTCGCAAATAGTTGAATAGCGGCGATCTATTCGGCGAATCTGGGCATTGGTGAATATTTGTGATATTTGATCATCCCTAGTGTTAACCCTTTCATTTTCATAAGTGATCATGCTCTAATTTAAGCAACGTGATAGACAGGTCAGAGCAAGGATAACCTGAAGGAACTGGAAGGAATGAGAGAGAAAACACATGGATGAGTTATGCAATAGCTTATAATGGACTAAGCAGAGTTCTTGTTGTTTGTTTTGTTTTTTTTGGGGGGGGTAGGTTTATATTGGAGAAAACACAATACTTGTATTAGCTCTTTGCAGGGAACCAACTATCAGGATTTTCCTATATAAAGTAAAGCCAGTGCTATACTGGTGCTAGTATGCTGAATGTAAGCATAGCTTTTGTTCAGAGATTGGAGGTTTTATTTCAGAAATATGTGCAAGAAACGTTACAGCAATGCACAGCTATTTGATTGACAGGTGCAACAGAAGTGGGAATATGTGGGTTGGGTTTATTCCTGCCCCTGTCTCTCTGCCTATATAAAAATTAAGGTCTATGATGGCGACAGGGGGAGAAAGGCCAGGCAGCAGACAGGGGCGGGAATAGATAGCAAGACCCAACCCACATATTCCCGCCCCTGTTGCACCTGTCAATCAAATAGCAGTGCATTGCTGGAACTTGACTTGCACATATTTCTGAAATAAAACTTCCAATCTCTGAACAAAAGCTATGCTTACATTCAGCATCCTAGCACCAGTATAGAACTGGTTTTACTTTATATAGGAAAATCCTGCTGGTTAGTTCCTTTAAAAGTTAAAGGGGTATTCCCATCTCCAAGATCCTATCCCAATATGTAGTAGGTATAATAATAATAATACTAATATCAGCAAAAAAAGACAATTAAAATGTAGTATAGTTCTTCTGAAATAGTCATGTCTCTTACCTCATGTTCACGGAATTTTAGCTTAACTATCCATGATTACATCCACTCATATAGTGACAGTTAATTAGTCGTGGTCGTAACCATGGATACCTAATCTGCAATGCCCTGCAAATTGGGTAAGAGACAAGGCTATCAAGAGAACTATACTACATTTCTAATTAGAGTTATTTGCTAATATTATTATTATTATTACACCTACGACATATTTGATATGATGTTGGAGATGGGAATAACCCTTTAATTTAAAACTTTAGTAATTGGTTCATCTTCAAAGGGTTAATCCCAACTTTGCAAATTAAATCTATCCACAAGACATGTGATAATTTGTTGATGGCCAGAATCTGACTATTGGAATCCTATTGTTCCCTAGCACAGAGCTCTGAAATGTTGTGTTCAAATGCAGTAGAGGACATGCATGCTCTTTTGTCTATGGGATTGCAGAAGATAGTTTAGTACAGTGCAGAGGCCATTAAGACTCCATGCATACGCTCCAAAAAAAGTTGTTAACATAACTGCACATTTTGGCAAAAAAACACATAAAAACGCATGCATTTTCGATGTGTTTTTGCTGCGTTTTTGCCACGTTTAGGTTCCATGCATTTTTTAAGTGAAATCAATAGCTGGAAGGTCTAGTACAAACACAGACAAAGAATTGACATGCTACAGTTATTTTGTCAGCCCGAAACTGCAAGTAAAAAAAAAAGAAACGTGCGCACAGGATTTCAGAACTTTCATTGACTTTGCTAGGGAGCTAGGGAAGGAAAGACATGCAGTTTTTGGCAACAAAACTGCACCAAAAACGCACCAAAAACTGCAGCGCGCCTATGTAGACTAAAGGCACTCCCTTAGACAGTGACTGAAAAAGTGGAAAAGCGGTGAACATGCAGCCCTAGGTCTATTCTCAGAACCGGTGGAAAGCCCAGGTTGGACCTTTAAGGATCAGTTATCACAAATGTATAAGTACTAACTTAAGTTGCGAGTAAACCTTCAAGCCAAAGTACAACCAGCTGAGAGCCAAAATATTTAACGTCACTTTCATGTGTTTTAATCCCATATGACAAAAAAAGTGTAAAACAAATTAGGCTTCTTGTTTTTGAAGGTTTTACTTGCATTTTTAATGGTTGCATATTGTAGATATTTTGTAATATTTTCAACAGCAAAAAATACACTGGAGAGCCTACACTTAGGCTACATGCGCACGCTGCTTCTTTTTCGTGTTCACAAACTGCAGCCAAAACTGCAGCCAAAACTGCAGCCAAAACTGCACCTTGTCAGAGAGAGCCTGGAAATGTCACAAAAAATGTAGGTGCTTTTTTGGTGCATTTTTGCTGCTTTTTTGGTGCGTTTTTGGCTGCAGTTTTGTCAACAATTGTTTCATGTATTTTTCAGTTCAAACAAGCCCATAAAGCTTGTTGAATTGGAAAAAAAAAAAAATTAGAAATAAATAAATAATTAAAAAAAACGGCGTGCGGTCCCCCCCAATTTTAATGCCAGCCAGATAAAGCCATACGGCTGAAGGCTGGTATTCTCAGGATGGGGAGCCCCACGTTATGGGGAGCCCCCCAGCCTAACAATATCAGCCAGCAGCCGCCCAGAATTGCCGCATCCATTAGATGCGACAGTTCTGGGACTGTACCCGGCTCTTCCCGATTTACCCTGGTGCGTTGGCAAATCGGGGTAATAAGGAGTTATTGGCAGCCCATAGCTGCCAATAAGTCCTAGATTAATCATGTCAGGCGTCTATGAGACACCCTCCATGATTAATCTGTAAGTTACAGTAAATAAACACACACACCTGAAAAATCCTTTATTAGAAATAAAAAACACAAACACATTCCCTCATTACCAATTTATTAACCCCGACAAACCCTCCATGTCCGGCGTAATCCAGCATGCTCCAGCGTCGCTTCCAGCAGTGCTGCATGGAGGTGACCGGAGATGCAGCAGACACCGCCGCTCCGGTCACCTCCATGCAGCTAATGAAGGCAGCCGCGCGATCAGCTGAGCTGTCACCGAGGTTACCCGCGGCCACCGCTGGATCCAGCGGTGGCCGCGAGTAACCTCTGACAGCTCAGTTGATCGCGCTACAGCGTGGAGCCGGCGGCAGGAGCGTGGAGCCGGCGGCAGGAGCGTGGAGCCGGCGGCAGGAGCGTGGAGCCCGGGACTTGCGGCGGCGGTGAGAGGGGTCCATCATCTCCCCTGTGCGGGGACCGCGGTACTTCGGGGAACACGGGGAGGACGGGACTATCAGCGGCGGCAGCAGCGAGAGGGGGATTGACGTTGGCAGCTGAAAACATTGATTTTTCCCTCTCGCTGCCGCCGCTGCTGATAGTCCCCGTCCTCCACATCATCTCCCCTGTGCGTGTACGCTGGGGACAGTGGTACTTCGGGGAACACGTGGAGGACGGGACTATCAGCAGCGGCAGCAGCGAGGGAAAAATCAATGTTTTCAGCTGCCAATGTCCATCCCCCTCTCGCTGCCGCTGCTGATAGTCCCCGTCCTCCACATCATCTCCCCTGGGGACAGTGGTACTTCGGGGAACACATGGAGGACGAGACGGGACCACTTGCCTGACCTCACTTCCTGACAAATCACCTGCGTTTTTGCTAGCAAAAACGCAGGTAAAAGGCAGGTAAAATGCACCACTTTTGATTAGCATGCATTTTTCCTGCGTTTTTGATGCCCTCATTGATTTCAATGGGTGACAAATGTTGACAAAAACGCAGGAAGAATGAACATGCTGCATTTTTTTTGTCACAAACTTTTGACAAAAAAAACGCTGACAAATAAACTGCAGTGTGCGCATGACAAATCTGACTTCTCATAGACTTGGCTGGGAAGTCAGATGTCAGAAAGTTCTGCTGACAAAACTGCAGCCAAAAAAGCAGCAAAAAAGCAGGAAAAAAAGCAGCGTGCGCATGTAGCCTTAGGCTACATGCGCACGCTGCTTTTTTTCCTGCTTTTTTGCTGCTTTTTTGGCTGCAGTTTTGTCAGCAGAACTTTCTGACATCTGACTTCCCAGCAAAGTCTATGAGAAGTCAGATTTGTCATGCGCACACTGCAGTTTATTTGTCAGCGTTTTTTTTGTCAAAAGTTTGTGACAAAAAAAATGCACCATGTTCATTCTTCCTGCGTTTTTGTCAACATTTGTCACCCATTGAAATCAATGAGGGCATCAAAAACGCAGGAAAAATGCATGCTAATCAAAAGTGGTGCATTTTACCTGCCTTTTACCTGCGTTTTTGCTAGCAAAAACGCAGGTGATTTGTCAGGAAGTGAGGTCAGGCAAGTGGTCCCGTCCCGTCCCGTCCTCCACGTGTTCCCCGAAGTACCGCTGTCCCCAGGGGAGATGATGTGGAGGACGGGGACTATCAGCAGCGGCAGCGAGAGGGGGATGGACATTGGCAGCTGAAAACATTGATTTTTCCCTCTTGCTGCTGCCGCCGCCGCTGATAGTCCCGTCCTCCCCGTGTTCCCCGAAGTACCGCGGTCCCCGCACAGGGGAGATGATGGACCCCTCTCACCGCCACCGCCGCCGCCGCTGACAGTCCCGGGCTCCACGCTCCTGCCGCCGGCCGGCTCCACGCTCCTGCCGCCGGCCGGCTCCACGCTCCTGCCGCCGGCCGGCTCCACGCTCCTGCCGCCGGCCGGCTCCACGCTCCTGCCGCCGGCCGGCTCCACGCTCCTGCCGCCGGCCGGCTCCACGCTCCTGCCGCTGGCTCCACGCTCCTGCCGCCGGCTCCACGCTGTAGCGCGATCAGCTGAGCTGTCAGAGGTTACTCGCGGCCACCGCTGGATCCAGTGACAGCGGGTAACCTCGGTGACAGCTCAGCTGATCGCGCTATTGTCTTCATTAGCTGCATGGAGGTGACCGGAGCGGCGGTGTCTGCTGCTTCTCCGGTCACCTCCATGCAGCACTGCTGGATGCGACGCTGGAGCATGCTGGATTACGCCGGACAAGGAGGGCTTTGTCGGGGTTAATAAATTGGTAATGAGGGAATGTGTTTGTGTTTTTTATTTCTAATAAAGGATTTTTTCGGGTGTGTGTGTTTATTTACTGTAATTTACAGATTAATCATGGAGGGTGTCTCATAGACGCCTGACATGATTAATCTAGGACTTATTGGCAGCTATGGGCTGCCAATAACTCCTTATTACCCCGATTTGCCAACGCACCAGGGTAAATCGGGAAGAGCCGGGTACTGTCCCAGAACTGTCGCATATAATGTATGCGGCAATTCTGGGCGGCTGTTGGCTGATATTGTTAGGGTGGGGGGCTCCCCATAACGTGGAGCTCCCCATCCTGAGAATACCAGCCTTCAGCCGTATGGCTTTATCTGGCTGGTTTTAAAATTGGGGGGGACCGCACGCCGTTTTTTTTAATTATTTATTTATTTCTAATTTTTTTTTTTTCCAATTCAACAAGCTTTATGGGCTTGTTTGAACTGAAAAATACATGAAACAATTGTTGCCAAAACTGCAGCCAAAAACGCACCAAAAAAGCAGCAAAAATGCACCAAAAAAGCACCTACATTTTTTGTGACATTTCCAGGCTCTCTCTGACAAGGTGCAGTTTTGGCTGCAGTTTTGGCTGCAGTTTTGGCTGCAGTTTGTGAACACGAAAAAGAAGCAGCGTGCGCATGTAGCCTTAGAATTCTGTTTTTTATTTTTACACATACGGTTTGAGATAATTTTGAGACACTTAAATCCATGTTCATGATTTTTATGAATCATAGGATACACAAAAATCTATGCACACTACATTAAATCCTCAATGTGTGAAATTCTTTCTATTGAGAGACACCAGCAAGTCACCTTTGATGCATCTGAAAATTAATTTAAAGGGATCCTGTTGGTGCAATATGCTAATCCCTGAATAATTGTTCCTGTATCCAGTAGCATAGATAAAGAGATCTTTAGAAAAAGTATTTCTAAAGATCCTTTATGATATGCTAATGAGCAAAGGGACTAGCCACAAGGGCGTTAGTTCCTGCACTCATCCTGCACTCTTAGCCCCACAGGGGCGTGCTAGCATGCTATTCAATGACCACTGCCCAGCGTCTTCATCGGCAGCGACGCGCGTACCTGTGTCAGTTGCACCATCTCAGACTCCAAGCTTAGGGTCAGTGCAATGAATCAGAAGTCACCGCACTTACGGTCATGCACAGTAGACCTCTCTGAAGCCGGGACGCATACACCCAGCTTCATAGTGTGCATGACCGGGCGTGGGTGTGCTAACATGCTAAGAGGGCTGAATGAGTGCAGGAACTAAAGCACTTGCGACAAGTTGCTGGCCTCATTAGCATATCATAGAGGATCTTTAGAAATTCTTTTTCTAAAGATCTCTTTATGTTTACTACTAGATACAGGGACGATTAGGCAGGGATTAGCAATATGCACTGAGAACTGCTCCTGCTTCTGGGTGCATATTGCACCTGACAGGTTCCCTTTAAGGCCAATTAACCTATCAGAATAGTTTTGTAGTATGGTGATAAAATAGAAAGCCTGGAATCAAGGGTAAACAATGGGATAACAAACAGAAGTACAAATTCTATGCAGGAGTTGTCCCTTGTTGGAGTTTAATGTAGAATCTTAGTAATAATTGAACATCACAGAATTACATTTAAGGTTCTGTTCCCAGAAATCATGTGACAGATATATTTTTCGATCAAAACTGACATGGACTGACTCTGATTTTGATGTTCTAGCATTTTGGAAGGAAAAGAAAACTGATGCAGACTGTACTATTTTTGCTCAATGCACCTGCAGGCTTAGAAAGCCAAATTTTAACATCCTTCAGTAACCTTTGATACATTGAAGATTCACAGTGGAAACACCTGCTTAAAGTTGAGAGTTCACAGGAAGATTGTAATCGCATAATCTAGAGAACAGGTCTGCCCTTATTCTTTATTTCTTCATTTGCTTTATAGTTACAATTAGAAATGAACGGATCTGACAAGATTCCAGTTCGACAAATTGCTCAGATCTTACAAGGAAATTTGATTTGCAGCTAAATTATTCTCCACGAATTGAATGTCCCTTACTATGCTCTAGAGCAGGTGTGGGGAACCTTTTTTCAGCCGGGGGCCATTTGGAAATTTCTACCAACCTTCGGGGGCCGCACAAAATTATCAATGTGAAAATTACCCGGCTATATTTGGTCAAACAATTAACTCACCCCTACTGTGGCGGCCGGAGCGGCTTCTCTTTGGTGCGGCTGTGATGTTGGATGATACTAATCATGTTTCTTCTCACAACTGCTTTTCTGTCTCGGTCTGAAGCGCAGTCAACTCTTTGTGATAATAATATTTGCTAAATCGTATACATCACATAGGAGACGCTGGAGGCACACACAACACATAGGAGACGCTGGAGGCACACACAACACATAGGAGACGCTGTAGGCACACACAACACATAGGAGACACTGGAGGCACACACAACACATAGGAGACACTGGAGGCACGGACAACACATAGGAGACGCTGGAGGCACACACAACACATAGGAGACGCTAGAGGCACACACAACACATAGGAGACGCTGGAGGCACACACAACACATAGGAGACACTGGAGGCACACACAGCACATAGGAGACACTGGAGGCACGCACAACACATAGGAGACACTGGAGGCACGCACAACACATAGGAGACGCTTGAGGCACGCACAACACATAGGAGACGCTGGAGGCACACACAACACATAGGAGACACTGGAGGCACGCACAACACATAGGAGACGCTGGAGGCACGCACAACACATAGGAGACGCTGGAGGCACACACAACACATAGGAGACACTGGAGGCACGCACAACACATAGGAGACACTGGAGGCACGCACAACACATAGGAGACACTGGAGGCATGCACAACACATAGGAGACACTGGAGGCACACACAACACATAGGAGACACTGGAGGCACACACAACACATAGGAGACACTGGAGGCACACACAGCACATAGGAGACACTGGGACTGCTCTATATACATTACAGGAGTCACTGAAGGCACATACATCACTGGAGGGGCTGTGGGCATATACATCACATTGAAAACGCTGGGACTGACGTATACACAACAGAAAGGAAACGCTGGGACTGACGTATACACTACAGAAAGGAAACGCTGGGACTGCTGTATATACACAACACAGGAGACACTGGAGGCACATACATCACATGAGGAGCTATATATGCTCCCAGCCCCTCCTGTGATGTAAATGCCCACAGCCCCTCCTGTGTTGTGTATGTCCCCAGTGTCTCCTGTGATGTATATGCCCCCAGCATCTCCAATGTGATGTATAATTCACAGGAGACGCTGAAGGCAAACAACACAAGAGGGGCTGGGGGGCATACACAACGCAAGAGGGGCTGGGGGACATACACAACGCAAGAGGGGCTGGGGGACATACACATCACAAGAGGAGCTGGGGCAAAGCCATCACTGAGGGGGGCACAGACATCACTGGGGGAACACAACACTGGGGGTGATGCACAGCATTGGGAGGGCACACAGCACTGCCCCCCAGTAATGTCAAGGCTCTGCACACAGCACCTGCAGAGCCCTGACATTACCGGGGAGCCACAAACCTGAGGTGATAGCATTGGGTGAGGGACACAGCACTGATCGTTGCACACAACTCTGGAGGGAGGGTACACAAAGTACTGGACGGGGACCAGATTGTAGGCGCGCACACACAGCGCCGGAGACAGTGCCGGCCGGAGGGCAGAGGGGCGGGCAGATCGCTCTGGAGTTGAAAGGTGCGGTCACACCACACGACAGGACATAGGGGCGGGCACATCGCGCCGAGGGCAGAGGGGGCAGATCGCTCCGGAGGGCAGAGGGGCGGGCACACCACACGAGAGGAAAGAGGGGCGAGCAGATCGCTCCGGAGGGCAGAGGGGCGGGCACACCACACGAGGAGAAAGAGGGGCGGGCAGATCGCTCCGGAGGGCAGAGGGGCGGGCACACACAGCACGAGGGGAAAGAGGGGCGGGCACATCACTCCGGAGGGCAGAGGGGCGGGCACACACACAGCACGAGGGGACAGAGGGGTGGGCACACACCGCTGATTACGCTACTGGACAGCAGGAAAGCCCATTGGTTCTCCCAAACAGTGCATGTGGTCATTTAAAGGGCTGGCGGCCCCAGCACTGCAGCCCCCGGGAATGTGCCCGGGGGCCGCATAAAAGGTCATGGCGGGCCGCATGCGGCCCGCGGGACGGAGGTTCCCCACCCCTGCTCTAGAGTCTATAGAGACTCCAAGGCATTAAAACTGTAAGATCTAAAAAAAAATAAGTAAACGAAACAAAAATTATTCCCCTCTACTGCTCACTAGCCCCGTATGGTCCTTGACGCCGCTTCATACTGCCGACACGTTGAAATCCCAGGCATCTTCACGCTAAGTTGGGACTTCCAGTTGTGACTAGTCCTGGGATGTACTTCCACATGTGCAGAGAAAACCCAGGTCTACTTGCGGTTGTTTGCAGGCAGATAGGACTAGCCATCTGGCTGTATCAATTGTGACTCTGTTGTCCTTAGGATGCAGAAAACAGTTAACAGCTGTGGCGGAGCACAGAACAGCCAGTCACCTCAACCTTTCAATTCACATTCACACAGATGTCATGCATTAGTTGTGGCCAAACGTTCTGGCTTAGAATATTTATGGTTGTTAATGCAGTTAATAAAAGTAATGATATAAAGTCATTTCTGTGAATCTAAACGTAACTCTTACGGTTTCTTCCCACAATTAATGTTAGGGCTCTTTTCCACTTGCGTACCGCTTTTGTTGTGAGAGCATCGGAAGCAATATGCTAATGACCCTCTGCTGCGTGCGTCAGCCGAGGGTCATGTGACTGTGATGCGATCTTGCAGCATGCTGCAATTGCACTGAGAGCACGATTTGTGTTGAGAAATAAAAGGAAAGATTCATTGATTAACACTGGTGCTAGCGTGATCTGATTTTTTATTGGATCACACTCGCACCAGAAAATCGCAAGTGGAAAAGAGCACTTACTTGCATTCTGAATGCTGCTTTTTCGCAGAGTCCAAAATACAGTGTTTTACAGTAC
This sequence comes from Anomaloglossus baeobatrachus, assembly GCF_048569485.1. Classification (NCBI taxonomy): domain Eukaryota; kingdom Metazoa; phylum Chordata; class Amphibia; order Anura; family Aromobatidae; genus Anomaloglossus; species Anomaloglossus baeobatrachus. The sequence continues at coordinate 467,737,795 of NC_134354.1, forward strand.
AATGGGATGGGCTTATTAGAAATCTCATTCCCTCTGTGTTTCTTTTTTATTCTGTGTAAACTGAACTTGGTGTGTTTTTCCAAGCCGCAGCATGTTAATTTCTCTTGCTGGTGCGCTCAGTTTTCTTTACAGATTTTCCCCATAAACTTGCAATAGATGCAGAAAAGCCAAAGGTAAAAGACCCATAAACTTGCAGTGGATGCAGAAATGCACGAAAAATGCATGTAATCCGCTCCTAATGATGTCAATACCAAAATTCAGAGACGAAACAGAGACAAAAAATGCAGTGTTAAAAACGCGTTAAAACTGCAGCATGAAAAAGGCAGTGAAAAAAATGCAAGTAAACTAAGATGTGGAGATGGAGCAGAAACTCAATTGATCCTGATCATGGGAACGTAGCCTTAAGGTACCGTCACACATAACGAGATCGCTAGCGAGATCGCAGCTGAGTGACGCAGTAGCGATCCCGTTAGCGATCTTGTTATTTGTGACACCTACCAGCGATCAGGCCCCTGCTGTGAGATCTCTAGTCGTTGTAGAATGGTCCAAGCCATTTTCTTCAAAGGCAATGCCCTGTTGAGCAGGACACATCGCTGTTTTTGACACTGTGTGACAGGGTCACAGTGACTGCTGAGATCGTTATACAGGTCGCTACTGCGACCTGTATTGTTCCTGCATCGCTGGTAAGATCTGACTGTGTGACATCTCACCTGCGACCTCCCAGTGACTTACCTGCGATCCCTATCAGGTTGCATCGTTTTCGGGATCGCTGGTAAGTCGTTGTGTGTGACTGGGCCTTTACACACTCAATATAGTACTGATTGGGCAAAGATTTATAGCTGGAAGTCCCGGCCTAGAGATAAGATTGTATTTCATTGTGTAGTGGCTAATAAGAGAGGCGCCAAGGACCATATGGAGGAAAGTGAGTAGTACATGTGGGCAGAAAGGTGAGGTATTTTAATATTTTTTCCATTTTTCACATTTTCCCGACCCTCTAGGGTTCATAATATGGTGGCTAGACAGCCAACCTTCTGCTCAATCTACAAAGAGCAAATCATAAATATTTGCATTCTGGAGATTTTGGATTTTTGTGAAACTGATTCCACTCAATACATTCTCCCAACTCCGGTCACAATAAGAAGTGGAGAACTATCCCTGAAACAATTCATCTGATACTCTGAATAGTATTATTCACAGGAAAATATATACATCTCTAGGAAAAATAAGATCTCGAATAAAAATACAATTTCTCTTGGTTGTGAAGACCTCCACATATAAAGCATTTGTTTTGTTTGATGTGGCTGGCTATTTCACTTTGTTTTCGACAAGAGGATACAGCCTAGAATATTACATTTTAATAAACCAGTCTCTTCTTGTTTACTGTTCATCTTACACATTATTCTCACTCCTCTACAGGCCGCTATCATATTGTGTGTATTTTCCATCTTGTTAGCTCACTAGCTCAGTCAAGGCCTTCATTAAATTTGCTCCGCCATAAAGACATCTGGGAATTAAGCAGCCCACTAGTTCATTAGCCAGTTTTACCTCTGAGAGTTTGTATCAAAGCGACTTGTTCCTCTCTAATTCTTCTTATTGTACACACTGTGGTGATATTATTAGTTTTGTTCTTATTGCTACGTGCATTAGAAAATCCATTTGAACTCTGTCGCCAGCATATTTTACAACCTCTTAGTATGGATTAGTGAGAGTAGAAAAAAAAATTATATGTTTCCTTGATCAATGCAACTGGCAAATGCCGACCAAGATCATTATTAATAGGAATATTATATAGGAATAAAAACTGCTCAGATCAACTGAATCATATTGGATTGTCCATAAAATGAATTCTGGACATGTAGAAACAAGAGATAAACTGGTAGAACTGAACAGACAGAATGATGGTAGAATTATTTTGTTCTTATTGATATCATAATAAGTCAAGGTTGGGCTCATATAAGTAGTAAATAACCTCATAGGCAATTACTGCTTGACAAAACCACATGAGCGTTTCTGCAAGTTACCGCAGTTATTCACCACATGGCATTTACACAGAAAGCATGTTAAACACATAAGATTTACCAGAAAAAATTGTATCTCCATTATTCCAACCACAAAATATTTAACACTGAATCAATTTTGCAGATTTTGGCAACAAGACGCAATATTGCTTATGTGATCCCAGTCTAAATATTGTATAATTTGATTTGAAAGGATTCACAGCAAGGAGAGATTAGAAATAAACATGTATATATCCCATCAGTGAATATTTCATTGAGGATGATAAATAAAAGGGGACATCATTTCACTTCATCATTCATACACTGTATAGCCTCTTCTTCATATTCCTGATCAGCACTTCTAGAAGCTCTGTGAAACTTTCTCATAAAATTATGAATCCAAGAATCAAAGATGTGAGAAATAATCATTTGGCAGTAAATGCTCCACCAACACCACCAGGAAGAATTGGTATAGACTCCCTCAATGGTAGACAACTTGGACTAGGTGTTGTGTGGTTTATTACCATCTAGAATAGGGTGCACAACCTGTGGCTTAGGCGCCAGATGTAGTCCAAGATGCTATTCAGCCATCTGGTCATAGACAGGCTTGTCTGTGCCTCCTGGTGTCTGATATGTGTATTCCGTGTTAGAGAGAAGAGGTGTTGTATCTTGGAGAGCAAGGGTAGCTATCTACCTATGGTTCACTAAGTGGCCCATTCTGGAACCCACAAATTCTAATAGAATTGGGGTCTCACTCCAGAAAAGAGTATATGATGTGAAGAGGTGCCCACACATGAATGAGACTTTCTTCAATATACATTTATGGGATTAGTGAAACACATTTTAGTAACTCACATTAAGTACAGCAGAGGGATCAATATGTATGGCCTCTAGCATACAAAGAGGGGAGAAGCAGAGATGAGATTTGGTTTTCGAACCGAACATTGAATTTCAAAATCAAGGTTCGGGATTCTGGGTTCGGATGCTTTACGTGTGAACAAAACTCGAACGAACAAAACTCTGCTCAGGTACGCTTGGTTCTGAGCCCTGTGTGAACCGCTTTCAGTGTTTGAACGGTGCACACCCTTCCCCAGAAGTGATCTGCTTATGGCTGGCTGTATGTGGGCGGAGGTTCAAACTTCCAATCAGTGACTTGATCCGGGGTTCGGGTGAAGCCCGAGCCTGTGGAGCTAGGCTCGTTTGTTTCCAGCAAACCAAACCTCCAAAGGTTCGCTCATCTCCACCTAGAAGGTGACTCCTTATTTTCATTGATGGGTGGGAGTTCTGGAACTGTAACTAATTCACTACAGCTCAAAAGTTTGGGGTCACTTAGATATTTCCTTATTTTTGAAAGAAAACACATTTTTTTTCAATGAAGCTAACATTAAACTAAACAAAAATACACTCTATACATTGTTAATGTGGTAAATGACTATTTTAGCTGCAAACGTCTGGTTTTAATGCAATATCTACATAGGTGTATAGAGGCTCATTTCCAGCAACCAGCACTCCAGTGTTCTAATGATACATTTGCTAACTGTGTTAGAAGGCTAATGGATGTTTACAAATCCCTTGAAAACCCTTGTGCAAGTATGTTAGCACAGATGACAACAGTTTTGCTGATTAGAAAAGCTATAAAACTGACCTTCCTTTGAGCTAGTTGAGAGTCTGGAGCATTACATTTGTTTGTTCCAATAAACTCTCACAATGGCCAGAAAAAGAGAACTTTTATGTGAAACTCGACAGTCTATTCTTGTTCTTAGAAATTAAGGATATTTCATGCGAGAAATTGCCAAGAAATTGAAGATTTCCTACAATGGGGTGTACTACTCCCTTCAAAGGACAGCACAAACAGGCTCTAACCAGAGTAGAAAGAAAAGTGGGAGGCCCCGCTGCACAACTAAGCAACAAGATAAGTACATTAAAGTTTCCAGTTTGAGAAATCGATACCTCACAGTCCTCAACTGGCAGCTTCATTAAATAATATCCGCAAAACACCAGTGTCAACTTCTACAGTGAAGAGGCGACTCCAGGATGCTGGCCTTCAGGGCAGAGTGGCAAAGAAAAAGCCATATCTGAGACTGGCTAATAAAAGGAAAAGATTAATATGGGTAAAAGAACACAGACATTGGACAGAGGAAGATTGGAAAAAAGTGTTATTGGCAGTCGAATCGAAGCTTGAGGTGTTTGGATCAGACAGAAGATTTGTGAGATGCAGAACAACTGAAAAGATGCTGGAAGAGTGCCTGACGCCATCTGTCAAGCATAGTGGAGGTACTGTGATGGTCTGGGATTGCTTTGGTGCTGGTAAAGTGGGAGATTTGAACAAGGTAAAAGGGATTTTGAATAAGGAAGGCTAGCACTCCATTTTGCAATGCCATTCCATACACTGTGGACAGCGCTTGATTGGAGCCAATTTCATCCTACAACAGGACAATGACCCAAAGCACACCTCTTAATTATGCATTAACTATTTAGGGAAGAAGCAGGCAGCTGGTATTCTATCTGTAATGGAGTGGCCAGCCCAGTCACCAGATCTCCACCCTATTTAGCTGTTGCGGGAGCAGCTTGACCGGATGGTACGCAAAAAGTGCCCATCAAGCCAATCCAACTTGTGGGAGGGGCTTCTGGGGTGAAATATTTCCAGATTACCTCCGCAAATTAACAGCTAAAATGCCCAAGGTCTGCAAAGCTGGAATTGTTGTAAAGGGAGCATTCTTTGACGAAAACAAAGTTTGAAGGAGAAAACTATTATTTCTAACCTAGTCAATGTCTGGACTATATTTTCTATTCATTATGCAACTCTTGATTAATAAAAGTATGATTTATCATGGAAAAGACAAAATTGTCTGGGTGACCCCAAACTTTTGAACTGTAGTGTATATCTTACATTTAATTACAATATTTTATAAATTTCCTAGATCCTAATAATGTATTAGATTTTCTTGCTGCTCTTAGAACTTGTTAAATCTGACAATTTGGCCTTGGACCAGAAAAGATTATGCACCCCTGATGTAGGCCTATAGTGGTAACATGGGCTGTCTGTGTAGTGAGAAAATGATTAAAAAAATAATGGGGATTAGGTAAATCAAACTATATTACTGGAAACGCCATATTCTTATTGTTATCAGAGATTAAGAGTTCTTTCATACAGTATCGTCTACAAATGACAATTAGGAATTTCAGCTTTTGTTATCTTACTTCATCTCTTTGCTTTGTATCAGTCTATAAATTGTGAAATAAACTGAAGCATTTGAAGCACTAGGAATACTGAGAGATCCAGAGCTCAGGTCTGACAGCAACTTCAGTTAGAGTAGTGATGGCTTCCCGCTGTGTATCAGTTGTATAATATGCACCAATAAATACCTCTACAGGAATAAGAGAAATCAGGCTCTAGATATCTCCTGCGTTACAAGCGAAGGTTTTTGTGCTGTGCAGACCAAATTATTTTAAGTATTCTTCTTCTCTGAACAAGGAAGAAATACGATAGAAATGATGCAAGTTGACATCAAGTCAGAAAAATATGACACCAGCTACATGTCTGGATCAATTGCACTGCTGCCTTTATAATATAAGATTATTGAATATTCTTTTATTCACTATTCACGTTAGAAATGTAGGTCTATTGGCAAGTTTATAAATAAATGATTGAGGTGTTGGATAGGACTAATGCTCCTGGAAATGTCAGAGATGTGAAATTTCCTTAGTCCACAGAAATAAAACAGCAGGTAAATCGCTTTCGTATGTTAAAAGTACTATGAGAAACTAAGTGGAGTTGTCCAGTAAAAATAACCTATCCATAAGGCCCCTTTCACATTTCAGTGATTCTGGTACGTTTGTGCTTTTTTTTAAACGTACCAGAATCACTGACATACGCAGACCCATTATAATGAATGGGTCTGCTCACACGTCAGTGATTTTTCACTGCACGTGTCTCCGTGCAGCGTACCCACGTGTGCGTGATTGCCGCACGGAGACATGTCCATTTTTTTCTGGCATCACTGATGTTCCACGGACCACGCAGTGGTGTGGTCCGTGAAACACGTGCCAGAAAAAAACGTGCTTTTAAAATAAAAAACATTTTAACTCACCCGGCGTCCAGCGATGTCCTCTGCAGCCCGTTCTCCCTGCTGCTTCTAAGCCGGCTGATTACTGTCGCGCATATTCATTATGCGCGACACAGCCGACCCGGAAGCAGCTGCTGCAGGGGTCACCGCCGGCCAGATGCTTCGGCGCGGGAGCGATCAGCACCATGGACAGCGGGAGCGGGCGCAGGTGAGTGAATCTCTGAGTGCAATCACGGGCCACGGAGAACGGAGCCCGGATTGCACTTAGACAACCCACGTGTGCCGTGAATCACGGCACACGCAGGGACATGTGCGTATTTTACACTCCAGTGAAAAACGTCTGTGTTTTTCACTGACGTGTGAAACGGGCCTAAGAGAGGTGATAAGTTGTCTGATCGCTGGGACTTGTACCAATTGGCAAAATGGGGAATTTTTTCCACTCTTAAAATGGAGCTGCAGTGCGCATGATGAACCACTGATCCCGATGGGATTGCCAAGCTGAGAATTAATGGCATTCGTGCATCTGACCTGCCATGCCATTTAATAAGTACAAAAGTTCCTCATTGAGAATAAAACTTCCCCATTCTGCTAGATTGGTGAGGGCCCCAACATTCAGACCCCCACTGATCAGAAACCTACTATCTATCCCACGGACAGGTGAAAATCTATTTTGACTTGACAACCCCTTTTAATGACCCAACTGTTAGCATACAGAAAAAGACTGACGGCACTCACAAACGGCAATGTGAATAGGTGCATAACTGAACATGACATAAAATGACAAAAAAAGAGACAGTTAAACTCTGAAATGCTAAGGCATGAAAACCTTGAATGTAAGAATATAAATATGCATAACTGCTAAAGAAAATCTAAGAAAAAATTGAGTTATTTAGCATACAAAAATGGCCATTTTTATATCTGCCCAGTCACGTCACCACATATCTCATATACTGGATACCCACTCTGAACTGAAGCCTCTCTCTGCGTTTAAAAACCTCCTGTTTATGGGCAAGTAGGAACCCGCTACTAAAGAATAAAATCATCTGTGGCTAGTGGGGAAGGTATGACCTCAATTAATCTAGACAAAAGACTGATGGCACTCCCAAAACTGCAATGTGAACACGTGCATAACTGAGCATGACATAAAATGACAAAAAAAGACACAGTTGCACTCTGCATTCATGGTTTTTATGCTTTAGCATTTAAAGAGTGCAATTGTATCTTTTTTTTGCCAACCTATTAGCAATCCTACACCATTTCAACCCTTTGAACAACTTTTCCTTAAAGTGAACCTGTCAGATGCTTTATGCACCTAGAGCCATGAACAGTTCTGGGTGCATATTACTAATCCCTGTCTAACTGTCTCTCTATCTAGTAGCACAGATAAAGAGATCTTTAGAAAAAGACCAAAAGTCTGGGATCATGCGCACTGAGCCGAAATCCAGGAGTCGGATGTGGTGGCAGCAGAGAGGTGAGCGTGACCATCCTCTGACACTGTGCATTCATTAGCATGTTAGCACGTCCACAGGGGCATGCTTACATGCTAAGGGGGCTGACTAGCCAAGGGAACTAACGCCCTTGCGACTATTCACTGGCCTCAATAGCATATCATGTGGGATCTTTAGAAATACTTTTTTTTAAAGATCTCTTTATGTATGCTACTATAGCCTGGGACAGTTAGGCAGGTATTAGCAATATGCATCCAGAAATGCTCGTGGTTCTGGGTGCATATTGCACCTGACAGGTTCCCTTTAAATACTCCAGATCTGACCTGTCAATAGCTAGTACATGTTTTTATTTTTCATAACAGTAGAAAATATTGTAACTCAGTTAAAAATTCAAAAAATGTGCCACATTTCTTTACTCACATGAACGCAAAAGTGTCAGCTATGAGAAAAGAAGGAAGAAGGAGCTTGCAAGACGCCGAAATAAATATGGTGCAGATTAATGCACCATAAATCAATGATTAATAATCATAGAACTCAGGACACCATTTTTTTTATCAATATGCCCCACTTAAAGATCAGCCTTTTCACTTATTTAGCGCTGATATTCTAATGTAATGATTCTATATCCAACAGGGCCAAAATGTAGCTCTATTCCTTAATCAAACAGTGATTTGATTACCCAACTATATTTCGGGTATGCAGGGCAAGGGCACAAATGTAAGGGCCAATGATCCCTCTGTTACATATAATATGAGAAAGAGAAAGGGACTGCAAGCACAATGGTGCCAAACCTTTTTAACTAGCCACTCTATTCTACAGTACACAAGACAGTCCATGGATGTATCATTTGCCAGGTATTTCTTGATGACAAAATGACCAGTGAAGTAAAGGCTTTTCCTCTATAGCAAATAGTAAACCAACATATGTTATAAACTTGCACCTACTGTATACGTACAGAATTAAGCTCAGTAAGGGCAATGAAATGGTAATGGAAGGATAAAAGCTAGAACACATGTTCACCTTTTTGAAACATTCGAGCTTGATTATGATTGAAGTCACCTTTTTATCTCGTCACTTAATCAATTGTAGCAGAAAAAAAATCAACTCAGTACGACAATTAGGACAGCAATCAAAGTGCAGGAGAGAGCAAAGCACTTTATTGTCAGAGATTACGAGCAGACAGCTTATTATATAACGCTTTATAGTGAATTATTTGTAGTTTGCAATCTTGTGATGTCTGATTTTCACAGTAATATGACAGGCGGCATATGGCAATTCTACTGTTAAGCAAGCGACACACTGTAAATCACCTTACATTGTAATATAAAAGATCATTCTTGGGCTGTCCTTTTGTGCAAAGTTTTTTTTTAATTCATCTTGTTTTGGGGGTGCAAAGGAGTCAGTGAAACAAAAGCAGTTTGGAGGCTGTATTCCCTGACTTAACACATTCCTTCAACAGGTAACTGTAATGACTGTAGCTTGATTCTGACGGGGTTAAGTCAGGTAGGAGGGGTTTGTTCTGTTGTTCCTTGATCCAGGACTTACGACTCTTTATTATGGTGTGGAGACCTCCAGAACACCATCAGTAATAGTTCCTGCTCTGCAGTGTGTGCAACTGGTTCTTGTGAGTTAGCCCTGATCCATCCTGCTGCCCAGATTACCTCTCCCTGACTTCCACTTCCCTTGGACTGTTTGTCTGCCCTGTCTCCCAGATCCTGGTCCCGTTCTGTGTCTCGGTCCCTCCCTCTCTTTTGTACTTACTTGCTCTCCCGGCCTCTGACCTTGGTAACGTTTCCTGACCACGGTTCTGCTTTTCTTTTTTGGCTTCTGCCGTGACCTCTTGACTCCTGACTCTTATGCTTCCATCTGTTTACGGCGTTCACTCCCTTGTTCAGGCGTGACTGCCTGGTTAAAGGGTGCTTTACACGCTGCGACATTGCTAGCGATAGCACCCGCCCCCGTCGTTGGTGCAATATGTGGTGATCGCTGCCGTAGCGAACATTATTGCTACGGCAGCGTCACACGCACATACCTGTTCTGCGACATCGCTGTGACCGCGATCAATCACTCCTTCAAGGGGGAGGTGCGTTCGGAGTCATAGAGACGGCACAAAACGGCCATCCAATAGCAGAGGAGGGGCGGAGATGAGCAGCCGGAAAATGCCGCCCACCTCCTTACTTCTTCATTGCCGATGGACGCAGGTAAGAAGATGTTCGTCGTTCCTGCGGTGTCACACACAGCGATGTGTGCTGTCGCAGGAACGAGGAACAACATCGTACCGGCAGCAGCAACGATATTTTGAAAAGGAGCAGCGTGTCAACGAACAGCGATTTTTCACGTTTTTGCGCTCGTTGATCGTCGCTCCCTGGTGTCACATGCTGCGATGTCGCTAACAGCACCACTAATGACGTGACCACGACGATATATCGTTAGCGATGTCGCAGCGTGTAAAGCACCCTTAAGACTTAAGCTTGCTGACTACACTTTCACTGGTGCATGTGCCCACTTGTGGGCTTTAGTCTCTTTGGAGTTCAATGTCCATTCTGCTTCTGCGCCTCCTGGTCGAAGACTGACAGTAACTATATGTTTAAGTAAATTTAATAAGGTGTCGTGTGTTCATGCAGAATAACATTATCTCTCTCTATTTTTACAGTTTATCCTTCTGCAGACTCTTCATCATAATTTGCTATTGACTACTGAACTGGCTGGAGGAGACAAGCTGCTATGATGTCTCCCATACACAGAAGTGCCACAGAGAGGGATTCCTGCTCTTCATTCCTTAATTAGATGGAAATTACACAGCAATACTGAGCAGTGCAGACGTGAAGATAAAATAAATGTTAGAAAGCTTGCCTCTGCCTTTTTTCTCAACCCTCATTCCTCTGTACCATAAAGTTTATCAGGAAGTGTAAACGCAAGAAGAGGTTGAGCTGTTTTTCCAGGTGGATTGAGGCAGGGAAAGAAGAGGTTTACAGATGTAGAATGAAACATCTATCTCTGATAAGACATATTATAAAGTTTCATAAAATCACGCAAACTACTTATGTACGCAAAGTTTGTAAAAAGTACCGTGAATGTGACCAATGCTATTGCATAATGCCAGAAGACACTATTCATATTTGCCTACATTATTTCAGTTGAAAAGTTCAGCAAAAATTAGAGATAAATCACAGTAGAAGACCAGACATGTCATCTACAACATTTTTCAGCCCATTAGTCCATGGTAAACATGGATTGAAGGATTGAACATGATGGACTTTAACATGCTTACTCCTTTTTTCTGTGGATCATAAGTAGCAACCAGAAGTCAAAGTCAAGCAGCACCTAGTGAGCAAGATTAAAATTGGCAGTTAGAATTGTTAACCAGTGGCAGACTTATGCGGGCGTCACACGGTACGATCTATTGTGCGATTGCACGAGCGATCGTACCCGCCCCCGTTGTTTGTGCGTCACAGGCAATTAGTTGCCAGTGGCGCACAAAGTCGCTAAACCGCCGTCACACGTACTTACCTGCTGAGCGACCTCGCTGTGGGCGGCGAACGTCCACTTCCTGAAGGGGGAGGGACGTTCGGCGTCACAGCAACGTCACACAGCGGCCGGCCAATAGAAGCAGAGGGGCGGAGATGAGCGGGACGTAAACATCCTGCCCACCTCCTTCCTTCCGCATTGCCAGCAGGAGCCGCGGGACGCAGGTAAGCTGTGTTCATCGTTCCTGGGGTGTCACACGGGGCGATGTGTGCTTCCCCGGGTACGATGAACAACCGGCGCCATTAAAAATAAACAATTTTTTAAAAATAAGCAACGAGTACACGACTCCCGATTTGTGAGCGATTCTGCATCGCTAGGAGGTGTCACACGAAACGACGTCGCAAGCAATGCCGGATGTGCGTCATGAAAACTGTGACCAAGACGATGCATCGCACGATAGCTTGTCTCGTGTGATGCCCACATTAGCCCATTCCTTACAAGCAATGGCCTCTATGTCTTTAATATTCTTGAGATGGCATGTTTCAAATGCCTTCTTCACAAGCCATAACATTTTTTTATAGTGTAGTGGCTGTAAACTATTGTAGCACCCCTGAACCCCTCAGGTCACTACTAGGGACTGCATCCTGACATAGATGCAGGGCCTACGCCCAGGGACCTGGAAGCCCAGTGCCAGTACCAACAACACACAAAACATCCCCAATTTCTCACTCCCCATTAGGGATGACTGACTAGTCCGGGACCCAATGGATGGCCACCCAGAGGTGGAGCCAGTCCAGTCAACTAGAAGGCAACCTGGTTGGGGGGGGATAACACTGACACAGACTGACACTCAGCTGAGAGAGTCTGGTAGTGACAGTTGAAGGGGACGAATGTGTCTCCAGATTGGGTCATGTAACTGTGACCTAGCTGGCAAAGGAGAGTGGTTGCCTGGGATGGTACAGCCAGGCACAGGGCCCTAGGTCAGGTGACAGCTTCACGCAACCTGACAAACACCTGCACATCGAGAGGACCTTCACGGACCTCACTGAACCAAGAATCCGGGGGCACCAGCAGTAAAGATTGAGCCAGGGACCGGAATATAACACCGACCCTACAGGGTTCACACTGCCTGCCGTACAGATCAGAGAGACTGCCAACAGACAGTAACGGACCCACAAATGCTCCAGGCTCCAGGGTCCCACCAACACGTGAGAGGTGCCGGGGAAAGAGACTTCCAGGTCACTACACCAGCACTGGGACAAAAGGGACCAGGGGTCTGAACCAGCCGTCCTCATTACCACAGCTCAACATCACTGTGAGTAAATACAAGTTGCACTGCATCCCCACCGTGTGGTCTACCTTCTTTCTGCGATGGACTCCAACCACTCACTCCCTGGGGCCAAGCCCTACTTGCGAAGGGCCTACCATCCAGGCTGCCACCACAATCAGCCCCAGAGATAATAGACTGAGCAGCGGTGGTTCCATCACCATAACTGCAACCCGCAAGTTGCGTCACAATACAAACTCTTTCACTCCCCTGTATATAACCCCTTTTAAAAAGCGTCCCCACGGTCATGGAACCGGACATCAGCCATTATGCAACCGTGACACAGCATCCCCATACATATACGGCACGGGACCGAGTACCCCATAGACCTGGGCGACACACTATGATGGCCATTCCAGAGTCTTCTAGGAATTTTCCAAGTGGATGGTGAGTTCTTGAGGCAGGGGAAGAAGTAGTTCATAGGTCTGGAATGAAACACCTTTCTCTTATAAAACATATTACAAAGTTTCATATAATCACCCGAACTACTGATGTATGCAAAGTTTGCTATTGCATAATGCCAGAAGAAAATATTAATATTTACCTAACTTTTTCAGTTGAACAATTCTACAAAAATTAGTTAAGCCTGGGATCCTAGTCCATAGTCTTTTGATGCCCAAGCTTCCGCTAACTCACATAAGTCGTGCTATTTTCTACAAGGATTTCCTGAAACTTGATTACATCGACCTTGCCCAACACATGCTGGAGGTTTCCAGTGCCAAAGCAGCCCCAGATCATCAGTGAGTCACAACCATGCTTCCAGACTGATCCATAGACTCGAAAAGTTTCAGTTCTGTTTCCTCATGCCACATAATAGAATCACAATACTTCTGTTGCTTATTATATGGTTTCTCTTGCATATTAAAGATGAGTTTGTGCTTTTGGATCATTAGAAGTGTACATCTTGAAGTTTGGGCATGAAGGCCTTCAGTGATTAGCATGCTCTTTACTGTGAAAAAGTGAAACCTCAATGCTACTACCACCAAATGCTGAAGCAGATTGTTTTTGCAGTCACTTGAGGGATTTTGACTGAGAATACGGTGGCAGCCATTTAAAGCTTCATCTTTTTGCCATGTCTAGGTAGTGAAGCCAGTGTCTCTAACTATGAATTTGTGAAATATGCTTCTGATTGTATGTCTAGAAACATTCAATGCCATTCCAAATAAAAAAGTGCCTTTAGTCCTAGCCTCATAATACTCCTCAAAATGAAAACTCCTTCTATGACACCCCAAGTGCACCCAAATTGCACCATCCAATAGTTTTAAACAAAAGAAAAAAAAAAAGAATGAAAAAAAAAATCAGTGCTTGAGTGGTGCTTCTAAACTAAGGTCGTTGACCCTAGTATGATACTTACCCGCTGTCTTCTTTACCTCCATGGCACTATCTTGTGACCACACCTTCTGACTGTCTGAAAGTCAGAAGTAATGATCAGAAGCTCTCAATGCAAGTCAACAAGAGCTAGAGTGAAGCTAGAACAAGGCTCTCACAGCTTTGCATTAAAAAGTGACCTTCGGCGCACTCCATCCAAATAAAATTGGGGGGATCACATAGATCACAAACTGCGGGAGAGCTAGAGGAAAGGCGGCATCAGAGGGTGAAGATGGTAGCGGGTAAGTATCAGACTACGTGAAAGGAGCTAGATTAGAAGCACTACTCAAAAAAAAACAAATGGTACTTTAAAAGTAATATACAGCCTACATTTCACTTACATGTTATCAATGCACACATATTCCTGCTCATTCTAAATGGCTGTTAGACAAACAAGTGCCTAAGGTATCTAAATATTTTGGCACTAGTAACCATTAGAAATGTTCACAGAAAAAGTATATATGGCCAGCAGAATCCGTTAGATTGCTTTTGAAGCGACAGTTCAGGGATTAATGCTAGAACGGATGTCTGAACATTATGTTCTCAAAAGGGTGCCCTAAACAGGCAATAGGTTCTCCTTATGGATGTTGCACCCTATGTAACTGTTAATATTTGTGCCATCTTCTGCATCTAATAATATTTGTAATCTTTACTGCAATTATGAGACATGCTAAAATTTGGAAGGCAGTAGAGTTGAGCGCGGTTCGTGGTTCGTGGTTCTCCAGTTCGCGGCTCGAGTGATTTTGGGGCATGTTCTAGATCGAACTAGAACTCGAGCTTTTTGCAAAAGCTCGGTAGTTCTAGAAACGTTCGAGAACGGTTCTAGCAGCCAAAAAACAGCTAAATCATAGCTTGGTTTCTGCTGTAATAGTGTAAGTCACTCTGTGAATCAAACTATTATCACATTTCAGTGTATAGTGTGCGTGAACAGCGCCTTCAGATCACTGCTGTTTCTATAATGGCGATCGCCATTTTTTTTTTTTTTTTTTCTTGTCTTCCTTCCCTAAGCGCGCGCGTCTTGTGGGGCGGGCCAGCATGTCAGCCAATCCCAGACACACACACAGCTAAGTGGACTTTGAGCCAGAGAAGCAACGGCATGTGTGATAGGATCTGCATGTCACATGTCCCTGCATTATAAAACCGGACATTTTCTTCACGGACGCCATTATCTGCCTTCTGCGTCTTTGGTGTCAGACATCACTGTCGCAGCTCCGTCTTCCTGAGTCCTATAGCCGATACAGCTGTATGCGCTGCATACACAGCGTTAGACAGCTTAGGGAGAGCACTTTATAGCAGTCCTTTTAAGGGCTCCAACCGGCAGGGTCAGAGAGCCATAGGTGACAGGTCCTGCAAACAGCAACAGCGTCTGTGTAGCCCAGGTCAGGGATTTCCTACCTGCATTTCACCATTAGGAGGGAATAGAAAGGCAGGCTTCCATTCCTCTACCCAGAGCACCACAATCCTGCCACTGTACCCTCTTGTCCTCTGCACACTCCAACTGATAACTAAGCCATTATACTAGCAAACACTCAGTGTACCTAGTGGCATCCTATACGTGGCTATTGGACTTTGCTATAGTCCCACTAGTGCAAAGACATTTGCAGAGCGCGTCTGCCTGCATTGCACACTACAACTCATTCTAACCAAGCCATTATACTAGCAAACACTCAGTGTACCTAGTGGCATCCTATACGTGGCTATTGGACTTTGCTATAGTCCCACTAGTGCAAAGACATTTGCAGAGCGCGTCTGCCTGCATTGCACACTACAACTCATTCTAACCAAGCCATTATACTAGCAAACACTCAGTGTACCTAGTGGCATCCTATACGTGGCTATTGGACTTTGCTATAGTCCCACTAGTGCAAAGACATTTGCAGAGCGCGTCTGCCTGCATTGCACACTCCAACTCATTAAAACCAAGCCATTATACTAGCAAACACTCAGTGTACCTAGTGGCATCCTATACGTGGCTATTGGACTTTGCTATAGTCCCACTAGTGCAAAGACATTTGCATAGCGCGTCTGCCGGCATTGCACACTCAAACTCATTTTAACTAAGCCATTATACTAGCAAACACTCAGTGTACCTAGTGGCATCCTATACGTGGCTATTGGACTTTGCTATAGTCCCACTAGTGCAAAGACATTAGCAGAGCACATCTGCCTGCATTGCACACTACAACTCATTCTAACCAAGCCATTATACTAGCAAACACTCAGTGTACCTAGTGGCATCCTATACGTGGCTATTGGACTTTGCTATAGTCCCACTAGTGCAAAGACATTTGCATAGCGCGTCTGCCTGCATTGCACACTCAAACTCATTTTAACTAAGCCATTATACTAGCAAACACTCAGTGTACCTAGTGGCATCCTATACGTGGCTATTGGACTTTGCTATAGTCCCACTAGTGCAAAGACATTAGCAGAGCACATCTGCCTGCATTGCACACTACAACTCATTCTAACCAAGCCATTATACTAGCAAACACTCAGTGTACCTAGTGGCATCCTATACGTGGCTATTGGACTTTGCTATAGTCCCACTAGTGCAAAGACATTTGCAGAGCGCGTCTGCCTGCATTGCACACTCCAACTCATTAAAACCAAGCCATTATACTAGCAAACACTCAGTGTACCTAGTGGCATCCTATACGTGGCTATTGGACTTTGCTATAGTCCCACTAGTGCAAAGACATTTGCATAGCGCGTCTGCCTGCATTGCACACTCAAACTCATTTTAACTAAGCCATTATACTAGCAAACACTCAGTGTACCTAGTGGCATCCTATACGTGGCTATTGGACTTTGCTATAGTCCCACTAGTGCAAAGATATTAGCAGAGCACATCTGCCTGCATTGCACACTCCAACTTTTTTAAACTAAGCAATTTTACTAGCAAACACTCAGTGTACCTAGTGGCATCCTAAACGTGGCTATTGGACTTTGCTATAGTCCCACTAGTGCAAAGACATTTGCAGAGCACGTCTGCCTGCATTGCACACTACAACTCATTGTTACTAAGCCATTATACTAGCAAACACTCAGTGTACCTAGTTGTATCCTAAACGTGGCTATTGTACTTTTGTCTATTCACAGTATTGGAACGATATTTGCAGCACGTCTGCCTGCATTGCACACTCTAACTTTTTTAAACTCAGCCATTTATAGTAGCAAACACTCAGTGTACCTAGTTGTATCCTAAACGTGGCTATTGTACTTTTGTCAATTCACAGTATTGGAACGTTATTTGCAGCACGTCTGCCTGCATTGCACACTCAAACTTTTTTAAACTCAGCCATTTATAGTAGCAAACACTCAGTGTACCTAGTTGTATCCTAAACGTGGCTATTGTACTTTTGTCTATTCACAGTATTGGAACGATATTTGCAGCACGTCTGCCTGCATTGCACACTCTAACTTTTTTAAACTCAGCCATTATACTAGCAAACACTCAGTGTACCTAGTGGCATCCTATACGTGGCTATTGGACTTTGCTATAGTCCCACTAGTGCAAAGACATTAGCAGAGCACATCTGCCTGCATTGCACACTACAACTCATTCTAACCAAGCCATTATACTAGCAAACACTCAGTGTACCTAGTGGCATCCTATACGTGGCTATTGGACTTTGCTATAGTCCCACTAGTGCAAAGACATTTGCATAGCGCGTCTGCCTGCATTGCACACTCAAACTCATTTTAACTAAGCCATTATACTAGCAAACACTCAGTGTACCTAGTGGCATCCTATACGTGGCTATTGGACTTTGCTATAGTCCCACTAGTGCAAAGATATTAGCAGAGCACATCTGCCTGCATTGCACACTCCAACTTTTTTAAACTAAGCAATTTTACTAGCAAACACTCAGTGTACCTAGTGGCATCCTATACGTGGCTATTGGACTTTGCTATAGTCCCACTAGTGCAAAGACATTTGCAGAGCACGTCTGCCTGCATTGCACACTACAACTCATTGTTACTAAGCCATTATACTAGCAAACACTCAGTGTACCTAGTTGTATCCTAAACGTGGCTATTGTACTTTTGTCTATTCACAGTATTGGAACGATATTTGCAGCACGTCTGCCTGCATTGCACACTCTAACTTTTTTAAACTCAGCCATTTATAGTAGCAAACACTCAGTGTACCTAGTTGTATCCTAAACGTGGCTATTGTACTTTTGTCTATTCACAGTATTGGAACGATATTTGCAGCACGTCTGCCTGCATTGCACACTCTAACTTTTTTAAACTCAGCCATTATACTAGCAAACACTCAGTGTACCTAGTTGTATCCTAAACGTGGCTATTGTACTTTTGTCAATTCACAGTATTGGAACGTTATTTGCAGCACGTCTGCCTGCATTGCACACTCAAACTTTTTTAAACTCAGCCATTTATAGTAGCAAACACTCAGTGTACCTAGTTGTATCCTAAACGTGGCTATTGTACTTTTGTCTATTCACAGTATTGGAACGTTATTTGCAGCACGTCTGCCTGCATTGCACACTCTAACTTTTTTAAACTCAGCCATTATACTAGCAAACACTCAGTGTACCTAGTTGTATCCTAAACGTGGCTATTTTACTTTTGTCTATTCACAGTATTGGAACGATATTTGCAGCACGTCTGCCTGCATTGCACACTCTAACTTTTTTAAACTCAGCCATTATACTAGCAAACACTCACTGTACCTAGTTGTATCCTAAACGTGGCTATTGTACTTTTGTCAATTCACAGTATTGGAACGTTATTTGCAGCACGTCTGCCTGCATTGCACACTCAAACTTTTTTAAACTCAGCCATTTATAGTAGCAAACACTCAGTGTACCTAGTTGTATCCTAAACGTGGCTATTGTACTTTTGTCAATTCACAGTATTGGAACGTTATTTGCAGCACGTCTGCCTGCATTGCACACTCAAACTTTTTTAAACTCAGCCATTTATAGTAGCAAACACTCAGTGTACCTAGTTGTATCCTAAACGTGGCTATTGTACTTTTGTCTATTCACAGTATTGGAACGTTATTTGCAGCACGTCTGCCTGCATTGCACACTCTAACTTTTTTAAACTCAGCCATTATACTAGCAAACACTCACTGTACCTAGTTGTATCCTAAACGTGGCTATTGTACTTTTGTCAATTCACAGTATTGGAACGTTATTTGCAGCACGTCTGCCTGCATTGCACACTCAAACTTTTTTAAACTCAGCCATTATACTAGCAAACACTCACTGTACCTAGTTGTATCCTAAACGTGGCTATTGTACTTTTGTCAATTCACAGTATTGGAACGTTATTTGCAGCACGTCTGCCTGCATTGCACACTCAAACTTTTTTAAACTCAGCCATTATACTAGCAAACACTCACTGTACCTAGTTGTATCCTAAACGTGGCTATTGTACTTTTGTCAATTCACAGTATTGGAACGTTATTTGCAGCACGTCTGCCTGCATTGCACACTCAAACTTTTTTAAACTCAGCCATTATACTAGCAAACACTCACTGTACCTAGTTGTATCCTAAACGTGGCTATTGTACTTTTGTCAATTCACAGTATTGGAACGTTATTTGCAGCACGTCTGCCTGCATTGCACACTCAAACTTTTTTAAACTCAGCCATTTATAGTAGCAAACACTCAGTGTACCTAGTTGTATCCTAAACGTGGCTATTGTACTTTTGTCTATTCACAGTATTGGAACGTTATTTGCAGCACGTCTGCCTGCATTGCACACTCAAACTTTTTTAAACTCAGCCATTATACTAGCAAACACTCACTGTACCTAGTTGTATCCTAAACGTGGCTATTGTACTTTTGTCAATTCACAGTATTGGAACGATATTTGCAGGACATCTGCCTGCATTGCACACTCAAACTTTTTTAAACTCAGCCATTATACTAGCAAACACTCACTGTACCTAGTTGTATCCTAAACGTGGCTATTGTACTTTTGTCTATTCACACTACTGCAAATCTATGTGCAGCACCTCTGCATGACAACCTCGTGCTCTGTTTTTAATAAGCTATAATGATAGCACAAAATACTGCCATTTTGTGGCATCATAGAACTGGCTGTTGTATTCCATTAGTGCCCCACTGGTGACAAGCTATTTCTAGCACCTCTACATCACACCCTCATGCACATTTAGCTACGCTAATGTTATAGCAAACTCATGGAATTCATTGCTGCATTTCATAATTCGGAGGGATAGAAAGTCAGGCTTCCTTTAGCTTTTCCTTCTGTTCATAGACAGCATCTCCAAGACAAATTTCCCCTCCACGTCTAAGTGTGGAGAGGCAGCTAGTGCGCATGCGTGTGCCGATGTACCCCAGCTGCAGCATAATTACAGTGTTTCGCCTAGTGAGTATGCTCAGCCTGACTGTGCCATTCCTGACGCTAAGTCTTCATTTCGGGATACAGCGCATGCTCCCACACTAAGTGTGAAAAGCCTCTTTGCACAGGTGCTTGCATTCTGTGCCGGGTCTAAGTCCTGTTTTGTGCCTAGACACCATGCTAAAGCTGATAGTCTTTTTTCAGAGACTGTATTTCATGCTACTGAGCATGCTCAGGCACTTCCTGCATCAGAGACTAGGTCCGGTAATGAACTCTTTGGCCCTGGCCCTGATGTGGGGGTCCCATATAGACCACAGGGCATCAGGTGTCCTCCCAAATGGCTTGCAGAGGCCCACACCTATGACTTGTCACCGCATTATTGATGGTCAGACGATGACTGGTGAGGTGTTTGGGTCATGGCAGCCATGAGGTCATCATTGAAGTTGCGTTTCCAAATAGGACGCTAGTTATGCCACTCATGACGTGTCACTCTGCTTTTGTCTCCAGGAGGTGCATTGTGGTTCACCCTGGTTTGGGGCGGACCCAGGTTATAAAAGGGGCTGGAGCCAACAAGGAGGTGCGCAGTCTTCTATTATGCTCCGAAAGAGCACACCTCCATGTGTTGAACCCATTGCGGCTTTAGGCCAGAGGTAGGCAGGGATAGGGTGGTGGATGCAGGCCACCACCACAGTTGGTAACGCAGAACGGTTAAGACCAGCTCCTGTCCTAACAGTCCTGCTTGTGCAGCCCAGTGGCATTAACAGGCCTGCTGCTGCTGATGCGCCTGCTGTCCACAGGTGTGGCCCCTACGCACACGGTCAGCGTACTCAATGGCCCCTGTGTTGTTAACAGGGAGTTCCTGGGCTGGGTGGGCATGTGGACCCTGTGACGCTAACAGGGCTCACAGTCTCCAGATCCGAATGGCGTCTAACTCGGTTCAGGCTACTATTAGTTTCATAGCCACACAGCTCTGTATCCTCCACCAAACCTTCAAGTTGCCAACCTCTCCTTTTCCAACTGGGAGCACGGTGGACACTGACTGCTGAAGGTGATATATACCTTTCTCTTTCTTTTCTTATTAATTTTTGTTATATAGCGGTCACAGATTATATACCACTTTATCCAAATCTGCCAGTCCCACTGTAACAGATGTTGTTTCTTCAGCAAATGTTACAGTTGTTTAACCACCAAATCCACGGACCAAAATTTTTTTCCCCTTTCCAACACACCTGTTCCCCTTTCCAACAGCATCTGTCCTTTTTCAACTCATTTTGGGATATGACCAAAAGTGCAACTGTGCAGGGACACCGTACTCAACGCCATCTCAGCACAGCAGCCATCCCTCGGTCCCTCCGATGTGGACAAGTAAAAGACCATTTCCTCCTATCCATGACAAAGTGTTGAGATTCACTCTGTGCAGCACTGGTGTTTAGTGGAAAAGTAGATCTAAGATTGCGTACCACATTCTGCAGATACTCCTGTATACGTGCGTCTATTTCTATGGCAGGAATTAGTTCGCCAAATTTTGTCTTGTACCGGGGATCTAACAGTGTGGCAACCCAGTATTCAGGATTACTTCAAATTCATACAATCCGAGGGTCATGTAGGTAGTGCAGCAAGAAGGCGCTCATGTGTCTTGTGCATCCAGGAGGACCAAGTCCTTGGTGTGTTGGTGGCAGAGAGGTGAGAATCGTGCATCCTTCCTCTGCCCTCTACCCACAACCTCGCACAACCGAAATGTGAGCAAGCTCTCACTCATCTGCTGAGTCTTCCATGCCCATCGCCAGTTCGTCCTCCATTTCTTCATGGGCTCCTGCACTTTCATCAACACTTTTTGCTGATACTATGCGCCCTTGTTAATCCCTCTCCCTCACCATGACTGCCGCATAGGTGCCGCTGACCATCTGGACCTCGTAGATCTTGTTATCCCTTCCGCATATGACTCCTCCTGTACTTCCTCCCCTTCCTCTTGTCCCAACACCTGACTCCGAATAATAATTACAGTGTGCTCCATCATGTAGATGACCAGAATTGTCACGCTGAGAATGACATTGCCAGTGCTAAACATCTTCGTCGACATTTCAAAACTGTGTAGCAGGGTGCATAGGTCCTTGATCTGACACCACTCCAGCAGCGTGATCTGCACCACCTCTGGATCAACTTATCCCAGGCTATATGTCTTACCGTATTTCAGCAGGGCTCTGCGGTGCTGCCACACACGCTGCAACATGTGCAGATTCCAATTCCTGCGTGTCGGAACATCGCATTTCCGGCGTTTAACTGCCAGACCCTAAGACTTCCGGAGTGATGAAAGTTGTTGAGCTGCTGTGTGCGCACGATGGAAGTGAGCACATAGCGAGCGTGCCCGCTGCACAAGGCCATGTAGGCCGTGATGGTGTTTTAAAAATTGCTGGAGAATTCGGATCAACACGTGAGCCATAAAAGGCACGTGTGTCACATTGCCCTGAGGATGGCCCGCAGCCAGGTTTGCATCATTGCCGCACACGGCTGTTAAGTCACCAACGGAGTCCGCTCCGTCAATTTGTACTCCGGTCGCCAGGTGACAACGTGTTCCTTTCATGAATAGTGCTGATGATGGGAGAGTAGTCGATGCCAGCGGCGCAGGTGGACGCAGGTTATGCTCACCCACTGGGCTGCATTACCTTGACAGATGCAGAATCTCTGGCTGAATGTAGCTGGTGGGTATCTCACAGATGAAATACCATCATTCAGCTACAACCAATGGGAAGACACCACACCCTTTTTTATGCCCATCCTGTCTGCAGACCACTGCCAGACATAGCTATGAACCTCTGGTTAATTTTACCCCCAGTTCAGTTTTATGATTTTGTGTGCTTGTTACCTGACTACTTTTCCTGCTTGCTGTTTATGTACCTTGTTGGCCGATACGCATTTCACCTCTGCTTGTTTTCTGATTAAGTCCTGGCCGTCCCATTCTGTTCCTGTTCCTCAATTAATGTTTTGACCCTGCCTGACTACTATTCTCTGTAATAGCGGTGTGACTCACATTTCCCATACATTTCAAAGTAAAACTTTGACCGCCTGATGGCATTGAGCTCTGCTGCCAGCATAGTAAGGAGGTGTGTGGTAGTCCTTGTGCGCAGTTGCAAGGAAGGGTGGCCTGACCACACAGGGTTTGCGCAAAGGTAGAGGACCCACACGAGGTTGAAGAGGCAGAAGCAGTGTATTAACTTCTACATACAGAACAAGGATTGAAACAACTCGTGGGGACGGCAAGACTTGTACAGCAGACCCTTCTCCATCTCTCACCATAGTTTGCCAGTGCCCAGTCAGTGACATGTAATGACCCTGTCTATGCTTACTGGTCCAAGTATCTGTGTTGAAATGCACCCTGTCGCACACAGATTTTCTCAAGGAAGTGGTGATGTTGTGTGCGACATGCCGGTGTAGCGCGGGCATGCTTTTCTTGGAGAAGCAGTGGTGATTGGGCATCTGGTACTGGGGCACAGCGACAGACATAAGGTCTGTAAAATCCTGTGTGTCCACTACGCGTAAAGGCAGCATTTCGGTAGCCAACAGCTTACAGAGGGATAGAGTCAACCACTTAGCTTTGTCATGGGTCGCAGTAAGTGGCCTTTTATTTGACCACATCTGAGGGACAGAGATCTGGCTGCTGTGTGTAGACGGTGTTGAGTCGGGTGTCCCTGGAAAAATGCAGCTTTGTGAGGAAAGTGCAGGCGGAGACATGATGTTGCCTTCATCCAAAGTTGGTGCTATCGATGTCTGAGAGAGCTGTACACACTCACTTGTTTCCCCTTCCAAACCAACTGACGACCTACCAAGCAAACTGCCTGTTGCGGTTACAGTGGTGGAAGTTGTGGGTGGAAAAACAGGTGTGACAGCTGTCCCCACAGTCCTAGAAGATGACGAGCGCGCGGATGCACTGGAAGGGGCAGGCGGTGGATGGTTCGCTCCGCTAGGCCGCATTGCAGCACGGTGAGCTTCCCATCGGGCCATATGATATTTATTCATGTGACGATTCATGGAAGAAGTTGTCAAACTGCTGAGGTTTTGACCTCTACTAAGAGAACCATGACAAATTTTACAGATCACATAATTTGGGCGATCTTTTTCTATGTCAAAAAAGGACCTGGCTAGGCAAGGCTTAGAGGCCATGCGACCTGTTGATCCACCCCGAATAATGCTCAGAGGCAGAGTGGTGGCTGAGGATGCAGTTGTAGACGTGCTACCAGTGCTCCGACTGTGTCCAGGAAGGCGCCAGGTTACTTCGACGTCGGTTGCATCCTCCTCCACCGCCTCTGTTGACCTCCTCGAGTGTCTGACTGTGGGTTGACAGTAGGTGTGATCTAGAACTTAATCATCAATTGTTGTGTTTGCACTCCCCTACCCCTCAGACCGAGTTTCTTCTTGCCCTGACCGAATATTTAAGTTGTCATCCCAATCGGGTATCTGCGTCTCATCTTCATCAGTATGTTCCTCATTGCCTATAACCACAGTTGTTGGAAAGGCAGCATTTTGGTAGCCAACAGTTTGCATATGATGAAAGTCAACCTCCAAGCCATTTCATGCCCTTCTAAAAGCATGTAAAACACAGCGAGGGGACTCCAACCACAGTCTCCCTCGTTGCCACTAACTGGGCCACACACACCCCACTTGACTGGCATCGGTTGAGCCCCCTTTTGAAAAAGAAAAAGATGCTTTGCATGAAGCACTCTCAAAAATACGCGTGCCTTTCCCGTCCCCTGGCTGACCCAGGGGAAGAAAAGTCCTCTGAGAGCCATGACTTGTTCATCTTGGTTCTTTTAGAGACACAGCGAGGGGACTCCAACCACAGTCTCCCTCGTTGCCACTAACTGGGCCACACACACCCCACTTGACTGGCATCGGTTGAGCCCCCCTTTTGACAAAGAAAAAGATGCTTTGCATGAAGCACTCTCAAAAATACGCGTGCCTTTCCCGTCCCCTGGCTGACCCAGGGGAAGAAAAGTCCTCTGAGAGCCATGACTTGTTCATCTTGGTTCTTTTAGAGACACAGCGAGGGGACTCCAACCACAGTCTCCCTCGTTGCCACTAACTGGGCCACACACACCCCACTTGACTGGCATCGGTTGACCCCCCCTTTTGACAAAGAAAAAGATGCTTTTCATGAAGCACTCTCAAAAATACGCGTGCCTTTCCCGTCCCCTGGCTGACCCAGGGGAAGAAAAGTCCTCTGAGAGCCATGACTTGTTCATCTTGGTTCTTTTAGAGACACAGCGAGGGGACTCCAACCACAGTCTCCCTCGTTGCCACTAACTGGGCCACACACACCCCACTTGACTGGCATCGGTTGAGCCCCCTTTTGAAAAAGAAAAAGATGCTTTGCATGAAGCACTCTCAAAAATACGCGTGCCTTTCCCGTCCCCTGGCTGACCCAGGGGAAGAAAAGTCCTCTGAGAGCCATGACTTGTTCATCTTGGTTCTTTTAGAGACACAGCGAGGGGACTCCAACCACAGTCTCCCTCGTTGCCACTAACTGGGCCACACACACCCCACTTGACTGGCATCGGTTGACCCCCCCTTTTGACAAAGAAAAAGATGCTTTGCATGAAGCACTCTCAAAAATACGCGTGCCTTTCCCGTCCCCTGGCTGACCCAGGGGAAGAAAAGTCCTCTGAGAGCCATGACTTGTTCATCTTGGTTCTTTTAGAGACACAGCGAGGGGACTCCAACCACAGTCTCCCTCGTTGCCACTAACTGGGCCACACACACCCCACTTGACTGGCATCGGTTGACCCCCCCTTTTGACAAAGAAAAAGATGCTTTGCATGAAGCACTCTCAAAAATACGCGTGCCTTTCCCGTCCCCTGGCTGACCCAGGGGAAGAAAAGTCCTCTGAGAGCCATGACTTGTTCATCTTGGTTCTTTTAGAGACACAGCGAGGGGACTCCAACCACAGTCTCCCTCGTTGCCACTAACTGGGCCACACACACCCCACTTGACTGGCATCGGTTGAGCCCCCTTTTGAAAAAGAAAAAGATGCTTTGCATGAAGCACTCTCAAAAATACGCGTGCCTTTCCCGTCCCCTGGCTGACCCAGGGGAAGAAAAGTCCTCTGAGAGCCATGACTTGTTCATCTTGGTTCTTTTAGAGACACAGCGAGGGGACTCCAACCACAGTCTCCCTCGTTGCCACTAACTGGGCCACACACACCCCACTTGACTGGCATCGGTTGACCCCCCCTTTTGACAAAGAAAAAGATGCTTTGCATGAAGCACTCTCAAAAATACGCGTGCCTTTCCCGTCCCCTGGCTGACCCAGGGGAAGAAAAGTCCTCTGAGAGCCATGACTTGTTCATCTTGGTTCTTTTAGAGACACAGCGAGGGGACTCCAACCACAGTCTCCCTCGTTGCCACTAACTGGGCCACACACACCCCACTTGACTGGCATCGGTTGACCCCCCCTTTTGACAAAGAAAAAGATGCTTTGCATGAAGCACTCTCAAAAATACGCGTGCCTTTCCCGTCCCCTGGCTGACCCAGGGGAAGAAAAGTCCTCTGAGAGCCATGACTTGTTCATCTTGGTTCTTTTAGAGACACAGCGAGGGGACTCCAACCACAGTCTCCCTCGTTGCCACTAACTGGGCCACACACACCCCACTTGACTGGCATCGGTTGAGCCCCCTTTTGAAAAAGAAAAAGATGCTTTGCATGAAGCACTCTCAAAAATACGTGTGCCTTTCCCGTCCCCTGGCTGACCCAGGGGACGAAAAGTCCTCTGAGAGCCATGACTTGTTCATCTTGGTTCTTTTAGAGACACAGCGAGGGGACTCCAACCACAGTCTCCCTCGTTGCCACTAACTGGGCCACACACACCCCACTTGACTGGCATCGGTTGAGCCCCCTTTTGAAAAAGAAAAAGATGCTTTGCATGAAGCACTCTCAAAAATACGCGTGCCTTTCCCGTCCCCTGGCTGACCCAGGGGAAGAAAAGTCCTCTGAGAGCCATGACTTGTTCATCTTGGTTCTTTTAGAGACACAGCGAGGGGACTCCAACCACAGTCTCCCTCGTTGCCACTAACTGGGCCACACACACCCCACTTGACTGGCATCGGTTGACCCCCCCTTTTGACAAAGAAAAAGATGCTTTTCATGAAGCACTCTCAAAAATACGCGTGCCTTTCCCGTCCCCTGGCTGACCCAGGGGAAGAAAAGTCCTCTGAGAGCCATGACTTGTTCATCTTGGTTCTTTTAGAGACACAGCGAGGGGACTCCAACCACAGTCTCCCTCGTTGCCACTAACTGGGCCACACACACCCCACTTGACTGGCATCGGTTGAGCCCCCTTTTGAAAAAGAAAAAGATGCTTTGCATGAAGCACTCTCAAAAATACGCGTGCCTTTCCCGTCCCCTGGCTGACCCAGGGGAAGAAAAGTCCTCTGAGAGCCATGACTTGTTCATCTTGGTTCTTTTAGAGACACAGCGAGGGGACTCCAACCACAGTCTCCCTCGTTGCCACTAACTGGGCCACACACACCCCACTTGACTGGCATCGGTTGACCCCCCCTTTTGACAAAGAAAAAGATGCTTTGCATGAAGCACTCTCAAAAATACGCGTGCCTTTCCCGTCCCCTGGCTGACCCAGGGGAAGAAAAGTCCTCTGAGAGCCATGACTTGTTCATCTTGGTTCTTTTAGAGACACAGCGAGGGGACTCCAACCACAGTCTCCCTCGTTGCCACTAACTGGGCCACACACACCCCACTTGACTGGCATCGGTTGACCCCCCCTTTTGACAAAGAAAAAGATGCTTTGCATGAAGCACTCTCAAAAATACGCGTGCCTTTCCCGTCCCCTGGCTGACCCAGGGGAAGAAAAGTCCTCTGAGAGCCATGACTTGTTCATCTTGGTTCTTTTAGAGACACAGCGAGGGGACTCCAACCACAGTCTCCCTCGTTGCCACTAACTGGGCCACACACACCCCACTTGACTGGCATCGGTTGAGCCCCCTTTTGAAAAAGAAAAAGATGCTTTGCATGAAGCACTCTCAAAAATACGCGTGCCTTTCCCGTCCCCTGGCTGACCCAGGGGAAGAAAAGTCCTCTGAGAGCCATGACTTGTTCATCTTGGTTCTTTTAGAGACACAGCGAGGGGACTCCAACCACAGTCTCCCTCGTTGCCACTAACTGGGCCACACACACCCCACTTGACTGGCATCGGTTGAGCCCCCCTTTTGACAAAGAAAAAGATGCTTTGCATGAAGCACTCTCAAAAATACGCGTGCCTTTCCCGTCCCCTGGCTGACCCAGGGGAAGAAAAGTCCTCTGAGAGCCATGACTTGTTCATCTTGGTTCTTTTAGAGACACAGCGAGGGGACTCCAACCACAGTCTCCCTCGTTGCCACTAACTGGGCCACACACACCCCACTTGACTGGCATCGGTTGACCCCCCCTTTTGACAAAGAAAAAGATGCTTTTCATGAAGCACTCTCAAAAATACGCGTGCCTTTCCCGTCCCCTGGCTGACCCAGGGGAAGAAAAGTCCTCTGAGAGCCATGACTTGTTCATCTTGGTTCTTTTAGAGACACAGCGAGGGGACTCCAACCACAGTCTCCCTCGTTGCCACTAACTGGGCCACACACACCCCACTTGACTGGCATCGGTTGAGCCCCCTTTTGAAAAAGAAAAAGATGCTTTGCATGAAGCACTCTCAAAAATACGCGTGCCTTTCCCGTCCCCTGGCTGACCCAGGGGAAGAAAAGTCCTCTGAGAGCCATGACTTGTTCATCTTGGTTCTTTTAGAGACACAGCGAGGGGACTCCAACCACAGTCTCCCTCGTTGCCACTAACTGGGCCACACACACCCCACTTGACTGGCATCGGTTGAGCCCCCTTTTGAAAAAGAAAAAGATGCTTTGCATGAAGCACTCTCAAAAATACGCGTGCCTTTCCCGTCCCCTGGCTGACCCAGGGGAAGAAAAGTCCTCTGAGAGCCATGACTTGTTCATCTTGGTTCTTTTAGAGACACAGCGAGGGGACTCCAACCACAGTCTCCCTCGTTGCCACTAACTGGGCCACACACACCCCACTTGACTGGCATCGGTTGACCCCCCCTTTTGACAAAGAAAAAGATGCTTTGCATGAAGCACTCTCAAAAATACGCGTGCCTTTCCCGTCCCCTGGCTGACCCAGGGGAAGAAAAGTCCTCTGAGAGCCATGACTTGTTCATCTTGGTTCTTTTAGAGACACAGCGAGGGGACTCCAACCACAGTCTCCCTCGTTGCCACTAACTGGGCCACACACACCCCACTTGACTGGCATCGGTTGACCCCCCCTTTTGACAAAGAAAAAGATGCTTTGCATGAAGCACTCTCAAAAATACGCGTGCCTTTCCCGTCCCCTGGCTGACCCAGGGGAAGAAAAGTCCTCTGAGAGCCATGACTTGTTCATCTTGGTTCTTTTAGAGACACAGCGAGGGGACTCCAACCACAGTCTCCCTCGTTGCCACTAACTGGGCCACACACACCCCACTTGACTGGCATCGGTTGAGCCCCCTTTTGAAAAAGAAAAAGATGCTTTGCATGAAGCACTCTCAAAAATACGCGTGCCTTTCCCGTCCCCTGGCTGACCCAGGGGAAGAAAAGTCCTCTGAGAGCCATGACTTGTTCATCTTGGTTCTTTTAGAGACACAGCGAGGGGACTCCAACCACAGTCTCCCTCGTTGCCACTAACTGGGCCACACACACCCCACTTGACTGGCATCGGTTGAGCCCCCCTTTTGACAAAGAAAAAGATGCTTTGCATGAAGCACTCTCAAAAATACGCGTGCCTTTCGCCTCCCCTGGCTGACCCAGGGGAAGAAAAGTCCTCTGAGAGCCAGGTCCACATTGTCAGTGGACAGACACGTGTGCTTATCTGCCAGCAGACCCCCAGCAGCACTGAAGACAGGTTCCGAGAGAACGCTGGCTGCAGGACACGACAAGATCCTCAAGGCGTACGTGGCGAGCTCAGGCAATTTATCCAGATTGGAAGCCTAAAATGAGCAGGGCTCAAGTTGCACAATAATGGAATCGATGTTTCTTTGCATATACTCATATATCTGTGTGTCTCCCTCTTTTTCCTTGTCCAGCTGTTTTGTTTTCACATGAGTATATGTCCTTGTCACTTTCCCATGTGTTTGTGTTATGTTGTGAGTTGTTTGTCACCTTTTGGACACCTTTCAGGGTGTTTTCTAGGTGTTTTACTGTGTTTGTGATTGCCTGCCATTGTTTCCTATGGGCTCGAGTTCGGTTCGTCGAACGTTCGACGAGCCGAACTCGAGCCAGACCCCCCGTTCGGCGAACCGCCTCGAGCCGAACCGGGACCGGTTCGCTCATCTCTAGAAGGCAGATTACTTGTGCAAAGCCGGTGATGATTTCCCACCATTATACTTAGTTGTCTGGTATACATTCTCATGCCAAGAACCTTTGCTTTTTGAACATCTTTTCCTTCTTTCAGTGATCAGATCCTTATTACTTATCCCTAGGGGAGGTGATAAAGTGATATTTTTAAACAACCCTTTTAAGCAGGTATTTCAATCTGCAACATTTCGGCATAACATCAATTGACTACAATGGCTTTCAGTGTTAACCTTGATGGAATGTGCCAAACTGTCCAGATATTTAAACCATGTATTAACGCGTCTTTAGGAATATAAGACAATGACCTATATGTTAGCAGCGCTGTGAACAACAGAATCACTATATCAATATTGGATAAGCCCGATGATTAATTTATAGCAACATAAAAGATATTTATGGCTTTGAACCTGGCAGGCAAGTGAACAAAAATGTCAGTAGGAGGGAATTCTCATTCCCTTCCAGTTCTAGCATGAAAGCAGTCTGAAATGTAAACTGAACACCGGAGCTACTTTTATAACAGCATGATCTGGGGCAGAGCGGAAAAATGGTGCGCTAGATTTTTTTCTTTCTTCCACTTTGTTCAGGGAAAGGTATTTTATGTGTTGACAGCAGCACATCTACTTACTTCAACAATGTCATTAGTGATTTACCCAGGGATAGTACAATGAAACTTAATTGCTTGTTTAAGCCCTTTATCAATAAATGCTATTGTCATCATCTTCAAATCCCAATAAAATATCTGACAAACTGTAAATTTGTTGGGAAAGAATCAGGAGGCTCCAGTCCCACATTAGACTGTCAGCTGAGTCTTAACGATATCGGCCGAAAATGATCGAATCCGTATGGGACCTTTATCAGCACAGGATTCCATTAAAGGAGTTACCCATTAGTATAATTGGGCTAGACTGATGCCTAATGTAAAATTAAACATATTTGCAACATACTGAAAAGTTTGGAAGTAAGAGATATTTTTGCAAACCTGAACTGTAAAGTTTGGGGTCATACTGAACATTGGTTGTCCAGGGTTCGAACTTGATCAGTCTTTTTTTTAAAAAAAGTATGTGTCCAAGTTCGGGTGCTGTACGTGCCGCAACCTCCAGTGCAGGGCCTCAGTAATCAGGGAATACAGGGTCTCAGTACTCGGAGCCTAATCCTGTCATGGTGCCTCTGATAGCTCCCACAATCCACAGGTTGGTGGGCAAATGTAAAAGGGAATACGGTAGTAGGGGAAGGTAAGTAGGTGGTTGCAGGAGCTGATTCTGTAGTCCAGCTATGTGTAGTTGCTAAGCTCCCTGGTCTGGTTGGACTTTCATGTGGTTCCTGGCATGCGGAGACACCCAGCTCATATGGCATGAGGTAGAAACCGGGGTGAATGCAATCCCACAAGAACACAGACACTATAGGTTTCATGAACAGAGAGAAGAAACTTTTAAGGTAGCTTCACACATAGCAAGATTGCTAGCGAGATCGCTGCTGAGTCACAAATTCTGTGACGCAACAACAACCTTGCCAGCAATCTCGCTACGTTTGACACATAGCAGCGACCAGGGCCCTGCTGTGAGATCGCTGGTCGTGTCGGAATGACCTGGACCATGTTTTGATCGTCAAGGTCCTGCTGGGCAGGATGCATAGGTGTGTTTGACGCCTTATCAACGACCTCGTTGACGACTCAGTGCTCAGACACGTAGAGCCACATACAGGTCCCAACGACCACGGAGATCGTTATACAGATCACTACGGTTGCTGCATCGTTGGGAACATCTGACTGTGTGACATCTCACCAGTATCCATGTAGCGACTTACCAGCGATCCTTATCAGGTCGTATCGTTCTCGGGATCGCTGGAAAGTCGTTAAATGTGATGGGGGCTTTACTCCCCATAAACTGCAGTATTGATAATGCATGATTTAAGCCAGTCCATATATAACAGTTTGCACAACCTGTATTACAGTTCTTTCCTGATCAATAGGATTAACTCTTCCTCATCCAAGCTCTGAGTGTAGCTTAGCATCAGGCATCTATAACTGTCTTGGCTTTGAGCAGTTTGTGGGCTTTCTGGATCTTGCTGTGTTCGGGATCTACCGTGATTTAGAATAAATGGCAGCCTGGGTTTTTCCTTTCCACAGAGAGTTTCATTCTCTTTACCAGACAGTCACTAGAGAATAAAAGTGACTGAAAGTAAGCCCACCGACTCCAGCGTTCATACACTGAACGCTGGAGTCTCACTGCTACTTCACTTCCTTTTACCATATAAGGCAAAGGTAGTTTTGAGAAAGGCCAGCAGCGGTCAGTGTAGATGCTACAACTCTCAGAGCAAGGCTTCAGAAGGCATAGATAATGTCCAACATTATAGAAAAACACATGGCCCATCAGGGGACATTCAAGTAGTGTCTACTATGAGTCACTACATACGTATGCTAACCAATCGTTGTGATCAGGTACGCCCGATGCTCGGCGCAGTGAGAGACTTGCTGTCTCTAAATGGATCTCATGGGGGGTTAAAATGTTTTTGAATGTAGTGTGTCTAAAAAAAAAAGAAAAAAGCCCTGTACTCTCCCCCAGAAATGCTCTCTTTATGGCTGGCTGTATGTGAGTGGAGAGCTGAACTGCCCAATCATTGACTTCCATTATACTCGTTACCCGAGTAGAGCCCATTAGTTTGGCTTGCCATTGAGGCAAGCCGTTCAGGCTCTGAGAACAAGTTTGGGGCAAGTCTGGGTCCCAACAAGAACTTTTTACCTTTCTGATAAATTTTCATAGATCGGACATTTCTGAACACAGACATACCAAACATGTGTATTTTTCTTAATAGTTTTATTTTCAATGGGGCAAAGAGGAGTGATTTGCCTTCCAACAAGACAATGATCCCAAACATAAAGCAAAATCTACAATGGAATGGTTCACAAATAAACGTATCCAGGTGTTAAAATGGCCAAGTCAAAGTCCAGACCTGAATCCAATCGAGAATCTGTGGAAAGAGCTGAAAACTGCTGTTCACAAACGCTCTCCATCCAACCTCACTCAGCTTCAGCTGTTTGCAAAGGAAGAATGGGCAAGAATTTCAGTCTCTCAATGTGCAAAACTGATAGACACATACCCCAAGCGACTTGTAGCAGTAATCGCAGCAAAAGGTGGTGCTACAAAGTATTAACTTAAAGGGGACGAATAATTTTGCACGCCCCAGTTTTCAGTTTTGATTTTTTTAAAAAGTTTAAAATAAGCAATAAATTTCGTTCAACTTCACAATTGTGTCCCACTTGTTGATTATTCACCATACAATTAAAAATGTTATTTTTATGTTTGAAGCCTGAAATATGGGAAAAGGTTGAAAAATTCAAGGGGGTCGAATACTTTCGCAAGGCACTGTAAGTTATAAAAGGTATTTTTATACATTCATATTGCACAATATTATAACACAGGAATGGGTATGAAGGGGTTTCTAGGCCAAACATCACCCTGCTTGTAGATCAGAACGCATATGGGACCTGACAGGTTCCCTTTAACAAATGATAAATTTAAACCAAATCAATATTTGGTATGACCACTTTTTACCTTCAACACAGTATCAGTTTCTCTAGGTAAACTTACATGTAGTATTTGAAGAAGTTCACTGGTGAGGTTGTTCCAAACATGTTGGAAATAAAACATAGAGCTTCTGTAAATGTAGGCTTATGCATATCCTTCTGTGTTTTAATTCCAAGCAAACTCAATGATATTAAAATCAGGACTTTCTGGGGGCCATATCATAACTTTCAGGATTTCTTGTTCTTCCCCCTAAAGAGAGCTATTAATGACAATGGCTTTATGTTTGGGGTAAGTGTCCTCTTTGCAGAATAAATTTGGACCCAACCAGACACTTTCTGGATAATACTGCATGATGGATAAATCTGCCTCTATTTCTTAGCATTGAGGATACCATTAATACTGGCCAAATATTTAATGCCTTTTGCTCGAATGTAGCTTGAAACGTCTAAGGATTTTTCATCATGTTTCATGGTCACTTACAGACATTCACTACTGTACCACTCTTCAGCCCTTCAGAACTAAACTACCTTCTGTTATATCCACATATTTCACGTTTTGACTCATCAATCCATAGCACCAGCTGCCATTTTTCAGTTGCTTGGCCTTGTTTCTATGTCGATGGTATGGCTTTTTGGCAGCAACTCTTCTATAAAGACTAAATCTAGCCCAATATTTGAACACTAGATGGGTGTATATGGGTCCCACTGGTTGCTGCTAGTTCTGAATTGACGGTAGTACTGAACATCTTATGATTTCGAGGGAAGTAAGCATGATATGTCTTTCATTTGCTATACTAAATTTGTTTAGCCAAACACTGTGTGTTCTTAACTCTCCATATTTCTTGGTGTGTTTAAGGGTACATGCTAATGATCAGGACCTGCTGCATCCTAGATGTGGCGGGCTCTGACCTACGGGGCTGCGAGTCTCCTCTGCAGGAGACCACAGCAGTCCAAGCACACTCCACGATCAGGGTTTGGGGTAATACGTTATTTTGCTTGTTTACTCCCTAGGAAGGACGCTTGCCACTCTTCAGCAAACAATTGACATGCCTGTGACTCGGAAAGCCGCACCGCCGCTCAGTTTTCACTGCAGGCCATACACGCACAATGGGCTTGGAAAGTCTATAAATCCCATCCACTGTGCTTGTACTGTCCAACACAGCGTTTTGGACACAGCAAAAACATGCTACACCCAAAACTCTGCAAACACTGATCGTGGGCATGCAGCCTAATACTAAGAAATAGAGGCACATACAGTGGAACCTTGGTTAACGAGAACAATCCGTTCTGGGAGTGTGCTTGCTAACCAAGTTACCTGTTCAGCAAAGCAAGATTTCCCATAGGAAATCATTGCAATGCAGACAATTCGTTCCACAACTTGTTAAATGTCCCATCCTGGTCCCCTATTGTGTCATTCCACACATGCACAAGCACACACAAACACGTACAAACACGCACAAACACACACAAACTCACACAAACACACGCACACGCACAGACTGTATTATGCTCACCTTACCTTCCGTTACATCGCCGGTCTCCTGGGACTTGCTGTTCACCAGTACGGGCTGTGTATTAGGTAACCATGACAACGAGGGAGGAACTTCCGCACCCAGAGCGCTGACGTCAAAGGCAGGAGGCTATTGCCTTCGAATAGTGGTGACAGGGGAACTTCCTGGCTCGTCGCGCAGCCTGCCGATACACATCCTGGAGCGGCAAACTACAGGACCCAGGAGGCCGGCGATGGAATGGAAGGTACACATATTATGCTCACCTTACCTTCTGTTTCATCACCGGCCTCCTGGGTCCGGTAGTTCGCCGCGTCGCGATGCACCGGCGAACTACAAGAACCATGAGGCCAGCGATGGAACAGAAGGTAAGGTGAGCATAATACTGTATGTGTGTGCGTGCGTGTTTGTTTGTGTGTGTTTGTGCGTGCTTGTGTGTGTTTGTGTGGACTGCAAGAGCGGGTCAAAGTGCTGTGGATGTACGGAAACGGAAGTGTGTGCGGTGATTATTTTGCTCGTACAGCAAAGCTTTCTCATAAACCAAGTTACAAATTTACAGAAAGCTTTGCTTGTTAAGCGAAATTCTCGTTAAGTGGGTTACTCGTTAAGCGAGGTTCCACAGTACTTAATCTGATGCATTAGCGTCAGGAGCACTTTTAATTGGCTACAAATTTATTCTACAGCAAGACAATGACCCCAAATGTACAATGTTAATAAGAACCATATTCAGAGTAAAGAATAACATGAAGTGCTAAAAGTAATGATATGGCCCCCAAAGAGTCCTGATGCTAATATCATCAAACATCAGGATTTGTGCAAGTTTACATCCACAGAAGAGCTGTGGCTACTTCTTAGAGATGACTGGAACAACCTCCCTGATGAGTTTTTAAAAAAAACTTTGTGCAAGTGTACCTGGAAGAATTGATACCTTAAATCCGTTTTAAAGGTAAATGGTGGTGACACCAAATATTGATTTAATTCAGATTTCCCTTTTGTTCATTCATACAGATTCTATTAATTAAAATATGAGCAATTAATGCTTCTATTTTGTGCAGCCATTAATTTTTCATTTACTATTAGTTCACATAATCTGGGTTTATATAATAAACCAATTTAAAAATTGTGTTTGGTTAAATATTATAATTTATATGTAGGTTATATATATTTAGTTTATATAACATTGGTTTAGCCTTCACTAGCAACCATAATCAGTTATTAGCTTCTATTGGTTGAATTCATTAAAATTGTCTCATAGTGCTTCATATATGATATGAATTTTTTAATAATAAAATATTTCCAATTTTAATTCAGAACTAACTTAAAATTTGGAAATTTTAGAGTCTAAATATGGATGTATCAAGAATACTATAATTATAATCTGAATGGACAATACAAACAGCATTGATAATCTTCATGAGAGTAGTTATGAGATTTCAAGGAGTTTTGGAATGTCGTAACTCTAAGGCATTGTGTGCAGAGTGTGTTATTTATGCAGAATTGGTGCAGATTGTGGCCCACATATGCATGTCTTTCTCCATGCCAGCTTTGCCAGCAAAGTCAACGAGAATTATGAAGTGTTGTGCGCACGTTTCTTATTTTTTACTTGTAGATTTGGTGCAGAAAACAATCTGATGCATTATTTCCTGCATATTTTATCCCATTCACCCCTTGATTTCATTAAAATAATACATGGCTCAAAACTGCACCAAAACGCATGCTTTTTTGGTGCATTTTTCTACCAGAAGGTACAGATTTCATGCAGAACATTTCTGCTGCAAATCTGCAACGTGCACACATAGACTAATAATCAACATTGCCTGTATCTTGAGTTGCCATATAAAACATTTCATGGTAGACAAACACAATTCGTATTTTATTAATCTCAAAAATAAGTTAATAACTGGGAAACGTCTCACAGCCAAAGAAGAAACACAGTGGTCAGAGAGATTAAAGATTTTTTGGGAGGGAGATAGCATAGGCAGAAGTTCAAAGAGTCCGGCGGTCCTCCAGTGTCAGGTGACGTTGATAGTCCTGGGATAATGTAAGTTCATATGGACAATAGGTGTTGACTCTATGAATCACATCTTAATCACCTCCTTCTTAAGCTAATATGTGGATCCCCTGTTTATCAATAAGTGGCATTACCTTCCCCCTTCCCAAACCCTTGTATACCCTGTTGGCACTTGTGACCTACCCACAGTATGTAGTATGTTCTAATTTTTGTAACCTGTATTGAAAATTCAATAAAAAAATTGATTGCTAATAAAAAAAAAAGAAGTTATTAACAAATGTTATCTCCGATGTTGCATTGTATCATTGTTTTTTATGACTGTACAATATATGAAGCATAGTAATCTATTTTAAGCTAAAATTCATGGAAAATCTCTATAGAGATTGTTTAAATTCTGGATTTTCAACTTGAAACATCAAATAACTATTTTTTTATTTCATTAATTAGAAACAATTAGATTGAAAGTTGAATAAAAAGCTGGGAGAAATTGAATGCAGTTAACATTATAATATACTTAAAGGAGTTTTTGCAAGTTCTTAAATAAGTAAAATTGCATAGTACTTCTAAAAACAAGCAACTTTATTTTCCTATCCTCGAAAACAGAGTGATTTTTATTTTATTGTGTACAGCTTGTAGCCAAGATACCAACCACCCGATGATCTTAGAGTGCCCAGATGTCTAGACAAGAAAGAAACATGCTAGTGTAACAGGGTGAAAATGTACATAAGATAAATTTGCATGTTTGTTAATATATTATAAATATTTATGCTATAAATTAAATGGCCACTAGGTGTCACTAGAGGGCAGGCACACTGCTAGACAGTAAGGGGTTACATTAGGTTTCCCTGGTAACGTAGACTGAGAGAGATAGTTGAAAATTTCAGTCAAGATCTGAGGGTCTGCGCAAGAGAAAGAAGGCTGTTGTTTCCCCGTGTTTGGATTCATAGGTTTGCCTGTTTTTTGTTTTTTTTTTCCTTTTGTGGACTGCTTACTTGTTTTTTTTTCCTACTGCCCCTGACAAGGGGAATTCATCTGAGTGAATTTTTCTCCAGAAACTGTTTGGAGAAAATCATCTAAGAGTGAATCAGAAGCAGTCTGAAGGTGACGGACGCCATCTTGGGTGAAAGACTTCAGTGAGTAACAATTGACCTGAGAACGATTGGTGTATAATAGTCAGTCAGGGACAGATAGATAGATAGGATAAAGAAGAAGGAAGATTATTCTTCTACAGATTATTCACTGAGAAGGAGCTGTGTTTGCTTGTTTATCCTGAGGCGTTTGCTCTGAAGTTATTAGAGGTTAATCTGCGTTGTACTGATAATAACAGACTATTCTGCCTTTGCTTTATCACACTATCTGGTGGCAGTGAGGTACAGAATATTGAATAGAGGTACATGTACATACATTTACTTGTTTCTGGCTGTATATGGGAAGGTGGCCGGGTACCCTGATTGAATTGTAAACATAAGGGGAGGTGGTTGTAAGATTATATCCTTGGAGGGATCGCATGCCATTATCTGTAGCAGTGTACCCAGGTAAGCCCCATCAATAGATAAGGGAGGGAGCGGTATAGTGGGGGGAAAATAGTCCAGTTCATCCCTACAGACCGACACTTGAAGTCCTCCAAGTTGCATAAACTGTTATTGTTTATTCCAGGCTAATGTGGGCCATAAGTTGTAAGAGAACTGTGGGTTTTTTTTTATAAAGAAAAAAACTGTTATTTACCATCTTTGTGTCCCTGTTTTTTCCATAGTGCCATCGTATCTTAATAATCATAACGACCGGCATTCAGTCGTTACACTATGTGCTTTAGAGCCTGCTCACACCATAGAAGATGGGTGAATCGTTGGTTCCAAGCAGCCTCAGTTTCCCTGCGCTCCTCTCAGATAAAGCTGCCTTAGCTAGAAAACCTAGAAGTGATCTCATTTTGGATCAGGGGCACAACTATGCGACTGATCTGAGCTGTCTATTGTTAGGAGCAACTAGGAAGCTAGGAGGCAGAGGATTGTTAAATCTGATTTTTGAAGCAAATGATCAAAAGAATCAAATCTGTACTAATAACAGATGAGTGGATCAGGCAAATTTAAATTCACCTTTTCATGGAGATTTTACTGGAAAATTTGATTGGTAGAGAAGTTATTCTACACAAATTGTTAATTTAGAATTATGCTCTGGGGTCTATAGAAAATGAAAAAACCCTATACTCACCTCACTGTTAAGCTCTCAGGCCCCTCTGCTGCTCATCGTCATCGTACAGTCCTTGTCCCAGCCAATTCATGCCAAGCTAAGACTTTCAGCTCTGATGATGCTCCGGATGGTTTTGCGCAAGCGCATGGATGTCATCAGGACATCACAATATGGGCTATGACCATGCAAGAACACATCCAGGCAAAGGCGGTGACAAGATGCGATATGGACCAGACAGGGGACGCTGAGGAGCCAAGTGGCCAAAGCGGTAAGCAGTAAGGTGAGTATAAATATATTTTTTTTATTTTTTACCCTTTTGGTAGCCCATTATGGTTCAGCAAAATGGAGTATAGTGACACTCATTTAGCTGAATCTGAGTAGAAGTGAATTACAAAAATCTGCAGAATGCAGATTTTTGCAACATTCGAGTAGTTTTCAATTCCACTGGAATATATTAACTCTTCTCTAGTAATAATACATATCTGTAAAGCCCCTGGTATTATCTAGCTGCTAAATGAACTGCGCTACCTGTTCACTGTATTGGAACTAAAAAGATCCTTTGTGAAAGTTACTAATTTGAACACTTAATGCATATGAACTTTTATCTTCCTTCAGGCTTTTATCAAAGTAAAGAATGTAATTGAATTTAACAAGGGATACAAATCCAAATTTACTAGAAGCACATCAAGCAGATAGCAAAGAAAATGTTTAGCCCTAACTGTTTAACTATGAACATACAGTACTTGAAAAAAGCTTTTTCTTTTTCTTTCCATAAATTCTTAAAGTATAGAATGAGGACACAAAAAGGAATTATAGGATGTGCACAGTACTCTAAGCTGTTCATTCTGTAAACTGATTAAAGCCTGAAATGACTGAGGTTGGTCCTTACCCTGGTCCAGAACAGGAAAGAGTTTCATTGCTCATGTCAGCAGGACAATGGGAGACGGGAAAAAGAACCCCCACAAATTACAACTCATTCAAGCTACAGCTGCTGGCAGTTATGTGGGTTGGTGACAGAAAAAAATAGTTGTTTCTCATTGGGGTAGCCTGAAACATGTACTAATGTACTCTTTGACCTACTTAGGATGCGCTTAAGCAGATATGGCTAGATATCCTGGACAAATTAAAATACATAATCTAGTACAAGCAAGGACATAGTTATTTTCGCATAAACGCCATTTCTCTCAACTGGGTAGAACACATAAGTACTGACAAAGTATAGGAAGAGATGGAAAACTCTAAATGGTTGAAGAAAAAGCATTGCAAATCTCCAAATGGCAAATGGAAAAGCACACAATGAGGTGCTGGCTGCGAGAGTTTACATGGTTAAAGAGATCAAACCCTGGCATGTAAATTGGGCGTCTGCTAAGCCATGAAAAGAAAGTGACATAGTCACCAAAAGTACATTTACTGCTCTAGCACTGGCACTTGCAAATGATATGTAAGGTTGTCTTGTACTGCTAATATGGTTACTCACTGAGGGCTAAAGTAAAGAGCCAAAATAAAATAATAAATTACCCTATTGCCACCTCACAACCAACAGAGCTGCCGAATTCTCCCAAATAGGGGCGTACATAAAAATCATTTGGACCCATATTAAAATTTCTAATTGCCCCCCCCGCCAAAAAAAAAAAATAATATTTGGTCACAGAAGAGCATATTTCACTACTTCAAAGCCCTTACAAAGTAATTTTTCTCCAATTGTAGCCCCACAAACACTGTATGATACTCCCACAGTAAATTCCTTCTCAGTACCCTTCACATGCACAGTATGATGACCCTACTGTACCCCCTTCAGCTACTTTATCAATGTATGGTCCCCCCAACACAATAAGATACCCTACTGTGACCCCCACACAGCCCGCCATGCAGTATAATGGGCTTACATACAGTATAATGGCCCCAACATCCCTTCACTCTGAATAATGGCCCCCACTAGCCCCCAAAAAACAGTATAATGGCCCCCAAACAGTCCTCCATACAGTATGATGGACCCCACACAAATCATCACACTGTATATATGCTTGCATACAGTGTATAGGCCCTCAAATAACTCGAATAAAGTTTAAAGTCTCCCTCATAGCCTTCGTAATGCTATAATTGCCCTACTAAGCCTTCCATATGGTATAATGGGCCCCACATAGTCCTCCATATAGTATAATGCTTCACCATAGTCCTCCATATCATCTAATGCACCTCATAGTCCTCTATATATAATAATGAACCTCTCATAGTCCTTTATATTGTATAATTCACCCCATAGTCCTCCATATATTATAATACACTTTATATATTGCTCCATATATTGTAATGCACCTCCCATAGTCCTCCACATAGTACAATGCAACCCAAAGTCCTTTATATAATATAATGCAGCCCTATATTCCTCCAAATCATATAGTATTATGCAGCCCCCACACTGTATTATGCAGCCCCCATACTCCCGCATATAGTATTATGTAGCCCCCATATTCCCCCATATATGATAATGCAACCCCATATAATTAAATGCACCCCCATAGTCCTCTGGCCACCGTGCACTCCCTGATTAAATACATAAATAAATACTCACATCCTCCTGGTTCCCCACTGCTGCAGTCTCCATGTGAGCATTCTGTGCTCTGCACATTTCAGCACAGCGGTGCCTAGTAATGATGTAGTTGTGCTCTGCTGTGCTGAGATCTTCTCTGAAATGATTGAAAGATGTACACCTTACTTCTGGTGGATGAGAGAACCATTAGGTGAACAATGGAGCACAGCATATCAAGTAGATCAAGCAGAAAGGGCATATGGTGTATCAACAGTACGTAAAGACATGAGCAACCACTGTGCTAATACCACAGACTGAGAAGTTTTTGCTTTG
Source organism: Anomaloglossus baeobatrachus (assembly GCF_048569485.1). Lineage (NCBI taxonomy): Eukaryota > Metazoa > Chordata > Amphibia > Anura > Aromobatidae > Anomaloglossus > Anomaloglossus baeobatrachus. The sequence continues at coordinate 467,780,283 of NC_134354.1, forward strand.
GTAATTGCTCACAGTTAACAGAAAATAAATTGTTTTTATTATACTTTATTCAGGTAACACCTTTTAGCATGCATATTACAACCACAAGTTCAGATCTGACCATACATTGTATGACCTCTACTATAATGGAGGCCTACAGTATATTTACACTCGCAATCATGGCATGTCGAGTGCTCTTACTATGGTTGCCAAACTTCTCCTGCATTACGGCTTTGTAAATGAGGACCTAAAACTATTCAGAGACTCTGCTACTGTGTGGATTTATGTGTATTGGTTTTATGTTATTCAGTAAAATTTCCAGTCTATTGCCTCATTGAGCACATAACTTTATTGTTTGCAGTGACCTTTTCTAGACTCACAAATTCCCACCAGGAGGTGTATAGGAAACAAGCCTGGGGAAAACATGCAACTTCTTTTCTGCAGTTCAAAGATTGCAGTGTCCTAAGAGAAAGCTTGCAAATTTGAAAAGAAGTTGCAAAGTTATATCATGTTTCTTGAGACGACCAGAAAACAAGTATATACAGTTTGAACCTCAGGTTTTCTGTAGCTGATCAGGCTGAGTTAAACTTTGTTTCTATTTCACAAATAAATATTAAAACACATAGGAAAATATGCAATAAATCGCCATCCAGAAATTATTTCCAGACAGAATTTGTATGTAAAGTTTCCATTCTAAACCGTCAGACTTTGTATACATATTTTAGAAATGCTAGGCTCATAGAGAAAAATCTCTCAGATAAAATATTTTTTACACACTAATATTACAAACTAATATTTTTCAACTGAAATGTTTTAACTTAAACTTAAGATAGTTTTTCCAGCCCTGCTTTCATATAAATGCATTGTTATTGGAAATTTTGCTTTAGTGAATTATAGTCTGGGAATATTCCCCTGTGGCATTTGGCTTGTGCCAAATTTGAGAAATTTGAAAAAGCTACATATCCCTTTTCCCTGGAACTTAAAGGGGTGGTTCATCTATATTTTTTATTGTCTAGATCGATATTATATTGAGAAACAATGTTTCTCTCAAATACCTTGTGTTGGCAATATTGCCTGTGAGAGGCGCTATTGCAGACTGCTGTTCCCCCCTCAGGTGACGTCACATCAAGTGCCGCACACGTCACATCCGTGCGGCCGGCTGCAGTTTTCCTGACTCACTGAGCTGTGAGCGGTGTTTCACCGCTTATCTGCTCCCTGCTCCCTCCTCCCTCACAGCAGAACGCTGCAAGCAGGAGACACACTGTGCTGTGAGGGAGGAGGGAGCAGGGAGCATGGAGCAGATGGGCTGTGACAGCGGTGAAACACCGCTCACAGCTCAGTGAGTCAGGAAGACTGCAGCCGGCCGCATGGATGTGACTTGTGCGGCACTTGATGTGACGTCACCAGAGCGGGGAACAGCGGTCTGCAATAGCGCCTCTCACAGGCACTATTGCCAACGCAAGGTATTTGAGAGAAACATTGTTTCTCAATATAATATTGAACTAGACAATAAAAGATATAGCGTGAACCACCCTTTTAAACAATTGGTGATGCATATCTTTGCTCATAAATAGGGGGTTAAATGTTTAGGGATTGTAAAGTTTATGCTGATGGAAAACTGTAAGAATGGACTGATGATATACTTGAATTAACTAGTTAATATGATGATATGCTTGGCATGAAAGAGCAGGAAAATCTTTCCAAAATTTCACGTATCTTCACGAGACTGTATTCCTGTTAAATCATTTCCTTCTCCAGTATACAACATATGACTGCGATCAAGTGTGTTGAAAATTCTCCAAAAGGTTAACACTTTGGAAAGCTCAGTCTTGGATATTGATATTTTTTTTACTCAGAATTTGCATGGAATTTTTTATTTTGATTTCTTTAATAAATTGGTAACTGGAAGGCAAATATACTTCTCAATTTTAAATGACAGCAAGAAGAAGGAAAAGTTGTCGAATTATGAAAATCGAAGAATACACAGAAATATTAAGTATATACAAATTATGAAAAAATGGAAACAAAATTTTCAAAACGTTATTCAATATTGAAAATGAGCAACACATGCGGAAATATAGGCACTTGCACACCTTGTTAAACTAACAATAAGGTTATTAAATGATTATCTCAGACGTTTTGTGACTAGCTGATTGCACCTGGGCATGTAGGTCATCAAGATCCACTGATGGCAGCTCCCTTTGCAGTTACCAACTATTGTCGTCCTAGATGTTCTTGATAGAAGAAAAGTCAGAGACACTGCATGCCAGGTAGCATGTTTATTGAGTACAAAAAACACGTCACTTCTGGCTATTACTGGGTGCACAGGTAGGTTCCAAAACCGTAATAATAATTATCAGTAAAACCAGGCTGGATTGAAAAAAATTAGACATTGACACGCTCAGACAATGGTGGACATTGCTCTGTATCTTGCAGTTCTAAATCAAACAATGCTTAATCTCCAGCACGTGAATTGAGGAAGATCAATAAATTGACCAAAACGTCTTCACAACTGGATTGAAAATATAAAATAAATATTATCTGATTTTTTTCAATTGGAGTGCCTGGTTTTAGTGATTATTATCATAACAAGAACTGTGCAGCCTGTTGTACTATGTGTGTCCACGCACTGTGAAGGTTTCCAATTTGTGGCCAAAAATATACCCATATAGCATTCACACATCTCAACACAATATAGCGAAATTACTTGTTTTTTTTTTTCTTTTTTTCAAAGATGGTTATTTCTTGACACTTTTTTGTCAATCCAAAAAGAAAGCTAAGGATCTTTTGGGAATCTACAAAACCCAACTAAATAAAGATCAAGATATAGTTAATTACAAATACTTTAATTGTTTGATATAATTGTGTATCCTTATATTCTACTACTTCTCAGCAGTTTCCAGCAGTTTCCAAGTTGCTTTATTTTACCTTGACAGATACCAGTGGAATTAAATACAATAAATCATATATGAATGAGGAACATTTAATAATGTTTAATGAAGTTGATAGTAATAACTATGGAACTTAAAACAAGATAACAAGAACAAAAGCAAAATGCCTTTCTGAAATGTTAAAATCCATAGCAGAGTTGCTGATGCTGACAGCTTCAGGTTAACACTTGGTCTACATTTTGATTAGCCACAAATATGTTGAGATATGAGTTCCCATGAGCAAATAACAAAAATATTAAGTATACAACATAATGAAAAGATTTTTCTACAACATTATACCTTTCTGGAACTATATAGAAAAATTACCCCACATTGCTAAAAGTTGGACAACTATTTGGAGGTAATATAAATACTGTATGTAATATATATCGTATAATAAAGTCATTTTTAATGTTAAAATGAGGGTCCGTCTTATAATCCTAGTGTGTCTCATAAATCTCACCATGGGAGAGTGGCAGTGGTGGAGCGGCTCAGGAAGATCACAGAAAGAAGGGTTGGCAATGCTGCAGGCTTAGAGGAGGGGATGTCGCATTTCAGGAGGGTCAGTGGATAGAGTGTCGGCGATACTGTGGGCTCTGGGGTGTCGCGGCGGCAGACACCATTGATCTGCTGGCGCACTGCGGGCTCCATTGAATCGCTCACGGTTGACTGGATTGACTTCAAGAAAATGGCACAAAGGCAGCGGGTGTGCAGATAAGACTCTGCGGCCATTTTCTTGAAGTCCAATGCGTCAATGTGCACATGCACTCCCTCTGTAGCCCTTTTTTAAAGTCCATCGAGTCAACTGTGGGCGATTCAATGGAGGCCGCAGCCCACTGTCAGATCAATGGTGCCAGCCACATCGCCGAACCTCCATCCTGAGCCGCTCTACTGGAGTGACACCCCTTACTCTGAGCCCTCAGCATCACCGATCCTTTCTCCTGTAAACCGACTCCACCACTGCTGCTCCGGTAAGCCATATCCAGATTATAAAACGCACCCCCATTTTACCCCATTTTGGAGGAAAAAATGTGCATCTTATAATCCAGAAAATACGGTAGTTGATAATTGTATGTCCATAATTCAGGACCCCAATAATCAATATCTTAACCCCTTAACGACCCATGACGTACTAGATACGTCATGGATCGTGTGCCGGTAAGCCCCGCCCCCTGCCACCGGCAGGCGGCGGCGAGACGCGCACATATCAGCTGTTATCAACAGCTGATATGTGTGCCTGCTAGCCGCGGGTGGAATCGCTTCCACCCGCGGCCATTAACCCCTTACATTTCGCTGCCAAAGTCTTGGCAGCGATATGTATATGGGCGCCGCCATGACAGTGACTTACCCCGCCCCCACCGGAAGTCACGTGACATGATACAGCCGGCATTGAAAGTGAAGCAGCAAATCTGCAGTTCTCAGCTCTGTAGCTGAAATCTGCAGATAGTGTAGAGCGATCGGATTGCTGATCGCAATAGCCCCCTAGGGGGACTAGTAAAATAAAAAAAAAAAGTAAAAAAAAAAGTTTTAAAAAATTAAAAAAAATAAAAAAACCTAAAAGTTCAAATCACCCCCCTTTCACCCCATTGAAAATTAAAGGGTTAAAAAAATAAAAAATACACACATATTTGGTATTGCCGCGTTCAGAAATGCCCGATCTATCAAAATATAAAATCAATGAATCTGATCAGTAAACGGCGTAGTGGCAAAAAGATTCCAAACGCCAAAATTACGTTTTTTGGTCGCCGCAAATTTTGCGCAAAATGCAATAACAGGCGATCAAAACGTAGCATCTGCGCAAAAATGGTACCGTTAAGAACGTCAGGTCGAGACGCAAAAAATAAGCCATCACTGAGCCTCAGATCCTGAAAAATGAGAACGCTACGGGTTTTGGAAAATGGCGCAAAACGTGCGCCACATTTTTTGGACAAGCTTGTGAATTTTTTTTAACCCCTTAGATACAAGTAAACCTATACATGTTTGGTGTCTACAAACTCGCACCGACCTGAGGCATCATACCCACACATCAGTTTTACCATATAGTGAACACGGTGAATAAAATATCCCAAAAACTATTGTACAATCCCACTTTTTTTGCAATTTTTCCGCACTTGGAATTTTTTTGCCGTTTTCCAGTACACTATATGGTAAAACTTATGGTTTCATTTAAAAGTACAACTCGTCCCGCAAAAAACAAGCCCTCATATGGCAAGATTGATGGAAAAATAAAAAAGTTACGCCTCTCAGAAGCAGGGGAGCAAAAAACAAAAACGCAAAAACGGAAAGTGCCCGGGGGCTGAAGGGGTTAAAGGGGCATTTGTGAGCTTGGCTACCACAACAGCTTTCATTTGCTTCAAAGATAAAACATATCTCCAATGAGGACAATCAAGCAGGGGTGAAACATCTATTTGGCAGGGAAGTGGCTGAAGGGAGAACTCTTGCCTTTCCCATGTCCAATTTGGGCACCACTGTTGAAATCAATATTAATTTCACAGTACAATATCAAGCTACATAAATTAAACATAGACTGTATAAGGAATAAATCAAAATATATCTTCAATGCTTTACATTTTATGCCATGTATCGTAGTACATATACATATATTTTCTAAACATACTGTAATATTATCGCTAATAGTTCTGAGCTTTTTTCCTGTAAACTGAATATGTAAACTATGAGTTTTTGTAGACGCCCCTGGTGTGATATTAAGACTCACATGCCTTTGAATTAATCCCTTAAGTAACGCTTTATGCCTAACCTAGTTATCTAGAGCTTTGAAAGATTGCGCTTTGAAAACACCCCTACTGCCATTAGGAAACAAGGCTCTTCCAGTCACTGAATGAAAGAAGTGCCCCATAACTAAACAGACTGTGACTCCCATGTGGGGGTGAATGAAAGCATATGTTTGGATTATTAATGTTATTGCTAGGAGACATGTAGCTTAAAATACAAAAAAATCAGCATGTATGGCAGATAGCTGAGAAGATGTGTCAAGCAATTTGCTTTTTTCCTAAGAAAACACAGCAAAAGTCATTTGATGGTAAAAAAAAATCCTGCTAATCTGCTCCTAAAATATTGTCACATGCTGGACAAAAAGAGATTAACCAGACAGTCTGGCAATTGGCAGATCTATGGAGGGTCTTTGGGTAAATAACCACCCTATGTGCTTCTCTGTAGGCAATTACTGATACTCTATACTTTCATTTGGTTATATTATATTTCTACATCTATTATTACAGTAATTGCCATAGTTTTATGTATGCTTATGGTGTTACTGGTGTTAAGGCCCTGTCACACACAGAGATAAATATGCGGCAGATCTGTGGTTGCAGTGAAATTGTGGACAATCAGTGCCAGGTTTGTGGCTGTGTACAAATGGAACAATATGTCCATGATTTCACTGCAACCACAGATTTGCCAAAGATTGATCTCTGTGTGTGATGGGGCCTTTATTGTACAGTGAATGTTGACTATGGCTCATTTATTTAGTACATGTTGAGTAGCTAGACATAAAGTTACCTGACCTTATAGTTATCATTTTCCTTGAGTTATGACATTGCTAAGTGAGGACCACAACTGTCATCCATTATACAAATATTGGCAGTGGAGCTGGACACAAATTGAAGCACCAATGTTAGTGCATTATTATGCTATTTTTACCCAAATTTAGAAAGACACAGTTTTTTATTTGTAACATTTTAACAAAAAAAAACAAGTGCAAGACACCCACCTGTTATGATTCAGGGACAGAGGAGGATCAAAAAATGCGAAATCCCAAAAAGGTAACACAGTGGCTGGAAACTTAATGGACTGCAAACCTAATCCTGACACACAACTAGAAGTAGACGTGTGGCGTGCCTACGATGCCCTGGACGCCTCGAAAAAGCTGGAGAACTAAATAATCTCACAGATAGAGATATAAGAAAGCTAATCTGCCTCGGAGCAGTCCCCAAAGATAGATAGATAGCTCCCTCACATGTAAAGGATACGGTGATGTAGAAACAAAGCCAGAAAAGACAGATTTCCGCAAAGGTGAGGCCCAAACTATCTTTAAAAGATAGGAAAGAGCAACTGTCTGCAGCCGTAAAAACCCTAATAAATACCAGCACTTCTGATATGGAAAAATCCTGAGGTCACACAACCTCTCCCCCACTAGATCAGCACTCTGATGCTACTGGGATCCAAAAACACTAATACAGATGAGGGACTTAAATAATACCAAGCATGACAAACACAATACATTGCAGAATCATGGAGCTAAGTATACAGACAGTCCCAGCAGGGAATGATCCATTCCACCAAGAACTCCACACAGACAAAATAGGAAACAAGCCTTAGTATTAAAGCAGAAAATACAACAAGCAAATGGAAAACAAGCAGCAGAGGTACAAAGACCACTTATCTGACAGAAGTTCTGGTAGTTAGCAGAGCTGGATACAGAATGTCCTTAACACAGAGGAGACATTGACTTCCGGCAAGTAACAAGAGAAAAGTACTCAGTTAAATAGCCCAATATGACCCTGATTGCCAGTCCTCCGCAGGTGTGTGGCTTTCATTCCACATATCAACTGCACCACCAGCACTGACCACAAGAGGGAGCCCCAAAACGGTCCTATCCATATCATGCAGACACAAAAACGCAAGTCATGATGTACAGAACTTACATTATGTGATGTCCGAGGAGCCAAGTGAAGATGGCATTAGAGTCAAAGAGGATACATAAGAATCAAATGCACAGAGAACCTGATGTGGGACTATGGCTGTGTACGTGAGTGGAAAGGAGTTTATTGTTTTACTCCATAAAAGAAAGAGCAATATAAACATTTTACACTTGCATTGAATAACTTTGATGCAAATGGAATTTTCTCACCTGATTTCGGTGTAAATTTCACCATATTAGTTCATGAGGAACAGTTGTCTCTCCAGACTCTCTCATGTATATATCATCAGCTGGAAAAACCTCTTTCAGAAACCACTGACATCTGCTCATTTCCCCCCAAAATCAAAGGATCAGGTTCTTAAATTCAATCTGCCTAATCTGTTAGACGAGAGCAAGGAGGGCTACATGCTCATTTGATGGCCAGACAGTCCCACCGGACAAAATTAACAGCTGCAGCTAACTTTATTCAATTGTGTAATGTATGAGATCTTAAGATTTTCATAATAGCACCATATCTGTAATATATGGCAAGCTATTTACATTTGCTCATCCACTATCCCATTATATGTAAAAAATGCTAACCACACTGAGAATGTGTATGTAGTGTATACATGTAGTTTGCTCACTATGTATTCCTACAGATCCTGTTAAGGCTACATTTAAGAAAAGTGTGTTTGGCTTCTGCAAGGTATTTTTGTGTATTGCATTTTAATTCTCAGTTCCACTGACATGAATTGGCCAAGTATGATCTGCAAAAATGAACCAGAATAGGCCATGCAGTAAATGTTTCTTGGATCTGCTATGGGGGTCCATCAGAATCAGGGATGTGTTTATAGCCCCACTGACTTTTATGTTTTCTTTAAACAGGCCCTAAATAAATTTCCAGGAACAAAATACCAGTGTGCCTTCTGAACTGGGAGCCCTAAAAGGAATAAGATAAAACAGCATAACATTGAAGTCAACAAACTCACTAGATGCTTCAAGCGGCTGCAGATTGGGATTTTTTTGTTAACTTTATCATTTCTGGATTTTATATTTAAAAAGGTTAGCGGCCGTGGCGGGTTACTGTCTGTCGGCTTCCTATTGATTGGAATGGGAGGCGGATGTGCAGTACACGGCCTCGGCTGCTATCAATTGACAGGAAAGCTACGGAACTGCGCATTTCCGGCTGCCTGCTGCCATTACATATGAGAGCAGCTGACTGTGGGAGTACCGCGTGTCGGACACAGGCCAATCAGACATTGATGACCTATCCTTAGGATAGGCCATCAATGTTAAAGTAGTGGACAACCTCTTTATAAGAAATGACAATTTTCATGTAACATATATCTATTGACTTAAGCCGATACCTGATGGGGACATACAAACAAAAAACACATCACAAACTAATTAAATCATTTCCAGCTGAAGATTTCTATAAGTTCTTTTCCAGGCATTAATCCCTTCATAAATAATAACCAAAGAGCTGTAGTGCTTTTTTGCAGTATGTCTCTATTCTTTGATATAGTTAACAACTCAGCTTTATTTATTTGAGTATTAACATTACGGCAGATTTATATGCCTTCAATAGAACAATGTAAAAGCTGGAGATAAGAGCACTACATAAGCCACCATCGTTCCATAGCGCATTGTCTGGTAGCCGTTCGGGTAATGATAAACTGTTTGTAGTATTTTAATATTGCCGCTTTAATATGGAAATTGGAGTAAGAGGTTACAAATAGCTCCTTGTAAATGTACAACCTTTTTTATGACTTATTTGCAGACAATGCAGAGCATTAAGAGAGATTTATGCTTGGGGTTGAGCTAAAGGTCAGGAATTACATTTGCTCTGTACTGCCAGCAGTCTTGGACTGTATAATGCAGAGACGACAGGCCCGGTTTTCAGAAGAGATCTGCTTTAAAAGCCTTGGCTTGATGGCCGTGCTAGGAGAAGCAGCAGAAATCCAATCAAGCAACTCTACAGGACAAGATACATGATGAGACAGCCTGCCAGGCTCCTGCACTAATGTACCAGCGAAAAAGCCGCTTATGCACAGACTCGGCAAACATGCTTTGTTAGCAGAACATTGGCAACTTCTGCTGCAGACGCTGTTATTCATTAGATGTCCAATGAAATAGTACTGCTAGTCTGTAAACACTTCATAATCCTCCATCTACGTTCTAATTACAGCTTCTTGTCTAAATATTCAGCTTTATCAGGAATTACAATTGTTGAATGACAGGCTAATACACCCTTCCTTGAATAGCAAGGGTAAATAAATGTACAGAACATTTCTATATTTGTTATCTACTTTAACACTAGAAGTCCCAGAAATTTCGAGCTCCCCCCTGAAGTCCCGAAACAGGGTCAAATCACCCTTAGTCCAAACTGAATAGAACTAACTAGAAACTAAATGGCTAAACTCAATGGAAAACAACAACCTCCTGTGGTGTGACAGTAATGGCCTTAATTACAGAACAAAAGACGGTGATTATAGGATGTTAGCTAAAATCTTTCCGGTCATTCGACCCGTCTCTGGGTTCCAAAGGTAGAAATGTTAAATGACCCCTCTCTGGGACTTCTAGTGTTAAATAGCTATGCTTTAAATGAGGGTCTACTTTGTAGATGCCATAATATAAATTTTAAAAATGAGTAAGTTTTCAGATGCTTTGCATTATGTTTATGTACTGATTTTATAGTGGATGACCGGGACTAAAAATTGATGACCTTATACATGGAATAGGTTATTGATATGGAATTGTGGGGGTCTGATGAGGTGCAGTACCTGGCACCAGTAGAGTGCTGTTATGTTCCTCCTCATACATTGCTTATATCGCGCCACCACTGAAGCAGGTTTCCTCCGACTGGTAGGGGTGCCAGGCGTTGGACCACCACTAATCTCATATTAGGATTGGTCACCTGTTCTTTAGGCCAAGACAACCCCTTTAAGGTTATTTATGGTCTTTCTCCCTTCATATAAAAGTGTTTTACGGATTCACTAGTACTGGTGCAAGCATGTATAAATTTGTCATCTTCAATCCTTCCCCTTTCTGCACATAACCTCCTCAGTCACAAGAAAATCTGTGTAGGTCAAGACAGGAAATTTTTATCAGCGTGGACAACTTTTTTTTTCTGATGTTGTGGACAGAGCTTGCAGACAATAACTCTATCCAGTTATCAAGTTTGGAGAGAGAAAATGTAAAAATCCACAGAAATAAAACCTCATTGACTACAATGACTAGAAGAAAAAAATACTCCCACACTATTCTTTAAAATATTGTTTCACAACTTCAGTCCTCAAGATCCACCAACAGATCATGTTTTCTGGATGTCCGTATTATTGCACAGGTGACAGTGACAGTAGGTATTTCTATGCAGATGTCATGCTCAGGTCAGGAGAGCCACCCGCCAGTCTGAGGATTGCGATGGGATTTTTGGGCAAGGAATACAGTGGGCGAGTACAGCAGTCTGACTGCACCAATCACTGACACTGACACAGAGAGGTGGGCAGGGGAGGGGGTAAATATTAATTTTGTATTAACCATTTTACAACCTTGTACTTACATATCCGACCAAGGTCGTGTCTGTCACTTTAATGGAAGTCCGCATTATTCCCTGCACAAGTTTGCTGATCTGATCAGCAGACATGTGTAGCTAACAGGCGCGGATGGATTCAAGATCAACCCGCGCCTGTGAACAAGTTGGAATGTGTTGTCAAACTTTGACAGAGTGATCTAACACGCTCCAGTGGGGATCGCACCATTACCCGCCACCATAGGTGACCCTGTGACATGATCATGGGGCGCCGATGGGATATCATGACAGCCGGAGCTTAGATAATGACCCTTGTCATTGTTATGACTCACTTCCTGTCAATAATGGCAGAGCACTGGCACTCACAGAAAATCACCATTTCTGCTGATCAGAGGGATGCTGATATTCATTTTGCTCTAACAGCGGGCGAGTACAGCAGTCTGACTGCACCAGTCTCTGATTCCGGCACAGAGTAGTGGATGAGTGAAGGGATGAATATCAATTTTGTATTATTAAAAGGCGAGTACAGAAGTCTGACTGCACCAATCCCTGATGCCGGCACAGAGGAGGGGGTGAGTGAAGGGATGAATATTAATTTTGTATTTATAGCGGGTGAGTACAGCAGTCTGACTGCACCAATCTCTCACACCAGCCCAGAGGTGTGAGTGGGAGAAGGAGTGAATATTCATTTTCTTTTAACAGTGGGCACATGACTATAAATTTTCTGGGGCTTACCGCACAATGGGGTAATGAATACCAAAAAAAGTTACATATCCTGAAAAAGATACACATGCCCTATTTTAGGATACTATTAGTATGATGAACCGCAACTGGGGCTTATTTTTGAAGCAGGGCTTAAATTTTAACCATACTCCAAAAAGGCCCAAAAATCTTGCTAGGGCTTATTTTCGAGGTAGCTCTTATTTTAGGGGACACACGGTATATACAGTGCCTACAAGTAGTATTCAACCCCCTGCAGATTTAGCAGGTTTACACATTCGGAAGTAACTTGGCATTGTGACATTTGGACTGTAGATCAGCCTGGAAGTGTGAAATGCACTGCAGCAAAAAAGAATGTTATTTCTTTTTTTTTTTTTTTTTTTTAAATTGTGAAAAGTTTATTCATAGGGTCATTTATTATTCAACCCCTCAAACCACCAGAATTCTGTTTGGTTCCCCTAAAGTATTACAAAGTATTTCAGGCACAAAGAACAATGAGCTTCACATGTTTGGATTAATTATCTCTTTTTCCAGCCTTTTCTGACTAATTAAGACCCTCCCCAAACTTGTGTACAGCACTCATACTTGGTTAACATGGGAAAGACAAAGGAGCATTCCAAGGCCATCAGAGACAAGATCGTGGAGGGTCACAAGGCTGGCAAGGGGTACAAAACCCTTTCCAAGGAGTTGGGCCTACCTGTCTCCACTGTTGGGAGCATCATCCGGAAGTGGAAGGCTTATGGAACTACTGTTAGCCTTCCACGGCCTGGACAGCCTTTGAAAGTGTCCACCCGTGCCGAGGCCAGGCTTGTCCGAAGAGTCAAGGCTAACCCAAGGACAACAAGGAAGGAGCTCCGGGAAGATCTCATGGCAATGGGGACATTGGTTTCAGTCAATACCATAAGTAACGTACTCCACCGCAATGGTCTCCGTTCCAGACGAGCCCGTAAGGTACCTTTACTTTCAAAGCGTCATGTCAAGGCTCGTCTACAGTTTGCTCATAATCACTTGGAGGACTCTGAGACAGACTGGTTCAAGGTTCTCTGGTCTGATGAGACCAAGATCGAGATCTTTGGTGCCAACCACACACGTGACGTTTGGAGACTGGATGGCACTGCATACGATCCCAAGAATACCATCCCTACAGTCAAGCATGGTGGTGGCAGCATCATGCTGTGGGGCTGTTTCTCAGCCAAGGGGCCTGGTCATCTGGTCCGCATCCATGGGAAGATGGATAGCACGGCCTACCTGGAGATTTTGGCCAAGAACCTCCGCTCCATCAAGGATCTTAAGATGGGTCGTCATTTCATCTTCCAACAAGACAACGACCCAAAGCACACAGCCAAGAAAACCAAGGCCTGGTTCAAGAGGGAAAAAATCAAGGTGTTGCAGTGGCCTAGTCAGTCTCCTGACCTTAACCCAATTGAAAACTTGTGGAAGGAGCTCAAGATTAAAGTCCACATGAGACACCCAAAGAACCTAGATAACTTGGAGAAGATCTGCATGGAGGAGTGGGCCAAGATAACTCCAGAGACCTGTGCCGGCCTGATCAGGTCTTATAAAAGACGATTATTAGTTGTAATTGCAAACAAGGGTTATTCCACAAAATATTAAACCTAGGGGTTGAATAATAATTGACCCACACTTTTATGTTAAAAATTTATTAAAATTTAACTGAGCAACATAACTTGTTGGTTTGTAAGATTTATGCATCTGTTAATAAAGCCTGCTCTTGTTTGAAGTTTGCAGGCTCTAACTTATTTGCATCTTATCAAACCTGCTAAATCTGCAGGGGGTTGAAGACTACTTGTAGGCACTGTATATAGTGGATTAATACAATGATACAATGTCAGATATCTACATATCTTCTTCCTCTCTTGCATCAGCCTTTTGTTTCACTTTGATATAAATCATTTAAATATCATCTCAAAAATGATACTTTCTTCATTGCCGTCAAAACTTTAGACATTAAAATACAGTTTATTCACATTATGTAATTGTCAATCTGGGAACATCTTGCATAACTTCATACAGTACAAGTAAAAATGAAAACTGCAGCAGTGTACAATGTCTGACTGCTATATTTGTGGCCATATTATTATTCATAGGATCAGAGAGCTGACAGTAATCTGCTTTATCAGTTTTCTGTGTGACTTTTCATCCCAATCCCATATGCTGTTATATAACTCTCGATTAGTCTGCACATGTCCTGCACCTCATGTGCTGTGATTGTTTCTTGGAATCGAGCACTCCACCAAAATCTAATGGCAAAAACAGATATTGAATGTACGTAGAAGTAAAATAAGTCTAAAACATAAGAAGCATGCGTGAACAGACGAGGAGAAGAATAACAGATTAAAAATTATTTCCATCTGCTCGAATAGTCAGTTATCTGTACATTCCATTCTAGTCAAGTAATGGATTGTTAGAAAGGGAATGCTAATATCCCCATCATAACACCAGACAGATCTTACCAATACAACATAAACTGCGGGATCTTATCTGGAAATTTGTACAAGGTGAATAAGTCGTTACTGTGTAACCATTTCACCTGTGCCAAAGAAAATGTTACTATATTCATGATCTACGAGACCATATACAGTGGAACCTTGGATTAAGAGTAACTTGGTTTGAGAGCGTTTAGTTTTTTACAAATTTGTAACTTGGTTTAAGAGCAATGCTTTGCAAGAAGAGCAAATATTCACTGTGCACACGTCTAGTTCCGTCCTTTCACCGCGCTCTGACGCGCTCTGGAGGTAATTTTCTGTCCATATGTACTGTACACAGTATACCATTGCACAGTACAGTATATACTATATAGTATTTCTATCAATTTGCATTTGTGGATATAGTATTGAACTTTCTTTCTGATAACTAGTACAGTACATTACATACACTGTACTTCTCACACACCAACAATTTTATTGTAAGCTCAAGTGCAGTTTAATTTGTTTTATATGCTTTTTACTGTACTGTACAGTATTTTGTATTAGTGTGCTGTAATAATTTGATATGAATACAGTACATTATTTTGTATTACTGTAATAAGTTTGTATAAATACAGTAAATATTTTCGGGTTGTGGAACGAATTGTCTGTGTTTCAATTATTTCCTATGGGAAAATTCGCTTTGATATAAGAGTAACTTGGTTTAAGAGGACACTCACGGAACAAATTATGCTCATAATCCAAGATTCCACTGTACTTTAAATTTATGGATTACGATATAATCTGCTTTCTTTTCTTGTGTCTAATTGTAAATCGGACTGAATAAAATGCCCATGTTGTTCTTATAGCTGCAGTTGTATAATTTTTGGTTTAATCAATATTTATTATTTATTTTATTCATTTATACAGCGCAATTGATATCCACAACTCTTTACCAACATTATCATTGTCCGCATTGGGGCTCTCAATCTAAATCAGTGTTTCTTTGGAGCATGGTAGAAAACCGGTGCATCTGGAGGAAACCCACGCAAACACCGAGAGATTTAGAATCTAGAATCTACAACAATAGTTTCTTAGTGCAACCAGGAATATTCAAACTTCAAATTAACTGATATTTTACTAAATATTGCATCTCAGAGAACAAAATATTGTACTGGTAAAAAAAATTTTTTGAAATTGTACCTGATTTTTCAGAGTAAGTTGTAATTATGTTTATTGTACATGATTTTTACATTTCATGCCAAATATGACTTGAATCCTCAATATGCTCCATCTCTAATATTTATTTGTCTCTGATTTTGTTGGTGGAGACTAGTTGCTGTAATGTTCTCCTACAAAGACATGGCAGATTCCTGTTCTGCTTTGTCAATACAGCACATGTAAAGAAGAAATTGCAGCTTGAAGGGCAATATAGAGAAGTATTGAGCACTGCGGCTGTGAATCTATCATTAGGTTGAGGCACAATAATCACTAAATAGTATCAGCACTGTCTGTGTGTATGTACTCTCTCTCACTCTGCTCCTCCATCCTTTTTCCTTTCCCCTCTACAGACTTTGATGCCTCAGTGAGCTACTATAGCAGTCTTGTTTTGCACTAGATAGATTTTTAGCAGTTTTTCCAAGTGAATGATGGGTTTAGGAAGTAGGGCGAGAAGAAGTGGCTCATAAGTGGAGAAACAAATTTCTGTGATAAGATATATTAAAAGATAAAATTCTATATTTACTTGGATATTGGTTTATGCACAGTTTGTTGAAGTGACAAGGACTAGGGATGATCGAATACCTTAAATATTCGGCTTCGCGAATAATTGTCGAATAGGTCGCCGCTATTCGACTATTCGCGAATATTCGATGCGCAATGTAAGTCTATGGGAAACCCAAATAACAACTATTCAGAACTATTCGGGCTTCCCATAGACTTACATTGAATATTCGCATAGCGGCAACCTATTCGTCGGATATTCGCGAAGCCGAATATTTGAGGTATTCGATCATCCCTAACAGTGACCATTTAAAGACAGCAGTGCTTGTTGTGTTTGACAAGCAGTTAGAATCTTTAAGTATTTTATTTATTTGTAAATCTATTAAGTTAGATTTAAAGGGAATCTGGTTTATACTACCTCATCTGCGAGCAGCATGATGTAAGCAAAGAGATACTGAATGCAACAATGTATTACTTGGTTTACTGGGGGAAGCAATTGTGATACAATTAGAGTTTTTAGATTTAGCATGTAGCAGAGCTGGTAAATCTAACCACACCCATCAAATAATAATATAATAATAATAATATTTATTCATTTATATAGCGCTGTTAATTCCACAGTGCTTTTACATACAATGGTGACACTGTCCCCATTAGGGCTCACTATCTAGGTTCCCTATCAGTATGTTTTTGGAGTGTGGGAGGAAACCGGAGTACCCGGAGGAAATCCACGCAAACACAGGGAGAACATACAAACTCCTTGCAGATGGTGTCCTTGGTGGGATTTTAACCCAGGACCCCAGCGCTGCAAGGCTGCAGTGCTAACCACTGAGCCACCATGCCGCCAAAAATCAAAGGCCCCTATATACAATGTTTTACACATTGAATTTCTAATCACAGGAGGTGAAGTGTCGAATTACCAGTCACGAGGCAATGTATTCAGAGTAATGGTAAGGTAAAACAATAATTGCAAGTAAACAACAGCAGGCAGCTTAATAATAAGAACATTGCTGACATCTGTGTCTTAACCCCTACAGTATGCTGTCTTCAGAATACATAGCAAAAACCTGCTGACAGATTTCCTTTAAGGAAAATAAACTTGCGATAGGGATAGTGCAAATTGTTTCCGAGTGATTCTAATTCTATTCTGGAAATTCATTCATTTAAATTGGTTAGCAGATTAAATCCATGTTGTAACAGTTTGTTACATGTCATATAAAGAAACTGGAAAAATTGACACTATACATTGTTCAGGCTGAGAATAAATAAATGTTGGAATATGTAAATTCTAGTGCACCACCCCCTCAATATTTTTAGTAGTGTTCCTTTAAGCTCCAGCCATGAAGATACATCATTCATTGCAACACAAATTGTTAACCTGATTCCTTAGTGTCTTGAAGTGGTTTTATATAGTTATAGACAGATTTTGATGGACACAGTAACTCTGAAAACCCAATTTCCCTGTTGACAAGACCAAATGTTTACTTCACTTGCATTTTACAAATTGCTTTTTTACTAATTAATCAGTCATAGAAAACAAACAATGGAAGGTGCATCAATCCATCAAATGATTTGTGACATCCATGCAAGGGATGAAAAACAGCTACTCTGAACACTAATTATCTGTTGTACTGGAGTCAACATTTATACACTCCGTGCATTCATTTTCCTACAATGAACAAAAAGATTGAATAGGTCTACAATGTGCATCTACTGTAATTAGAGATGAGCAAATCTATTACACTGGGATTAAATTTCACAAAAATATTACAAAATTACACATTTTCCAAAATGTAGATAATTGTAATTCAAATTCAGCATGAACTCAGCAAAATATCAAAATTGCCAATTTTGCTGAACTGGAAAGAGCCATCAAAGTATAAAATACCATATTTTTCAGACTATAAGATGCACCTTTCCTCCCAAAACTTTGGGAAGGAAATGAGAGGTGCATTTTATAATCCAAGTGTAGCTCACCAGAGTGGTGGAGAGGGGTTACAGGAGGCAGGGGAGATGCTGCAGTCACTGTGCTGCGGGCTTACTGCAGGCGGTGCACTGTGCTGCAAGCTGTACTGCGAGCTGTGAGGCATGGGCTGCCATTCTGAAAATGTTGGCAAATAATGGCACTCGGAGTTGGCGCATGAGCAGATGGAGCTGTTGGCTCAAGATCTCATTTGCGCACGCGCCACCTCCGACCACTGGATCTCATTGCAACGGACTTAAGGAAAGGTGGAGGTGGTGCAGATGAGATTTTGGCTTGTCAGTGAGCCAAGAGCTCCATCTGCGCACTCATCGACTCCAGGCGCCATCTCTTTGAAGCCCGCACCACCGACAGTTTCTGGATGCTCCTCCTGCCTCACAGTGCCTGCAGCTATCATCTGGGACACCTGTTGCACTGCCCGCAGCATTGCCTTACTCCACCACTGAGTCTGCCTCCTTTGAACTTGCTCTATGATCTCAGCCACCTGCCCTCCGGTAAGAAAGCACCGGATTATGAGAAGGACCCCATATTTGTTTCCCTTTTTTCTCTAAATTTGTCTTATAAAACAAAAAGTATGGTAATAATAAAAACTAGACTCCCCTTAGCACTCACCTCTCCTGGCCCTTCATTCCTCACTATTACCACGTCTGGTCCTCTTCACATTTTCCTATCACCTCTACAAGCACTGAATCCCCAGGACTCATCACGCTAGGCCTGGTGTTCCAGCTCTGATAAGGCCAGGGATGATTCTGAGCATGCAGGGCAAGATCAGGGTACACGTCGCAACGTTTTGATGTCATGATCTTCTGTGCTTGCACAGAAACATGTCAGCACTTGCAGTGGTAAAAAGATGTAATGAGTATTGAACAGGTCATGTTGATGAGCAAAGGGGCAAGAGAGGAAAGCGGTAAGATGAGTATTTTTGTTATTACATCTTATGTTTATTATGCTCTGGAGTCCGCTGATAACTCAGAGCATAACGAGAAATATTCACTTGTGGAGAATAACTTCTCTGCGAATTGAATTTCCTAAGAAAATCAGTTTGAGCAGAAAAATTTGAATTTTGCTTGATCTTCTCATCTCTACCTTTATTGCATCTTCTTTGTAATAACTTAATTAATGAATTATGCATTTAGTTTTAAAAAATTTGTGTCATGCAAAAAGGAGATTCTAGTTAGAATTTTGAAACAGGATGTCCTTGGGAAAAGGTGATCTGTCTCTTTTTAAATGGAATTTGTGAATTCCCTTATGCCTCCTAAACCACTGTATTTAAAATAAAAAAATATTTTAAAAATGAACTTTTATTGCTTGCTGGTGTTATGCCTCTCCTCCACCAATGTGTCCCCCTCTGTCTGCATCTTGTGGATGGATGCAAATAGCAGTGACGTCAGGTGGTGTACAGCAGCGGCAGCAGACAGGTGGAGGAGCACATGGTGCAATCCGCAGTTAGAGATGAGTGAACCTTTGGAAGTTCGGTTCATCGGGTACATTAAAACTTTAAAAAAGTTTGGGTTTTGATGTCGACTTGATCCGAAAATCAATGGAAGTCAGTAAATGGGCAGGCCATGGCTTCACCCACATGTAGCCAGCCATAAGCAGAATACTTCCAGGGGAGGGTCGGTGGTATATTTCAATTTTTTTTCTTTTGTTTGTGTACACACTGCCTCTGACCACGCTGATTTTACCTAAGTTCGAGACGCTCGAACACTGCACAGGGCTGAGGATCACTCATACCTAAGTACAGCACTGCTCGCTTGAATGGTTTGCACTCGTAACTTACTCGAACTTCCAACTGAAATTTTGTTTTTTTGGAAGTTGATTTCCGAACCCGAACTTTGAACACCGAACATGAGGTTTGCTCATCTCTATCGGTTGTACACTGTTTCAGCCCTTCGGCTGTCTTGGTCCTCAGGCTGGACTAGAGCAACCAGAGGGCCGAATGTGCCCACGGGCCGCACTTTTCCCTGCCCTGATCTAGACTGTGGTAAACCATACTTGAATTAACATGTAAAGGTGATGCACAACTGACAACATTCAATATCAATACAAAGTAGGCTGCAACATGTCCACCAAGATTAAAATATAAAATTTAGAAAAGATCATCTGAACATTTTTGGTGTGTGTTTCTTGATTATCTGCTACCGTCAATAACAAGTTTACTCAGTTTTGGAAACACTACATCTGCTGACAGTAGCTTGAAATCATGCTGAGACATCCTACTGGGAGAGAGGCCCTTACAGCTCAGTTGTTCACACATCATAGCTGCTATAAAGACTTTACTGATATACTTCCAAGTAAGAAAACCATGATGATGGCTTGTGGCTGCTAGCAATTCCTATGTACATACATACAACGCCTGCAATGTTTAGTATTATAGTTTCATAAAAAGGTCAAACCTTGTCCAACAGTCAAGAAAAGAGTTTTCCTAAGTCTTCTATTATAGTACAGTCTAATATATGGATTTTGTAAACACTAAATGCATCAGAAAAATCATGACATTTGTGCATTTCTTGTCTATGGAAGTCATCTGTGTATGCAATCTGACAAAAAGGAAAGGACGAGATGTGCTAACAATAATGATTACAGTCAAGTACCTGCTTGTTACCACAGTCTGTAAATAGTAGTTTGGGCTTGTAACATACGTATATGTCTGAAAGATGATGCATAATAACTTTTACGACAAAAAAAAGTAGAGGAATTTCAAGAAGAAAATATAGGGTTTAACATTTAAATACATTACATATGCACTGCTCCGTGTCACTTCTTTGACAGTACGTAGAATGGAGAAATGATAACCAGAAACATCCTAATCTTACCCAAGTGTATATAATATGATAAAATGCAGTAAGTATATGATGGTCCATAACTGTAGAACTGTATTAGTTACAGAAACCCATGATAAATTGCATAACCACAACCAGTAATTAAAAATGTAAATGTAAATAATAATATATTCCTATGTTGTCTATTTTATAACCAGTTGCTCTTTATAACTCTTGACAAGCCACAAAGGTGGCCCAGCAAAGCTTTTACGTCTTCAGCTTTTATCGGCTAGCATGTCAGCAATTAAAAATTTCTATATTGTTCCAGTACATTCCACATTGACAGGTCCTCAATAGCAAACCTTTCAGTGCCATCCTAATGGGAAACTAATTATGCTATTATATTATTTTATTACAAAGCAACACCAAACGATAAGTCAGCTCACACTTCCACCATCGTAGTTGGACTCCTAGATCTTCATAGAAAGTCCTGGATCTGGGCTTGGTAGCAATGAAGAAGAAACAAAAGCTATCCGACGGTGCACTAGAACCAATGGTACAGACATAAAAGTTGCTATCTTTAATGTTTCTAAAGCTCAAAAATTCCAAAGAAACGGTGACAACAAAAAGAATAAAAAGTGTTAGGGTTTAACTCTAAAAACGCGCTTCAATAGCGCCAGTGGCTATGCCCTAATTTTTGAACTTTGGAATCATTAAAGCTAGCAACTTTTACACCTTCACCAATGGTTCTCCTTCATCGCTGGATACCTTTTTTGTTTCTATACATTATTTTATTATTATAGATAGGGATAAAAGA
Source organism: Anomaloglossus baeobatrachus (assembly GCF_048569485.1). NCBI lineage: Eukaryota > Metazoa > Chordata > Amphibia > Anura > Aromobatidae > Anomaloglossus > Anomaloglossus baeobatrachus. The sequence continues at coordinate 467,801,794 of NC_134354.1, forward strand.
AAAAAGAAATGCCGGAACCTCCATAGAATTAAGAAAGTCATATAGGAATGATAAACATTTAATATATTATATTCTCACACACTGCAAATCTTACAGCAATTGACCAATGTGCTTTCTTCTGCTTGACTGAGACATATACAACAAAAAGTACATACATATTTAATGAACAAACTGCAAACAGTTAAACACATTAAAAGATTTCTTAGTTTTATAGAAACTTTTCTTCTAACACAGATTTTGTTCACCTCACCAACTCTGTATCTGAAGCCTAATTCATTTAGACCTTAAAGCCACCCAGAAACCAATATGTGTCTCAGCCTGTCCACAAAAGCCACATCATCACAGCGAAGCTTCTCTGATGTTAAGTAGTATGGCTATGTCATCTAATCATGTCGCTGTTGTAGCAATTAAAGGTTTTTCCTCCAAGCAACGTCCTTCAATGCAATTCTGCAATTAATGAGCTACTCTTTATTAACAAGAGCATAAAGTTATTTTGTTGCAGCATTGATATTAGATTTTACCTTGAAATTTGAAGAATATTTTTTTGTTTAGTAAACAGTTATATATCTGAGATAATGAGAAATGTGTTTTTTTTACAATAACTAACACAACTTTAACTCATCATCTATTAATACCAAATTTCTAGAGATGAGTGGATCAGGCAAAATTCCAATTTGACTGTTCTCTTAGATTTTCCTAGGAAAATCGATTTGCAAAGAAGTTATGCTCTTCAAGTTTACTGACCCCATAGCGTAATAGATTTAATAGGTAACAAATAATTCTTATTCGCATCTCAACACTCCCCTGTACTGATCCCCACCACTCCCTATTGAATCCCTAGACCTATCACATTGAGTCAAGCATCCGACTCTGATGAGGCCCGGTAGAATTCAGTGCAATCGAGAAAGGTCCCAATGTCATGACATCATGACGTGCGTCATGACCTTACACATGCAAGCACAGAACTGCCCTCATCAGAAGTAGAAATCCTGGCTAAGTGTAAGAGGCCCGGAGATTTCAGCACTCAAACGAGATGATGAGGACTGGACAAGTGACAGTGAAGACCGGAGCGACATGAGAGATAAGTGGAAAGGTGCATACCTTAAATGTAGACAATATTATAGCTATGCAACCCTGTAATGTAGAGACCAAGCACAATTGCAGACTATTTCATAGTCTCGGAGATATTTAAGGAAGTGTGAATATTCTGCTTTGACAGAGTAAACAATTCCCAAAGCATTATTTGCTTCATTACATCAGGCAGTTCTTCAAATTAACAGACATATTTGCATGCCTAATATAAAATATTAATGTCTCATTTGTACAACAATTTTGCAGAAATTAAAACTTTTAGGTTAATTATATACCAACCATTTTAATTAAAACAGTTATAAAATAATTAATTCAGTAGGGCAGATTTGGATCTGTGCCAGTCGTATTGGTTTAATAAACACAGACATATTTTTCTGCCATAGACTTAATGAATGTTAAATATGTCAGTGAAAATAATCATACTGCCTTATAAACAGTCCATCTGCTTCTTTACAAGTCTACATTTCTCATATTTCTTGAATAGAGAAGTTCAGCTGCAACTTTACAAAGGGATCAGGTTGACCTTGCTTGCAAGGTAGACAACTATCTCTCCTGGCACGCTCATACACATATCCACATCAATGCATTTCTTGGTAAAGCATTTACGTCATTTCATTGAGCAAAAAGGAAGAAGGGAATGGTGTCAGCCCATACCTGACACCATTGCCAGTAGTGTATGTTTTCCGAAAATTAAAGGATCTGAATTTAAATTTAATATGTCAGAACCCTATCCTTCTGATATATAAAGCAGAGATGGGTGGTCTCCCCAAAAACAGCCATTATCCAACAGGTCAAACAGCAAAAAGCACTAGCAGGATGCAGCCGGCTCCCTATGATAAAGGTAGTATTGATCCGTATGATATTGGTCCATATTTTGTCCAAAATACGTACATGTTCCAAATTATTATGCAAATTGGATTTAAGTGTCATAGTGATTATTTTTTTTTTTTTCGTCAATGAAACTCTTTGATGGTATTGTGTCTCCGGGTTCTTTGGATCACTAAAATCAATCTCAGATACCTGTGATATTTAGTTTGACAGGTGAGGCCAATAAAAGGAAAACTGGATGTTCCACAATATTAAGCAGGCCACAGTTTTCAAGTACAGTGCCTTGCGAAAGTATTAAGCCCCCTTGAATTTTTCCACCTTTTCCCACATTTCAGGCTTCAAACATAAAGATAAAAATTTTAATGTTATGGTGAAGAATCAACAACAAGTGGGACACAATTGTGAAATTGAAATAAATTTATTGCTTATTTTATGCTTTTGTAAAAAAGAATAAACTGAAAAGTGCGGCGTGCAATATTATTCGTCCCCTTTACTTTCAGTGCAGCAAACTCACTCCAGAAGTTCAATGAGGATCTCTGAATGATCCAATGTTGTCCTAAATGACTGATGATGATAAATATAAGTCACCTGTGTGTAATCTAGTCTCCGTATAAATGCACCTGCTCTGTGATAATCTCAGTGTTCTGTTTAAAACGCAGAGAGCATCATGAACACAATTTAAGGCCCCTTTCACACGTCAGTGAATCTGGTACGTTTCTACTTTTTTTAAAACGTACCAGAATCACTGACATACGCAGACCCATTATAATCAATGGGTCTGCCCACACATCAGTGATTTTTCACTGAACGTGTCTCCGTGCAGCGTGCACCCTTGGACGTGATTCTGCACGGAGACATGTCAGTTTTTGTCTGGCATCACTGATGACCCACGGACCACACTATGGTGTGATCCGTGTGTGATCAGTGATACACGTACAAGAAAATCACGGACATATTAAATATTCAAAATTTTCAACTTACCTTGCCTGGGATTCGCTGTGCCTGCTCCGCTCTCGGCAGCTCCTGCCTGGCTCATGAATATTCATGAGAGCAGGAAATGCCGACCAGGAAGTAGGTGCTGAGAGCGGTGGGCGGACGCTGCAGAGCCAGAGACTTCAGCACCATGGACAGCAGGAGTGAAGGCAGGTGAGTGTCCATATGCAATCACGGGATCACGGGTCACGGATCATGGATTGCACATGGACAACCCAAGTGTGCCGTGAATCACGGAACACGGAGGGACATGTGCGTGTTTTACACGTCAGTGAAGAACGTCAGTGTTTTTCACTGACTTATGAAATGGGCCTAAAGCTGGATTTGGTTACAAAAAGATTTCCAAAACTTTAAACATCCCAAGGAGCACTGTGTAAGCGATCATACCAAATTGGAAGGAGTATCATACCACTGCAAATCTACCAAGACCCGGCCGTCCATCCAACCTTTCATCTCAAACAAGGAGAAGACTGATCAGAGATGCAGCCAAGAGGCCCATGATCACCCTGGATGAACTGCAGACATCGACAGCTGAGGTAGAAGAGTCTGTCCACAGGACAACAATCAGTCGTACACTGCACAAATCTGGCCTTTATGGAAGAGTGGCAAGAAGAAAGCCATTTCTCAAAGATATCCATAAAAAGTGTTTATAGTTTGCCACAAACCACCTGAGAGACATAGCAAACATGTGGAAGAAGGTGCTCTGGTCAGATGAAACCAAAATCAAACTTTTTGGGCACAATGACAAAGATATGTTTTGTGTAAAAGCAGTACAGCTCATCACCCTGAACACACCATCCCCACTGTCAAACATGGTGATGGCAGCATTATGGTTTCGGCCTCCTTTTCTTCAGCAGGGAAAGGAAGGATGGTTAAAATTGATGTGAAGATGGATGGAGCCAAATACAGGACCATTGTTGAAGAAAACCTGTAGGAGTCTGCAAAAGACCTGAGACTGGGACGGAGAGTTGTCTTTCAACAAGACAATGATCCAAAACATAAAGCAATATCTACAAAGTCCAGACCTGAATCCAATCGAGAATCTGTGAAAAGAGCTGAAAACTGCTGTTCACAAATGCTCTCCATCCAACCTCACTCAGGTCCAGCTGTTTGCAAATGAAGAATGGGCAAGAATTTCAGTCTCTTGATGTGCAAAACTGATAGAGACATACCCCAAGCGACTTGCAGCTGTAATCGCAGCAAATGATGGCGCTACAAAGTATTAACTTAAAGGGGACGAAAATTATTGCACGCCCCAATTTTCTGTTTATTTTTTATAAAAGTTTAAAATAAGCAATAAATTTCGTTCAACTTCACAAATGTGTCCCACTTGTTGTTCATTCTTCACCATAAAATTTTAATTTTTTATGTTTATGGTTGAAGCCTGAAATGTGGGAAAAGGTTGAATAATTCAAAGGGACCGAATACTTTTGCAAGGCACTGTAACATGGGAAAGAAAAACGACTTCTCTGCTGCCGAAAAGCATCAAATAGTGCAATGCCTTGGACAAGGGATGAAAACATTAGATATTTCACGATAACTTAAACATGATTATCGTACTGTGAAGAGAATGAGGAAGCTTTCTGCCAGGCAAGTCCATCAGACTAAGAGAGCAGCTGCCAAAAAGCCATTACAAACCAGCAAACAGATATTTGAAGCTGCTGGTGCCTCTGGAGTCCCTCGAACCTCAAGGTGTAGGATCCTTCAAAGGCTTGCTGTGGTGCATAAACCTACTATTCAGCCACCCTTAGCCAGTGCTCACAAACAGAAATAATTGCACTGGGCCCAGACATAGATGAAGACTAATTTTCAAACAGTCTTGTTTACTGATGGGTGTTGAGCAACCCTGGATGGTCCAGATGGATGGAGTAGTGGATGGTTGGTGGATGGCCACCATGTCCCAACAAGGCTGCAACGTCAGCAATGAGGTAGAGGAGTCATGTTTTGGGCCGGAATCATAGGGAGACATCTGGTAGGCCCCTTTAGGGGTCCTGAAGGTGTGAAAATGACCTCTGCAAAGTATATAGGGTTTCTGACTGACAAATTTCTTCCATGGTACAGAAAGCAGAAATGTGCCTTCAGGAGTAAAAGCATTTTCATGCATGACAATGCACCATCTCATGCTGTACAGAATACCTCTGTGTCATTTGCTGCTATGGGCATAAAAGGAGATAAACTCATGGTGTGGCCACCATCTTCCCCTGACCTTAACCCTATAGAGAACATTTGGAGTATCATCAAGCAAAAGATCTATGAGGGTGGGAGGCAGTTCACATCAAAACATCAGCTTTGGGAGGCTTTTGTGACATTATGCAAAGAAAATCAAGCAAGAAACTCTCCAAAAACTCACAAGTTCAATGGATGCAAGAATTGTGAAGGTGATATCAAAGAAGGGTTCCTATGTTAACATGTAACTTGCCTGTTAGGATGTTTTGGATTTAAATAGCTTTTTATTTTAGTGAATGTGACCTCAAAATGCTGCAAATTCCACAAATGAGCATTTTCAGTTCTTTAAAACAAATAAAATGTTTAGAAACTCTACTGTGCCTAATAATTTGGAACATTATACTGTTATCATTGGGAGGTTTCTTCAATAAAATTCAATGTATACTCTAATGCGAGATGTCTTTTATTAGACTGACTGTCATTTGCACCAAACATTTAGGAAAATCAGAGAAAAATATAATTTGCATAATAATTTGGAACATGGTGTAAGCTCTTTGCCTGCCTGATCTAATTATGCAAAAAAAACGGAGAATTGTGGTTTAAGGGATAACAATAAATATTTTATTAACTGGCAAATACCATATTATAACACTCATAATTTGCATATGGAGAGCAGGGGTCAAAAAAGCTATCCAGATATTCAGTATATAGTTAATTAAATCACAATATTGCTACAAGGAAGTACATGTCCACAAAGGATACAGGGAATAAAGTGTCATGTGCAATACATTTACTTATACCACAGAAACAGGGGAATTACATAAACATTGCACACAGTCCCATGTAAAGTGCTATGCATATCCTAGTGGGTCAGACAAGAGTTTTAGCAGCACATATATAACAAATCAAGTAACAGTCATGTGTATACCAGTACCCAGAGGTGGAGGGGATGCACACCAAGCCTAAGAACGCACGTTTTCGCGGGTAGCTTTATCAACCAGGCAAGGTAAGAATGGCAGCAATGATACAGGAGCAGGACCTTTTGTGAACAACCCACACGATCACATAGTATGCTTTTAGCCAATGAAAAGGTGAATGCTCGCGCATGTGCAGTTGCTGCCTGCACAAGTCCTTCTGCATCTCAACCTGGACAGGATATCATGTGGGGAGTGGGAGGGGACGCGTCACCATCTGCACCACTCATTATGTTACCACACGTAACCATGGCAGCAGGGAGACGCTGAGGACTCGGGCACGTGTATAATAATAGCAACACAGAACTCCCCCTAGCTGTGAACTGGAAAAGTGCACATAAGATCATACCACAAAAAGTAACATATAAACATGTGCACAGTACTTTGGGGAATATACAAACCCCTTAGACATATACAGTGTGGTGAATGCAACACTGATATCATATTATATACAGAAGTCCACAATGTCACATGCAGAAGGGAGAGAAACACCAAATAGCAAAATTTACAAAATCATGCATCATTGCACACAAACACAGGGATTAATACATAAGGATTCAGGGTGGGCGAATCAATTATAGAAAAAGCGGCTAGAGATGGTTAATTATGGGCATCATTAATAGGCTGTAAGCCAGACACTGTGCATCGCACATACGTGTGTGACTGGCACCTTATGCAAACCTCATCTGTGTACATGTTTAATACCAGCCACCACCCCCTCCATGACATGAGTTGGTAGGCTGTGAGTGGTTGTCTCATCGGTATTCTGCACCTGTGTAGCCCCCACCTTTATCATAAGGGGCCAGCTGCATCCTGCTAGTGCTTTTTTTGCTGTTTGACCTGTTGGCCAATGGCTGTTTTTGGTGGGGTTTTTTTAACTTCTTTTGAATTTATGTCCTTTTCTGTGAATAGAGATGGGTGGTCTCCCATACAAAGTAGAAGGTCGGCCAGTCTCTCGCGATTGACGGGTTTAGCCAACTTATATCTAATGTGTGTGTGTATGTCGGCCTTTTAAATATGCACATTACCACTTCAGAGAGGAGAAGGACTTGGAATCTAGTGCCATGTACAGGAAGTAGAAATTCAAAGAAATCAATAATGATCCTTTAATGAAAATTGCCACATGACTTAGGTTAAAGGCCAAACCAGAATCTTTTTTTGCAGTCATGTGTTTTGGAGTGTTGTCCCTCCTCAGTGCAAATCAAGAGACCAGAAAAACACAATTCTGGGGAATTTATTTATTTTTTTCTCTTTATGCTGTTTATTGTAGGGGTTATTTTGATTAATCTGACTTTTGAAAACGTGGTGTTACCAAATATATACATTTTCACTTATCAATCACTGACAAGAGTGAAGTTACAACCACTGCTCACTATGCAGTAAGCGGTGACTAAAGCCACGCTGGTCGCACCCTATGCCAAAAAGTCCAAGGCTGCTGGGAGAAAAAAAGTTAATTTCGTCCTTGCAATAGGGCTATTGGGACCACTATTAATCTGAGATATTAACCCCATATCTGCAGGTTAATAGCATTTTTTTTCACCGTTAAACATAATGGATGGCACTTTAAAAGGAGCAACAACTACAAAAATAAAATTATCTCCTATCCTTATACAGATACGTAGTTTCAGATAAAAAAATCAAATTCTGTAAAATCTGTGTCCAGTAAATCTAACCGACTGATGCTTTATATACTGTACTTTGGTTTCCAGTAAATAAACTAAGAAATAGTAAATCTATTACTTATCTCTAAATGTGTTTGCTTGCAGTTATTGAAATCTAATAAGCAGATTACTACAACTGTGTAAATCATACTGGCACGCTACTTTCAATGTAAATAATAAAGTAAGCCTTGTTTCCTACAATAAATAAACCAACAATGTCTTCATAAATATGCAAATTTAGTATTCTGATTTTCCAAACATAAAGAGCTAATTTGCATATGCTGATTGGTACTATGTTTCTGTAGCATTGAAGCATGTAAGAGTAATTCCCTCTTGCACAGTTATGATACTAGTGATAAAATATCTACTTTAACCTTTGCCGGTGATTATAATTATTAGGCAGGATAATTGTTTAACCGGCCATCAAAATATTTACTTAATAACACTCACGTAAGAAGTGTAAAATAGTATTTTATCTATTTTAAGTACATACAGTGGGTACGGAAAAGTACGGAAAGTATTCAGACCCCTTTAAATTTTTCACTCTTTGTTTCATTGCAGCCATTTGGTAAATTCAGAAAAGTTAAATTTTTTTCTCAGTAATGTACACTCTGCACCCCATCTTGACAGAAAAAAACAGAAATGAAGAAATGTTTGAAAATTTATTAAACAAGAAAAACTGAACTATCACGTGGTCATAAGTATTCAGACCCTTTACTCAGTATTGAATTGAAGCACAATTTTGAGCTAGTACATCCATGAGTCTTCTTGGGAATGATGCAACAAGTTTTTCACACCTGGATTTGGGGATCCTCTGCCATTCTTCCTTGCAGATCCTCTCCAGTTCCGTCAGGATGAATGGTGAACGTTGGTGGACAGCCATTTTCAGGTCTCTCCAGAGATGCTCAATTGGGTTTAGATCAGGGCTCTGGCTGGGCCAGTCAAGAATTGTCACAGACTTGATCTGAAGCCACTCCTTTTTTATTTTAGCTGTGTGCTTAGGGTCATTGTCTTGTTCGAAGGTGAACCTTCGGCCAAGTCTGAGGTCCAGAGCACTCTGGAAGAGGTTTTCTTCCAGGATCTCTCTGTACTTCGTACAGCTGAAAAACACTCCCATAGCATGATGCTGCCACCAAGTTTCACTGTTAGGATTGTAATGGGCAGGTGATGAGCAGTGCCTGGTTTTCTCCTCACATACCACTTAGGCTGCTTTCACACATCAGTTTTTTGTCATCAGGCAGAATCCGGCAAAAATATGAAAAAACGGATCCGGTGTCTGGTGCCGCCAGATCCGTTTTTTCCCCCATAGACTTTCATCAGCGCCAGATTGTGCCAGATGGCCTTACGTTTCATCTTTTTTCTTGTCCAGCAGCCGGATGAAACGTTGAAGTGAACGTTTTTGTGTCAGGCAAAAAAAAAAGGATCCGGCGCCGTATGGCATGTTTTATAATGGAAGCCTATGGACACCGGATCCGGCGTAATGCGACAAAAAATGGATCCGGCCGCTGGATCCGGTTTTTTAAACTGAGCATGCTCAGTATTACACCGAATCTGTAAAAAAACTGAAGGAACTGATGGAAAAAACTGATGCAACTGATACGTTTTTTGGCCGGATCCGTCGCATCAGTTTTTTCGCTGGATTGTGCCTGATGCCAAAAAACCGATGTGTGAAAGCAGCCTTAGAATTATTACCAAAAAGTTCTATCTTCATCTCATCAGACCAGAGAATCTTATTTCTCATAGTCTGGGAGTTTTTCACTTGTTTTTTTTGCAAACTCTATGTGGGCTTTCATATGTCTTGCATTGAAGAGAGGCTTCTGTCTGGCCACTCTGCCACTCAGCCTTCCACCCGACTGGTGGAAGGCTGCAGTGATAGTTGACTTTGTGGAATTTTCTCCCATCTCCCTACTGCAGCTCTGGAGCTCAGCCACAGTGATCTTGGGGTTCTTCTTTACCTCTCTAACCAAGGCTCTTCTCCCACGATTGCTCAGTTTGGCAGGATGGCCAGGTCCAGGAAGAGTTCTGGTAGTTTCAAACTTCTTCCATTTAAGGAATATGGAGGCCACTGTGTTCTTAGGGACCTTGAGTACTGCAAAAATTATTTTGTAACCTTGGCCAGATCTGTGCCTTGCCACAATTCTGTCTCTGACTTCCCTGGGCAGGACCTTTGACCTCATGATTAGTGAATTAGTGAAACTCAAATCCCAAGATCCAATTCAAGTTAAAAAACAAAAAAAAAAACAAGAAAAAATATATACTTTTATAGATGCCGAGCATCTATAAACTTGGATTGGATCTTGGGATTTAAGTTTCACTAATATGTTAATTGATATCTTTGATTATGCAAATGAGTACGGTGTTTGCTCTTACCAGATCCATGAACCTTTATTATCTAGAGTGGGAATTGTGATGCAGTAATCATCTTTTGTTTGAGAAAGGGTTTTGCCGAAACGCGTTATAATATTTGATGCCTGTACATGGAATTGTACAATAAAAAGAATCTACATTCATAAAGAAGAGTGCCGGTCTTTTTCTTCGTTTTTAGATTGTGGATGCCTTCCATAGACCTGAGCACTGTTCATCCCTGAGTGCCGCCCTGGAACTTCTGTCCTGTGTGTGACAAGCAGCAGCGAGTGGGCCCCTGTTGCAAGGTCGCTGGTCATTACAAAATGATCAGGACCATTTTTTGCTTGTTGGTCTCCCGCTGTGCAGCACGCATCGGCGTGTTTGACGGCGGGAGACCAACGAGCGCCGGTTCTGATGCAGGGAGCCGTCGTCACACGGGTCGCTGGTGGCTCATGGCTGGTTGCTGGTCGCTGTGGAGATCTGCCAGATTGAAAGCTCAACAGCGACCATGTAGCGACGTTTCAGCGATCCCTGCCAGGTCGAATTGCTGGTTGGATCGCTGATACGTTGCTATGTGTAACGGGACCCTTACAGCAGAGCGCTAATTACATCTGCAGATTAACTACTTTGCAGAAGCACATAGACTCCCTGGCTATGCAACACCTGGATCCCCCACCAATTAGTTCTTTGCAGATCTTATAAACACTGTGCAGTTGCTGTTCCCTGATGCCACAGCTCAGCTCTTATTGGACCTCAGGGCAGCTGAGCTGCAGTACTTGACAATGGCAACAAAATAGAATACAACTACTACCTCTCACACACTCCATCTGACCAACAAGCACTGATGAAGCAATCCTGTTCTTTAAGGGCTTGTGCGCACGTTGCATAGTGTCACTGCAGAAAATTCTGCAGCGATTTTGCAGTGCATGTGCAATTCAAATCGCTGCAGAAACACTGCGTCATGGATGCAGTGTTTTCTGCAGAAAAAATGCCGATTTCATGCTCTCGGGATGCTTCTCTCCCATAGACAGTGGGAGCTGCATCCAAAGCGCACGAAAGAATGGACATGCTACATTTTCGAAAGCACGGATTTGGATCAAAATTTTCAGCATGCAAATCGCTGCGTTCAAAAAAGTATTGTGCACAAGGATTATGCACAATCTTCATAGATTGTGCTGGGGACGCAGGACACATGCATTTAGGGGTACTTCACACACAGCGAGATCGCTACTGAGATCGCTGCTGAGTCATGTTTTTTGTGACCTCATTAGCGATCTCGCTGTGTGTGACACTGAGCAGCGATCTGGCCCCTGCTGTGAGATCGCTGCTTGTTACACACTGTGCTGGTTCATTTTTTTATTGTTGCTCTTTCACTGATAAGCACACATCGCTGTGTGTGACAGTGAGAGCGCAACAATCCTGAATGTGCAGGGAGCAGGAGCCGGCGTCTGACAGTCTGCGGTAAGCTGTAACCAAGGTAAACATCGGGTAATCAAGGTGGTTACCCGATATTTACCTTCGTTACCAGCCTCCGCAGCTCTCACGCTGCCAGTGCCGGCTCCTGCTCCCTGCACACGCTAAGTTAAGCGGTGTGAGCAGGTAACTAAGGTAAACATCGGGTAACCATACCCGATATTTACCTTAGTTACCAGTGTCCGCAGCTTCCAGACGCCGGCTCCGTGCAAGCGCAGCGTCGCTTGCACGTCGCTGCTGGCTGGGGGCTGGTCACTGGTCGCTGGTGAGATCTGCCTGTTTGACAGCTCACCAGCGACCATGTAGCGATGCAGCAGCGATCCTGACCAGGTCAGATTGCTGGTCGGATCGCTGTTGCATCGCTAAAGTGTGAAGGTACCCTTACACTGCAGTACTAGACACAGCGTAAATCCATGCAATACGTACACATGCGCACAAGCCCTTATACTGATATTTGCCCAAAAAATATACACATGAGAAAATGAATGAACATCAATATTACACTACCAAAATTTCCATATAGCTGTACAGCAGGCATACAGTACAAGGATCTTCACATGGACTTATAGAAAATAATTTGATACCAGATAACAGCAGGCTATAATCATAAGTCAATAGTACACCACATCAGGTAACAGCAAGTGATATCAACTCTTATCTATTGTAGTCTATTTTTCACAATTTTCTATTTCTTTTTAGACTTTTCTAAAGAATATCAATACATATTAATAATTAGTAAGCAATTTTAAGTATGATATTAAGTTTAGGTAAAAAATCTTCATGTTTCTTAATGGTTGTAATTTTAAAAATACAAAAAAAACCTTGTCTTCTCTGCACAGAGAAGAAACAGACAGTGAAAAAGGCAGCTTATACAGACCTGGATTGTGTTCTCCAATACAATTAAGAAACCTAATAGGATTTAAGACACTATCAAGGCCATTATTATGTACCTAACTCAGTGCAAGCTCCAGATACTTTAACCATTCGGACTTAATCAAATCCCAACTGCCTTGGTATGCTCTGCTTATAAAAGGCAAATGCACAAGAATGATAGCTTTCTGTCCAATTGTAATATGATATTTAATAAATGAAATCCTGCCAGGGAATTCTAGATAAGCTGACTGATATCAGGAGAGTACATCAATCTGATGTCTGTAGGCTCAGAAAGATTGCAAGAGTCACATTTACCATTTATCACTTTGGACAAATCAGATAGATTTTACAAATAAACAATATATAAGCACTATTAACCAGAACAATATTCTAGTGTTATGTAACTAATTTACTATACAGCAATTTTTATTTCAAAGTTTTGCTTCCTTGCTCAAACCTCTTCAGGCTGTTCAGCCTGTCTGTCCTAAGTTTAAACTTAGAAACTTAAGCCAAGAAGTCACTAAATGTTTGCACAACTCTGCGTTGCGACAAAGTTTTAACTTGTGGGAGCAATTTATGCCAGAATTCTGGAGATATTGCTTTGATGATTGGGGGGGGCCAAAGTGAGCAAATTAGTTATTAGCATAGTATCCAATTAGAACACTTTAAGTGCTAGTTTCAATGTTTTTCAGTATCCTGAGAGTAGCAGGTTTTAGAGACATCACTAAAAACCGAGTTACGATAACTGAGAATCGTATAGGAGCATGGGCTTTTGAAATTTGTTCAATACTGTGAGGTAACCTATCTGTTGTGTCACCTGATAAAGGGAGTACAGTGGAACCTCGGTTTATGAGTAACTTGGTGTGAGAGTATTTCGCTATACGAGCAAAGCTTGCTGTAAATTTGTAACTCAGGTTATGAGCAAGCTTTGCTGTATGAGCAAATACTCACCGCACACACTTCCGGTTCCGTACTTTCACCGCGCTCTGACCCGCTCTTGCAGTCCGCACAAACACGCACAAACATGCACAAACACACATAAACATGCACACACACACATATTATGCTCACCTTTCCTTCCGTTCCATCGCCGACCTCCTCGTTCTTGTTGTCCGCAGGTACAGGATGTGTATCGGGTAACCATTGCACCGATGGAGCAACTTCCGCTGTCAGACGCTTCTCAAAGGCAGCGCGCTGACCAATCAGAGACAAGCGGCTCATGCCTTTGACGTCAGCGCACTGGAAGCTCCGACATCAGTCACGATGGTTACCCAATACACATCCTGTACCGGCGAAGTACAAGAACCAGGAAGCTGGCGATGGACAGAAGGTAAGGTGAGCATAATATGTGTGTGTTTGTGTGTGTGAGTGTTTGTGCGTGTTTGTGTGTGTTTGTGCGTCTTTGTGCATGTGTGGAATGGCACAATAGGGGACCAGGATGGGACACTGAACAAGTTGTGGAACGAATTGTCTGAGCTTGCATTATTTTCTATAGGAAATTTTGCTGTGCTAGACGAGTAACTTGGTTTACAAGCACACTCCCAGAACGGATTATTCTTGTAAACCAAGGTTCCACTGTATATTAACTAAAATGATCCATGTGACCAATGAAATATATATATTATAAGTTTCCTATATCAAGCTTTAGCAATTTTATAGAAACAGAATTAACGTTTGGGAAATTATCTCTTTTTTGTTTTTTATGTCTTTATTTTTTATCTGAGTGCATGAAAAAATTAGGGCAGGATAGAATCGAGCTAATGGTGCAAGACTAACCATTGAGCCACCATGATTAGATCTTTACTAATAAATGTGACTCTTTTTGACTTAAGTGTGCACCTATGTTCCACACACCCGAGCTTATATCACCTTATTTAATCAAATCATTTATCCACAATCAGACAAACTTACTAACCAAACATTCAAGCATCTCTGTTCAGTACTGTCACAATTAGCTCCTCTGTAATGATATGAAAAGCAATCTGCTCCCATTAAACTCTTCACATGCTCATTAAGAAAGCACTTACAGACTGGAAAATGTTTGTAATACATTATTTAAAGACGTGAAAGGTACTGAGGCTTACATGCTGGTATAGTGGGATGCTAATGATGACACAAGAAAACACAGGGAAAATATTGTCATACCAGGGAAAAATAATCATCACATATACTTATGCTTGGTAGTTTTTAATTAATATCAAATTTAATTACTCTTACAGATATCGTTTCACAATCCAACATACTTAAAATTTAAAAACCTTTTCACAGTAAAATATTTCATTTTTTTGGAAAGAGGTGAATTGACCGGTGAATTGACCGATATTAGCACTGGTAAAGATAACAAATTTGGTCTGGTCATATTGGAAGTCCACCAACCAGTAGCTATAAAAGGACATAAAGTCGAAATCTGAGTGAGACCAACAACAACATCTGCCCGGAGTCTGACGTTCTTACTATGTTTGCAAGGTTTCTTCTGGTTTTCTGCATTCCACAATCCATAAACAAAAAATCCACTGTAGTAGGCTTGGCAGCTGGAATTAATGATAACCTTGGGGAAAAACCACACATCATGGCTAAACTGCATTTTTTGAAGATTTTTTTTGCAAAACTTCAGTTGAATTTTTCTGTCGTATTTTTAATTTTAAATTTACAGTAACATGAATACTGTACCAATGTACAAATTAATTATATGGTTTACCTCCACTAGGCCACGCTCGTAGACTTGACATGATGACTGTATAACATGGTAATCAAATCAGGTGAATGGCCGTTATTTAAACGGAACCGGTCAGGTCCCCTATGCCACCCAACCTGTATGCCCAAATTCACTATCTATTCAGCCCTGTGTAATGCTATTCACTAATCTAAATGTTTTAAAAAATACTTATATAATAAGCTTTCTGTATGCTAATTAAGCCTGCAACTAGTAAGTATGTCTTGGAATTCATGTGTACACTTCCTGGCTCCATTAGGCCCATTGTGCATGACCGCACATTCAGAAGACATTTATGTGAGCCATTTTCTGAACTTCCAGTGGTGACGCTGGCTCATGGAAATCATGTTAACACACCCACAGGGGCATGATCACATGGAAAAAAGGGCCGACTAGTCTGGGGAACTAATGCCCCTGCGACTAGTCACAGACCAAATTAGCATAGGGACAGTGCAGTTTTTTAAACATTCATTCTAGTGAATAGCGTTATACAGGGCTGGTTAGGGAGAGAATTTGGGCATACAGGTATCAATGCTGCTGGGTTCAAGGGCATAGGGACCTGTCAGCTTGCCTTTAATATTATATTTTTACAAATCTGCACATGCTATTAGTTTCCCCTGATAAATTCTGAAAAGCCACATTCAAGAAATAAGCTGATCACCAGAATACATAGTTTAGTTGAACAATATCTTCAAGTCCTGAAAGAAGTTAAGAAGTGGAAGTTTATCCGAAGCCGTAAAGCAGGATGTTGGATAAAAAAAGCATCCAAGGTGAAAATCCCCTAGGTAACGAAAGTACTCCACAATATTAGGTGAAATTAGCTATGATATAGTTAAAACTTAACCTTTAATATGATTAGATAATAAAACACATAAAACAAACATGCCAAGGCACCGGGACTGGATGGGGGAAGTCACAGTTTAGGGTCAGCTGTGGACTGCCCTTGTAAGTGTGGGAGATTTTTGGTTGAGGGCCAGTGCGTTATTGTGAAGCAAGGCCTGCTCCTGACCCATTTTCTTCTGACTGGAGTGAACGGTACGCTGGCAGGGTGGACATTGATGGCTGAATTGGGTGAGATCGCTCCTTATTTAAATATTGTGAGAATGATGACATCCCAAATTTGAGTCTATCCTACATAAAACCACTGTTTGGTACCTGTCCCTGCCGTTACACTTTGTATTCCCCGCTGGGTATAAAAGTAGGTGATATCGAGGAGTATACTGGTTGGTCCATGGGTCACCTGAATTATACTGCAAACTGACAGTATTTTTATACACGGGCACGTTTGTTTTATGTGTTTTAAGATCTAATCATATTAAAGGTTAAGTTTTACAGCAGGATGTTGGCAACATACACTGAAATATTATATTATGTGCTACTCTATGTACATAATAAATAATAATACATGTCTACACAACCATGGTTATACCTATTTCATGATGCCAACAAGAATGAACCCAAATGAAGGAGCACTTATCTCAAATGGAATTACATTATATATTTTAGGATTAAACTGCTTAATAAATTACATGACCTAATTGGAAGTGGTAGTGGAAGAGAAATGAGGGTCTAAATAATTATTTGTTTGGGTACAATCCACTGGCAGAACCAGCCAGAAAAGGGCCTTAGTGTAAGAACAGTATATGGGCCCTCTGCAGCCGAAGATCTCATAATAATATACAATGCCACCTGCTTTGGAGATAGAAATGGGCCCCCTAAACTCTTGGGTCCCAGTGCAGCCACACAGGTTGCACCAATAGTATGTCTATAGTATAGTATAGTATAGTATGTCTGCCCCTGGTACAATCTATATCACACAGGTATTATGTAATTTGCAAATTTTGTGGTCTAAGATCAAGTCTTACCTTTAGAATTGTGAAAGTTGGCATCACTTAATGTTAGTAAACATTAAATTGCACTTTTTAAAGAGTTTGGCTGGTATTTTCTTGTATTCCCACACTGAAAATGTTACTTCTGCTGAGTAAATTAGCTTTTGGCTCTAGCACAGCAGTGATCCTTAACTAAGCCCCAAAGTTTTATTTCTCAAATAACCTCATAAAAGTCGCAGTTTTCCATTATAGAGGGAGCACCAGACACTTTGACACACTTTATAATGGAATCCATCTGGTTCCTGACTTCAGGTTCACTGTAGCTAAAGACAATACATCTTTTCAAATGTAAAAGGAAATTAGTTTTCATAGATTTACAGAATCTATAAATTGGTTTCAGTTGTGTAAAGCATGAAAATAGTGTTTGTCTTAAGAAAGAAGGTGCGAAAACACCATCACAAAAAACGTTGCAGTATATAAAAAAATAAAGCCTTGGGGAAAATTTTTGATTCACGAGCTTCAATCATATAAATATTATTTTTTTTTGTCAAAAATTCCTATAATGATGAATTCCAATTTTTTACATACCTTAAAAAAACATTTGTACCACTCTGTGATAGTATTGTGAATTTGGCATAAAGAAAATATGATTCCTGGGTACAAAATGTGCCTTTAAAATAGGTGATTTACTTATAACACTTAATACTTATAAATATATCCTTATTATTGTATGGCTTAAAAAAATAAAATAAAAAGTGCCATAAAATAATAAAATCATGTTTAAGACTCGTGTCTTAAACATGATTAACGTTGGATGCAGAATTTCATCTATAGTATTTTTTTAAATTGTGTGAAGAAACAATGGGCCAATTTAACCATTTCATTATTTCGAGAAACAAATATTCACATTGTACCGTTTTCTATCTCATAAGTTATTTAGTATTCTTCTACACATTATTAGCATTGTCAGTCTTTGCAGAATGATAGGGCACAATATTTTAGAAACCTGTAGAAAACATCACACTGAATGGCTTTGAGGATAGTTAAATATCAATAAAATGTGTTTGAGATTTTTGTTGTCATGATTCCTCTCTTGAGAGCATCTTGCACACTACGAGATGCCCTACTGTGTTTTTCCGGACTACTGAGCTGGCAGTGTCACGATTCCTCTATGCAGAGCATCTTTCACACTAGGAGATACTCTGCTGTTTTCCTGGACTACTGAGCTGCCCATGCCACGATTCCTCTGTGCAGAGCATCTTTCACACTAGGAGATACTCTGCTGTTTTCCTGGACTACTGAGCTGCCCGTGTCACGATTCTTCTGTGCAGAGCATCTTGCACACAAGGAGATGCTCTGTTGTGTTTTCCGGGGCTACTGAGCTGGAAGGTTAATTGATTGTTCAGGTGTTTAATGTTTCTGGTAATTGATCTGCTTCTTTACTGAGCATGCTCCCACAGTACTTTATAAGTCGTACATTCTGGTTCTGTTGATGTGCCATTGACCTGTGTTTCTGCTAGTCTTCTGATCTTTGTTTTTTGACCCCGGACTGTTGTTAGACTCCTCTCTGCCCGCTCTCTGTTCCTGTCTCGACCTCTTGGCTTTATATCTTCAACCATTACCTGACCATGTCTCAATTTACTCCCTGAATCTATTATGCGCCTTCCTGGAATTCTGATGCTTGAATTATGACCTGACTATGCCTCTGTTTACTCCCTTTATCCATACGTGTCCTCCTGTTACCAGACCCCGGCTTTCCTGACTACTTTTCTGTTTGGTTTGTATAACCCATAAGTAGTGACTGCATTACACTTGTCTAATAGATAAGCAATGAACACAGAAAGATATGCTGTAAATGTTATAAGAAACTGATCTAACATGATGATTTCTAGGTCTATGAAAATTATTGATGGTAATATAATTCTAGGTAACCACCACCAAACTGTCCCCAAAATGTTAAATTCCTCAAAATAGCAAACCCTGATCCAAAACATGGCACCTTTCTACCTCAATACCTTCCTTCAAAGCCAGCAACATTCTGGAGAATTGCAAAGTTGGTTCTTTTTTAATTTATCATTGATTGAAAGATTAAAAAAATTCTTGTTTAGTTATACATATCCTTTCATGGTATTAAAAAGAGTATAGATTGTTAAACCACCATCTGTAAAAAGTTTCTACAGAACTTTGTGTTTATGAATAGCGAAGACTTTTCTAATGTTCTTGTTCCAATGCTGGCCAAGTCCCCGACCAGTCTTGGTACTTGATTCGTGGCTCAGATAAAGACTCATACAGAGTAAAAGTAACTATTCTTTAGAGTGCCGAAAGTTAAGCCCAAATCAGTATTGTGTACAATTCATATAAGTATTCTACAATGTCACACAAAGTCTTTGTAAAAACCATGATACGGTGCTAAATTATTGTCAGCGTGCACTGACCAAATACCAGCTCTACACATAAAGTTACCTTAAAGGGGTTGTCCACTAATCGGACAACTTTGTCTCAGTCAGCATGTTTGCTCCAAGTTAAAAAAACAAACACTTATATCTTCTCCGGTGCTGATGCCATTCCAGCTGTGTTGGTACTCTCTCTCCCAGGGCTCACGTTACATTGTCACATCACAAGAGCCCTGCGAACAATCAGTGCTGGCTTCACTCTTCCCACCTTCAGACATATCAAGAGAAAGTGAGAGACCAGCCGAAGCTCAGACTTTCTGTTAGGATGTTTAATAGTTTAAAAATCCATGGCAGAATGACTATTATCCATCTTGAAAGTTTCCCATCTGGAATCATAAAATGTTAATTTTAATGTGCAAATTATACAGCTATCCTGATACGGGTTTTTACAGTGCAGCATTACCAAATCTTTCAGAACTATTCAAAAATGTATGCAGTTTGTACTTTGAAATCCAGTGATGGTTCCACTTTAAGAATTGGTGCTCAAAAGCCTTGGGTGTCAGACCTTCCTTGGTTTACCCTTCAGCATGATGCACACTAGAAATGGCTGTTCATTTTTAAACTTCAGCATTCTCCACTATAAGCAATAATTGTCACGGACTTTCCCCTGTTGTAGAGTTTTGTGACGTTTTGGGTCAGAGTCTCACTTTGTCTTGTGGGACTCTGCAGATTAAATTAATTTCCTTTCCTTTGGCGAGGGGAGGGTTATTTCCAGCAGCTCCTGACTCCTGGTCAGGTGTTTCCGGTGGGGACCACAACCAGGTTCAATAAAGACCCTCTACATCCACCAGAGTGTGCCAGTTATTTTCAATCATTAGGAAGCTTGGCCATGAGATGAAAGGAGCTGTTATTTACTCTCTCAGTTGTTCTGTTGGCTGCAGCATTGAAGTTTGCTGCAGCATTCTTAGGTGTGTTTGTTTTGGATTGGATGTTCTCAGTAGTCTGTTTATTCCCCCCTCTTTATTTGTCTCCCCTTGTGCATTTTTTGTGGCTGCTTTATGTGTGGTTACATTGCGTACGAGTAGGTTTTGTTGTTCTAGTTAACCCTGTCTGTACATATTTATTGGTGGGGTGTTGACTCCTGTTCTTGCCCATTTCCCCGATTGGTTGGTTGTGGAGGGGGGGTCATAACATCAGGGACGAGGACAGGAAGTAGGGCACAGAGTGGTGACCTGGACCTCCGTACCATCGAGGGTACCTCTAGGGTTAGGGTGAGCGCAGGGGCCCCAGCTTCAGGGCCAGTATAGGCTCCCCTGGGTTCACCTAAGTCACTCCGTGACAGTAATCATAGTACAACATAACAATGTAAAGATTTATTTCTCTGTTTGACGTGATTCCAAATTAATTAGTATGTACTTTTATTTTATTGCCAATTTTAATTGAATTTGGCAGGCCTCACCTTGATCCTCAGTGGTCACATTTAGCTATAGTTTCTGTCCAATCAGTCAATCTGATCCTGTGTCCTTGACTCCACCTCTAACTAAACATGCATTGCAAAGCTTCTGCATCTGGGATAGTTTTATTTTACAACTTGACTCAAGAATTATTTGAAAAAAGCTGAATATTCACTTGTCATCTCTTCAAAATCACTACTTGACAAATGGTTTTATAAAGATTTTAGCTCATGAAGTAAAATGCTGTGGTCATAAAATATATGTATTGCAAAGCAATATATCATGTTTAGAGAACAATAACTTTTTTAACATCTTTACATCTTTTCCTGACATAGTTTCCAGAAGGTTTCTTATGTGTGTGGTTGTTGAACATTTTCCTAGCTCAGACTCTGCAAACATTCCACAATATGTTAAATCTGTCTATCTACCTATCTATCTATCTATTATCTATCTATCTATCTGGTGTAAGAGAGATGTTAAATATTTGTGGGTAGCCATGGAACACAGTGAAATAAGTGAGAAAGAACCTCGAAAATGTGATGAGGGAAGGTAGATCCATTTTAATTTCTGCTGTGTGACATCAGTGTCTGCTTTTGTGGGCAGCCACAAGCTCAATTATCCTGCATCAGTCTTCTCTCCCCCATCTAAAGCTTCACTGCATTACTGTGGCCTTACCCATACAATTTTTGTTAAATTCTCAAAGAACATCATAATAGAAAGTGTCGTCTGGGAGGTGACTGAAAGATGAAGTGGGTGGCCACCTCCATACAATATAGACATGAACTGTAGGGATGAGCAAATGTATTTGCCACTATTCAGTATCCGACGGATAAAAGGCTATTCACGCCATTCGGTATCCGACAAATAAAACAACTTCCGCTCCGATACTTTCATTTTCATTTCTGACTTCCTGGCGCCTGTTTTCCAGCCAATGAACGCATCTGATGTTGCTTGCTCTCACAGTAACGCCGCAGCCATCTTTGTTGTGGTGTTACTCTGATTGGCTGGGCTGCACAGCGTCATCTACATACACGTTGCCGCAGCTTCCGGGAATGAAACACATATAGTCCCCGCTGCTCCGGCTTCTAGCTCCACAGAGGAGAGAGAAAGAGAGAGAGAGATTCTGCCTTTTTCCATCCATTTCGGCCTTTTCCTTAGTGACCACAGCTCGCCGTTAGGTCCAACGTGAAATTATTCTGGTTTCCCATAGACTTACATTGTGCATTGAATATTCACGAATAGTCAAATATCGGTGACCTATTCGTCGGGTATTCGCGAAGTTGGATATTTTGGTATTCGATCATCTCTAATCAACTGCCTTTTAACATTGATCTGCAACCTGAGGTTCATTACCAGGTGGGACTCTTCAACTCCCTTCATGGCTATCTTATAGAGCATTATATTCTTTTAGCAGTTGGAGATACTTGGGTTGTACATGACATTGAGCCACAGAAATATTATGATTGCCATCTGACCTGTAAACCAACAGCCTTAAAGGTCAGTGGTTGTATCAATTTCAAATTGGCAATATTAATTTTATGTAATTTACAAGCTTAGGTGAACACCACTTTCAACTGTATCCAGATCCTAAGGATCTGTCATCAGGATTTTGTCAACATCTTTGGGGTTTGTGCACACGATGACTTTTGTAGGTGGGCAAACCCAATAAGTTTTTAAGGCATCTTTTTTAAAGCTTAAAAAAATCAGGGTTCAGGTTTGGGGTTTAGGGTTCAGATATTTTACGTGCGAACTTCACTGTGCTCAAGTACGCTTGGTGCTCAGTCCTGTGTGATCTGCTTGCAGTGTTTGAACTGCTCACACTGGGGGTAACATCAACATGATTACATGTAGTGTGCAAGCCCAAAAATTATTTGAAAAGGCCTACCCACCTTCCCTTGGATGGGATCTACTTAAGGCTGACTTTTTGTGGGAGGAGACTCAAACTGCCAATCATTTACTTGCTCCTTGGTTCGGGTCAAACATGAGCTGGTGAACTGAACCTCCACGGAACCGCTCATCTCTACTTGCCAGCATGACCATACCAATTTATTTGACCCAATTAAAGACGTTTTACATTGTATAGAACATTTTTGTCTGGATAGAAGATTCTTGGTTTATTAATATAGTCTTTCATAAAGTAGTTGCAAATTTACAACCCAACACACATTCACCCTTAAACCAGTAAAGAAAAAAATTAAATTAAGGAGCAGAAGAATAGAATTAAACTTGTTTGACTGTATTACTTGGAATTTAACTAAATGATCATTTCCTTTTTGCTGTATTTCCTTTGCCTTGAAAAAATAGGCAGAAGAGGTGCATAAGAGGTCATAAACATTTAATGATCCAATAATTGTTATATCAGAATAATCACTGTCCGTAATTAACTTCCTTTGTTGCTCGTTCATCTGATATTTCCAGCAGCCTTTAATAGTTTCTAGTGACAATCAGCATTTCTTTAGCATCTCATAAAATGAAGGCTTTTAAAGTAGACACGGAAGAAATGATTCCATAAATCACAGTCGTTTCCTCTCTCTATCTTCCTCTGTCTCTGTAGTACGCTAGGATGTATGGCCTATTACTGAGGATTTTCCATTCCCTTTTAATTGCACTTTAGCCACAGAAATCTTCTTCAAGGTAAAATATTGGAAATCATTCAGGATCAGGAACATTCAAAACCAAAGCCTGGAAGAAAGGACTGGAGGAAGTATGTAAATATTTAACAATCCATTATCATTGAGGAATAGATCCACTGTGTTCTTGAGAAGGCCACTCAATGGGCAAGGCATCTACCATAAACCTACATGTAGCTGGCCATAATCTGCCTTATGGTTTGTGATGGTTTATAACACTACCTGAAGATTTATTTGTCCAAAAATCTAAACAAAAACTAGACAATTGTAAAATTTAGAACTGTACTGCAATGCTAAATTAAGTACTAAATTAAATTCTAAATACACCATAAATATTGGTAACACTAAATATAAAAAAATAAATTAATGCTACGGGTTTATTATTTTATAATCTAGTAAAAATAATTTTTGAACATTGTATTCTTAGATAATATCGCAGTTCTCAAATCTATTCTCAATTGCCACATCTGTGTGAAACCTGCCCACAAAACACCTCCCATTTTCATTCATTCCATCAGTGAATTTTCTCAGCATTTTTTCAGTGATGCAAGAAAAAATTAGTGACATTTCACTAACTGAATAGAGATCATCTTTCGAATTTGAATTTGCCAGGTTCTTCAATTAGCCTAAAAAGATGAGCATAACACTCCGAGGTCTCCAAGTTTCTTAGGACCGTATCTAACACTTTTCAAACCATTCAATTCACACACAGCCTTAAGGGGACTTTACACGCTGTGATGTCGCTATCGATATCGGTAGTGAGCGTATCCGCCAGCGTCGGTTGTGCGTCATGGGCAAACCGCTGCCCGTGGCGCACAACATCGCTTAAACCCGTCACACGGACTTATCTTCCCTGCGACGTCGCTTTCTAAGGGGGCGGTTCGTGTGGCATCACAGCGACATCACACGGCAGCCGTCCAATAGAAGCGGAGGGGCGGAGATGAGCGGGCGGAATATCCCGCCCACCTCCTTCCTTCCTCATTGCCGATGGATGCAGGTGAGGACATGTTCGTCGTTCCTGCGGTGTCACACATAGCGATGTGTGATGCAGCAGGAACGACGAACAACCAGCGGCATGCACCCCCAATGATATTATGAAAAGGAGCGACGTGTCAACAATCAACGATTTTTGACAGTTTTGCGATAGTTGATCATCGCTCCTAGGTGTCACACACTGCGATGTCGCTATCGACGCTGGATGTGCGTCACAAACACCATGACCCCGACGATATATCGTTAGCGATGTTGCAACGTGTAAAGCACCCTTTATTTATGTCAAGGTTACCTCACTGTAGAAAACAGTAAACTTTAGTAACAAAAGCCCATTTAATAGCACAGTTTACTGACAGACTTACAATGCTTTTTAAATCAAAAAGATGGTCCAAAAATTCTGCCTCTTACGCATTTTTGATCAGGAAGACCATTCTGTGCAGAACACTGACTCAGGTCTCGGTTCCACTTGCGCATAGCTTCAGATATGAGAGCATCGGAAGCAATATGCTACTGACCCTCTGCTGCAAGTGTGGGCCGAGGGTCATGCGACTGTGATGTGATCTTGTGATCGGATCACAGCTGTAGAAAAAAGGGGAGGGAGCATTTTCTCCCTGCTCTCCGCTGCCTGTCTCAGTGTACGTCTGTCTCAGCAAATGTCTCTCTGCATACGTCAGTCTCTGCGTACATCGCACGGCAGTCAGATGGCATACAAATGCAGTGCGATGTTTCACAGACACCCATAGGCTTGAATGGGTGCGTTTGAGCCCGATACTCACTGCTAAATGCAGCATGCTGTGATTCGTGTCTCATGCCAATATGGCATGAGAAATCAATCGCAGATGGACACTGCCCCATAGTTTTGCACTGGGGCGAGTGCAATCTGATGTTTTATCAGATTGCACTCGTCCATGCAAAACACAAGTGGAATCAAGGCCTCAATCTGACAATGTCAATGTTAGAAGCAACATCATCTTACTGTGAATGAAATGAGTGATATGCCATATATTTCATAACACCCTCCACTTCCTTCTCACTAATATGCTTTGCCTTAGGAAAAGGGGGCCAGTAGTGACTTTTGCTTGGTAGTACTATTGCAAATAGTACCAGTGATGGTGGTAGTGTTTCTGCTTCTGTTAGTAATGGTGAGGGGCTTTCTTTCTTTTACACTATTCATTACATTGTTATTACACCACCGTGCGGAGCTGCCGCCCCCACCACCGTGCGGAGCTGCCGCCCCACCACCGTGCTGAGCTGCCACACCACCACCATGCGGAACTGCTGCCCCACCACCGTGCGGAGATGCCGCCCCACCACCGTGCGGAGCTTCCGCCCCACCACCGTGCGGAGCTGCCGCCCAACCTACACCCCACCTACTGTCTCCTCCCCAAAATCCTTTAGAATCTAAGCCTGCAAGGGCAGGGCCCTCTTCCCACTGTACTAGTCTGTCCATTGTAACTTGTATATGTATTCTGTATGTAACCCCCCTCTCATGTACAGCACCATGGAATCAATGGTGCTCTATAAATAAATAATAATAATAATAATTTTCACTTTCTCTCTTACCATACATTTTGTACAACACTATCACTTACATTTGATGAACATTTCAATACCAATTATTCAACCCTTGTCAAAAAAGAGATAATAAAATATGATAGGTAGGTACACATGCAAAAAGCAAAATGTTGCAGCAAGTCACAACATTGGTGCTTGTTCAAAAAATCAAGAACAAGTACATGATAAAAAAGCAAAACAATTTCTGACACTGATTTCAGATTTTTTGTTCTGTAAAAACTCTGTGTCTTGCTTTTGCTTTCTAGTGCTTTAAGAATGTAGAAAAAAAAGTGTATTTGGAATTCAAATGCAACAAGACAGGTGAAACCTTCACCATAAATCACTGATCAATTTTACTGAGTCTGTTACAGCTGTTAGTATCTCTCCTATTGCTTTCTCTCCTTATTTATTAAATCTTTACATTAGAGTATGGCCTCACAATAGTATAAAAAATTGTTTGCATTATCATCCTGAAAAGTGGGATGATTATTTTCTCACTTATCATCGGTGTGCAGTGCGTATGAAATTCATTATTTTACTCAGCAGTTATTAATCATTTCATGGACTATTTACAGTTTTCTGTGTTACAGAATTGCAATGTATCCATAAAAATCCCCTAGCAGATCAGCCACATTGACCCTCAATAGTTTTGAAAATCCAATGGACATATTTAGATTTGCCCCAGGATGTATATACAAAAATTTCCTTGATGAAAGGAATTTTATAGTTTAGCAGATTCCTTTAGTGTCATTGTTCAAATCAAGTATGGAAAAAATGCAGATTTTTGAGATTTCAATTGTTACTACTTACACTGCGAGTTGTACGTCAAAGAGAATAATAAGTCAAATATTTAGCAATTGTGGTTATCAGAAGGCAAAATTGTCTGAAAGTTAGTTGATTTTTCTGTATGCCAGATAACATTGATGCACTT
Organism: Anomaloglossus baeobatrachus; assembly: GCF_048569485.1. NCBI lineage: Eukaryota > Metazoa > Chordata > Amphibia > Anura > Aromobatidae > Anomaloglossus > Anomaloglossus baeobatrachus. The sequence goes on from NC_134354.1 coordinate 467,828,697, forward strand.
AATAGAAACGTTGTCATTCAAAAGTGATGTAATCATGCTACGGTGGTAGTTATTAATATTCTAAACATGCCCCTACATAATGGTGTTGTTTTACAATGAAAAAGGAAAATTAGCTCACCAAAAATCAACTAGAGTCTTGAGAAGTTGCAAATTCCTAGCTACTAGCCCATCTACTGTTGATTGATGTCTTGCTATGCATTGCTAGGAAGGGATATTAAGTAAGGAAGAATGGGAAAGTTAGTAGCCAAGACACTGATATTTCACCACACTGGTACCATCCAGATTATTATTGGTGAGTAGTATGCTCTGTTTTAGACCTTATTTTTCTGCTTCATGTTAAATTTTAAAATGTGGCCTCGTTAACAAGCACCATAGCATCCTGTCAAAAGTTTAAACATCAAAATTCTAAATAAAAGATTCACTTTTCATTAGTGGGTTCCAAAATGGGATGACTGATACTCTAATGCATGTAAACTACTTTTGCCGATACAGTCATGACTGAGACCACATCTGTTTCTGCACACTATAGCCATGATCTACTTTACCATTTTTTCATATCGGTTAAATATGATGAAAAAGGTGCCTCAGTTATTGCATAATAATAGTATAAAAATGCAAAATTGATCAATGCAAATATGTTTAGCTCTTCTTAAAAATGTTTTCCAACACTATTACATTGATGGCTATCCTTAGGATAGCTCATCAGTGTCTGATCAGCCGGGGTCCAACACCCAGCATCCCCACCAAAAGTCATTCTTGGTGCCCACAGTGGCAGCAGGCGTCTGGAAATACTCCGTTTCGGAGGTGCCCCATCAACTGATAGAGGCCACATTTGGGTACTGTTTACACGCCTCGCATTCAAATAAATAGGAGGGGAATGTTCAGTACCCAGCCGCAGCTTCTATCAGTTGACGGGGCAGCTCCGGAACTGAGTATTTCTAGCTGATTGCTGCTCCACTAGCACTAAGAGTGGCTGATCAGTGGGTGTGGGGGGTGGTGAACCCCCACCGATCAGATATTGATGACCTATCCTAAGGTTAGGCCATCAATGTAAAAGTAGAGGACAACCTCTTTAATTATGTAAGTATATTATCAACTATTTTTCTCCATTGCTTCCTGCAGTGGATTGGAGTTTCCATATCACATATATACAGTTGTACAGAGTAAGACTGAGGCCTATCCAGTGCCTTTTTCCAGGAATGTAGCTTGTACATGTATCCACATAATAGGGAAGATATTATTGCATTGAGTGCATGTGTAACAATGGGCTGCAGATGTCTATTTCCAACCTGTTCAGGTATCCTATCAATGGCGATAATAATAAATCATATTCTGCACAAGGCTTTCAAATCTCCCTTGGTATAAAACAATCTGTTGATTATTAATACTAAAGTTTCACCCAATGTTTTACACATAAGACAGCCCACCATAATAAGAATTGAAATTACTTAATCACTTTAAATTACAGGTGTATGATGACAAATTATAGAATTTTACTTTGAAATAAGACAATGATTTGCCACATTTGTTGAAAAACAAGAAATCTTGCCAATACTGAAATTAAAATCCCCTATACTACTGTTATAGTATGACAATAATGATCTGTATTTAATAGCTTTATAGCTTATATTTTTGTAATCTAATTAACTAAAAATGTAAAAATATATCTACTGTGGTTCTCAGTTAAACCGATACGTTTTCACATTTATGTGTTTTTGAGATATCAGTAATATACATATTTCATTATTGAGTTTTTTAGTTTTTTTGCTAAACATTGAGGTGAAGCAGATAGCATAAGAAATCATATTTCATCATGAAAGCTGACAGTTCACTAAACAGATGATGTGTTGTTTCAGTGTAAAATTCCAATCATGTTCAGGTTAATGCTAGTGTGATGTAATTATCCACATAATATTACAGACCATAGTCTAATTTGCCTTCCAATAGACATTAACAACCGTATGACCAAAGAAAAGCAAGACAGAGAATCAGATGCAGTTAGGATAATACAAATGGGAGCACAGCCCACGACATTAGTTCATTATATCTGGAATGTCTCTACATTGTGAACATAAATTGCTATTACTTCGTGCTACCTAGTGTTGTGCTCTGAATTCTAGGAATCAAACATTCCACAGTTGAGGCTAACGCAGATAGAAGTTAAGCGGCATGTAAGTGTGTTGTGTACTGAAAATGTAATCTAAACATATTACAGAATTACTTGTGTAGATAGTAATGTCTGAATCTTCCAAGATTTAAATTCGTCAGTTTGCTTAAATTCGCCAAGAGATTTGATTCCCCTTGAATTTATTTGACACAAATCATATGGGCCTCTTTAAGTTCTCGGATCCTACAGTAGGGTGAATAAATATTACTCACCTTGTGAGCTCAGTTGACCTCCTGCCACAGTCATCCTTTTCCGGATGAAACCTGGGTGCAGAAAGATTACAGAAGAGTATGCCATGGCGTAGCGAATGAAAGAAGAGTTTGGAGGGAGCTGCGAAAAGGACCTGATGGAGGCATGTGGCACTGAGGCTTTTTTTATTGCCTTTTTCCTGGTTCCCATCATATCAACAAAATGACTGCAAAGTTCTATTTTGTTGAATTGATATGAAGCAAAACACAGAAGATTGAGATTCAGGAGATTTTGGATGTTGTGTAAAGCTCAATGCAAATTCAATTTGCGTCAATCCGATTTGCTTAGGTCTATTACTGAGTGTTGATAAATACTAAAATATCATTTTTATATTACATTCTTTACAAAACTACTTACACGTAAAAGTAAATTTGTACTTATTAAATAGTGTTTCTTGTTTTAAAGTCTTTTCCACAAAATATGTTAAAATAAAGGTGAGATCATTTATTAGAGTGGATTTCAATTCTCCTCAAATTTAACAAAGATTTATATTGTCCAAAATGCATTTTTTTTCCTACAATTTACTTCAGATAAACTCAGCAATATAGTATTCAGTTGAAGTAGCCATTTTTCTGAACCTTATAGGGTCAGCCAAAGGTTAAAAAATAAATAATAATAATACTCACCTCATTACTCCCATTGACCCTGTAACCTGCCCACTGTCTTTTCCTCCGTAACTCTACTTTTTGCATGTCTTTTTAGCCTGTTTTACTTTGTTCTGGAGCTTCCGGCTTCACCAGGACTCTGACGTCAGCGTACCCTGCTTTGCACAATATGACTGACTTGCGTCCTTAGAGGAGCTGACTAGGTGTTAAGCATGCATTGATGTCTGGCCAAGCCAGAAGTCCAAACACAGAGTAAAGCAAGCAAAAAACGATGCGCAACCAGGGAATGCGAAAAGAAAAGGTGCTGGTGACCAAATGACAGGCGGCAGGGGTGGTTGGACAGGTGAGAGGTCAAGAAATACATTTCTTTTTTTTATTTCCTACACTTATTATGCACTGGGTTCTGGAGAGGCCCCAGAGCATAACACGGAACAGTCAATTTACAGCAAATAATTTCAATGCAAATCGAATTTTGCCTGTAAAATCTATACAATTTGACAAATTCAAGCCTTGGTAGATTCCATCATCTATAGTAAATTTTATACAGAACATTTTGGACTACATGAGTCATCTTTAATTAGTATTTATGATTTAAAACTTACTGCTAGGCAACAGCAAACAGCAATAAAAGACAAGATGTTCTAGCTGCTGAGGCCACTATGATATTATACCATTTATGATGAGGGGATTTTTTTTTTAAAAGATGGATAACCTGCCACCATAGTGGCTAAGTGGTTAGCACTGTTTCTTTGCCATCTTGGCACCTGGCAGTAAATTCCACCAAGGAATGTGTATATTCCTCTTGAGATTGTGCGGATTTCTGCCCACATTCCAAAGACATACTTAGAAAGAGTTTAGATTGTGAGATCCAATGGGGGCAGAGATGATGATTAGTTATGAGCGAGCACTACCGTGCTCAGATGCTCGGTACTCGAAATGAGCAGGTCAGAAACTTGGACGGGCTCAATTGGAGTACTGAGTAAAATGGAAGTCAGTGGAGAACTTGTGCATTTTTCCAGAACATCTTCTGGAAAAATGCTCGAGTTCTCCATTAACTTCCTTTATAGTCGATAGATGAGTTGAACCCATTCAAGAGTCCAATCTGCTTGCTTCGAGTACCGAAAAAAGCAAGGATAAAAAGTGGAAAAACGTTCGCGCTGCTGTGCCAATAAAGAGTTAATTCCAAATAAGAACAATGCAGGGTAGTTTATTCTACGCGTTTCAGAGAAAACCGTTCTCCTTCATCAGGAAATCCACCAAAAATGATAAAACAGAGGTAATGGTGCAGTTATATATAGAAAAAAAACAAACAATCACATGATAAGGTCAAAGTTCAAAAGAAAACTTTGACCTTATCATGTGATTGTTTTTTTTTTTTAATATATATAACTGTTCTGGAAAGTTGCATGTTATCTCTGGGGTTAAGAGGGAGAGGGATATTTCATTAATATATTCTACTATGATACTATTACTATATTCTACTAACTATTTTACTATATTCATCGGAATGAACACATTGATCTTCCTGTGCATTAAGAAAATAATATCACGAGATCACTTTTAACTTTATACCATAGGAAGCACAGTCAAATTCAGCTCTGCTTCATCTTATGTAAAATATTATCACTTAATGTAAAGTGCTAGTTGATTGGGGAAAGAGAATGCCAAGAGATCGATAAGATGTAATTTCTATCCATATACAAGAAGAATAAAGTGAGGCCTAGCCACTTCCATAAAATGTTATTTTATTAATAACATTAAAAAGTCAATGAACAGCGCTCTATAATGGCATCCTTGCAGCGCGTACAAGTACAACTCAATAGGGGTTTTAAAATATAGTGAAAAGATTCTGCCAGCAGCAGCCATTGAAGTCCTCTTCTAATTACACAGCGAGTATTGATGGTGTAAGGGGCATTTATTTCAGCTCGGACGACAAAATGAGTTCATTTACAAGTAACATATTTCCACAGTGTTCTCCCCAGGGACTGACAGACCAATGACATGACTGAGCAAACCATTAAAAATTATTTTCTCAATTGATTCTTCATTTGGCAAATCATTTGACTTAAACCCTCAACTGGTTAATATTTTATTATTTAAGGGCATATTCCATCATGTACAACCCTTGCTAATGTAACGCACCCTATTAAGGAATGTGGACATTGTAGAGGTCGGTCTTCTGCTCTACGATAGTTTATGACATGTAGTACCGCTTTGACAAACCTGAGAACCCCACGTATTACATAGGTGATCTTTTTTTCATTTGCAAGTAGAAAAACTGTCTGAATCTGCAACATTCAAAGTAAAGGAATACATGAAAGTAATTGGAATAGATGGTTCTGCATTCCATTAGTACCTAGCCAGCTGTCAACCAGTGCCAGGGTTTGGACACAGTCATCGCTCATTATGTGCCGTGCGGTGAATGAAACTGCTCTGGTCACGTCTCTATGACTGAAAGCCTGAGGCTGCCAGGAGGAATAAAGTTCATTTCCTCCTAGTAGCCAGGCTTTAATTGCAGTGAGTGGCCAGTTTTAGAATGCTATTAACATGCAGATTAACCCCATATATGCAAATTAATAGCATTTATTGACATGACAAGTTCTCTTTAACATTCAAGGGTTAGTTTCCACATTTTAAAGCACCACTCCAGCATATTTTTTTTATTTTACCGCTTGAGTGGTGCTTTAGCTCTAAGTCCGCTGATCCCTGTCTGAGGGTACGCTCACACGAGCGTATGACTCGGATAAGTGCAATGCGAGAAAATCTCTCATCGCACTCAGACCAATGCTAGTCAATGAGGGAGAGCAGATGGTCAGCTATTTTCTCATCCAGATTCTGGATGAGCGAAAAGTCACAGCACGCTGCGATTGTCAGCAAGAGGCATCCATATAAGTCTATAGGTGTGAGAGAAACATCGGACTGCATCCGGATGACATCCTAGTGCAGTCCAATATATGCACAGGCTGACAATGGAGGAGATAAGATTAGTCCCTCCCTCTCCTCCGCAGCTGTGATCCCATTGCAGAATCTGATCAAAGTCACATGACACTAGGCTTATTCTGGCAGCATAGCGGGAGCCGAGTGTCATTAGCATATCACATTCGATACACCTACATCGGATGCCATACCGTCGTGTGAATCCAGCCTTACCCTCACCCTCTGGTGGCTTCATCTTTTATAAAGCTTGGAAGTGCTGTTCTGAAGCTAGTTTTGCCCCAGTGCAACTATACTCCTTGGATGCTGAAGCGACAGCAGCAGAGAGGGCACAGTTTAGGCCATCGGTGCTACCATGCCACTGGTACAAATTGTCAATCAGTCTGCAACTCCCTCCATCTCCTCACAAGGAGCAAGTCAGGAGGAAAAGGAGGGTTGAACTCCTATACAGCATGGTGAGACAACTCTTTTAATGGTTTTATGTTTTTTTTTTGTAAATGTATATAGAGTAAATCCATTTGATGTAAATACTTGAATTGCATTTTCATTATGTTAGGTATTATCATATTGAATCCCATCACCTTAAACCAAGATAATCCGTATTTGTGTAAAAATTGTGACTAAAAAGACTGTAAAAACTCCATGCAAGGTCTCTCTTTGAGGTAGGCAGAATGTTCTTGGTTTCTAGCCTTTTTTGTAATTGCTGGCTCATTAATTATCTCACAAGCAACCTAATGAAGCGCTTGGCACAATGAAATGTAATTCAGTGCTAAGGACCTATCACCTTTTTAATGTTATTTTTCCATTTAAACAAGGGGTTTATCATATTAAAGTAAGAGGGCTCTCTACTCCAGCGGCAGCTTTTACTCAATGTCTGCTATAATTCAATGACAACAAATGCACTTCACTGAACAGCTCACCTAATATGTCTATAGCTGGCCTTGAAACATAATGAACCATGTCAGTGCCTGAGATCTCATATACACGATAACCAGAGCCACTAAACTCTAATACATCATTTATTTTCCAATGTACCTAGCACCACTTGAACATGCCTGACATTTTACTGAAGTGATACTTTTTAAATCATTTAAAATAGTTTTATATATGAAGTAAGGCTTAAAACCAAAGTTCATGTAAAGAATTTAATGAAATGACAAATGTTCTCCCAATTCCTTCGGTCTGATACAGAAACACTTGTAGAACAATAAAAACACACTGCTTTGATTATGACTGATCAGTTTTTGGAAATGATTTGATTAGAGTAACTTAAAGGGAATCTGTCGCCAGGTTTTTGTCATCTAATCTGAGAGCAGCATAACGTAGGGGCAGAGATCCTGATTCCAGCGATGTGTCACTTACTGGGCTGCTTAGTGTAGTTTTCATAAAATCACTGTTTAATCAGCAGTAGATTATTATTTGAGGACTACCTGGCCTGCTTCCAGGTGATCAATCATATTTATGAGCTCTTTATAACCCCATCCCCACCACTGATTGGCAGATTTCTGTGCGCAAAAAATCATGGCGACATATACATTTTTTATGTAAGTTATGGGTCAAAATCAACTATACATATGGGTCCATGAAAATCATGGTGTGCAATCATGTGCCCTCTATTTTTTATATTGTGATGGATCAGAGAGACCTTTAATTTTTTTAGACTGATAAAACACTTGATAAAATTTTATACATTGACCAAACTGATGACAACTGGATCTATTAATTTCATAAAGGTAAAAAAAAGGACGTCTGAATAAAGCTTATAAGTCTTTATTTCGGCTTTCGGCTTTATTTAGACTTTGTTTTTTTGCTTCTACATAACAAAATGGACCAATTTCCATTATTGTGCTGAATCAGAAGTTCCTCAGACTTTGGTCAGAGTCAGTTTTTCATTAGTTTTTCTTATGTGGAAATAAACTGATGGAGATTTCTCAAGCTTCTCCTATCAAACAAGAAAAATAGACAGCAACTAGAATACTGGAAACAAAAGGAGAGTAAACTCTCAATTCCAGCTCACCAGTAAGATGGAAGTTCATGTAGATGGTGCACGGAAATATATCTTGGCCATGACACTAGGAAAAAAACATGAAGGTCCAGCTCAACATCTAAGGTAAAAAGATTTTTCTTCTTTATTAATCCATGTTAAAAGGGTTAGAAATTTGGACAAGGGACGCGTTTCAGAATATGCTTCCTTCAGCAACTAGAATACTGCCTATTGTTTCTCATGGATCCCTAGACTTGAATGGCTTATCCATGAAAGATAAGCTGAACACAGGGTGTCCTGCTGCTAGGAATCTTAAGGCCCCTTAAGGCCCCGTCACATACAGAGATAAATCTTTGGCAGATCTGTGGTTGCAGTGAAATCATGGACATATTGTTCCTTTTGTACACAGCCACAAACGTGGCACTGATTGTCCACAATTTCACTGCAACCACAGATCTGCCAAAGATTTATCTCTGTGTGTGACAGGGCCTTTACACACTGAGACTTTCTAGCAATCCCAGCAGCGATCCCGACCTGGCCGGGATCGCTGGAAAGTCGCTGGTGAGTTGTCAAACAGGGATACCTGGCCAACGACGCAGCAGCGATACGGACCTGCAAAACGACCTCGCTGGTTCGTTGGGGACGTGTCACACAGCTAGGGAAAGTGAACGCTATAGCACGCCTACGGGCTGGGTTCTAAGTCGTTAATTATGTCGTTGTAATGGTATCAAACGCACAGATGCATGCTGCGCAGCGGGAAACAAAGGACCAAAAAATGGTCCTGAACGACTTGTAGCGATCAGTGACCTCACAGCGGAGACCAGGTCGCTGATGCATGTCACACACTGCAATGTCGCTGGGGAGGTCGCTATTATGTCACAAAACCGGTGACATTACAGCAATATCGCGATGTTGCAGTGTGTAAAGTGGCCTTTAGAGATAATCTGTAACCGGTAGGAAATCCAGACAGCAAGTGTTAAACTATCCTAATGCATTATTGATAGATATCTCACTGTTAAAGGGGTTTCTACATCTGCCAAATCATGGAAAAAATACTTTTTCAAAACTGCTGCGGTGTCTAAGTGTTGTTGTTTCAAGCATTGTATGGCACCGACACATATTATTTTGAATTCTTCCCAGAACATGCACCATACTGGTAGAGAGGAGCTGCTTGCAATGGTCTACTTCTTACTGGGTGACCTTCACAAAGCCGAATCACCCGACTGACATGTGCAAGGGGATCTTGGTATTGGGGATGATCTAATGAGCATGAGTGGCGTAAGCAGGAGGCTTCCTATCTATGCAATAGCAACTAGACAATATCTAGACATAGGCCTAGATTTATGAAAGTTTTTGACAGAATTTGGTGTAATACAGTTTGAAATGTTGTAAAATTTTTCTGCAACTACTAGTCATGGAAAAATGATTTTTGGTGTTTATATGCCAGTCCTAGCCAACTCTAGCACATCCTTCAAGACTGGCATGCAAAAAGCCATACTTGATGAATCGGATCTATAGAGTAGGCAATTCTAAAGGGGTTGTAATATTTGTAAAAAAGGGTCTGAGAGCAGGAAATGTGTTAAATAATAACACAGCCAATAGTTCAACCAATATCAGTTCAGCTCTGCTATCTCAGTGGTCTCTGCCATTCATGCAGTGATGATGTGATGAATAATGCCCAAAGACCTCACTGATGATGCTTAAACAGGTGGCTCACTACTCTACAATAGTGGTTACATCTCTGCAAAACTGATTGGGACGGCTTTTTCTGAATACCTTGTTTAGCCAATTCTGCCTCTGAGCGGCGCTAATGTGATCCGCTTATCCCCATGAAGCGACCCTCCAGGCTCCATCACCTCGGAGATCCGGTGATGTCATGTCAACTTCTACTTAACCCAACATCCCCGAAGCAGCACGAGTCTCCTTGAGTGATTGGGCTGTGGGCAGAGTTTCACCACTCGTCATAGCCCAGCATCGCTTCTGCTTGCGGCGCTCTGCAGCAAAGGAGAGAGTGCGCGACATGCTGAGCTGTGATGAGCGGTGGAACTCCGCGAACAGCTAAGTCACTCAGGGAGACTGGGGCCCGCCACGGTGATGTCGGATCAACTGGAAGTTGACGTGACATCACTGGATCTCAGCGGTCACAGAGCCCAGGGTGGTCACTTCATGGGGATGAGCGGAGTTCAATAGCGCTGCTCAGTGGCAGAATTGGTTGAACAAGGTATTTGACAAAAGTCTTCCCCATCAATTTTACAGGGATGTGGCCACTATTGCAGAGTAGTGAACCACCCCTTTAATTTTATATCATGTGAAAGCTGAGACTAGTGATTGACTGCAGCACTCATGTGAATGATGGACCAGCAACACCAGCACTAAACTTTCATACTCCTTATTAAGTATTGCTTCTCTTAGCTTTCACTCCATTTTTAAAAAAAATCTTGGGCAACCTTTTAAATTGTAGGACAATGTCTTTCACTCTGATTTCTCCAACTGCATATCTAAAATGTGTAGTCAAAACCAACCTTCCCTTCGATGCTTGTCCACAAAAATAAGTAACTAATGCAATGCCTGTAGGTTGGCGCTATCACTCTTCCCCATTGGGAGTGGGCAAGTCAAAAAAGACCAGAACATGTAACCTACCAGGAAAGAGATGCTAAAGGGGAACAACAATTTCCTCTCATATAAGATAAGGGGTTGGAACAGATAAGTGAAAGCCCTTCAGCCTGTGATGGAGTAGTATCATCCAGAGGATGTGGTCCACTCTCCTCTATATATGACCTCACCTAATATGTAATTAATATATTTTCAAGTAAAATTATAGAAATAAAAGATGATAAATGACATCTAAATCTAAACCAGCCATCATTCTTAATAATGATTATTTACATAACACCTGACAAGTAATTGCCATTGTTCCTGAATGTATCATTATCATGATTTAACTATGCTTTGGTGCTTGCAGATTATTACAGTTATACTTCTGTAAAGTCTATAAATACAAGATAAGCTACTTAATGCTATAAGTAGTGGATTAAATAGGCAAGGAATGTTTGTAATACGACTTTTTTTTTTGCTTTAAGGTAAGAATTAGGTATAACTTACCACTCTTGTAATTTTAATTAATGGCTTGACATGTTTTCTCCTTTTTTTCGCATACTCTGTTGTAAAGTAATAATTTGTAAAGCAAATTGCTATAATAACCATTAATATATTTTCAAACAATTATGATGTCACAACTTTAGACTAAACAATCTGTTAGTAAAATGGCTAATGAGGTAGCTCACTGAACAATGGATTACAGATGCATTTGGAACCATACTGTTACTTACTGAATGCCAGTTTGCCTTCCATTTCACAAGATTGATTCAACATTGTTTCATTCAGGAAGAATTAGGAAATTAGGAACAATGTGATCTAATTGCTGGTTTATTGCAAGCACTGAATATAATCTACCAATCATTTTTCAGAAAAGGATCAGAAGTCGTAGAGTAGATTGGTGTGACAGTCGTCTCTCTTTGACAGGCTTAGGTCCAAAGTCTCTTTTTACCTTCGGAGACCCTACACATTAAATGTGTTTTCTTCCCTTTGGCATGCACAGGGTTAATATCAGTTTTCTTGCTAGCAGGAAGCTCATTACCTTCGCTCAGGTGTATCCGCAGATAACCACTCCCAACCTGTATAAATACCCTCTGCTCCCAACAGAGAATGCCGGTTATTCATATCTCATTCTGGAGCTTGGCCAGAGTCTTGAAGGTTGTGTTTGAACTGCTGTCTGTTGCATTCCATGTGAAAGTTACCTGGTTGTTTGTAGCTTTCTTCCCCCCTTTATTTACATCCTTACTACTGTTTGTGTGATCCCTTGTGTGTTTGTCAGTGGTTGCTTTAGTTGGATTGTATCCCCTTTTTTGTGTCAGTGATGGGGTTGTGACTACTGTCCTGGTCCATCCCTTGGGTAGTGGGTGTGGAGGGTGTTACACCAAAGCTTGGACAGGCTTAGGTCCAAAGTCCAAAGCTTGGACAGGACACATGGACATGCTGGGGGCCCAGACCTCACTACCATAAAGTGTACCTCTGGGTTGAGGGTCAGCTCAGGGTGCACTTAGTCTGAGGGCCAGCTCAGTATTCCCCATCCAGTCAATTCCTAGACCCCGGCATTCCAACTGGTCCATGATTTTCTTGGCATAAACGGGCTATTAACGCCATTCCAAAAGGGGTAAGAGGCAATTTGGGATGTTAGTTTTCGTCTAAGACCTAGTGGGCTAACAATAGTAACTGTGGCGTGTATTAATATTCATATGTCATTCTGCATAGACTGTCAATAAAGTAAATTAAATAAAGGTATGAAGTAAGGGAATTGCCATTTTGAAGCTAGTTTGTGGATTAAAGCTCAACCTAGGAGGTTAGTTTCCAACAAATACCAGTTTGGAAAACATCTGAACCCTAGAGGCTGGGTAAACATCTTGGCTCGAAAGCTTGTGCATAATTGTTGGGCATGTCAGCCATAAGAGCTAGAGATCAGAGGAAGATTGAGTTCAGTTCACATTTCCTGAAATTCGCGGTTTCACACAAATTCGAACATTATGGGATTCTGTTCATGATTTGCAGAATAAAAAAAATCAAAAACTTGCCAGAAACTATTTGCTACACTGCTGAATCATCAAAGAGCATGCTAACATAATTTTATGTTGCCTTTTGAGCTACACCATAATACCCTGCAGCTATATTTTATGCATTATCATAAGTTCTCTCTCTACCTGTAAAGTGCAAGCTCTTATGGTCAGCGGGGCACTCTCTCACCCCTGGTATGTTTAGAAGGGTCCTCTTTCCTGTAGTGTGTAAGCTTTTATGATAAACAGGGTCCTTGCTCCTCTGTAGAGTGTAAGCTGTTATGATCAGCGGGATCCTCTGTCTTTGCTGTAGAGTGTAAACTCTTGTGATAAGTAGGTTTTTTTCCTCACCTGTAGAATGTAAGCTCTTATGAACAGTGGGGACCTCTCTCCTGTAGAGTGTAAGCTCTTATGTTCAGCAGGGTCCTCTCTCTCACCTGTAGAGCATAAGCTCTTATGATCAGTGAAGTCCTTTCTCTCTCCTGTAGAGTGTAAGCTGTTATGGTCATCAGGGTCCTTTCTCACCTGTAGCGTGTAAGCTCTTATGGTCAATAGGGTTCTCCCTCTCCTGTGTAAGCGCTAATGGTCAGTGGTGTTCTCTCTATCTCCTATAGAGTGTAAGCTCTTATGGTCAACAGGGTCCTCTCTCTCCTGTACAGTATAAGCTCTTATGGGAAGTGGTGTTTTCTCTCTCTCACCTGTAGAGTATAAGCTCTTATGGTCAGTAGGTCTTGTCTCTTCTGAACAGTGTAAACTCTTGTGATCAGTGGGTTTTCTCTCTCCTGAAGATTGTAAGCTCTTAAGATGAGCTGGGTTCTCTCTCTCCTGGAAAGTGTAAGCTTTTATAGTCAGTGTGTTCCTTCCTCTTTCCTGTAAGTTGAAAGCTCTCATGGTCAGCAGCGCCCACTCTTTCTTGTCTGTTAACTTCAATCTCTTAGTTAGCAAGGTTTTGTCTCCTCTCCCCCACATAAATTTTACAAGCAATCACAACCTTTTCGATATTAAAATTTGCACAAATTTATTTGCCACAAATCAAATGTTTTGGGAAAATGTTGCAATATCAATGAATTTGAATGTCAAAAGATCTGCTCATTTCTAATAAGAACCTCTTGATGACCATGCTCATGAAGTTAAGAGGTCTGTAAACAAAATGTTGAATTGAATTTATGTGTATGCCAAGAATCTGAGGCACCAATTTTTGTCTTGATGAGAAATTTAGCTTTTATTCGATTTTTAAAACTACACAGCAGCAGTATGTAGCAATGATTCTGCCTTATTGGCAGAAGACATATAAAATCTCTTTGTTTATTCTTTTGGCTTAAAGGGAACCTGTCACAAATTTGCCGCATATAAACTATGGCTACCACCAGTACGTCCTTAAATACAGCATTCTAAAAGACCAAAGCCACTCTCTATAACATGAAATTAAGCTTTTATTATACTCATCTGTGGGACAGTCCGGTCCGATGGGAATCGCTGTCTTGATCCGGCGCCTCCTCTCTTCTTACGATTGCTGTCCTCTTTCCCTGCTTTGTGTGGATGATGTGACCTACATCATAAACACAGTGTCCTCCATTGCACTTTTGCGTTTGCGCACTTCTCTCTGCCCCACTGAAGGCCGATCAAAGTATTGTAATGCACATGTGCGGGCATTCTTTGACCTTTCCCTATGCCTGCACATTACAGTTTTTTGTTCTGCCAGCAGGGGAGAGAGAAGTTCATCTGTGCAGGAGCACAGGACACTGTGTGGATGATGTAGGATGTGTCATTAACATGAAGGAGGGAAAGAGGATGGCGATCACAAGCAGAAAGGAGGCACTGGATCAAGACGAGCAACACACTTTGGTCCGGATCGACTCACAGATGAGTATATTATAAAGTGTTTTTCATGTTATACAGATCGGCTTGGGACTACAAAGTATTTTAGATGATGTATATAAGAGCTTACTGGTGGTGGCCACAGATTATATGGGACAAATCTGGTATCAGGTTCCCTTTAACAAAAACTGGATACAGCCAAACGTTGCTATATACTGCTGCTGGGTATTTTTAAGGGTGGAGTGAAAGCTAAAGCGGGCTTTACACGCTGCGACATCGCTAATGCGGAGTCGTTGGGGTCACGGAATTCGTGACGCACATCCGGCCGCATTAGCGATGCCGTTGCGTGTGACACCGATAAGCGATTTTGCATTGTTGCAAAAACGTGCAAAATCGCTAATCGGCGACATGGGGGTCCATTCTCAAATCTCGTTACTGCAGCAGTAACGAGGTTGTTCCTCGTTCCTGCGGCAGCACACATCGCTGCGTGTGACGCTGCAGGAACGAGGAAGCTCCCCTTACCTGCCTCCCGGCCGCTATGAGGAAGGAAGGAGGTGGGCGGGATGTTACGTCCCGCTCAGCTCCACCCCTCCGCTGCTATTGGGCAGCGGTTCAGTGACGTCGCTGTGACGCCGCACGGACCGCCCCCTTAGAAAGGAGGCGGTTCGCCCGTCACAGCGACGTGGCCGGACAGGTATGTATGTGTGACGGCTGTTGTGCGGCACGGGCAGCGATTTGCCCGTGTCGCACAACAGATGGGGGCGGGTACCCACACTAGCGATATCGGGACCGATATCGCAGTGTGTAAAGTAGCCTTAAGTTTCTCCTGAAGAAAAAAAACTATGGTGTCTTTTCTTGAGAACAGAGAAGACTTTTAATTCATAGCCAAATTTAAAAGTTGCTTGTTTTACAAACACTTTGGAATTTTTAAGTTTGTAATATGTTGAAATAACACCTTTTGTGTGTATGTGCACCCTTAGCCTAGCAGACTTGTGTGTATATGTAACCTTAGCCTAGCAGACTTGTGTGTATGTGTACCCTTAGCCTACACCTCTTGTGTGTATATGTACCTTTAGCCTACCCCTGTTGTGTGTATGTGTACCCTTAGACTACTCCTTTTGTGTGTATGTGCAACCTTAGCCTACCTCATTTGTGTGTATGTGCACCCTTAGCCTACCCCTCTTGTGTGTATGTATACTCTTAGCCTACCCCTTTTGTGTCTATGTGCTCCCTTAGCCTACCAGGGTTTTGTGTGTATGTCTGTATGCGCATCCTTAGCCTACCCCTTTTATCTGTATGTGCACCCTTAGCCTACCCCTTTTGTGTGTATATGCACCTTTATCCCACCTTTTTTGTGTGTATGTGCACCCTTAGCTTACCCCATTTGCATGTATGTGCACCCTTAGCCTACCCCTTTTGTGTGTATATGCACACTTAGCCTACCCCTTTTGTGTATATGCACCCTTAGCCTACCTTTTTTGCATGTATGTGCACCCTTGGCCTACCCCTT
Source organism: Anomaloglossus baeobatrachus (assembly GCF_048569485.1). Lineage (NCBI taxonomy): Eukaryota > Metazoa > Chordata > Amphibia > Anura > Aromobatidae > Anomaloglossus > Anomaloglossus baeobatrachus. The sequence continues at coordinate 467,844,571 of NC_134354.1, forward strand.
TTGCATGTATGTGCACCCTTAGCCTACTCCATTTGTGTGTATATGCACCTTTAGCCTACCTTTTTTGTGTGTATGTGCACCATTAAGCTACCCCTTTTGCATGTATGTGCACCCTTAGCCTACCCCTTTTGCATGCATGTGCACCCTTAGCCTACCTCTTTTGCATGTATGTGCACCCTTAGCCTACTCCATTTGTGTGTATATGTACCCTTAGCATACCTTTTGTGTGTGTATGTGCACTCTTAGCCTACCCCTTTTGCATGTTTGTGCACCCTTAGCCTACCCCTTTTGTGTGTATGTGCACCCTTAGCCTACCCCTTTTGCATGTTTGTGCACCCTTAGCCTACCCCTTTTGCATGTATGTGCACCCTTAGCCTAACTCTTTTGCATGTATGTGCACCCTTAGCCTATCCCTTTTGCATGTATCTGCACCTTTAGCCTACCCCTTTTGCATGTATGTGCACCCTTAGCCTATCCCTTTTGCATGTATCTGCACCTTCAGCCTACCCCTTTTGCATGTATGTGCACCCTTAGCCTACCCCTTTTCTGTGTATGTGCACCCTTAGCTTACCTACACATGACTGCTCTAGGCAGCTGTGGGCAAGATCTAATATAGAGACATTGTAAAGAATTGGTTAGCTTCTAACCATAATGGGACAAATATGCATTACACATAGGTATTTACTATAATATAGAAAGTAATTCACATATTTAATGAGAAACATTACACACACAAAGGAATATTAGCTTCATTTTGTTTACATATAGTTCATCGAATCTTACCAGCTGCTGCCCAATGCTGCATATTTGTTTGTAGATAGCGTTAATATTCTCAATAGAGAAGCAGATCATTATCAAGTCGGTTTAATATGTTTGCACTGTTCAATAGGCTATAAAACAACAAACAAATAAAATGGTGCTGTACACAAAGGATGTGGATACTCTATCTCCTCCAGATCTCATCGCGATTCTATATACATTTATGGAACAATTGATTTTACATGACTGAAGAATTTTTGCTTCAAAATCAATGGTAAAGTAAAGACAATTGATTAAAAATTATGTTTACAAATCTAGCGACTTTGGTAGAAACAATAATGATATTGCTAAGGCGTTCAGAATATAAAGCAGCAGTGAGAGATAAGCTGTAGAACTACAAGGGTTGGTTGCGGGTCTTAGGGGTGCTTCACACACAGCGAGCTCGCTGCCGAGATCGCTGCTGAGTCACGCTTTTTGTGACGCAGCAGTGACCTCATTAGCGATCTCGCTGTGTGTGACACTGAGCAGCGATCTGGCCCCTGCTGCGAGATCGCTGCTCGTTACACACAGCCCTGGTTCGTTTTCTTCAAAGCCGCTCTCCTGCTGTGACACACAGATCGCTGTGTGTGACAGCAAGAGAGCGACAAATGAAGCGAGCAGGGAGCAGGAGCCGGCGTCTGACAGCTGAGGTAAGCTGTATCCAAGATAAACATCGGGTAACCAAGGTGGTTACCCGATGTTTACCTTAGTTACCAGCATCTGCAGCTCTCACGCTGCCTGTGCTGCCGGCTCCGGCTCTCTGCACATGTAGCTGCTGTACACATCGGGTTAATTAACCCGATGTGTACAGCAGCTAGGAGAGCAAGGAGCCAGCGCTAAGCAGTGTGCGCGGCTCCCTGCTCTCTGCACATGTAGCTGCATTACACATCGGGTTAATTAACCCGATGTGTACTGTAGCTATGGTAGGAGAGCAAGGAGCCAGCGCTCAGTGTGCGCGGCTCCCTGCTCCCTGCACACACAGCTGTGCGCTGGTAACTAATGTAAACATCGGGTAACCATACCCGATGTTTACCTTAGTTACCAGTCTCCGCAGCTTCCAGACGGCAGCTCCGTGCAAGCGCAGCGTCGCTTGCACGTCGCTGCTGGCTGGGGGCTGTTCACTGGTCGCTGGTGAGATCTGCCTGTTTGACAGCTCACCAGCGACCATGTAGCGATGCAGCAGCGATCCTGACCAGGTCAGATCGCTGGTCGGATCGCTGCTGCATCGCTAAGTGTGAAGGTACCCTTAGAGGACTGAATCGATACAGAATCACATTTGCATATGTTAGGCTAAATAGGGGAGAGCTATTGTTATTTATTGGACTTACATAATCTGTTCCTCTGTAGATAAGTCAGCAATTAGTAAAGTTTGAGGCCAGCTCGGGTCATCTAATCTACAAAACATGCTGCTGTATAGGAAGTGATAGCAGGCACTCATAGATTGCTGCACGGGGTGTAAAAGTTTGTACTAATGATAATTGAATGCTTGTTTTTATAACATGTATTTAACTTTAGATTAATTTATTGATTCTTTAAGTCAGGTTTTTGGGTAAAATTGTAGTGCGGTGTTAATTGTTGCACTCGGTGGGTGTCATGGCGGTGTCGGACTCTGTTCACTCTGCAGAGTCTGACAAACAGCCTGGGATCACTTAGTTCCACAGCCTGTTGTGGGCATTGGCTGGTTCTGGTTTCACTGCTCTCCAGTACAGAAGGAGTTAATCCCTGCTGGCTTGTGATCATCTGCTTGGAGCTCAGGCTTCTGATCACCACCAGCTGTTCTCACCTTAAAAGCTTCTGGATACTGGGTCTGAATGCTGGATATAGCTTTTTGCTTCCTCGGTTCATGTGGTTATCCAGTAGTATGCTGATCTATAAGTTGCAGCTCTGCATGGTGTGTGAGTTCTCCAGTTGTGTATTTATTTCCTTTTTTTTATTTTGCATTACTCCCCAGTTCACATACTGTCCCTTCTTTGTGTTTGAGTGCGGTGTGCATGAGTTTTCCTTTACCCTTGTCTGTGATTATTTGTGGGGTTTTGGTTTCTGGTTTTAGGCTTCCTGAGTGGTGGGAAGTAGTATCAGCGCTTAGACAGGAGACAGGGCCATATTGGAGGCTCGAACTTGGCTACCATCAAGTCTACCTTCAAAATAAGGACAGCGCAGGAGTCCCAGTCTTACGGTCAGCCTAGGAGCTACTATTCTATCAGTACACCCCCGTGACAAAAATTTATTTTTTGCCAATTTTTTTTCCATGTCACAGCCCTTTATTAAAAAAAGAAAGGTTTGCAATTTTCACACTGGCCACTATGGTTTTTTAGATTGTACTTTCCTACAGTTTCAGGAAATAACACATGTACATAGCCTCAATGACAAAGTCATTATGAAGAGAGTTTGTTCAGGGGGAGGTATATTTGAAATCAGCTATTCTGATTGGTGGATTCTGTGTTATCAACTATGGATAGAGAGGTGTTAGCTGTCAGTGTAATTCTGTGTCTGATATATATAACATAAATCCTTGCTGTAGAGGCCGTCTTTACACACTGCAACATTGCTAGCGACATCGCTGTAACGTCACCGGTTTTGTGACGTAATAGGGATCTCCCCAGCGACATTGCAGTGTGTGAAACGCATCAGCGACCTGGCCCCTGCTGTGAGATCGCTGATCACTATACATCTCTCAGGAACATTTTTTGGTCCTTTGTTTCCCGTTGCACAGCATGCATCGATGTGTTTGACACTGTTACAACGACTTTGTTAGCGACTTCCCTTTCAAATAGCTGCTTTGACATGTCCCCAACAACTAGCTAGGTCATTCTGCAGGTCCGCATCGCTGCTGCGTCGTTGGCCAGGTTTGCCTGTTTGACAGCTCACCATAGACTTTCCAGTGATCCCGGCCAGATCGGGATCGCTAGAAAGTCTCAGTGTGTAAAGGGGGATTAAATGTTCCTGAAAGGACTGGAAGTTTGAGACTGAAAAAACGTCTTATTAGCGAGTATGAAAATTCCAGAATTACTAAGTTTTTTTAATATAATGAGAAAAAAAATTGACAACATTTACAAAAAAGCTATTCTGAGCTTACGGGTTCCCCAGCCAGTGTGGAATTTGATTTGTCATCCTAGTGTGATGTCAACTGTGCAGTGTGACAGCCCCCAAAAATAAGAAGCTGGGCTGGCTTCTTCGGCCACTAGCACACAGGTTACATCCAAGCATTGTGCTCTGCAATTTCCAGCAGTCCAAAACTTTTTTTTTTTTTAACAATACATTTTTATTGATTTTCAAGTTAATCGCAAATACAGAGTGATGAAGTATTGAAAATAATGTAGTAAATCACTTATCAGTTGGAATATTTCACAGAACTTTGATATATCCTTAGGTTAGGAAACAACATGGATAGCTAACTGATCTGTCACGAGTTATAGCTAGAACAATATAACTGATACCCCTACTCAATCGTCAGGGTGAGAAGACAAAAAAAATAAAATGTTTTAACAATCTTGTATGAATTCCCATATGTTCCCTAACCTCATTTCCCCAACTCGGGGAGCACTCTGCTATAAACGGGAGAAAATAAAACATGTAAGATAAAGAAAGAAAGAAAAAAAAAAAATATATATAAGCTATAGAGTAGGAATGAAAAGAAACGAAGGAGAAGAAGTATACGGCACTGCACTTTACTTCAGAATCTGATGGTATAGGGGAGAGGACAGGAACGCCTCCCAGTGAAACCATATCTTGTCGATTGTGTCTCTTTCCAGTTGTGAGCTAGCCATCAGGGACTCCATACGGTGTGTCAAGTCTACTTCTGCAAACCACTCCTCCAGAGACGGGGATCCATGGATCTCCAGTGTCTGGGGATCACAGTTTTTGCGGCCTGCAATAGTTGTCTAAGCAGAGATTTTTTATATCTAGAGGTGGACATGGGGAACATATAAAGCAAGATAGCCTCTGGGGGCTTTGGTACTGAGATCCCCGTCATTTCCAGCACCGCCCTGAGTACTCCATTCCAAAAGGCGCTCAGTGCTGGGCAGGACCACCATATGTGTGTCATCGAGCCCGCCTCCGCACCGCAACGCCAGCATGTGTCTGGGACCCCTGGGAACGATTTATTCAATGTGACTGGAACCCTATACCATCTCGAAATTATTTTATAACTTGTTTCTTGCGATTTGGATGCTATGACTGACCTGTGTGATAGGGTAAAACATTTGTTCCATTGGCTTTTCGTGAAAGTTTTATTTAGTTCTGACTCCCAGACCTTGCAGTAAGGGGGGAGGGAGAGCAAATCTTTTTCCATGAGCAATTTGTACACAACCGAAGTCGCATGTGGTGTGATAGTTTTTGTGAGGCATAGCGTTTCGAACGTTGATGGGGGGCGCATCAGTGCTGCTTTCTCAGGGATTGAGGCAAAGAAGTGCTGGAGCTGGGTATATTCATATTCATGGCGCGGAGTGGGGGGGTCTCTCCCAGGATCGCGCTGAGTGGTATTAGTACTCCGTTAGGAGCAATTTGGGAAAAACGTAGGGGGCGGGATTTCGAGCAACCTAGGAATGTCGGGGCGGTACATCCCGGTTCAAACTTAGGGTTTCCTGAAATAGGGAGCAAGGGGCCATTCCTTTCCACCAGCCTATTGTTCAGTGAAGGAATGCTTAGGGTCTTCAGCGTATTAGCTGTTGTGTAGGATATTTCTAGGTTTTTCGGAACCGTGGACGGGCGTAACCAGGGCAAGGTTCCGACCGAGATTGGGCATATATCAGTTGCTAAACGTACCCACAATTTTATCGAATAACTATGTATTAAGTCCAAAACTCGGGCATGTGCTGCTGCAAAGTGGTAACGGCGGCAATCCGGTAAGCCCGTCCCACCCGCTTCCTTGGGGCGCGTTAGGGTTTCCCAACGTAACCTCGGGTGTTTTGACATCCATACAAAGTTTTTAAATTGTCGTCGGATTCCCTCCCAGAACACCGCTGGAATGTGAGTGGGAATTGTGTGTAAAAGGTATAGCAGTCTGGGAAGGATAGTCATTTTTAATATATTAATGCGCCCGAACCAGGAGAAACTCGTTCGTTCCCATGTGGCTAGGTTGTTTTCTAGTCTAGAGAGAAATGGCTGAAAGTTCAATGAATACAATCTGGACAGATCCGAGGGTAGACGAATGCCCAGATAGGTAATGATATTACCAGGTGGCCACTTGAATGGGTAGTGCGTCTTTAAGTTATGCACCATCTCATCAGGGAGAGTTACATTGAGGGCCTCGGACTTGTCCATATTGATCTTGAAGTTGGACCACCTACCGAACCTCTCCAGCAAATCCAGCAAGTTGGGTAGGGAGGTCATTGGGTTTGTTATATAAATTAGTACGTCGTCAGCAAACGCTGAACATTTATATTCTTTACCTGCTAATTTAATACCTCGAATCTCAGGGTGATTACGAATGGCGGCCAGGAGGTGTTCCATAATTAGTATGTAGAGAAGGGGACATAGTGGGCAGCCTTGTCGGGTGCCATTCTGAATGGTAAAGGGGTTTGATAATGAGCCATTAATTTTTAAATTAGCGACTGGGTTTTTGTACAGTGAAAGAATTTTAGTAATGAGTGAGGGACCAAAGCCAATATGTGCAAGGGTTTCTGCAAGAGAGGGCCATGAAATTCTGTCAAACGCCTTCTTGGCGTCGAGGGATAGGACCATCATTGGTATTTTGTGGGTTTTTGCGTGATGTATAATGTCTATGGTTTTTAGGGTGTTGTCCCGTGCTTCTCTCCCCGGGACAAAACCCACTTGATCAGGGTGAACCAGCGAGGGAAGCAGTGGACTCAATCTATTTGCTATTAGTTTTGCAAAAATCTTTAGGTCCGTATTCAGGAGGGAAATTGGGCGATAGCTCTTACAGACATGTGGGTCTTTTCCTGGTTTAGGGATCACGGTGACAAATGCGGCCGTGGATTGGGGGGGGAACGGGCAGGACTCAGAGATGGAATTGAATGCGACCAGCATCAAAGGGGACAAGAGATCTATGAACATTTTATAAAATTTCCCTGTGAATCCATCCGGTCCTGGGCTTTTGCCATTTGGTAAGTTTTTTATTACGTCTGACAATTCAGAATGATCGAAAGGGTTGTCTAGTTCGGCCATCACGTCTGGTTTAGTAGTGTTGAAAGGTGATGTGATAGAGATAGGGGGGCTTGTCGGTTTGGGGAGACTGTATAAATTCGCGTAATATGCACGGAATGTGTCGGAGATCTCCGCCGTTGTGTGGACCATGGAGTCACTGGGCCCCTTGATGCAGGGAATGAAGTTCCGAGTGCACTGAGAACGGAGGGCTCTAGCAAGCATCCTCCCAGGCTTGTTACCAAATTCATAAAATTGGCTTCGCCCAATTTGGAGGTAACGCTTATAAGATTTGTCTAATAAATGTTTTACTTCTTGTCTCGCTTTGAGGAGGTTTCTTAGAGTTTCTGTCGAGAGCGCGTTTTTATGTGACAACTCCTGTTTAGTGACCGTGTGCATGGCGGAATTTAGGGCTTGAGCTTTGGCCTTCTTCAGACGAGACCCGTGCTTAATTAGGACCCCTCTCAATACACCTTTGAGTGCTTCCCATTTAAGAATTGGGGCAGTCGTGTCAGCAACGTGGTCCGAGAGAAAGTGTCCTATGGACTCCTTCATGTCCGCCAAACACGCCTCGTCTGTCAGTAGGCTCTCATTCAAGCGCCAAGGGCGTACTGTTTTAGAGAGGGAAGGGATCGTTAGAGAGCAGTAAACTGGAGCGTGATCGGACCACAGTATATTGCCGATTGCTGTGGAAGATACCCATGGGAGAGCCGATTGTTGAATCATGATATAATCAATCCTGCTATAAGAGTCGTGCGGTGTGGAATAAAAGGTGTAATCTCTATCCGCAGGATGCTGTATTCTCCACACATCAGATAACTGTAACCTAAGAAGGGCTTTTTTGACGTGTTTAATGGCTTTGTATGCTAAGTGTGATTTGTTCTTTGAATTGTCTAAAATCGGGTTCAGAGTAAGGTTGAGGTCCGTGCATAAAATCACCGACCCCTGCATCAAGGGGGATGACTCGTCTATCAAGTTTGAGATAAAATTGGCCTGGTCTTGGTTGGGGGCGTACACATTAAGTAGGGTTAATATTTGGCCCTCGATTTTTAGTGACAGAATAATGTATCTCGCCTCTTTGTCTATTGTGCAGTTAAGGATTTGGTGAGGGAGGGATTTGTGGATTGCTATGGCAACCCTCTTGGATTTGTTACTGGGATTGTTGGCAAAATGCCAATTGGTGTAGTGTTTGTGTTTGATGGTGGGTGCATGATTTTCCTTAAAGTGTGTTTCTTGGAGACACACTATCTGTACCTTATGTCGGTGAAAATGTTGCAGGATTTGTGCCCGCTTTTCCGGCGTGTTCAAACCTTTGGCGTTGAAGGATGCGATTCTTAGTTCCGTGAATCAGATTGAGCGGTGATGCGATATCTGTGAGTAGAAAGCTTCGTGCAATGCCGTAAGGGAGGTAAAAAAACAAGAGGAAGGTTAAAGTGTAGAAAAGAGACAAAGAATCAAAGTTGCAGAGAAGAAAACGAAAAGGTTTAGAGGTATAGCCTCTGTGCAGTAAACTACCTAAAAAGAGGTACTAACGTATATCAGGAGCTTGTGCTACCTTGGTAGGCGGAACAGAGGCTCACACCCTATGTGGGGCGAGGTCTGATTTAGCAAGTGGCAAGGTAGCACAGGAACCCGCACAACACTTTAACTGGCTTGAAAAATTATAACGTGATTTAACTGATTATCCATCGGCTATGGAATAAAGTAAATGGTCTCTGGGCCTGAGGAGAAATCTGTCTGTAGATATATATCTCACAACTATGACTTTCTAAGAAAGCTCTACAGTAGATAACATTCTTGTTGTTACTAGGATCGTATTAGAGTTCTGGGGAATACAGAAGAGAGACGATATCCCCAACAATTATTGTATTACACCCAAGTTCCCGGAACCCATCCCAGTGTCTCTATCCATCCCCGCCTCCTTCTTTTTTGGAGGGCATCTGGACGTGCCTGGATCATGTGCAATTCTGCTTTAATGCTGGCGACCCACTGCTGGGCCCAGTCACTAGGCCGTAGTGCTACGACCCGCGGTCAGTCCTCTCTTTTCTCCTCCCTTTGGCTTTGCTCCGGGGGGGAGACCTGCCTGAGGACGGTCTCGGAGTCTTGGAGGTCTCCCCGTCAAAACCAAGCCATTCTCGATGAGCGCCTCCCAATCAGGTAGATTGATGCTCGGTAGTCCCAGGCCGGTCAGGAAACCTCGCAGGTCTCCCGGGGCTCTTACTGTGTAGGTATGGCGATCTCGTCGCACTGATAAAGAGAAGGGGAATCCCCATCTGAATGGGATTTCCCTTTCTTGCAGGAGGTTGAGTAAAGGTTTGAGGGCCGCTCTTTGGGCCAGTGTGAATCTTGATAAGTCTGGCATGATTCGGATAGGCTGGCCTTGATGGGAGATTGTTTGTTTCTGGCGCGCTGCCTGTAGGATCAGTTCTTTGAGGTGGAAAAAGTGAATCCGGCAGATTACATCCCTTGGTTGTGGGTTGTTCGGATCAGGAGGCCGTAGGGCTCTATGGGCCCTGTCTATTTCAATAAAAGTGCCCGGCGGGCGTCGAAGTAGACCATTAAAAATGGAAATCAGTGTAGATGGAATGTCCGTAGTGGAAATGGATTCTGGGAGGCCTCTGACCCTTAAGTTGTTCCTCCTATTTCTATTTTCAAGATCATCCAATGAGGATTGAAGATTTTGTATTTGGGAGGAGTGGCGTTTAACGGTGTCTGTCAATGTTTGTATAATTTTCGTCGTGGTGTCTCGGGACTGAGAAAGGGAGTCCACTTTTGATGATAGATCCGTCAGCTCAGAGCGAAACCGGGTAAATTCTTGCTTGCACTCAGAGACAATCTGAGATGCTAGGTTAGTGATATCCTGTTTGGTGGGGATTGATTCTAGTAATGCGCGTATATCCGCCAGGGTAGTCGACCTGTCACCCTCTGGGGTTGTATGTTTAGATAGCTGCATAGTTGCAGGGGATTGTTGGTCACCCCTGATAGGAGAAGAGGATTTGTCTGATAGTTCACCAGGGACGCCCCTGTGGTCGGGAGACTTGATATTTTTCTGTGCCCCATTGCTGGGTGATGGTGCCTTTAACTCGGCCTCTGCTACATCTCCATCCCTGGGGGAGGGTGGGGGCCCGGAAGATCCCGTTGACCACATATCTGAGGACCCATTGGATTGTGGAGCGCGGGAGTCATCCCACAGGCCCCGTGCCGTGGGCCCTAGTGTGGATCCCAGAGGTGTCCCAGCTGCTGTATTGGGCAAGTGCATGCTGGAGGTGGGCGACCCTGCAGATGGTCGCAGGACACAGGGGGATCGGGACCTCTCTCCATCTCCTCCTCCCACCTGTGGCTCCCTTTCATGGAAGCAGGACGAGGGGGGGGATCCCTCGCTTAAGGGGGCATCTTCCTTTCCCAGCGCTCCGGCCTGTGTCTGTGATTCCCCTGGTAAGCACTCTGGGGAAGTGTGTGCAGCGCTGCCGTCCCCCTCAGAGTGGATGGGGGAAGCGCCACCATTCCCCCTCCCGCGTCTCACCTCCTCCAGAACCGTCGCGTCCCATCTGTCCTCTTTGCCCTCCTGCCTGTGTGTGGTCCAGCCGACGGGGGCCCTCACTCTGCCTGCCGGCTGTGTCTCTCCGAGGGAGCGCAGGCACGTTCCCTGCTGCGCTACCACGTGGGGGGCCGCCGTCCTGCTCCGCTGCACCTCCTCTCTCCTCTGGTCGCATGGTCGGCTGCCGGTGAGTCTCTGCAGCGGTGGGGGACAAAGACATCTGGGGTGCCGGGTGCTGTGCTGGGGCTCGCTGACCGGTCCCAGGGGGTGCAGGCTCCATCTTGTGGGTATTTTGTGGTAGGCCTCCTTGTGCTGCCGGCGGGAAATCGCGGGACTCTCGGCGGGGAGGAATCTGGCGAGTCAGGAGCTGAACGATGTCCCCTTTAGATGCTGGGGGCTGTGAGGACGCTCGGGCTTTTGTTTTTTTAGTTGTCCTGCCCATGATTGCTGGGGATGCCGATGGATTAGTCGGTATGTTGCAGGAGCTCTAAAAAGTGCCTCCTCACTCCTCCATAGTCAGCCATGCCCCCCTGTAGTCCAAAACTTTTTACAATTATATATATATATATATATATATATATATATATACACATTAGTATTCCAAGATAGTGCAAGTCATTTATTGAATCTTATTTAATTTGTTGTTTCTCAGGAAGCATGTTAACCTGCCGGTATGTGTTTGGCCTGTGGTAAGAAACCAATAAACCCGACGTAACGCATGTAAATTCGGAGAGAATTCACAAACTAAATGCAGATGTTGCCCTTAGTCATGAGACAGCATTAGGGAATTCTCTTTAATAACTAATATCGGTCATAGACGGTTTAAATGAGTTTCAAGATTTTAGAAGATTTTTATAAGGTTTTTGTAGGAATTGAAACTAAAGCTCGAGGACGTGCGCTTTCCTGTAAGCTCATTTTCTGTAGTATATGTGTGCTAATTACCTGATAATCTTTTTTCTCACTGATGGTTTCGTTGACTGTAGTTTATAATTACGTTCTTGCTGCACTGAAAATTAGCACTGCATGCACTGATTTCTTACTGGGTCATGGGGGATTTTTTTGGCTTGATAAAGGAGGACCAGAACTATCTGATATAACTGGAGGGGGATATTATACATCGATGATCAGACGGTGACTTGCCACCTGCCAGTATGAAGGCCTACAACCACCTCTAAGAGACCATTGCAACATGAACCCCATATCTTTTTCTTACACAGGAGCTCTCTCCTTCTATAGACACAAGCACTGTAATTCTTGTTCTGGACTGTGTATTTCCTAAGGCAGACTGATGTGTTTTAATAGCATGTATTGTAGGGAAAAAAATTATAATAAAGAGTATAACAATGAAAAGGGAAGCGAGAAATATAAGTTGAGGGTGGTGAAGTTTAAGAGCCAATAAATGGAATAAAATTACTTAGGGAAAAAGTAATTATTTTACTCTTTTGAAAATTCACCTTTGGTTTTCAGCAGACATTTCATTAGAATAAATTATATTCCTCTTAAGGAATGGAATAGCTAACACGAATCAAACAAGAAAAAAAATACAATACCTAATGCAAGCGCTAAAGCAACAAAATACTTCTATAAAATGAAAATCAAAATTCATTTAAGACTGATCATAAAACTTGCAAGGGAACTATATCGCAGGTGAAGCGCTAGCGGGATATGTGTATTTAAAGAGAACCTGTCAGCAGGATTTTGCTAAGTAAAGTACAGATATCGCCATATTGACCCTGTAATACTGATTAAAATTATACCTGAGGCAAAGATATCTGTTTTGTGGTTATTGTATAACCAGTGCCAGTGTTTGAAGTTGTAATCATAGATCCGTGAATTGGGGCGGCACTTGGGAAGGATCTTTTTTTGGTGCTCTTGCCCCGCCATCTGTCTCCTGTGTTTGAATGACAGGCCAATCATCTGTCAGTGACTTGTCTCCTATTGTAAATATCGCATCAGGGCAGTAATCTATCTATCTATCTATCTCAGATCTATCTATCACATTATCAATCTCATATCTATCTAAAGTCACGATGGCAGCCTGCATCAGCGGCTCTGTGCACTGGACGAGATCACTGAGCGGTCTAAGTGGCTGCGGTCTGCAAGAAGCAGCTGAGGACACCGTGGGAAGAGGTGAGAATAATTTTTATTGTGTGTAAACAACGGCATAATAGGGGGCAAGAAGGGGACCAGTAGGAGGACATTACTAAACAATGGGTACATTACTGCAAGTAATATTACTAAATAATGGGCACATTACTGCAAGGCAGATTACTAAATAATGGGCACATTACTGCAAGGCAGATTACTAAATAATGTGCACATTCCTGCAGGGCAGATTACTAAGTAATGGGCACATTACTGCAGGGCAGATTGCTAAGTAATGGGCACATTACTGCAGGGCAGATTACTAATCAATGGGCACATTACTGCAGGGGACATTACTAAACAATGGTAAATTACTGCAGGGGACATTACTAAACAATGGGCACATTTCTGCAGGGCATATTACTAAATAATGGTCACATTACTGCAGGGGACATTACTAAACAATGGGCACATTACTAGAGGGCCCAAGGAAGGGGCACAAGGATGGGCACATTACTACAAGGGGGGACAAGGATGGGCACATTACTTTTTAGTGGGATCTATTTGTATTTTTGAAATTTTCCAGTAGCTGCTGCATTTCCCACCCTAGGCTTATACTCAAGTGAATAAGGTTTCCCAGTTTTTTGTTGTAAAATAGGGGCCTAGGCTTATACTCAGGTCGGCTTATACTTGAGTATATACGGTATATCCAAAAGTCTATATTTTAACTGGAAAAGTTGGGGGTCATCTTATACGCCCAGTCGTCTTATAAACGGTAAATACGGTAAAAGACTCCAGTGACTTTCTATACTCAGCACCTGCAATGCAATCTAATTGCAGCACAGAGGACAAGAGTTATTTATCTTTCTTCTTTATGAAAATGTTGTTCCAATCGGAAAATTTAAGATGAACAAATCCTGTTGCACCTGCCAAGTGCAGTAAAACAAAGTGAGAGCGAAACAAATAATGTATGATTTCAAGAAAATCACATCCAAACAGAATTTATCAATGTCTTAACATCTGCATAAATGCCATGCTGTACTAGGAAGGTACAGCACTTGGTAGTCTGTGTTCTCCCTAGCAGGTGGAGTATGCTTATTTCTAATTCCATGTGTTAAATGTGTACTTGGTATAAACTCTTTAAAAGGACATTTTTTCATGTAATTCTCACCAAGATAGAATGTTTTAAAGTGGATCTATTACCAGATTTCATGATGCAAAGAGCATGCATTCCCCTCAACCTGATAAGACCGATGTACTAACTCTAAAAAATATCAGAATGGCTGTATACTCCTGATAAGAAAATAAATATTTTATGAGTCCAGCTGAGGAGTGGGAAAGCTCATGAATCCAAGTGTATTTAATGTCCACCCACCCAGCCTAAGAGCTACAGCTTGTACTGAGTGGTGTCAGATCCCGGTAGCAGGAGGGATGGAGGTACAATGAGTAGTTGTCAATAAAGCTAGATGGGCAGAGATTGAGTTTAATATTTCAAGCAGGATTGTAGATATATTGTGACATCAAAGTAAGTACAGTAGCCTAATCAAGTCTAAGAAATCCATTCCACAATGTATGCAGCTTGTTTAGTAAAATCTGGTGACATATCCACCTTAAATCTTTCTTTAAATTGTCTCTCCAGGAAGATTAAAATATTTCCCAGAGGGGCTTTGCAGCTATAAGACCCCTCACTGGCAGCCAGACTGGTTTGTCAGGTCTCCGTAAGGAGAATAGTCTTCCCCGTAATCTTTTTTTAGTAAGATGACTTTTGTTAATTCTTTTAGAGCAAACCATGAAGTGTAGATAAAGTTTGATACACATTAAAAACTGCTCCACTAGAAATTCCTCCATGTAATATAATCACAATGACTTATGTTGCGATATGAGGAACTCAAAAACCAAAGACTAAAACCATGTTTAGCAATTAAATTTCAAGGCAATGATAGCAAGTCTGTCAAAGTTGCTATTTTGCATAAGTCAGGATGATGAAAGTGTATGAGCATGTAAAATATGTATTTAAGTTTCCCGCTGTACACATGAAACGTTTAAACACTCAGTGTAAACCCGGCCAAAACTGTAAGATGTAGACTAACTACAATTTCCTACAGCCAATCAAGAGACATGGAGTGTTCTATAACCACTGCATATTTAATCAACTCTGATGAAATATTGTGTCAACTACATACTACTTGAGAAATGAAGATAACCATATAGCAGATTATTGTTGCTATTCTTGTACACATAATATATATCCACGGTTGTTACCGACACTTGGTGAAAAATGTATGTCAATAGCACTTTTAGAAATGTATTCACTTAGAAAACTGGTGAAGTGTTCAATATTAATTTCACCTCTTACATATATAAGATCGCTTAAATCTGTCACATGGACTTACCTTCCCTGCGACGTCGCTTTCTAAGGGGGCGGTTCGTGCGGAATCACAGCGACGTCACACGGCAGCCGTCCAATAGAAGCGGAAGGGCAGAGATGAGCGGGCGGAATATCCCGCCCACCTCCTTCCTTCCTCATTGCTAGTGGACGCAGGTAAGGAGATGTTCGTCGTTCTGCGGCGTCACACATAGCGATGTGTGACACCGCGGGAGTGACGAACAACCAGCGGCATGCACCAGCAACGATATTTGGAAAAGGAGCGACATGTTAACTATCAACAATTGCTGGTGTCACTCCTTAGTGTCACATGCTGCGATGTCGCTAACAGCGCCGGATGTGCGTCACTAACGATATATCGTTAGCGATGTCGCAGCGTGTAAAGTACCCTTTAGAAATACAAACAGAAAACTGAGACACTGGGTCTACGCGTTTTGAGATGATTATCTCTTAGTCTTGACCAAGACTAAGCAATAGTGATCTTGAAATGCATAGTCTAGTCATTTTTATGGTTGCTGGAATTTTCTTCATGTCTCACAGTGGTGCTTAGTACCTGGAAACTAACAATCCAGTGGTTCCTAGCAGGGCTTGAACGGCAAAGTCATTTTCCATCTCTAGAGTCACTGGTTAAGGTTTTATCTTCTGTAAAGTGTAAGCTGTTATTATCAGCATGGCCCTTTCTTCCATAGAGTGTAAGCTCTTGTGATCAGTGGAGTCCTCTCTCTCCTGTAGAGTGTAAGCTCTTATGGTCAATGGAGTCCTGTCTCATGCTTTTGCATCGACTGTCATTGGAATTCTCCCTCTCTCACTGGTAGACTGTAAGCTATAATGGTCAGTGGGGGGGGGGTCTTCTCTCTAGCCTGTGAAGTGTAATCTCTTATGATCAGCAGGGTCCTTCGCTCTCTTGCCTGTAGAATGAAAACTCTTGTGGTCAGCTAGGTCCTCTCTCTCTTTCTTCTGTAGAGTTTAAGCTTTTTAAACCAACAGGGTCCTCTCTCATCTGTACAGTGTAAGCTCTTATGGTCAGCGAAGTCATCTCTCTCTTCGGTAGAAGAGTATAAGCCCTTAGGATCAGCATAGTCCTCTCTCCTGTAGTGTGTAAGCTCTTATTATCAGCAGGGTCCTCTCTCTAGTCTGTAAAGTGTAACCTCTTATGGTCAGCAGAGTCTACTCTCTCGTCTGTAAAGTGTAACCTCTTATGGTCAGCAGAGTCCACTCTCTCGTCTGTAAAGTGTAAGCTTTTATGGTCTGGGGGTCCTCAATTTTTCTCTTGCCTGTATAGTCTAAATTCTTATACTCACCAAGGTCTTCTTGCTTTCTCTCCTGTAGCGTGTCAGCTCTTTTGGTGAGCAGGGTTCTCTGTCTGTCCTTTCCCCCATGTGTATTTTCTGTGCAATTACAATCTTTCCAGTATTTACAACTGAGCAAATTTATTCACCACAAACCCATTTTTTTTTTTAAATTCTGAGAAGTTGGTGATCTAGAATTTAAAAAGCCACTCATCTCTAGTACTAACAGCAGTCTAATATTTCATTCTCCTTAAATAATGCACATAATGTTATTTTTTTATTAAATTCCTACAGTTGTTCTGCTATTTTGAATCCAGACAAGCCTGCGGAAAACAATATATTGGCCAGCATACATTCTTCTCTAGTGTTCTCCAAATCATGGAAGAATCTTCAGAAATCGGTACATTAAAGTTTGCCAGATCTCCCAATGAAACAGCCACGGTTTGTTCATGCAATGCTTTTAGTTTTCACTTGGTCAACTAATTAAAAGAAAACTGTATTAATCTGTATCATATGCCAATGTTATGATTTCACATTCTGTGTATTAAACACTCATTAATGAAGAAGCATAAATCACATCTTACAAGAACAGTTTATACACTGCATTCATACAATGAACAGATGTTTAGAATAATCACATCCCTTTATCTGCAACATAAAGTGTTAACTGCCATCTCATCATCGCGGAACAGTCGCTAGGCAACAGTTGGGATACTAACATTTGCCCAATTGCTGTTGTGAAGAAAAGGACATGTAACATGTAACTCACAAACCTAAGGCTTCCTGTTCTTCAAGCCCCTTGTATTTCACTTAGCGAGGTCACTAATCTCTATCTGCACAGCGCACCTCTCTTGTTAGACCAATGCAATCTTGTCATACGGTTATACAGTTCTACTTTGGCGGCAACCTCTCCAAAGTAAATGAGATAAAAAGAAACAGGGAATTGGCAGGTGAGGCACGGAATAAAAAGCTATGTGCGTACTCTAACTAGTGTGGCAGCAAATGATTTATGGTTTTTGCCCAGCATTGTTTTTCTTGTTCTATTCATACATAGCAATTTCATGCTACTAGAGCTCACCACAATGATTTGATAAATAATCGAAATTACACCCTTATAGTGGCCACCCAGGGAAAAAAAGGCTGCTAAAAGAGAGTCTGTCTACGCTGCAGGTACAAAGAGGCACAATGTGATTGCTATCAGATAACTCACACTCAATGTATTTCCTGCAGACATCTCATACTGCGTATGTATATATATATATATATATACTAGAAGGTGGCCCGATTCTACGCATCGGGTATTCTAGAATTTACGTATTGTGTAGTTCATGTATGATTTTTGTTATATATATATATATATATATATATATATATATGTTGTTGTGTGTAGTTACCAAGTGTTTGTGTAGGGGTTGTACATGTTCTGGGTGTTGTCTGGATGTGGCGGGGGGTGAGAGCGGTGTTGTATGTGTGTTGCGTGTGTTGCGTTGTTTGTGGAGCGCTGTGTGTCTGTAGCGTTGTGTGTGTGCGTTGCGCGGTTTGTGTGGGTGTGGTGTGTTTTGGGGGGAGGTATGTTTTGTGCAATGTGTGTGTTGTGCGGTATGTGCGTATATTTATGTATGCCGCGGTGTTTGTGTGTTGGGTGTTGTGTGTGTGCGGCGTTGTCTGTGTGTGTGGGTGTCTGTGTATGGCGGTGTTTGTGGTTCCCAGTGTGTGTGGTGTGTTGTGTGTGTGTGTTGGGGGGAGGTGTGCACCTCCCATCGTGCTCCATCCCCCATGCTGCGCACCCCCCATCGTGCCCCATCCCCCATGCTGCGCACCCCCCATCGTGCTCCATCCCCCATGTTGCCCACCCCCCATTGTGCTCCATCCCCTATGCTGCACATTCCCCATCGTGCTCCATCCCCGATGCTGCGCACCCCCCATCGTGCTCCATCCCCCATGCTGCGCACTCCCCATCGTGCTCCATCCCCCATGCTGCGCACTCCCCATCGTGCTCCATCCTCCATGCTGCGCACTCCCCATCGTGCTCCATCCCCCATGCTGCGCACTCCCCATCGTGCTACATCCCCCATGCTGCGCACCCCCCATCGTGCTACATCCCCCATGCTGCGCACCCCATCGTGCTCCATCCCCCATGCTATAATAGTTCTCCTATTATACTCAGAGAGGAGTATAATAGGAGGACTATAATAGGAGGAATAGTCCTGGGGGGAGAGGAGTATAATGCCGGCTCCCTGCACATGTATACTGGGAGCCGGTGTACGCTGGTAACTATGATACACATCGGGTAACTAAGGGACCTTAGTTACCCGATGTGTATAATGGTTACCAGCGTTCACCGGCTCCGTCACGATCCCAGCATCGCAAGGTTATGTCTGGCGCTGCTGGGATTGTGACGGAGCCGGTGTACACTGGTAACTATGATACACATCGGGTAACTAAGGGACCTTAGCTACCCGATGTGTATAATGGTTACCAGCGTACATCGGCTCCGTCATGATCCCAGAAGCGCAAGGTTATGTCTGGCGATGCATGCGGAGGGCCAGGGCGAGCGGCCAATCCATGCGGAGGGCGGGGCCAGGCCGAGGCGAGCGACCAATCCGTGGGGGGGGGGCGGAGCCGAGGCGAGGCGAGCGGCCAATCCATGCGGGGGGCGGGGCGATGGCGAGCCCAGCAGCCAATCAGCTTTGTGTCACTGTAAGGACACAATTTTGGAGCAAGACAGACAGACAGACAGACAGACAGACAGAATAAGGCAATTATATCTATAGATATATATATATATATATATATATATATATATATATATATCTTACATAGGTAATGTAGAAATTATATATATATATATATATATATATATATATATATCTACAGCTCTGGCAAAAATTAAGAGACCAGTGCAAAATTTTCAGTTTTTCTGATTTTTCTCTTCATAGGTATATTTTTGAGTAAAATGTAAATTGTTCTTTTATTCTATAAACTACTGACAACACATCTCCGAATTTCCGAGCAATAAATGTTGTATTTATTTTCTGAAAATGAGAAATAGTCAAAATAAGTCTGCCATAACATCAGCTGGCACAGCCTGCGCTGTCTGAGCATGAGCGTGCATGTACACAGAAACACATGCTCATTCCTGACAGAAGTGTGCGCGGCTGTGTCGGTGATGCGCTATCAGACTCATACATGTCTGAAATAACATCAGCCAGCACAGCCTGCATTCTCTGAGCATGAGCGTGCATGTAGACAGAAACACATGCAGCTCTTGTCAGAAGTGTGAGCAGCTGTGCCGGTGATGCGCTATAAGACTCGTACAAGTCTGACATTACATCAGCCAGCACAGCCTGCGCTCTCTGAGCATGAGTGTGCATGTACCTAGAAACACATGCATGCTCCTGTCAGAAGTGTACGGCTGTGCCAGTGATGCGCTATCAGACTTGTACAAGTCTGACATGACATCAGCCGGCACAGCCTGCACTCTCTGAGCCTGAACGTGCATGTAGACAGAAACACATGCATGCTCCTGTCAAAAGTGTGCGGCTGTGACGGTGATGCGCTGTCAAACGCGTGTGAGTCTGGCATGACGGCAACCAGCACGGCCTGCCGCTCTCTGAACATGAGCGTGCATGTACCTGGAAACACATGCACATTCCTGTCAGAAGTGTGCGCGGCTGTGTCGGTGATGCGGCTTCCTTTTTTTTTTTTCAAATAAAAAAAATGACGTGCGGTCCCCCCTAATTTTCATCCCTAGCCAAGATAAAGCCGGCTGAGGGCTGGTAGTCTCAGCCCACAGCCGCCCAGTATTGCCGCATCTATTAGATGTGACAATCCCGGTACTATACCGGCTCTTCTCGATTGCCCTGGAGCGGTGGCAATCAGGGTAATAAGGGGTTAATAGCAGCGCACAGCTGCTATTAAACCCTAGGTTAGTTATGGCACAGGTGTCTATGAGATACCTGCATCACATAACCTGTAAATAAAAGTACATAAACACAGACAGAGAAAAATCCTTTATTTGGAATAAAGTACAAAACACACTCCCTCCTTCACCTCTTTATTAACCCCCCCTCAGCTCCGGCGTAATTCACATGAGGTACCACGCCGCTTCAGCTCTGCAACATAACACAGCCAGCGGCCATAGAGCATGACTGCTGGCAGTGCAGACAATGACCGAGCTGCGATGACTGCACGGCAGGCAGATACTGTCATAGCCTGCAACCAATCACAGACAAGAGGGCGGCCGGTGGGCGTGGAAAACACGGAAAGCTGTGTGTATATGATGCACAGTACAGGAAGTGAATGCGTGACCCGGAACCAGTGTGCCGCCATGATACCGAGTCTCGGTAAGTATGAAATGCTGTTTTATTTCTGTTTTTCTTTATTTTTCATTTATTTTCCCCAGTGCCAGATCTGGATCGTGCACCCGGTATCCTGGATCGGGGTCCGTCAGCCGGGAATCTTTGAAACCATGCAGATCCGGACTTTTACAGTTCGGATCCGCTCAGCCCTATTCCTAAGGCTTTGAGGTCTAATTGCATCTGAAACTACTATAGTGAATATGAACCCATACTTGCACTATTTTTTATTATTTTAGAGTAAGTGTGCTTTCACACTGAATTTTGTTCCCCGTTTAGTGGTCCCATCAGGTCTTATGGCCTGAACCCTCCCAAAAAACAGAATTTGGACATATGTGCCAATGGAAACATTGACTATAATGGCGCAGATGGAGTCACCGTGTGATCTGTCGTGCACCATTTTCGGGCATATACGCCTACTGGAGGTGGATACACAAATGCAGTCTACTATGTCTGTTTGTGCACCTAGAGTAGGCGTATATGCCTGAAAATGGTGCATGGCAAAGCACACAGTGACTTTGTCTGCACCATTATAGTCAATGGCCCCATGGGCATATTCATCCGAATCCCGATTTTAAGGGGGTTAAGGGATAAGCCCAGAAAGGACCACCTAACGGTGGACAAACTACAGTATGAAAGCACCCCGAGACAACTTATCAAAGGTTTTAAAGTCACTGCCATAAAACAGCTTCATTTAACAGTAACGGTTTTCAGTCCTTAATTAAAAAGCACCATGAGGCACCATGTACAAAAATGTGACCACTATATTTTGGTGATTAAAGATTTCTCCCTGCCAATTATGCGCAAAATCTCTCCAATGTTCTGAATTGTCTTTTATAAAATGTGTCTTTATGCTGCAAGGTCAATTAGTTAATATCATAGTATTTTATTTGACTATTCTTGCCAAAAACATAAAGAGCTGCTTCCAGGTTTTTGTTGGGAAAATTTTAAAGGTGACCTTAACCTTAAGCTCTGTTTACACAGCAAGATAATTGTGAATGAGCGTTGTTAAAAAAAATCAAATCATGATTATTTTACCTTGTAACAAAAAGGAGACAGTTACACTCTGTAATGGTAAGATTCTGTATGTGTGACAATGAATATGGGAATGTAGACTTGCAATACTGCTATGACAAACATGTAAAAATTGAGATATTTAACTCACAAAAATGGCCAGTTTTATGTGAGCCTAACAGCCAACGGCATCCGATATCTTTTTGTTGTCATGTAAACAGGTCACCGATCACCTAATGAATGAGCAAAATGCTAGTTCATTGGGTGAAAAGTAGAGTTGAGCGAGTACCTAAATATTCATACTCGCTATACTCATAACGAGTACTGTCTAAAGCCTGCTTTACACGTTGCAATTTCACATACGATCTCGTATGCGATTTGCAACGCCCCCATCGTATGTGTGGCATGTGCGTCCGTAGGACGCTGGTAAGATCTGTTCATCGTTCCCAGGGTGTCTCACACTGCGATGTGTGCTACCCCGGGTACGATGAACAATCTGACGTTCAATTCATGAGGAATGAACGACGTGTATGCGATGAACGTTTTACCGTTCAATCACAATCGCACGTACCTTTCACACACTGCAATGTACCTTACGATGCCGGATGTGCGTCACTTACGACGTGACCCCGCCAACACATTGTAAGATACATTGCAGCGTGTAAAGCAGACTTTATACTCGTCTATTCATTCCGAATAGCAATGCAAGTCAATGAGGGAATAACTCGCAATGTGCCGAGTAACCCGAATTCCGCACTATTCGCTACTTGCACGAATAGTGCGGCATTCGGATTACTCGTTACATTGCAAGTTTTTCCCCATTAACTTGCATAGCACACGCTATTCGGAATGAATAGGTGAGTATTAGACAGTACTCGTTATGAGTATAGCATGTGTAAATAGTTAGGTACTCGCTCAACTCTAGTGAAAAGATCTTTTGCACTGCTCAGTGAATTGTCCCTTGCAACAGGACTCACATTGCGAAGAACTATGGCAGCCCATGCCCATTGAGCATCGTTTACATTGGTCTGTCTGTGTAAAAAAGAATATAAATTCTAACAATCAGTAAAACCTTACTACTGTATGTAAACGGACCCTAAGGTTTTGTGCGCACAGTGCGTTTTTGCGCGTTTTTCGGGTGCGTGTTTGTGCGCTTTTGGACTCAAAACTGTATGACTTTGCTTCCCTTGCAAAGTCTATGAGTTTTCATTTTTGCTGTCCACACACAACTTTTTTTTTAAGCTG
This sequence comes from Anomaloglossus baeobatrachus, assembly GCF_048569485.1. NCBI lineage: Eukaryota > Metazoa > Chordata > Amphibia > Anura > Aromobatidae > Anomaloglossus > Anomaloglossus baeobatrachus. The sequence continues at coordinate 467,867,386 of NC_134354.1, forward strand.
CGTTTTTGAGCTTAAAAAAAAATGGACATGTCAATTGTCAATTCTTTCTTGCGTTTTTCTGCGTTTCCCCCCATGCAATGCATTGGAAAAATTCATAAAAATGCAGAGATCAAAAAGCAGCAAAACGCAGCCAAAAACGCACCAACACGTGGTAAAAATGCATGCGTTTTTACCGGTGCGGTTTTTTGCGCGTTTTTGCCGCAGGTGCGTTTTTATGCATTTTTGTGCATTTTTAGAGGCCAAAAACGCACAAAAACGCAGCGTCAAAAAAACGCTCAGTGTGCACATAGCCTTAACTTACTTTCTTTTCTTCTTGTTAACTGGGTTGACATATAGGTGCCTCTCCAACAAGGAACTGAGAATTCTAAGTCACTGAAGGTGGACAGAAAATGCATACAGCTGCACACTAAAAAGCCAACAATATATAAAGGGAACTTTGGTACTGCATTACTGCTATAGGAATATATGAAAAAAGAGATATTTGGTTTATGTATTGGCCAATGGATGTAAGCCCCGACACCAACGGCAAGGTAATCTCTGTAATCCGGGAACCTAACCTTAACCTTACTAAAGGTGGACAATCCGTATTTCTCTTCAATCTAGTCAATACTAGACTCTGCCAAACCTATTATTCTAATAGTTCAGTATAAAAATCCACTGCTCAGATTTGGAGATAGATGTTACTGATACATTTTTTATTTAATAATGTTATAAAGCCACAACGCGTTTCGGGGGCATGTCCTCCCCTTTCCTCAGGTATCAGAAAAATGAACAGAATATTGAACCTATATATGCAGAGGCATTTAAATCCTTGATTGTTCTTATCAAATCTGAGCAGCGCACCGCTACCGTGGATTTTTATACTGAACTATTAGTCTAACTCTCCCTTTGGGAGCTCGCGAGGCTGCTGTAGCCAGATCAGGAGTCTGTCATTTCCACTGACGCTGCAATACGGGGTTGGTTCTACACCGGTACCGAGATCACGGGACCATCCGGCTTGGAGGAGGAGTTGCTGTCTGACGCCGGTCCAACGGCTCTGAGCTGCACATGTCCCTGGATCGTGAAGTGGCTGCACAAGCAAGGATTCCTGCAGGACTGGCAGGATAGGACTCCCGGCGGCGAGGAATGGTGAGCACTGGAACCCCCCGTCAGCATCCTTAACAGTGTTGTACCTGCAGTATCACCATCAGGTGAGTGTAAAAAACCCACTTTCGCCAATTTTGGTTAATGGTTCCACACAGGAGCGCCCTCTTTCCTCTATTAACCTATTATTCTAGAATTTTACAATGGAAAGTTCACGATTTGTCAAGCTGATGTGTTTATTTCCCTTGTGTAAGATCATTGTTCTTCATTTTTCACATCATTTTTTGACCCCAGTGAAATATACACAACCCTCTGGGTTTCTTTCCAAATAAAGTCAGGGTTATCCATGTGCGAATGAACGGTCCACTTAAAGCATCATCCGATACTGAAATCTTGCAGTAGTAAAAAAACTGTTCAGACATCCTATTAATAAAAATTATTAAAGCCATCTGGGACTGATGCTTTATTGCTTAAAAGTCGTTTGATCACTTTCCTTACCTCCTTGTCAGTAATGAGCTGGTCTAATTTCATCCTTGCCGCTTTCTTAATGCCAGTTAGATCACAGATGCTTGTCTACTTGTTAATTTCACATCGCAAGGAAGAGAGTTTCTTTGAATTGCAAGTAGAGCTATAATGAGCTGTGTAATAGTGGACAAAATCCTGCACATCTCCGGGGAATTGGTGTGAGAGAGCAAAAAGCTACTTGTGTTTCATTTCATTCCTCTCCCATAACCCAATAGAACAACTAACAAAAATACAGTCGCTGAGAAATTGTAATAAGCTTCAATAATGTTACAGAGAGAGTTTATTTCCATCAAGCAATTATCTGGGAAGACAATGGAAATGCTGAGACCTCAACATAATAGGAGAAATAATCGCTGCCGTATACCTACTATTAACCTCCCTGCAGTAAATACTCTACAGCGGAATTTATTTCAGTTATTAGATAAGTATTACATAGCTGTTTTAATAGGTGTATTTTTGGGGTAATTATCCTTAATTTAAGCTTATTGTTGTTTTGCAGAATTTTGACAATGGAGAAATCATTATTCATTAAAGAGAATCTGTCATCAAGTTTTTGCCATTAAGTGCTCCTTTCCACTTGAGATTTCATGTGTGAGTGCGATAAAACATTATATTGCACTCTGACCAGTATTAATCAATGAGGCAGTATCCGCTATCCCTTTATTTCTCGACACGAATGGTGCTTTCGGTGCAATCGCAGCATGTTGCGTTTTGCAGCGAGTCTCGGCTCACGCACCCCCATACAAGTCTATGGGAGCGTGTGAAACATCGCCCTGTACTCGTATGTTATACAACTGCAGTGCGATATATGCAGAGACAGACAGCGGAGGAGATAGGGAAAAAGTGCTCCCTCCCTCTTCTCCGAGGCTGTGACCCGATCTCAAGATCGCATCACAGTCGCATGACTCTCGGCTGATGCTCGCAGCAGAAGGTCATTAGCATATCACTTCTAATGCTCTCACATCGGAAGCGATATGCAAGTGGAAAAGAGTCTTAACACTACAAGTCCCAGAAAGGGGTCATTTAACATTTCTACCTTTGGAACTCAGAGACGGGTCGAATGACCTGAAGGATTTTAGCTAACTTCCTATAATCACCAACTTTTGTTCTGTAATTAAGGCCATTACTGTCGCACCACAGGAGGTTGTTGTTTTCCATTGAGTTTAGCCATTTAGTTTCTAGTTAGTTCTTTTCAGTTTGGACTAAGGGTCATTTGACCCTCTTTCGGGACTTCAGGGGGGAGCTTGAAATTTCTGGGACTTGTTAATCTGAGAGTTGGATAATGTAGAGACAGAGACCCTGATTCCAGTGAGTATAACTTATTTGCTATTGATTTGATCAAATCAGTTTTTCAGTAGGAGATTATCACTAGAGGACTAGTAAACCTGCTTCTTTGTAGCTCTGTATAACCCCACCCCCACCATTGATTGGAAGATTTTTGCCTATGCACAGTGGTCACAGAAAACAGCCAATTGGTGGTGTGGGCAGGAATATACAGAGCTCAGCATTCAGAGAATTGATAGATCTGCAGCGGATAAAACTGTGATTTTACCCAAACTACAACAATCCCTGGAATCAGGGTCTGTGCCCCTGCATCATGCAGCTCTCAGATCAGGTAGCACAAACCTGGTGACACAGTCCCTTTAACAGTGTGGCCCCTGATCTTTTTTTTCATAAAACAATACTTGCTGATGATCATGCAAGTGGTGAAATCTCTAGGGCTATGTTCACACACAGTGGGCAAACTACAATGGAAAACCATAGATGACCTGTGCTTCCGTGGACTTTTCACTGCTTAATCACTTAGTTTTGCATGGAAACAGCTGCTTCACCAGTAAATCCATGTGATCATTACATTTTTGCAAACCAAGGTGAAACAGCTGCTTCTTTACAAAATGAAGTGACAAGATCAAAGAGTCAAAAGTCTGCAGCAGATTTCAGCCGCAACATGGCACCCATAAATTCAGCCTAAATGAGCTCGCTTGTGTACTTCCCCTTACACAATAATTTAGCGAAGATGATCTACTGGGATTTATTCATGATTAGATCAAATTTTATGAAAAATATTGAAAAGGAGAATAAAAATGAAATATCAGTTCATTAAAGCACCACTCCAGCATTATTTTTTTTCAGCTCTGGACTGGTGTTTTTAATCTAAGGTCCCTGCCCATAGTAATATACTCCCCATGCGGTGCCTTCACCTTTTACAGATGTCTCTGCAGTACCGCAACATCATCTTGTGACCACAAATTCAGACTGCAAGAAGTCAGAAGTTATGTCACAAGTAGATGAGCGAATCTAAAGTTTGGGGTTTGGTGTGAACTCAGACTTTTTCCAGAAAACGAAATTCAGGTTCGGAGTTCAGGTGCTTTATGAAAGCAAATGACTTGCGGAAAAACCCTGCTCACCCACCTCTGGAAGTGTTCTTTTTATGGCTGGCTGCATGTGGGTGGAGACCCAAATTGCCAATCAGTGACTCCAAATGAAGTTCAGGTCAAGTCAGGGTCGAAAACTGAACTTTTCGGTTCAAAAGGTTCAGCTGGACCAGCAGAAACTGAACTTCCATGGGTCTGCTCACCTCTAGTCTCAAGGTCTCATGCAACTCTATAAGAGCCAATACGAGGCTCCTATAGACTTGCATTGAAGAGTGACTGTCAGTACGTTCCATGAAACACTGGAGTTGCCGGCAGGTCATAAACTGAAGAAGACTGACCGAAGCAGCATGGTTTTTCAGGTGAAGGAAGTGGCAGGTGAGGATATGAGTAAGAGCAGGGAGCTTACATTATTAGCACCACTGGAGAAAAAAACTGGAGTGGTGCTTTAAAAATACCCTAGGAAATGTATACTGAGAAATATTTGTAAATATGAATGAATTATTCTGTTTTAGTAAAGGTCTTTTATATACAGATTAAGAGTTCATGTACACAGAACTGCTGTATGTGTACTGCCCTGTAGAAATTCCACGAAACACTGTGCTTACCCCTAAATGCCTGCACAATAAGTCATGTATTGGAACAAACATATTACATATTTTATCTTACAGATGACACATATCACATTACATTCACTAATACCGGTAAGAAAAGAACATTACAGGCCCATTTCTGTTAATGCCTGTAACTATGTATTATTATGGCAAAGGCCCTTCAAAGAAGGGGATTCACTTCATGAGCTCATACACCCCAGAGCAAAGAACCACTCACACTTTGATAGCCCTGACCAATCAATGTGTACAACGATCTATTTGAAGATACAACTCTTCTTTAGCTTCCACCATATGAAAAGTCAGTGGCAGACAATAGCAATAACTGTTAATTATTATAGTTTCCAAAGCTTTCTGGAGATTTCTAGATCGACTTTAAAGGGAATCTGCCATGAAAAAATGCTATTAACCTGCCGATATGGGGTTAATCTAAAGGTTAATAGCGTTCTGAAACTGCCTGGTGCCAACATTTAGAGCCCAGCTACCGGGAGGAAATGAACTTTATTCCTCCTGGCAGCGTTCAGTTTTCAGTCCCTGCTCTGTGTATGGAGAGCGGCAGCTGTAGCCACGCCCCCACAATGACTGACAGCCGGGTGTTATATATCTGCAGGATAATGGTGTTTTTTCATATGGCAGGTTCCCTTTAAATTAAAAAGTAAATTGCCATGCAATACCTATATTATCTCTATAAGAGACTATGTCCACATGGCCCACATTCTTCCCTAGGCTCATGAAAAAGGTGCCATTTGCATTATTGCTGACAAAGTTTCTATTTGGATAAACAGTTTATTTTTCTACTTCCATACGAAAAATAAATTGGCATAGAATAATAAAAATTGAAGAATAAATAAAGGTTGCACTCTGGTCGCTTCTTACAACCATAAGTAAAGAGAAAACAAATGCATTATCAGTGGATAGGCCTTTCTGTGCCTTGTTTATTATGTATAGCTAAGAGGAATATAAAGCACTTATGCCAAGGTTTCTCTTCCTTTTAGCTGCTGTTTAATAACTTTTAATGTCCCTTGATCCTCCTTTTAAGTGAGAGCTATTAAATGTCTACACCTTGCATATGCCATGCAGTTTTGCAAACCTTGGAGTTTATTGCTTTTTCTGTTTTCTTTGCTCTGGAGTGTTGGAAAGGCATTTTCTGCAAAAATCTTAATAAAAAACACGATCTCTATTTTGGGAAACCTGTAAGAGGATTTTATTAATCTTCAGATACTGGTAGAGCTGTGCCTCGCTACCGATATTAAAGGGGTTTGCTGCTTATATTAAAGGTAGTTTCTGCTTTCCTGTAAATAAATCTTAGAGGCTATGAACATTTTTGATATTGAAAAAATGATTTTTCCATACTTTAAAGGTAACAAACTCACACTAAGCTTCAGCATTCAAACTTCATTTTTTCATTCATTTTCAAATGCCTTTATATGAAGTTCACAACCTGATTTAGGCTTCAGATTTACCGCGGATTTGCCGAAAATCTGCAGCAGCAGCACTTCCAAGCCATTTCAATGGCATTTTGGAAATGCTGTGCCCATGCTGCGGATTTTTCCGCGGCGGATTTGCCGCGGATTTTGATCCGGAAAAATCTGCAGCATGTCAATTGTTTGGTGCAGATTTGGTGCGGATTTTTGGCTTTGAATGGGGAAAAAAAAAAAAAAAAAATCCGCATCAAAATCCGCGGCAAATCCGCGGTAAATCCGCAGCAAATCCGCGGCAAATCCGCGGGTGCGGATTTGCCGCGAAAGTCGCGGATTTTCAGGCAAAAAAATCCGCAGGGACATTCTAGCGTGGGCACATAGCCTAATATAGGCTGGATGTGCGCTCTGTGTTTTCACTTATACAATTACAAAAAAGAACTGTCAATAGCCTGTTTTCTGTGTCATCCAAAATACTCTACCCTTTTCCCATTGTAGTTCCTCCCTCCTGTTATCTCTAATACTAAGAAAAGGTTAGCGAGCCCATGGACTCCGTATGGCTGCAGCCAATAGTTTGTTCCAGTCCTCAATGAAGGACACCTACTTGCTCTCATTGGTCTAGTGGTAGGCTTCTCACTTTGGGTGCAAGAGGTTGTGGGTTCATATCCCGGTCAGAGACCCTGATCTATGTATGGCTACAGCCAATGATTTGTTCCAGTCCTCGATGAAGACTAAGAAAAGGTAGAGGGGGCAGGGTGAAGTTTCAGAACGAAAGGCAAGAGCTCTAATGAAATTGTATGTTTTTAGCAGGTCACTAAGTTTGATATATGACCTAAAGTCACTCTTCATCAGTGTGAGAGAATAGAATCCATTTTGTTCTCATTGTGTTCATCTTTTTTTATAACTAATTATGTTATAGGGTTTAGCTAGCACTAATGGGCGGGGAAGTTCACATTTTTGTTAATACCCCTACTGCTCTTATTGGTTCATAGTTCAGAAGGGACTTTTTCTTTGTCTGTGGCCCTATATAAACTGGTCATATGTACTAATAAAGGAGAATTGTTTGAGTACACCATACTAAGTGTGTGTGCTGTACTGATTTCCCGAGGGCTTGTAAAACAAGTCTTATTTATTTGGAGTTCATGAAGCAAAGAAGGAGTCAACAGTTTTTAATGAAGAATATTTACAAAGTTGTTCAACCTTGCATTTAGCAAGCAAAGGAAAGCAAAGCAAAGGAAAAATTACAAAAAAAGTGTAAAGTTCCCCATAGCCTTTAAAGAGGTAATAAGCTGCCTCTCCTTTCTGCATCAGAGGGGAGCAGTGTGGGTGTGTAAGTTACTGGCACCATTCACCTCTGATACAGAAATCAGCGTCAACTGATCACCCTTGATGGCTATGGACTTCACATGGGTTTTTTGGGGAGTTGTAAAGTTATTGACAAAATGATACAGAAATGAGTACCATATAATAAAAAGTAATGGAATTTTCTAATACAGTCTGAAGTTTTCACTTTTTATTTTTAATGTTTCTGCTTACTCTTACTAAAGGTATAGTTTCTTTATTACACCCAGAAGTTAAGAACCAACATGTTAGAAGATCTAATTCTCTCCCCTTTTTCCAAAAAGCCTTAACTCTTTATTTTTTGTTATAAACGGAGGTGTATTTGTATGTGCTTCTTGTCTTTTTATCTTACAGGCCTAACAAACCTTTTTATGAGTTTATTAATCCCAAGTCTCTTGCCAAAATGAGAAGGAACAATCTTTCTCTTTGGAGTTTATTAGGTCTATGTGATATACCTGTCATATATTTTTGCTTTTTAAAACCTTAAATGGGTTCTCCAGCTAAGTGTATGTTTCACTCAATGTATCTCATAAATTTGAGCATTCAGAGGTATTAGCCATACTCAGGCCTAGAACTTGCGGGAGCCTAAAGTTCTTTCAAATATTTAGGAAGATATTAGAAAAGTAATTAGTTTAGATGAGCGAACCTGAGGTTCAATGTCTGGAGCTCGGGTTCGGAAACCAACTTCCAAAAAAAAATAAAATTTGGATTTGAAGTTCGAGTGAGTTACGAGAGCAAATCACTCAGGAGAGCAGCGCTGTGTTTGGGTATGAGTGATGCTCAGTGCTGTGCAATCCATATCCAGTGTTTGACCGGCTCGCTCTTGGAGTAACAACAGCATGATCAGATGTAGTATGCAAACACAAACAAAAAAATTAGAAAAACCCCGCTTACCCTCCCCCGGAGGTGTTCTGATTATGGCTGGCTGCAAGTGGGCAAAGACACAAACTGCCTAATTACTGGCTTACACTGGGGTTTGGTTCAAGTCAGGGTAACAAACCGAACCTTAGCTAAGGGTCGAATGTGCCATGTGAACCGAACCTCCAAAGATTCGCTCATCTCTAGTAATTAGCACACATTGTGTATGGGGCAGTGATATAGATTTAGCAGTTGCACCCAATAATGTCTAGTTACGCTTCTGCCTAGACATTAATTATATTGAAAAATGTCTCTGAAGGACTATGGCATACAAAGGCAAACTGTGAAACTATACTTAGGCACAGTGGCATAAATTGAAGCTCATGGGCCTCATTGTATAGGCTCTAATAGAGTCCCAAATATTGCAAATTTTTAATAGTATTGGTTTTCTTATAAACCAAGGGTTCTTTTGGGGCGCCATAAGCTCCAGGGCTCAGGTGTGATTGCAACCCCTGCACCCAATGTAGATACGCTCCTGCTTAGACCCAAAGTTTTTGATGATTTTTTATGCTATTTTTTCAGGGGGGTTTTTCACTGCCAAATTTTGCAACAATGCTTAATGAATTGGTGTAAATTCCAAAATATGTATGGGTGGCTCCTTTGCCTAATTGTGTCTTTTTACAGTAAAATGCACACGATTTATTGAATTGTCGCATGTTAGTCTTGGTAAAAATATGTTGTACTCTACTGGGGGACTGAAGAACAATCGCTCAAAAATGTTTCAAAATTTTCAAAGGTGGCAAGTGATGAATTAGGCTAAACCATTCAGATGAATAAAACCAGGACGAATAAAAGAAGGAAACAGACAACACCGAGTAAAATGAAGCAGGTTAAATTAAAGGGGCAAATTACACAATGAACATAGGAGCAAATAAAATAATGTCACTACTAAAACCACTTTTATTTTACAAAAAAGACGCAAAAGATATTTTGAACTGATCCAATGGTGACTATAGATGCTAAGTATGAAAGCCTACAATATTGCACACAGTTCTGCATAAGGCTAATAATACAGGCTGAGACAGATAAGTGGCCTGGGATTGCTGCTGCCATGATATTTTCCCCCTTCTTTGCTGTAGTCACACCTGCGGTCATCTGAATGATTTGACATAGCAGAGTGTCCTAAACATCCAGATTGCAGAGATCAAGGTCACATAATTTAGTTGGGGGCAGAGAGGTGACGAGAAGGTTCAGCAGTAGTCAAATCGTGCATATCTCTGCCTATCACTCTCACAGTAATAAGATCTGTATAAAAGTAAATTTAAACTAGGAATTCCTTGAACAGAGAGGAAATAACACGTTATACAGATTTTTCCATTTCATAAAGTATTTTTTACTGTAGTTAACGCTAAGGGAACAGAAACAGTCAAGTTGAAAAAAATACAGTATTCATGTCAATCATTTTGAGCTTCTATTAACACTAATCTTCTTGATTCTTGGCTTAGAATTGTGTAAATCATTTCCATTCTAACATTTTTTTCTCACTTTGCCAGCTTTATAAATTTTACGGAATCATGTGGCAAAGCACACAATGGAGAAGAACAATTTAATAGTACATATTGCATTACCTACTGCTGATGGACAAAGAGAAAATCCAAAGAATAAAAAAACTTGCAATGACATGGAATCTGCGTTATGTTATGCATTATACATTATCTTTAAGGTGATACTTCTCTGGAGGAAATTCAAGGATTACACTAGAGAACGACACAAGAAAGCAATCTATTAATATGGTGTTATTATTGAAAATGCTCCCTTAGGCACAACGATCACCTGAATTGTGGAGATTTACAAAGTTGTTCATAGAGACCACAGACAGGTTGGACTTTAAAGTAGAACCTCTAATAACTTATGCAATTACTTAATATTTTACCAAGGGTACCTTGTAACTTTAAAACTTATTAAATATGTGTAACTGCTTAAAGGAATTGTTCAGGAAAAATATCCATAAGAAATCATGTCTGGTTCTCTCCAAAGACAGAAAAACACCTGTCCACAGTTTGTGTGTTGTAAAGCAGCACATTTTCAATTGTTTTAATTTAGTAGCAATACTGTTTCCCCGAAAATAGGACAGTGTCTTTTATTTTTGGCTCCAAAAGATGTGCTAGGGCTTATTTTCGGTAGATGTCTTATATTTTGTATTGGTTTCAATAACTGGGTCTCTAGCTAATGAAAAATGAATATTCACCCCTTCTCCCGCCCACAATATATACGTTGCTGTAAGCCCCAGAGGTTTAGAGTCACATGCCAGTTAGTTAATGGAATGAATATTCACCCCTCTTCTTACAAATAATCCCGACCACCCGTCTGCCAGTGTCTGTGATTGGAACTTGTGTTAATGAAATAATGAATATTCACCCTCTTTGTTGCCTACCCTTCTGTGCTGGGTGACAGTGATTCACTGTCTTTGCAAGATTGCAGTGCAGTGCTCGCACTGGCCAGTGGCTCTTCTAACCCGAGCGTGTCAGCGTGTAATTCTATGCAGCTGTCATGCTCAGGTGAGAAGAGCTGCTGGTTAGTGGAAGCATTGTGGTTCGATCCTGTGATGAGACTCTGAGTCAATCACTGAGACCTGGCACAGGGAGGTAGGAGGGAAGTGAGAATATTCATTATTTCATTAGCACAATTTCCAATCACTGATGTGAGAAGAGTGGTGGGTGGGATTACGGGCAGGAAGAGGAGTGAATATTCATTTCACTAGCCGGTAAGTGACTATAAACATCTGGGGTTTACAGCAGTGAATGCCAATAAAAGTTACATATCCTGCCTGAAAGGGCTGCTCAAGCCCTATTTCAGGATACTATTAGTATGATGATTCATAACTAGAGCTTAGTTTATGTAGAACGTTGACTCCACCATAGAGATTAACGATTGGCTTGACCGTGCACCATGTGTTTTCAATGGGGACAAAGGCGAAAGTCACTTCCAGACTCCTTGCTCAGTGATTTTTGACCCCTGAAAATAAAAGGATTGGCCGTTGAAATTTTAGCAGCCCGATCCTTCTCTCCCCAAGATCGCAAGTTGGGTGAGAATTGGGTTTGGTCAACTTTCATGTAATGTATAAAAGAGTCTTTATGGGCTGTAGTTTCTATAACTGAATGTCAGCATTAATTCTGGTTCAGGGAGTGAGATTATTTAATTATTGTCAGCTATTTAGGTAGTTGCTGACTTTCACTCATGTACTTTTTAAATAGTATTAATGATCTGTTGTTATCATAAAATACATCTTTTGTTACTCTATCACTCTTACATCTACAATTCTTTGTTTCAGGTGCAAAGTTCTTTTCAGTACAGTTGATATTTGCAAATAATCTAATACAATCACTATAGACCTTTTATCTGAAGTCCTATCAGATACGCAGATCATGTGCCGAGTCCGTGATTAAGCAGCAGATAATATTAATCTTCTGTTCAGGTTATTCACCAGTCCAGCGGTAGTGACACTGCAACGTCCGGACAAGTCTTTGCATACAAGTGGTATATTCTGCTCATATTAACGCTACATAGCCGGTTTTAAATATTATATGATTGTATGGAATTGATACATAGAGTATATTACAAAGAGTAATAAAGTTGTATGGTGCTCATTAGTAGTATTAGATAATAATTAGTATTAGTTAGATAGTACTCATTACTAAACCACAACTAGAACATGAAACTTCAGTCCAAAAGCCCAAAAGTAGTGCAAGCAAAGTAACCACAAGTTCTCAAGGACCGTAAGGAACGTTGGACCATAAGGCTACATGCTCAATGAGTTTCACTTGCATTTCTGACACTGCAAATTTTCGCTGAGTCAAAAACGCAGCATTTCACAGTATAAGCAAAGTGAATGGGAATAATGGAAATCTCTAAATCCAAATCTCTTTTATATGCTGCGTACACTCACCTGTTGTGTATTTTTCCAATCTGACCCATGCAAACTTCTCTTCTGGGAGCGCTGACTTTTATGTGTGGAATCTCCCCATAGACTTGCATTCGATGCGAAAAATCCGCAGGTAAAAGCCGCACAAGCATTTTTGATATGTTTCTGCGTTGGAAAAGCATCAAAACACGTGCAATCTGCACCTAATGATGTCAATACCAGGAAGTTTCAAAAACAAAGCAGCTTTATTTAAAGTATGACACAGCAAACAGAGACAAAAAAATCAATAACGCACACAAAAATGCACTGAAAAAAACACAACTAAATGAATGTGCAGAAATTCTGCAGCATCAAAACCTCAACAACCATTGATCACGGGAGCATAGCCTTACAGTGTTAATATAACAAGGCTAAAAGAAAAGGGCAGAGAAAGCGCAAAATAGTCTTATCTAAGACATGAGATAAAGAATCCGACAGTGAGAGTCGCAACCACTAATTCACCTCAAAAACAACTGCTGCAGCCCCATGTGAAAATGGAATCAAGAGACAATGGAAAGGGTTAAACACCGCGCTGTCGCATAAGAAATTAATCCAAGGGTACAAGTTGGAGACTTATTTTCTACACATATTGTAGACTGCCCTCTCCTTCAAGTAAAAAAAATAAATAAATTCCTTATGAAACAGCGCGGCGTTTAACCCTTTCCCTTGTCTCTTGTTTCCAGTGTTAATGTAATGAAACGCAGTGGGCAAATTACACTTGTGAGTTACACAATTCACAGCACAGTCGTATTACAGAGTGATATCTCACCAGTCTACCTGACTCTATTACATCATTTCAGATTAGAAGCAGACTTTGTGAGAAGTGTTTCTAATCATTAAAGGGAACCTGACAGCTGATACATGCTGCCGGTCCACAGGCAGCATGTATCAGACGCTGGCAGCCTCATTTCAGCCATGTTTAACTCTAAAGTGCTGCAGTGTTTCAGAGAAAAACATAGTTTAAAATCCATTGGGGACTGAACTGATCAGGAGATTAGTTGAATGGCGGGTCCCTGGCCGCTTCTTCTGCATGCTCTCCTTGAGAGATGGGTTTACCCTGTGTGCATGTATGTACCTACACAATGTCACTGCAGGGCAGCGGATGGGGAGAAGCTGCTGGGGACTCGGCTGTCGGACTAGTGTCCTGTGCCGCTCAGTCTCCAGCAGCTTCTAAAGTATGCCGCAGTGTTTCAGAATCAAACATACCCAGCTTTTGATACATGCTACCCGTGGATCGGACACCATGTATCATCTGTCAGGTTCCCTTTAAGTATCCATGAATATTTGGTAGGCATACTATGTATCATTCTACTGTTTTGTCAATCTACCTAGCTACAGTTGTATGCTTTGGTATCTATCTATCTATCTATCTATCTATCCCTCTATTATCTATCTATATATCCCTCTATTATCTATCTATCTATATACAGTATATATATGTATGTATATTTACAGTACAGACCAAACGTTTGGACACACCTCTCTTAGTTGGACCATCATATATTTTTCAACAGGACAATGACCCCAAACACACCTCCAGGCTGTGTAAGGGCTATTTGACTAAGAAGCAGAGTGATGGGGTGCTACGCCAGATGACCTGGCCTTCACAGTCACCAGACCTGAACCCAATCGAGATAGTTTGGGGTTAGCTGGACCACAGAGTGAAGGCAAAAGGGCCAACAAGTGCTAAGCCTCTCTGGGAACTCCTTCAAGACTGTTGGAAAACCATTTCCGGTGACTACCTCTTGAAGCTCATCAAGAGAATGCCAAGAGTGTGCAAAGCAGTAATCAAAGCAAAAGGTGGCTACTTTGAAGAACCTAGAATATGAGACATATTTTCAGTCGTTTCACACATTTTTAAGTATTTCATTCCACATGTTTTCATTCATAGTTTTGATGTCTTCAATGTGAATCTACAATTTTTAGAGTCATGAAAATAAAGAAAACTCTTTGAATGAGGTGTGTCCAAACATGTTTTGTCTGTACTGTATATAAATATATATATATATTTATATATAAGAAAAATAGAGGTTGAGGCTGGTTATAGACAGGGCACCATCATTTAATAGTGATTGATGGCTTGGTATAATATTTGTATTTTTGTTTAACCCGAGCTTCAGAAAAGGAAGAATATGCCTAGATGTACAGTGTACAAAATTCTCAGAACCCAAAGACTGATTTAATAAGAGTCATCTCCGGAGTTTCCAGTACTAGGATACCGATGACCTATCCTTATATTAAGTCATCAATATCAGATCTGTGGGGGTCACACACTCGGCACTCCCACAGCTGGATGTAAACAGTGTATAGAGCGGAATACACTGCTCAATGTCACATTGTGTTACTATTGATCCCAAGTATTCTATCAATAGAATTAGAGGATCAGATCTTTAGTACTTTGGTGCAGCCACTAGTAAATATTATGGAGCTGAACCCACACCAATCTGATATGGATGACCTAAGGAGAGGTCATTAATATCCTAGTACCATAAAACTCCTTAAAGGGGTATTCCAATCTGAGAATCTTATGCTCTAACTATATTAACTGCCATAACACTCTGCTCTATGGAGTTCTGACCTCCACTATGCCGACTAATCTTAAAAATAAAAATAATTGATTTTGCAGAGAATTACAAGTGAAAAAACTGCATCAGCCTTTTATTCTGAGGATCATGGGGGCCTCAACTATCAAAAAATCAGGTCACCCCATCAGAAACAGGCCTGAAAGGGATATCTTATCTTAACAATATGCTATGAACTATTTCTAAAGAGCATGTAAAGCTGCTTCAGTGCATGCCCTAGAGCAATTACAGCCCACAAGTCTAGTTTTTATTTATAAGCCTACTACATATTCATCTTATCAGGAATCTGTCACCAGGTTTTTGTTAAGTAATCTGAGAGCAGCATAATGTAGACAGAGACCATGATTCCAGTGTTGTGTCACTTACTGGGCTGCAAAGTATAGTTTTTATAGAATTGTGAAGGAGGTTATTACAGGAGGACCAGTGTTCCCAGCTGGCAGATTTTTGCTTATGCACGTGTACACAAAGACTTGCTAATCAGAGGTCTGAGCAGGGTTATACAGAGCTCAGCATTCAGAAAACTGCTAGATCTGCTACAGATAAAACAGTTTTTAATAAAAACTGCAGCTCCCTGTAAAGAAAGTGATAGATCATTGGAATCAGTGTCTCCCCCTACATCATGGGGTAGCAAAAATCTGGTGATTAATTCTCCTTGTGCTAATAGTGATTAGACAATTGATATGTATACTGGAGATCAAAATTACAGAACAATGTATGATCAGTTGCATTTTTCATAGTTGTTGAAGACAGTTTCCCCTTTCAGTCCAAATGCTCTTAAATGTCATGACACTGTATGACAAGACAGATCCTTACCCTGTTTAGTGTTGAACTGGTGAGCAATTCCAGCTGCAGTTTTGAAATGAATACCCATGGAGATTCTCCACTTTATCCTGTCCTCTCTTTCGAGGACAACCAGCCTTCTTGGGGGGTTTGAAAGAGTTTGTGATGTTGTAAAGATGCAATATTCTCAAAATCACAGATTTAGGATTAGCATCTTCTCTTGCTATGGCTGATAGGATCACCATTTTGACCTACATCTAGACAACCTGATGCTGGAGGATTTCAGTTACTTTGGAATGGCAAACATATTGGAGGCCTTCCATGCCTAGACTACTACAAGGAATGGAAGGCCTCCCATATGATGACAGGTTGAAAAAGTTAGATATGTTTAGTAGAGTTGAGCGCGGTTCGTGGTTCGTGGTTCTCCAGTTCTAGGCTCGAGTGATTTTGGGGCCTGTTCTAGATCGAACTAGAACTCGAGCTTTTTGCAAAAGCTCGATAGTTCTAGAAACGTTCGAGAACGGTTCTAGCAGCAAAAAACCAGCTAAATCCTAGCTTGGTTTCTGCTGTAATAGTGTAAGTCACTCTGTGAATCACACTATTATGACATTTCAGTGTATAGTGTGCGTGAACAGCGCCTTCAGATCACTGCTGTTTCTATAATGGCGATCGCCATTTTTTTTTTTTTTTCTTGTCTTCCTTCCCTAAGCGCGCGCGTCTTGTGGGGCGGGCCAGAATGTCAGCCAATCCCAGACACACACACAGCTAAGTGGACTTTGAGCCAGAGAAGCAACGGCATCTGTGATAGGATGTCCATGTCACATGTCCCTGCATTATAAAACCGGACATTTTCTTCCAGGACGCCATTATCTGCCTTCTGCGTCTTTGGTGTCAGACATCACTGTCGCAGCTCCGTCCTCCTGAGTCCTAACGCCGATACAGCTGTATGCGCTGCATACACAGCGTTAGACAGCTTAGGGAGAGCACTTTATAGCAGTCCTTTTAAGGGCTCAAACCGGCAGGGTCAGAGTTAAGGTGACAGGTCCTGAAAACAGCGCCAGCGTCTGTGTAGCCAAGGTCAGGGATTTCCTCCCTGCATTTCCCTATTAGGAGGGATAGAAAGGCAGGCTTCCATTCCTCTACCCAGAGCCCCAAAATCCTGGCACTGTACCCTCGTGTCCTCTGCATACTCCAACTCATTATAACTAAGCCATTATACTAGCAAACACTCAGTGTACCTAGTGGCATCCTATACGTGGCTATTGGACTTTGCTATAGTCCCACTAGTGCAAAGACATTTGCAGAGCGCATCTGCCTGCATTGCACACTCCAACTCATATAACTAAGCCATTATACTAGCAAACACTCAGTGTACCTAGTGGCATCCTATCTGTGGCTATTGGACTTTGCTATAGTCCCACTAGTGCAAAGACATTTGCAGAGCGCATCTGCCTGCGTTGCACACTCCAACTCATATAACTAAGCCATTATACTAGCAAACACTCAGTGTACCTAGTGGCATCCTATACGTGGCTATTGGACTTTGCTATAGTCCCACTAGTGCAAAGACATTTGCAGAGCGCATCTGCCTGCATTGCACACTCCAACTCATAACTAAGCCATTATACTAGCAAACACTCAGTGTACCTAGTGGCATCCTATCTGTGGCTATTGGACTTTGCTATAGTCCCACTAGTGCAAAGACATTTGCAGAGCGCATCTGCCTGCGTTGCACACTCCAACTCATATAACTAAGCCATTATACTAGCAAACACTCAGTGTACCTAGTGGCATCCTATACGTGGCTATTGGACTTTGCTATAGTCCCACTAGTGCAAAGACATTTGCAGAGCGCGTCTGCCTGCATTGCACACTCCAACTCATATAACTAAGCCATTATACTAGCAAACACTCAGTGTACCTAGTGGCATCCTATCTGTGGCTATTGGACTTTGCTATAGTCCCACTAGTGCAAAGACATTTGCAGAGCGCATCTGCCTGCATTGCACACTCCAACTCATAACTAAGCCATTATACTAGCAAACACTCAGTGTACCTAGTGGCATCCTATCTGTGGCTATTGGACTTTGCTATAGTCCCACTAGTGCAAAGACATTTGCAGAGCGCATCTGCCTGCATTGCACACTCCAACTCATAACTAAGCCATTATACTAGCAAACACTCAGTGTACCTAGTGGCATCCTATCTGTGGCTATTGGACTTTGCTATAGTCCCACTAGTGCAAAGACATTTGCAGAGCGCATCTGCCTGCGTTGCACACTCCAACTCATATAACTAAGCCATTATACTAGCAAACACTCAGTGTGCCTAGTGGCATCCTATACGTGGCTATTGGACTTTGCTATAGTCACACTAGTGCAAAGACATTTGCAGAGCGCATCTGCCTGCATTGCACACTCCAACTCATATAACTAAGCCATTATACTAGCAAACACTCAGTGTACCTAGTGGCATCCTATCTGTGGCTATTGGACTTTGCTATAGTCCCACTAGTGCAAAGACATTTGCAGAGCGCATCTGCCTGCATTGCACACTCCATCTCATAACTAAGCCATTATACTAGCAAACACTCAGTGTACCTAGTGGCATCCTATCTGTGGCTATTGGACTTTGCTATAGTCCCACTAGTGCAAAGACATTTGCAGAGCGCATCTGCCTGCATTGCACACTCCAACTCATAACTAAGCCATTATACTAGCAAACACTCAGTGTACCTAGTGGCATCCTATCTGTGGCTATTGGACTTTGCTATAGTCCCACTAGTGCAAAGACATTTGCAGAGCGCATCTGCCTGCGTTGCACACTCCAACTCATATAACTAAGCCATTATACTAGCAAACACTCAGTGTACCTAGTGGCATTCTATCTGTGGCTATTGGACTTTGCTATAGTCCCACTAGTGCAAAGACATTTGCAGAGCGCATCTGCCTGCATTGCACACTCCAACTCATAACTAAGCCATTATACTAGCAATTTTTGCTGCCAGTGTAAGGGCCGTAGTTGCATTGTCAGGGATATTTATTCTTTATTATTCTGCTGTTAATAAAGCTAGACCACCACTGCAATCTTCACCACCTCTCAATTTTTACTACCACATTTTCAGTCCACAATCTTGTCGCAATCAACAGGAGTGGCAAAATGACAGATGCTGGTGGAAAGGGGAAGAGGCGTGGTGGAAAAGGCAAAAAAGGTTTTGTCTGTGGGGAAGGTGGCAAAGCTCCATTATCATCTGCTGAAGATAGACCATCTACCAGCAAAAGTAAGATGTCTACTACTTACCGTGGACAATCTGATGTGCTCCCTTTTTTACGGACACGAACAACAGGAAGAAAGGTAGATGATGGGCAAAAAAGGAAAATGCTTGAATGGATCTCAAGTGGTCCAACTAGTGCCCTCTCAGCCACTTCAAGTACCGCATCCAAAAAACACCAGTCCTCTGAGTTGTCATCCCAATCACACTTGATTTCTCCCAGCTCTGAAGTCTCCATCAGCCCTGCACAGTATGGTGGAACTGAGATGGCTGAGTCTGCAGAGCTGTTCAGTCACACTATAGCCTGGGAATCAGAGGTCTGCTCCCAAGCTACAGTGAGTACAGAACAGGAAATGGTCTGCAGTGATGCCCAGAACCTTTGTGACTCTGATTCAGGCCGTGAGGACCAAGTTTCTGAGCATAATGTTGACCCTTTGTCACAAACTGTAACACCTGTGGTTATAGACAATGAGGAACATACTGATGAAGATGAGACGCAGATACCCGATTGGGATGACAACTTAAATATTCGGTCAGGGCAAGAAGAGGCTCGGTCTGAGGGGGAGGGGAGTGCAAACACAACAATTGATGATGAAGTTCTAGATCCCACCTACTGTCAACCCCCAGTCAGGCACTCGAGGAGGTCAACAGAGGCGGTGGAGGAGGATGCAACCGACGACGAAGTTACCTTGCGCCTTCCTGGACAGAGTCGGAGCACTGGTAGCACGTCTACAACTGCATCCTCAGCCACCACTCTGCCTCTGAGCATTATTCGGGGTGGATCAACAGGTCGCATGGCCTCTAAGCCTTGCCTAGCCTGGTCCTTTTTTGACATAGAAAAAGATCGCCCAAATTATGTGATCTGTAAACTTTGTCATGGTTCTCTTAGTAGAGGTCAAAACCTCAGCAGTTTGACAACTTCTTCCATGAATCGTCACATGAATAAATATCATAAGTCCCGGTGGGAAGCTCACTGTGCTGCAATGCGGCCTAGCGGAGCGAACCATCCACGGCCTGCCCCTTCCAGTGCATCCGCGCGCTCTTCATCTTCTAGGACTGTGGGGACAGCTGTCACACCTGTTTTTCCACGCACAACTTCCATCACTGTAACCGCAACAGGCACTTTGCTTGGTAGGTCGTCAGTTGGTTTGGAAGGGGAAACAAGTGAGTGTGTACAGCTCTCTCAGACATCGATAGAACCAACGTTGGATGAAGGCAACATCATGTCTCCGCCTGCACTTTCCTCACAAACCTGCATTTTTCCAGGGACACCCTACTCAACACCGTCTACACACAGCAGCCAGATCTCTGTCCCTCAGATGTGGTCAAATAAAAGGCCACTTCCTGCGACCCATGACAAAGCTAAGAGGTTGACTCTATCCCTCTGTAAGCTGTTGGCTACCGAAATGCTGCCTTTCCGCCTAGTGGACACACAGGATTTTAGAGACCTTATGTCTGTCGCTGTGCCCCAGTACCAGATGCCTAGTCGCCACTACTTCTCTAAGAAAGGTGTGCCCGCGCTACACCAGCATGTCGCACACAACATCACCGCTTCCTTGAGAAACTCTGTGTGTGAACGGGTGCATTTCACCACCGATACTTGGACCAGTAAGCATGGACAGGGACGTTACATGTCGCTGACTGGGCACTGGGTAACTATGGTGATAGATGGTGAAGGGTCTGCTTCACAAGTCTTGCCGTCCCCACGACTTGTGTGTCAATCCTCTGTCTGTCCAACTTCCGCCACTGCTTCTGCATCCTCCACCTCATCTGGGTCCTCCACCTCCGCCCCAAGCCTGCCTGGTCAGGCCACCAGCGTTCTCACTGCGCAGAAGGAATCACGCACCCCTCATTACTATGCTGGCAGCAGAGCGCAACGGCATCAGGCGGTCTTTAGCTTGACATGTCTTGGGAATAAGAGTCACACAGCTGAGGAGTTGTGGTCAGCTCTGCGGTCCGAGTTTAATAAATGGTTGTCTCCACTGAACCTGCAGCCTGGTAAGGCCGTGTGCGACAATGCTGCAAACCTGGGTGCGGCCCTTCGCCTGGGCAAGGTGACACACGTACCTTGTATGGCTCACGTGTTGAACCTTGTCGTCCAGCAATTTTTAACACACTATCCCGGCCTAGATGGCCTTCTGAACAGGGCACGAAAACTGTCTGCTCACTTCCGCCGTTCAAGCGCCGCAGCTGAGCGACTTGCATCGCTCCAGAAGTCTTTCGGGCTGCCGGTTCATCGCATGAAATGCGATGTGGCGACACGCTGGAATTCAACTCTCCACATGTTACAGCGACTGTGGCAGCACCGCAGAGCCCTGGTGCAATTCGTCATGACGTATAGCCTGGGCCAACGAGATGCAGAGGTGGGGCAGATCACCCTGATGGAGTGGTCTCAGATCAAGGACCTATGCACCCTTCTGCACAGTTTCGACATGGCGACGAATATGTTTAGCGCTGACAATGCCATTATCAGCATGACGATTCCAGTCATTTACATGCTGGAGCACACGCTAAACACTATTCGGAGTCAGGGGGTGGGACAACAGGAAGGGGAGGAACTACAGGAGGATTCATATGCGCAAGGGACAACAACATCACCAGGTTCCAGACGTTCATCATCACCAACGCAGCAGGCATGGGACCATGGGGGACAGGGATCGACAAGGGCGCATAGTAGCAGGCGAAATGTTGAGGAAGGTGCAGGAGAACATGAAGAAATGGAGGACGAACTGTCCATGGACATGGAAGACTCAGCGGATGAGGGAGACCTTGGTCAAATTTCAGTTGAAAGAGGTTGGGGGGAGATGTCAGAGGAAGAAAGAACGGGTAGCACCTCTATGCCACAAAC
Organism: Anomaloglossus baeobatrachus; assembly: GCF_048569485.1. Taxonomy (NCBI): domain Eukaryota; kingdom Metazoa; phylum Chordata; class Amphibia; order Anura; family Aromobatidae; genus Anomaloglossus; species Anomaloglossus baeobatrachus. The sequence goes on from NC_134354.1 coordinate 467,889,036, forward strand.
ACAGCGTGGACTTGGTCCGCATGGCTGCGCAAGACACATGAGTGCCTTTTTGTTGCACTACCTCCAACATGATAGTCGTATTGTCAAAATTAGAAGTGATGATGACTACTGGATTGCCACACTATTAGATCCCCGGTACAAGTCCAAATTTTGTGACATAATTCCAGCCATAGAAAGGGACGCACGTATGCAGGAGTATCAGCAGAAGCTGTTACTCGATCTTAGCTCGGCTTTTCCACCAAACAACCATGCAGGTGCAGGGAGGGAATCTCCCAGTTGTAACTTGACAAACATGGGACGGTCTCGTCATCTTCAACAGTCTACCCGTACCAGTAGGACCGTATCTGGTGCTGGTAACAGCAATTTTATGGAATCTTTTCATAATTTTTTTAGACCCTCTTTTGCAAGGCCACCAGAGACAACAAGTCTGACACATAGTCAACGGCTGGAGAGGATGATACAGGAGTATCTCCAAATGAACATCGATGCCATGACTTTGCAAATGGAGCCTTGCTCCTTTTGGGCTTCAAACCTAGAAAAATGGCCAGAGCTCGCAACTTACGCCTTGGAGATTTTGTCGTGTCCAGCTGCCAGAGTTGTCTCTGAACGTGTCTTCAGTGCTGCTGGGTGTGTGCTGACAGATAAGCGCACGCGTCTGTCCAGTGACAATGTGGACAGACTGACGTTCATCAAAATGAACAAGTCATGGATCCAGAAGGAATTTACAACCCCTGTGTCATCCTGGGGAGAGTAAATGCTTGTGGATTTGGAATGTGCTTGATGCAAATCTAGCTGTGAAGTGTACAACTAGGGCACAAGTGCTGCCACTGAAGGGGTGGGTGTGTGTGGGGCACAATTTTTGGAAAAAAGGGAGACTCCGCTTGGAGTAACCCTTGCTTGCTGTGTTTTTAAAAGAAGCCAAGATGAACAGAGCTGGGATCAGGAAAGACTTTGCTACCTACCCCGGTGTCATCCTGGGGACGGTTAATTATGGCGTATTTTTGAATGTGCTTGATGCAAATCTAGCTGTGAATTGTACAACTGGGGCACAACTGCTGCCACTGAATGGGTGGGTGTGTGTGGGGCCCAATTTTTGGAAAAAAGGGAGACTCCGCTTGGAGTAACCCTTGCTTGCTGTGTTTTTAAAAGAAGCCAAGATGAACAGAGCTGGGATCAGGAAAGACTTTGCTACCTACCCCGGTGTCATCCTGGGGACGGTTAATTATGGCGTATTTTTGAATGTGCTTGATGCAAATCTAGCTGTGAATTGTACAACTGGGGCACAACTGCTGCCACTGAATGGGTGGGTGTGTGTGGGGCCCAATTTTTGGAAAAAAGGGAGACTCCGCTTGGAGTAACCCTTGCTTGCTGTGTTTTTAAAAGAAGCCAAGATGAACAGAGCTGGGATCAGGAAAGACTTTGCTACCTACCCCGGTGTCATCCTGGGGACGGATAAGAATGGCGTATTTTTGAATGTGCTTGATGCAAATGTAGCTGTGAAGTGTCCAACTGGGGCACAACTGCTGCCACTGAAGGGGTGGGTGTGTGTGGGGCCCAATTTTTGGAAAAAAGGGAGACTCCACTTGGAGTAACCCTTGCTTACATTGTTTTTAAAAGAAGCCAAGATGAACAGAGCTGGGATCAGGAAAGACTTTGCTACCTACCCCGGTGTCATCCTGGGGACGGTTAATTATGGCGTATTTTTGAATGTGCTTGATGCAAATCTAGCTGTGAATTGTACAACTGGGGCACAACTGCTGCCACTGAATGGGTGGGTGTGTGTGGGGCCCAATTTTTGGAAAAAAGGGAGACTCCGCTTGGAGTAACCCTTGCTTGCTGTGTTTTTAAAAGAAGCCAAGATGAACAGAGCTGGGATCAGGAAAGACTTTGCTACCTACCCCGGTGTCATCCTGGGGACGGATAAGAATGGCGTATTTTTGAATGTGCTTGATGCAAATGTAGCTGTGAAGTGTCCAACTGGGGCACAACTGCTGCCACTGAAGGGGTGGGTGTGTGTGGGGCCCAATTTTTGGAAAAAAGGGAGACTCCGCTTGGAGTAACCCTTGCTTGCTGTGTTTTTAAAAGAAGCCAAGATGAACAAGTCATGGGTCAGCAAAGACTTTATCTACCTACCCCGGTGTCATGCTGGGGACGGTTAATTATGGCGTATTTTTGAATGTGCTTGATGCAAATCAAAACATCCTGTTTGCAACTAGGGCCCAAGTGCTGCCACTGATGGGGTGGGTGTGTGTGGGGCCCAATTTTTGGAAAAAAGGGAGACTCCGCTTGGAGTAACCCTTGCTTGCTGTGTTTTTAAAAGAAGCCAAGATGAACAGAGCTGGGATCAGGAAAGACTTTGCTACCTACCCCGGTGTCATCCTGGGGACGGTTAATTATGGCGTATTTTTGAATGTGCTTGATGCAAATCTAGCTGTGAATTGTACAACTGGGGCACAACTGCTGCCACTGAATGGGTGGGTGTGTGTGGGGCCCAATTTTTGGAAAAAAGGGAGACTCCGCTTGGAGTAACCCTTGCTTGCTGTGTTTTTAAAAGAAGCCAAGATGAACAGAGCTGGGATCAGGAAAGACTTTGCTACCTACCCCGGTGTCATCCTGGGGACGGTTAATTATGGCGTATTTTTGAATGTGCTTGATGCAAATCCAGCTGTGAATTGTACAACTGGGGCACAACTGCTGCCACTGAATGGGTGGGTGTGTGTGGGGCCCAATTTTTGGAAAAAAGGGAGACTCCGCTTGGAGTAACCCTTGCTTGCTGTGTTTTTAAAAGAAGCCAAGATGAACAGAGCTGGGATCAGGAAAGACTTTGCTACCTACCCCGGTGTCATCCTGGGGACGGATAAGAATGGCGTATTTTTGAATGTGCTTGATGCAAATGTAGCTGTGAAGTGTCCAACTGGGGCACAACTGCTGCCACTGAAGGGGTGGGTGTGTGTGGGGCCCAATTTTTGGAAAAAAGGGAGACTCCACTTGGAGTAACCCTTGCTTACATTGTTTTTAAAAGAAGCCAAGATGAACAGAGCTGGGATCAGGAAAGACTTTGCTACCTACCCCGGTGTCATCCTGGGGACAGTTAATTATGGCTTATTTTTGAATGTGCTTGATGCAAATCTAGCTGTGAATTGTACAACTGGGGCACAACTGCTGCCACTGAATGGGTGGGTGTGTGTGGGGCCCAATTTTTGGAAAAAAAGGGAGACTACGCTTGGAGTCACCTTGCGGTGTTTTACATGATTTTAGAAGGGCGTGCCATGCCTATATCTGTGTGTCCTCCTCTTTTTCCTTGTCCAGCTGTTTTGTTTTCGCATGAGTATATGTCCTTGTCACTTTCCCATGTGTTGTGAGTTGTTTGTCACCTTTTGGACACCTTTGAGGGTGTTTTCTAGGTGTTTTTCTGTGTTTGTGATTGACTGCCATTGTTTCCTATGCAGTTCGAGTTCGGTTCGTCGAACGTTCGACGAGCCGAACTCGAACGGGACCTCCGTTCGGCGAACCGACCTCGAGCCGAACCGGAACCGGTTCGCTCATCTCTAATGTTTAGCTTAGAAAAAATACGTCTCAGAGGAGATCTCATTTATATGTATAAATACATGTGTGGTCAATATAAAGGACTGGCGCATGACTTATTCCTTCCAAAGACAATACTAAGGACCAGGGGACATACACTGCGAGTGGAAGAAAAGCGATTCCGGCAGCTAAATAGGAAAGGGTTCTTTACAGTTAGAGCAGTCAGACTGTGGAATGCCCTACCACAAGAGGTAGTAATGGCATATGCTATAACAGCTTTTAAAAAAGGGCTGGATGATTTCCTCAGTACACAAAACATTGTTGGTTAGAAATGACTTAGTGACCAAATGTAGTACTGGTGGAGGAAGATTGAACTAGATGGACCTAGGTCTTTTTTCAACCTAAGTAACTATGTAACTATGTAACACTATTTCTGCAAAGGCAGTGGAAACTGGAAAGTTAGGGTACCATCTCACTAAACGACGTACCAGCGATTCCGACCACGATTTGACCTGGTCAGGATCGCTGGTGTGTCGCTACATGGTCGCTAATGAGCTGTCAATCAGGCAGATCTCACCAGCGACCAGTGACCAGCCACCAGTCAGCAGCGACTCGTGGAAACGATGCTGCACTTGATAACCAAGGTAAATATCGGGTAACTAAGCAAAATGCTTTGCTTGGTTACCCGATATTTACCCTGGTTACCAGCGCACACCACTTAGCGCTGGCTCCCTGCACTCATAGCCAGGGTACCCATCGAGTATACCCATCGCGTTACTAAGCAAAGTACCCGATGTGTACTTTGGCTACGTGTGCAGGGAGCCAGCACTGGCAGCCTGAGAGCGGCGTACGCTGGTAACCAAGGTAAATATCGGGTAAGCAAGCAAAGAGCTTTGCTTAGTTACCCGATGTGTACCTTGGCTACATGTGCAGGGAGCAGGCAGCCGGCTTCTAGTAGCTGCGGATGCTGGTAACTAAGGTAAATATCGGGTAACCAAGCAAAGCGCTTCGCTTAGTTACCCAATGTGTACTTTGGTTACCAGCATTCGCAGAAGCCGTCTCCCTGCTCCCTGCACATTCAGATCGTTGCTCTCTCGCTGTCAAACACAGCGATGTGTGCTTCACAGCGGGAGAGCAACAAGCAAAAAATGAACCAGCACTGTGTGTAATGATCAGCGATTTCACAGCAGGGGCCAGGTCACTGCTCAGTGTCACACACAGCGAGATCGCTGATGAGGTCACTGGTACGTCACAAAACCTGTGACTCAGCAGCGATCTCGCTATGTGAAAAGTACCCCTTAGACTGCCAGTTAAATAGGGTTTGACAGATAGTTAAGGAAATTAGCTCCAGGAGCTAGATTAAGGCTGGAATCACACTTGCAAGAGACTCACGTGAGTCTCGCATCACCCGGCATGGCCGCACACTCTCCAGACAGGAGTGGGATGGCAGCATGTATTTCTATGCAGCTGAGAAGCTCCTGTCCGGAGAGCATCAGGCCGTGACGGGTGATGCGATACGAGACTCGCGCAAGACACTCACAAGTGTGATTCCGGCCTCACACCAATAACTTGCATGTATCTGAAAGTGTTCTCTAATTTTGATCAATGTTCTTTTACAAATTATCTCATTTACATTTTTATTATGTGCTTTTGAAAAAAATTCAATCTATGAAATAATCTTAAAATACTGCTAGTTTACTCATTATGGGATATAATCACATAGGACTGCACAATGTCATTAAGGAAATTGTGTGTTGTTCTCTAATTCAGATCTCGTGTACATCTCACTGCCTCAAATGCAAAAATTAAAACAGAACACGCCAATAAAAAAATTAGATAGACCAAAGACATTATAGGAAAAAAGTAAAACAAATAACAATATAGGGAAAAAATAAAACAAATCACATTCAGGTTAACTACTTGGGCCCTTGGACCATGATTGCTCTTTTAGATCTCCCAAAGGTAATGTGTATAGATTCTTCGTTTTACTGCAACCTTCTGGAAAGGTTAGAAATGAAGCAGATCCGCCCCTGCAGCAATGTGTGCTGGTATGTTACATCAGCCAAGCAGTACAATGCTGGCTATGGAGGATGATTCTCCTTTAAATACTCGCTGTTAAAGAGAATACAGTACATTACCCAAGAACAATATATGACTTACACTAGTTGGCATGCAAGCATTCAGCAAAACTTGGCCGTTGTTCAATTCGACTTCTAAGAAAGCATTAAACCAACGCTCTGAAACCTGCAGTTTAGGCACAAAATTATTTTTTCCCTTCTAAAGAACAGGTTTTATATTACATTACAAGCTCATTCACTGTTATAAATGAGAGGGAAAGAACTCCTTTCAAAAGTGCTTCCATCTCATTATCACTAAGGGATTGACATTGCGATACTCCCAGGTGAAAAATTAGCACCAAATTTATCCGACAAATACATGCTTGTCTTTTAGAGCTAAATCTCATTTACAATAGCTGCCTGTCTCATCCAGTAACAGGCACATTTAAATCCTGCTGAAAGCGCGCACAATACACCGCTTCATTATTATACCAAGATGTACCACTCTACTTTAGGGAGTAATTTTACCATCTCTTTACTGTGTATATAGCAGTAAATGCCAACTTGTGTACCCCAACATAATAGTAACGTATTTCAGGGTTAAATTTAAAGGGTATCTATCACAAGGGTCAATCCTCCTAAGCCGTCTGTATGAGCATGTAATAAACTGATATATAAACCTACAGCTTCCCTTAAAGGGAGGGTCTCAATGAGAACAACAAACCAAAAAAGATCCCAGTGGTCAAAAACACCAATAAATGAGATGAGAGGAAGACCACTGGTAAAAGAAGAGACCAAGGACAAGTGCTTAGTGAAATACAACATCCATTTTAATAAGGTGCACGTGACACAAGGACAGACAGTAGTGACGAATAGATCTAAAAATCGTCAGACACACAGAGTTGCACAAACACCACCAGCAGGTGTAATGAGGCTGCTAGAAACAAGGGGTTAATATCAAGACCGGATAGCCAGGAAAATAGGGAAAACATGTAACTGAGAGTAAATTAGTTATAGTCACCAGTGTGTTTCTCTCCCTATATGACCGCTAAGATGACATGTCAAATAAATGTATAGTTAAGGGAAATTACCTTGAGACATGTTGGAAGGTGCTAGCAGACAGGCTGGTGGCGGTGGGCGGGGCCTCGACGCGCGTTTCACCGGGCGTGGCTTCGTCAGGAGGCTTGGCCATAGTGCATGGAGTCTGACCCCCTGTCCATGTCCCTAGCTAACTTTCTATCCAATACCACACACGGGGATTCCCTAATCTTGGCATATGATATGCCTTCTCTACTTATATATTTTTATTTACCCCTGGGTCCCCCTGTCATGTTACACATGGGATCTGGTTAGCTCGTCCACCCTTGCCATGTGTTTGGAGATTATTGACTCTATTTGTTTAATTTTACTCTACACATATGGTCCCGTCCTGGTCCCTGCTAAAGGTCCAGTCACACTAAGCAACTTACCAGCGATCCCAACAACGATAGGGATCGCTGGTAAGTTGCTAGGAGGTTGCTGGTGAGATGTCACACTGCGACGCTCCAGCGATCCCACCAGCAACCTGACCTGGCAGGGATCGCTGGAGCGTCGCTACACGAGTTGCTGGTGAGCTCACCAGCAACCAGTGACCAGCCCCCAGCGCCGCGTGGAAGATTCTGCGCTTGGTAACTAAGGTAAATATCGGGTAACCAACCCGATATTTACCTTGGTTACCAGCGCACGGAGCTACACGTGCAGAGAACAGGGAGCAGTGCACACTGAGCGCTGGCTCCTTGCTCTTCTAGTTACAGCACACATCGGGTTAATTAACCCGATGTGTCCTGCAGCTACATGTGCACAGAGCAGGGAGCAGCGCACAATGCTTAGCGCTGGCTCCCTGCTCTCCTAGCTACAGCACACATCGGGTTAATTAACCCGATGTGTCCTGCAGCTACATGTGCACAGAGCAGGAGAGCGGCGGAGGCTGGTAACAAAGGTAAATATCGGGTAACCAAGGACAGGGCTTCTTGGTTACCCGATGTTTACTGTGGATACCAGCCTCCGCAGAAGCCGGCTCCTGCTGCCTGCACATTTAGTTGTTGCTGTCTCGCTGTCACACACAGCGATCTGTGCTTCACAGCGGGACAGCAACAACTAAAAAATGGCCCAGGACATTCAGCAACAACCAACGACCTCACAGCAGGGGCCAGGTTGTTGCTGGATGTCACACACAGCAACATCGCTAGCAACGTCACAAATGTTGTTCGTTAGCAGCGATGTTGCTAGCGATGTTGCTTAGTGTGACGGGGCCTTTAAACAATCTCGGTGATTTATTCACATCCTCATAAACCACGCAGTGTAATGGGCCACAGCCACTTTCCCGCAGGACAACGTCTCACTGTCTGTTTAAACTGCCGATTGTTCATACAGTTCATTCTCTGGCATCAGCCAGTAAAGTCCCCCTTTCTGGGGTGTTACCTGCCAGTAGGTTTACAGGCTGTCAGTCTGCCTCCATCCAGTCCAGGGAGACTCTCACACTGGACTCACCATCCCGGCCCTTGTACACGTTCCAATTCCTCAAAGCCTCACTGGATTCTGCAGCTCCCTGACATTTCAGAGCCCTCACCAGCTCTGTATGCACAGGATCTCCTGCACATGTGCTCCAACCAAGATGGCTCCCAGCAGCACACAGAGATCATGTGACAAACGACAACTCCATTAAATCCCATGAGACACACCTACGTATGGGAGGTATGTGGATGGTCAGTCCCGCCCATCACTTCTGACCATCCCATGAACCCAGCCCTGAATGTGTACAACAATCCTAATGGAACTACAAGTTACAGAGAAACATTCCGGGTTCAGATCACAGAGGATTTCCACCTCTATGACACATACCGGCCATCTACCACATTGCCGGTTGCATCCCTACAATATATATATATATATATATATATATATATATATATATATATATATATATATATAAAACTCGTTTGCCATACAATTATGGTTTTTCTAAATTAACAAATTGTAATAGTATATTACTATTTCATACTATAGGCGTTTTCTTATTTTCTTTGGTTGAACTTTCGTGACCTAATCTAATATAGAGGTAATATGGCTAAGTATTGATTCTATATTGTAACACTTATGAATTCAACATAAATGGAATGTGTAGTTATACTAAGATGCTATGATTTAATAGTAGTTTCTTATAGGCACAGATAAAAGCCATCAATAGAAAAAAATGCACCTATACAATTTATTTCTTTTTTGTCATCTACTTGGTTTTTCTAAAGAAATATACAGAGTAATACATTTGCTGGACTTGTATCATTTTCCATCCTTGTAACATAGGTTCGCAGCATTATGTGCTTCTTATTTGGGAATATTTACAACCTTTGACAGGTTTTGAAATCACTTCTAAAGAGACTCCACTTACTTTAGCATTAATTGCAAAATATATATTTGCCTTTTATTGTTGACATAAATAAGAAAATGCGTTACATTTATGGTCGGCCTGGTACTGTTTCCTTAATGGCAATGTTCTCCTCCTTGTGTGTTTTATATGTGATGGTGTTAATTGAATGAAGTGGTTTAAATTTTAATAACTTAAGTTCATTTAAATAGCATTCCCTACGGCACAATATGCTGCAAGAAAGTTCTGTATTTAACAAAGCTCAGGCCAACACTAACTGGGAATCATTATGAAGTTTTGTACCAGCAAACGGGTTTAAATGTATATAAAAAGCATAACTACTATCTATTATTTATTTTATGTCCTGCATAAAGTGAAAACATATTCTCATCACTTACATAAGTCCCTGTTGCCAATGGGACTCAAATTAAATTTCCTGATATCATAGAACAGAGCTAATGTTAAACTGAAACTATTAAAAGGGTAGTCCACCAATGGTTACATTTTCAGAAAGTGCTAGAGCTTGCCAGATCCTAAAAATGTGTAATGCACACAGTCTGAGGATTCATTTCCCGTTTCTGGTAAAAGGGTTCATCACATAACTGCGAATATGCTATTGGCATTGTCATGGCTCCATTCCGGCTGGTTGTTGATAGGTTGCCCTCTTGGTTGGACCACAGCCTGTTTTGTTTTGGTCCAAGTGCTGAAGGATCTTCTGTCTTTCTTATGCTTTGCCTTCCTGTTTCACTTCTATTCAGGTGTGTGCACTTTCTCATTTAGTTTGCCCAATCACATTTTGGGTGGGGCCATTTGTACTCACTACTCACATGCCTCAGAGCTAGCTATACTTCTGGATAGATGGTAGTCTGGAGTGTCCACTCCTCACTTAAGGTTTTCTTACTGAGAGATTAGTATTGCTATTCCATGCAGTCTGTTTGTGTGAATCCCTTCCAAGATTACCTCCTTTGTTTCATTTAGTCATTCAGGTTTGGGAGGGTTTCCACATATTTTGTTATTCTTTTAGGTTTCTTGTATGCTATCATTCCTGTACGACTGTGTTTGCACGTTCCTAGCCCTGTGTTTCACCCTCTGCCTATTTGCACTTCATTTATGTTTTTTGTTGTTTTTGTGTTACATTTGGTTATAGCTTAGGGTGCAGTTAAGAACACTCAGGGTCAGCCGCAGATGAGTGGGGGCACCATTACGTGATCTTTGGGTGCCAACCTCCGCTGTAAGGCAGGGACAAATAAGTGTCAGGTCTAGAGCAAGTACTAGCCTGTTATGGGATCTGAGTATTTCTGGTTTTACATCTCCCCTGGTTTGTCCATCCCCATGAGAGTGTTAGGGTTCAGTTGGAACATGCATAATTGCGATCACATGCAGACTAGACTCTCAACTGGGTTTTGCAATTTTCTATAAAGAGACTTCAGCTTGCATGTGTGCATTACACACTGTTAGTATTCAGCAGTTGTGACGGGACTGCAAGACTTGCCATCACATGCCAACTAGAGTCTAAGCAATGTCTCACAATGTTCTATTGGGAAATTCTGGTCAGCATGTGCCTGAAAGTAAACAAATTGCATGCTTTGTACAGCATGATGACCACTGTAACCATCAAGCTGAGTTGAATTCTATGGGTGTGTTCACTACAGGTTGTTAAGAATCAGAAAGCTGCAGCTCTTACCAAAGATTTCACCAGGGGTGGACAACTCCTTTAACCTACCACAATGGATGTGGAAGGAAACTGGAGGTCCCAGATGAAACCAATATACATGAGGGGAGAATTACACGTTATTAGGATTCAGCAAGCTGCAGCAATTACAAAAGATTTCACCAGCGGTGGACAATTCCTTTAACCTACCAGGATGGGTGTGAAAGAAAACTGGAGGTCCCAGAAGAAATCAATATACATGAGGGGAGAATTAGGCTATGTGCGCACGTGTGCGTAATTCATGCAGTTACGCTGCGCTTTGTAGCGCAGCGTAACTGCATGCGTCCTGCGTCCCCTGCACAGTCTATGGAGATTGTGCAGGGGCCGTGCGCACGTGGCGTCTTAGAGCGCAGCGCTTCGGCTGCTGCCCGAAGCGCTGCGTTCAAGAAGTGACATGTCACTTCTTCCGTGCGCTTTGCCGGCAGCTCCTGCTCTGTCTATGGCAGGAGCTGCAGGCAGAGTGCATGGAATCGGCTTTTTTTTTTCTCTACGGACATTTTCTGCAGCGATTTGAAGCGCACGTGTGCTCTTCAGATCGCTGCAGAAATTTCTGCAGGGCTTGTACGCAACGTGCGCACATAGCCTTACACATTGTTAGGATTCAGCAAGCTGCAGCACTCACTTACCAAACATTTCATTAGGGGTGGACAATTCCTTTAACCTATCACAATGGATGTGGGAGGAAACTGGAGGTTCCAGAAGAAACCAGTATACTGTACATGAGGGGAGAATTAACAATCACCATACAGATATTGCTCATGATCACCATTTACTTTATATATTTTTTTTTTACATGGACTGAATCCAGATAGCTACACCTATAAAATTCTCAACCTGGGCCAATTATTTTAGACATATTTTGAGAAGATCCAGCTTATCAGAAGAAGCAACGAGGAGCCAGTAATGATCAGTAACCAAACATAGGAATAATGAACAAGGCATGACACCTGAAGACACAGACAAGACTTTCAGATTAGTGCTGCAGGTGTCCAGTTAGCAGTTGCTAAATCTGTGAAGTGATTAGTGTCGGTGTATGTAATGGTGCATGATCAGAAATATCGCAAAACATTAAGCTATTTTGGCTAAGTACTAGTGTTGAGCGGACCCGGATCCGCAAAATCCGGATCCGCACGGTTTGAGTGCCCGATCCGAGTCCGACTAGTACCCGGGATTCAGGGTGCACGATCCGGATCCGGTTTTTTGGGTTTTTTTTTTCTCTCTCTCTCTCTCACTCTCTCTCTCTCTCTCGTCCCTGGATCCGGCTCCTCATTGATTTACATGGACGCGGATTCCGATTCGGATCTGGACTTCTGCGGCAACCCGATCCGGATCCGCCGGATCCGGATTATAACCTATCCGCTCAACTCTACTAAGTACACACATGTTTTCAATTGAGATTGGGGAATTAACTACTGTCTGACAACTTTGTAAGGTCTATTCCCAGAAATCTATAGGATCAAAAAATAAAATTCCAATGTGACCTATCCTCATTCCTGCCACCATAAATACTGCATCATTGGCTGACCAAAATAGTGGAGTTCTATCAACTTTTGTTTAGCGGGTGCCAAGGTTTCTTCATCTGTCTATTATATCTCTAGTCTCTCTCCAGGTTCTCGAAAATAATGTTAAACAAAAGCATAAACCAATCCAACCAACACATGGTTCTAATACTGAAACAGGATCCTTCCAATATGGAATAGACTTATTATTTTTAAGGCTAGTGATCCAATTTTTGCTTTAGCTTGAAGTTTTCTATACCTCACAGTTAAGAGATATATTTCTCTCCTATAATAAAACACAAATTGCACAATTTATACAGCAGGAAATCATTAAATACCAAAGGTTCTTACTGGAAAATATGACATAATAGATATATCTGACCCAGTGAACATATAAAATAATAGGTGGATAATATCCATGTAATACTTTTTAACACGAGGTGCTTCAGCTACAAAAACTAAACTAGCATATCAAATGAAAAGTATTTTCTGCCTGTTCAGGCTTATCAGATTGTATCAGTTCTACAGTTCTATATTTTATTGTAAGATGTAGGAGGACAGAACATGAGATGAAGTGCTATCTTAATGTTAATTGGCCAACGCTCAGAGAATTGGCATGTCTCCTTCAGTTAATTAAACGTCTATGACCGTTCTCGACCATACACACTGCTGTTAATGTTTAGTAACATTATGCCATAACCTGATGCTTGACTGTACTACTTCTCAAAATGACAATAAAAGTAGAAGACAAACAAAAACACTATAAAAATACAATATTTTTTCTTTTACATAAGTGTTTAACAGTTTGGGTGTTTTTATATATGGTTGGATCTTTGGGGACAATTTGCATTTCTTGTGAACGAGGGATAATTTTAAAGGGAACTTGTCAAGTGCACTATGCACCCAGAACCACGAGCAGTTCTGGGTGCATATTGCTAATCCCTGCCTAATTGTCCCTGTATACACTAGCATAGATAAAGGGATCTTTAGAAATAGTATGTATAAAGATCTTTTATCATATGCTAATGATCGAGGGGACTAGTCACAGGAGCATGATCAGAATGCCCGATCATGAGTACTAGACCTCTCTGAAGATGGGACGAATTCACCCAGCTTCATACTGCACATGACCGGAAGTACTGGCACTTCTGATCATGCGCACTGACCCTAAACTCAGCGTTTTGGAGTGGTGACAACAGACACAGGTACGCGCATCATCACTGATGACGCTGGACATTGAATAAGCGTGTAAGCACGCCCCTGTGGGCGTGCTAACATGCTAAGAGGGTGGAATGAGTGCAGGAACTAACGTCATTGGAACTAGTCGCTGGACTCATTATCATATCATAAAGGATCTTTAGAAATACTTTTTCTAAATATCACTTTATCTATGCTACTACATACAGGGACAGTTAGGCAGGGATTAGCAATATGCACCCAGAACTGCTCGTGGTTCTAGGCACATATTGCACCTGACAGGTTCCCTTTAACACCAGTGATAGAAATGTCTATTTCAGAAAAAACTCACTTTTTTATTCCTAATCCAGGCAGTTAGATATAGAGTTGAGTGAATCAATTTAAAACAAATCCAATATGTTACAAATTTCCCAATAATGTAACTTTCTGGCAAATCCCACATTTTTGATAAATCCACACATTTTGTTGGATTCTTTTGAGGTTAAAATTAAAAAACACATTATACTTAACTGCCCAAAGACCTCACCTGAATCTTTACAACAAATATGCCTCCACCTTTGATCCACAGTCCTCTGCGCAAACCATTAATTTTAAATTATGTATGTTGCCCTACTCCAGAATGCAATATGACTGTATGAGACTCAGCTCCAGAACCAATGGCCTAAGAAAAGAATTGGGGTGCTGTAGCAGAGGTGGTGAAAGGAGTTAGACTAGAGGACAGGCATTGGTGGACACAGATGGAAGAGGCCCCTGTGCAGGAACAGTAGGTGAGCCCTTTGCAGTCCAATAACTATTATTATTATTTATTATTATAGCGCCATTTATTCCATGGCGCTTTACATGTGAAAGGGGTATACATAATAGGGACAAGTACAATAACCATAAACAATACAAGGCACAGACTGGTACAGGAGGAGAGAGGTCCCTGCCCCCGAGGGCTCACAGTCTACAAGGAATAGGTGAGGATACAGTAGGTGAGGGTAGAGCTGGTTGTTCGGCGTTATGTCAGACTGAGGGTTATGGCAGGTTGTAGGCTAACTCATCAATATACATAATTGTACCTATTTTAGAGGTGGAAATGGGCCTCTTTACCTCTTGGGCCCCTGTGGGGCTGTACAGACTGCACAAATGATATATCCACCCTGAGGACAGGTGAGTATAAGATGTTTTTTATTTTTAACTCCATCCCTTCAGTTCATTTATTATGCTTTGGTGTCCATAGAGGCCTCTGAGAATAATCAGGAAATTGCTGCACTTTGGACTCAAAGAGAACTTATTCAAACCAAATCAAATCTGCTGTCCAATGGATCAAAGATAATGAATCTCAGGATCTGCTCATCCCTGGCTGAGAATGTTATCTTTCAAAACTAAGACGACTGTAAACAGGGAATTCTGACTAAATACCTTATATTTTGAAATGATTAAATGCAGAATTTTGGATCATTATAGTTAAAATAAAAAAGAATGGCCATAGTTGGCAGTTCTGTTTTATTTATCCCACCCTAGCGTGCAATGTGTTCTTTACATGATTGAGAGCTGCCCTCCCCCACCTCATTATGGTATGATCATCGGATAAGTCTGCAGTTCTCTCACAGACTCCTCCATGGCTTACCGCCAAGTTAGACAGCAAACAAACTGACACCGTACATAAACACAGCTCCCTGCAAGGCCCACTGTTATTCCGCAGTTACTTCGTATCCAACGCAGAGGACAACTGCGGAGATGACGAAGCCTGATCTGGTAATTTTCCCATCACAGTCCAGTGTTTTTCCTCCCAAAGTAGAAGAGTAAATGTCAGAAAAGGATGTGTAATCTCTTCTACGCTCTGCCGTGTGTTATCACTCGCTGCCTTTATGACATGACTGGCAGTTTACATTGAATAACATCTACAGAATAAATGTATTAGCTAATAGTTAGAGTATTGAGATTATTACACAAAATTAAACCATAGTTACATAGTATAATTGTAAATACATCAGATCAAGCTCAACCAAGATATATAAAAGATGTTTGGAAAGGGTATATTAAGCCAATCCTGTATTGTGTACTGTTTCTAAATGTATAAAAGTACTAGTACCATCAGTAAACTGTGGTACTATCATCGGTGGCATAGATATACATAGATAGATAGATAGATAGATAGAGATAGATAGATAGATATAGATAGATACGGTAGATATAGAGAGATTGATAGATAGATAGATATAGAGGGATGGATAGATAGATAGATAAATAGATATAGAGAGATAGATAGCTAGAGAGAGATATATAGAGATAGATAGATAGAGGGATAGATAGAGGGATAGATGGATAGATAGATAGATAGATAGATAGATATAGAGGGATAGATAGAGGGATAGATGGATAGAGAGATAGATATGGATAGATATAGAGGGACAAATATAGGGAAAGATAGATAGATAGAGGGCGAGATAGATAGATAGATAGATAGATAGATAGATAAATAGATATAGAGAGATAGATAGAGGGATAGATAGATAGATAGAGATAGATATAGAGGGATAGATAGAGGGAAAGATAGATAGAGGGCGAGATAGATAGATAGAAAGATAGATAGATCGATAGATAGATATAGAGGGATAGATATCATATATGAAGGTCGCTATGTTCCCCCACAATGTGCATTGGAGACCTTGTATTTTGTTTAAGTAAACCGGTTAGGGCTTTTATTTTTGGAGAGATCTGTAGGACTGATAAAAGGATGGATCTCTCCCTCCAGTCTGGGTCTTGCAACATGCTCATGTTCGGGGAAATACATTTAATCACCCAGTGCACTTCAGTGTATCAGATGGGATTCAAGTTGCTGGAGCAGCAGGTGCTGTGTGGAGTAACAGGCCAGTGCTGAGAGACCTGTACATTGTAAGCGGACCCCTGCACCCGAGATTCCTACAGTGATGTAGGTGTTAACCAGAATATTTGGTTAAGTCCGTGCTTATAAGAACTGGCTGTGATGTGGAAAGATATTCCAGGACTCTGGAAAAGTGTTTTATGGGTGTCTGGACAAATAAAAACTGTTTGGTGTGAACAAGCTCCGGCGGCACTTACTCACTTTACGGTGTATAGAAAGCTGCTGCCTCACAAAAGATAGATAAATAGACAGATAAATAGACAGATAGACGGATAGACAGACAGACAGACATACAGACAGACAGACAGATAGATAGATAGATAGAAAGATGGATAGATAAATAGATAGATAGATAGGTGGATGGATAGATAGCTGGATAGATAGCCAGACAGATAGATAAATATATAGATAGATAGATATTCATTACAGATGGAAAAATAGATGGTAAATAGATATAAATAAATACATAGATGATAAATAGATAAATAGATACGGTAAATTATAAAATATTTTCCCCGAAAATAAGACCTACGCCGAAAATAAGCCTTAGTAGAATTTCTGGGACTTTTTTTGAGAATGCTTAAAATGTAAGCCCTAGGCTATAGATGCGGTTCCATAAGGAAGTGTCCAAGCAGCTCTCACAAACAGATAAGGTGCCAGTATTACTCCGCATGAGTGATACGGCTTCCAGTCACCAGGGGGAGCCAAACGCTTTAGAACGCAGGGGGACCTGAGAGCAACGCAGATTTGTATGTGAGAGCCCATTCACTTGCCAACTCTAATACGGGCGTCACACGAGACGATATATCGTGTGATATGTCGGCGGGGTCACGTCGTAAGTGACGCACATCCGACATCGTTTGATATATCGTAGCATGTGACAGCTACGAGCGATGGTGAACGAGCAAAAATACTCACTTTATCATTGCTCGTTGACACGTCGCTCATTTTCAAAAAGTAATTTCTTCTTCTCTGCATCGGTTGTTCATCGTACCCGGGGTAGCACACATCGCTCCGTGTGACACCCCGGGAACAATAAACACAGCTTACCTGCGTCTCACCGGCAATGCGGAAGGAAGGAGGTGGGCGGGATGTTTACGTCCCGCTCATCTCCGCTCCTCCGCTTCTATTGGCTGCCCACTGTGTGACGTCGCTGTGACGCCGAACGTCCCACCCCCTTCAGGAAGTGGATGTTCGCCGCCCACAGCGAGGTCGTTCAACAGTTAAGTGCGTGTGACGGGGGTTTAACGACTTTGTGCACCACGGGCAACTAATTGCCCGTGACGCACAAATGACAGGGGCGGGTACGATCGCTTGTGCGATCGCACGATAGATCGTCTCGTGTGACGCCTGCATAACTGTTTGGGATCTGGTAAGTGAGATTCTTTTAAGGGGTGTCTGCTCTCTTTGGGGGATAAACTTAGCAGTGCGTAGAGAATAAAACTTTTAGGCATATAATTGAAACCTTTGTAAATATGGTATTTACTCACCACCATAGGACTGGTTCTGCACCATGAGAATAGCAAATCAGGTAAGAAAATGATAAATAGATAGATAGATAATGGATAGATGGATAGACAGATAGATAGATAGATAATGGATAGATGGATAGACAGATAGATAGATAGATAATGGATAGATGGATAGACCGATAGATAGATAGATAGAGGGATAGATAGATAGATAGATAGGTAGAGAGATAGATAGATAGATAGATAGATAGAGGGATAGATTTTTATTATTATTATTATTATTTATTTATAGAGCACCATTAATTCCATGGTGCTGTACATGAGAAGGGGGTTACATACAAAATACGTATACAAGTTACAGTAGACAGACTAGTACAGAGGGAAGAGGGCCCTACCCTTGCGGGCTTACATTCTATAGGATTATGGGGAGGAGACAATAGGTGGGGTGTAGGTCAGGCGGCAGCTCCGCACGGTGGTCGGGCGGCAGCTCCGCACGGTGGTCGGGCGGCAGCTCCGCACGGTGGTCGGGCGGAAGCTCCGCACGGTGGTCGGGCGGCAGCTCCGCACGGTGGTCGGGCGGCAGCTCCGCACGGTGGTCGGGCGGCAGCGAGTTCATTGTAGATTGTAGGCATTTCGGAACAGGTGCGTTTTCAGGTTCCGTTTGAAGTTTGCAAGGGTAGGGGATAGTCTGACGTGTTGAGGCAGCGAGTTCCAGGAGACTGGGGATGCTCGGGAGAAGTCTTGGAGTCGGTTGTGTGAGGAGCGAATGAGAGAGGAGGAGAGGAGGAGATCTTGGGAGGACCGGAGGTGACGTGTTGGAGTGTAGTGGGAGAGTAGTTCGGAGATGTACGGAGGGGAAAGATTATGCACAGCTTTGTAGGTCAGTGTTAGAAGTTTGAATTGGATACGGTGGAAGATTGGAAGCCAGTGGAGGGACATGCAGAGAGGAGAAGCGGGGTGGTATTGAGGAGAGAGGTGGATAAGTCGGGCAGCAGAGTTAAGGATGGACTGGAGAGGGGCAAGCGTGTTGGCAGGGAGGCCACAGAGGAGGATGTTACAGTAGTCGAGGCGGGAGATTATGAGGGCATGCACTAGCATTTTAGTTGATTGCAAATTGAGGAAAGGGCGGATTCTGGAAATATTTTTGAGTTGAAGACGGCAGGAGGTGGTGAGGGATTGGATGTGTGGTATGAAGGATAAGGCAGAGTCAAAGGTCACTCCGAGGCAGCGAACTTTGGGTACTGGCGAGAGCGTGGTGTTATTTATTGTAATAGATAGATTAGGTGGAGAGTGTAGGTGAGACGGAGGAAAGATGATTAGTTCAGTTTTGGCCACATTGAGCTTTAGGAAGCGAGAGGAGAAGAAGGAGGATATAGCAGATAGACATTTCGGGATTTTGGACAGCAGAGATGTGGCATCTGGGCCAGAGAGGTAGATCTGGGTGTCGTCGGCATATAGGTGGTATTGGAAGCCATGGGACTTTATGAGTTGTCCCAGGCCAAATGTGTAGATAGAGAAAAGTAGGGGTCCTAGGACAGAGCCTTGAGGGACGCCAACAGAGAGATGGTGGGATGAAGAGGTTGTGTGGGAGTGGGAGACACTAAAAGTGCGATTTGAGAGGTATGAAGAGATCCAAGAGAGGGCAAGATCTCTGACACCAAGGGAAGAGAGGGTCTGTAATAGGAGGGAGTGGTCAACGGTATCGAAGGCTGAGGACAGGTCTAGGAGTAGGAGTATAGAGAAGTGCTTGTTCGCTTTGGCAGTAAGCAAGTCATTTGTGATTTTAGTCAGGACAGTTTCGGTGGAGTGATGTGGACGGAAGCCGGACTGTAGGTTGTCAAAGAGAGCGTTAGAGGAGAGGTGGGAGGAAAGTTCAGCATGGACATGCTGTTCCAGGAGTTTTGAGGCAAGTGGGAGTAGTGATATGGGGCGGTAGCTGGTAGTAGAGGTTGGATCGAGGGAATGTTTCTTTAGGATAGGTGTGACTGTTGCATGTTTAAAGGCAGAGGGGAAGGTTCCAGTCGTTAAAGATAGGTTGAAGAGATGGGTTAAGGCTGGAATAAGGATGGTGGTGAGGTTGGGAAGGAGGTGGGATGGCATGGGGTCAAGTGCGCAGGTGGTGAGGTGCGCTTTTGAGAGCAGACGTGCAAGCTCTCCTTCGGTGATGGTGGGGAGGAAGTTTATGGGGGAGGGGCAGTGGTCAGCTACATGAAGGGGTTGTGGTGGCTGAGCAGAGAAGACTTGCCTTATTAGGTCGATTTTTTCTTGGAAATAGGTGGCAAAGTCTTCTGCAGAAATGAGGGAGGTTGGAGGGGGCAGTGGTGGGCGAAGGAGGGAGTTGAAAGTGTTGAATAACTGTTTGGGGTTGTGTGTTAGAGAGGATATGAGGTTTCTGAAGTAATCGTGTTTAGCGGAGGTGAGGACTGAACGAAATGTGTGAATTGCATTTTTGAATGTGGTGAAGTCTTCCTGGGAGTGCGTTTTCTTCCACCGCCGCTCTGCAGCCCTAGACCTTTGCCTAAGTTTTTTAGTGAGGCTGTTGTGCCAGGGCTGTCTATTGATTCGTCTCACTCTGCCATGCACAAGGGGAGCGACTGAATCATTGGCTGATGTGAGGGTGGTGTTGTAGAAAGTGGTGGCGCTGTCTGTGTCGTGGAGGGACGATATGGAGGACAGTGGGAGGATAGAGTCGGCGAGGGTGTGCATGTTGAGGTGTGCAAGGTTTCTGCGGGGATGTGCTAGGTGCTGGACAGGGGGGGTAGGTGAGGAGGACAGGGCTGAAAAGGTCAGAAGATGGTGGTCAGATAGGAGGAGGGGGGAAGTTGTGAAGTCAGAAAGGGGACAGAGGCGGGTGAAGATGAGGTCTAGTGTGTTTCCATCTTTGTGGGTGGCAGAGGTGGACCACTGAGTTAAGCCAAAAGACGAAGCAAGGGAGAGGAGTTTGGAAGCAGCTTGTTGGCGAGTGTCAGTGGGGATGTTGAAGTCACCCATGATGATGGTGGGAATGTCAGCAGAGAGAAAGTGTAGAAGCCAGGCAGAGAAGTGGTCGAGTAAGGCAGTGGTTGCGCCCGGGGGTCTGTATATGACAGCCACTTGGAGGTTGGAGGGAGAATAGATTCGGACAGAGTGCACTTCAAAGGAAGGCAGGTCGAGGGAGGGTAGAGGTGGGATTGTGGTGAAGTTGTAGTTGTTAGAAAGAAGGAGGCCCACTCCTCCACCCTGTCTATTGCCAGGGCGAGGAGTGTGGGAGAAGTGCAGGCCACCGTAGCATAGTGCAGCTGGGGAGGCAGAGTTGGATGGTGTCAGCCATGTTTCGGTGATGCCTAGAAAGGATAGATTGCTGGAGGTAAAGAGATCATGAATGATGTGCAGTTTATTACACACTGAACGGGCATTCCAGAGCGCTCCTGAGAGAGGGGGCGGCAGAGTGGGTGAGAGGGGAATAGTTTTTATGTTGGATAGATTGCGGTAGTTACTATTATGTGGAGAGTGGTGGGTGGGTGATAAAGAGGGGTGTACCATCCACGGAGGGCCAGGATTGGGGGCTATGTCACCAGCAGTGAGAAGGAGTAGAGAAAGGGAGAGCAGGTGGGAGAAGGAGAGTGGACGGCATGGTCTGCGCGATATTAGGAGCGATCTGAGGTTCAGGAGTAGGTCAGCAGATGAGGACAGATGAGAAGGCAGGAGGGAGGGGGAGATGAATATTTGTTTAGAGGGAGCTGGGGTGTGCGGATAGATAGATAGATAGATAGATAGATAGAGAGATAGATAGATAGATAGATAGAGGGATAGATAGATAGATAGATAGATAGATAGATAGATAGATAGATAGATAGATAGATAGATAGGTAGAGAGATAGATAGAGGGATAGATAGATAGATAGATAGATAGATAGATAGATAGATAGATAGATAGATAGATAGATAGAGGGATAGATAGATAGATAGAGGGATAGAGAGATAGATAGATAGATAGATAGATAGATAGATAGAGGGATAGATAGATAGATAGATAGATAGATAGATAGATAGATAGATAGATAGATAGATAGAGGGATAGATAGATAGATAGATAGATAGATAGATAGATAGATAGATAGGTAGAGAGATAGATAGATAGATAGATAGATAGATAGATAGATAGATAGAGGGATAGATAGATAGATAGATAGATAGATAGGTAGAGAGATAGATAGATAGATAGATAGATAGATAGAGGGATAGATAGATAGATAGATAGAGGGATAGATAGATAGATAGATAGATAGATAGATAGATAGATAGATAGATAGAGGGATAGATAGAGGGATAGATAGATAGACAGAATTGATATGTATCACCTGTAGTTTATACACAACTGTATAGGTTTGTTTGTTTTTTTAATTATTCATGTGCAGTTTGTCTGAAGCATACATATGGTTTTAGCCAATACTTAACCGGATATGTATATTTAATTAGATGACAAAGACAAAGCCGGAAGACATTTGCTGCACCACAGTTCCTTTTGATGCTGATTACAAACCAGTAGACGTTGCATTCAAAGATAATTATTATTGATCTGTATTATACCTGTCAGACAGGTGTCGTAAGATCTTGTTTGACAATATTCCCGCATTCCGGTATTGATGATCCTACATGAAGCACCATTAAGTAGATTTAGCAGGTAATGAAGACGTTTGCTGGCGGTCTCCGCGCCGCTTTACTCGAGTATATGGACGTACAGACTGTTCTATTGCAAACAAATCCTTTAATTCTAGATATTGCAAGGATATTTCTGGACAGGAATATAAATGACTGGGTAGGTACTAGCAGTATAACAGAGCTGTTTCATATGATTGTAAAGGTCAGAGCCTACATTGTGTGCAATATTAAGTCGTATTTTCTGGTTATGCCACAGATGGCAGACAGATGAAGGTGTAACTAGCTCTATCTATATACAATGGCTAGTAACTGTGTTAGCATAGCCTGCCCTGTAGTCAGACCTGCAGGAGCCTGCTCATATGTCAACTCAGTGAAGAACACAGAAATGTAGGCTTTTTCCCTATAAACCTGGAAAAGCTGTTGTCAGCATGGAGTAATGTAGATAATGCAGAGAGAAATCTGCCCAGACAGCCTGGAGCGCTGAGATCCCAACCAATCCATATATTTCAATCAGTGCCATTGATCAAAGAGAGAGAAAATAACATGGTCTGGACTACACAATATGTCTGGACTACACTTAGATTTGTATCTGTAATGTGTAAAATAAACATATATTACTATGCGCTTAATGCAATAAAAAGATAAAGAGACTTTTGTCAGCACATAATGACTGTTCAAACCAGGTACAGACGCTCTGTGCATCATGGCGGGTCATAGTAAAGTTCTCCATCCTCCAATCTTGTTTCTTAATATTTCCACCCTTCTCTGAGGCCAAAGCTGTCAATCGGAGAGTAGGGTGGAGATTGAGGAAAAACCAGCATGTAGGAGGGTGAATTTAAAAGATTAGCCCCGCCATGGTGCCTGTACTTGGTTTGAACAGTCATTCTGTACTGACAAAGTCCCTCTAAGTAGCTTTGTATATTTCAATCAGTGCCATTGATCAAAGAGAGAGAAAATAACATGGTCGGACTACACAATATGTCTGGACTACACTTAGATTTGTATCTGTAATGTGTAAAATAGACATATATTACTATGCGCTTAATGCGATATGCCTTCTCTTTCTATATTCTAAAGAATTGTAAAAGACAATAGGTCAATATCAGGTGAAAGTACATGATTATCTCTTAGGTAACATTTTGGAGATACGTACAAACTAATGGAAACTTTACATAATGTAAAAGAGAAATCACACCATAACGTTCTCCCTGGATGACTTCATACATTAAGTAAGCGTCAAGCATTATGGATCTGAAATAATCCTCTTAAACCTCTCCAAAGGATTAATAGCCGAAAAACAATATACTGTAAAAGTCACAAATATACTAAATGC
Source organism: Anomaloglossus baeobatrachus (assembly GCF_048569485.1). Taxonomy (NCBI): domain Eukaryota; kingdom Metazoa; phylum Chordata; class Amphibia; order Anura; family Aromobatidae; genus Anomaloglossus; species Anomaloglossus baeobatrachus. The sequence continues at coordinate 467,912,743 of NC_134354.1, forward strand.
ATAAATGAATGTGGAATTCGTACAGATTAAAGGACATTTCCGACTGCCAGCAACATTTTCCAATAAATATGTACTCTATAGGCCGCTTTACACACAACGACATCGCTAACGAGATGTCGTTGGGGTAATGGAATTCGTGACGCACATCCGGCCTCGTCAGCGAGGGTTAGTGGAGCTGCACCCTGTTCCTGCTGACTTGGTTATGATGGGTATGTGTCCTTCTTAATCTAATATAATTTTATGTTCTCTTTGGTTACCTCTCCGGGTGGCAGGGGACTTGAGCCTCCCTCCCTCCCTCCCTTACCTTGTGAGTGACATTCCTTGCATGCTAGGCACTCTTACAGTGTAACCACTGAGTGCTTTGATTAGTTTTACTACTTTCTGACACAAAGTCGCCAGCCACAGGCTGATTTGCCTTTTATACATATAGCCAGCACTGTGGTGTATGTTTCACCCTTTTTGTATCCTTACCAGCACATCTTGAACTTTTTAATATTGTCTGTTGATATAAGCGAATAATAAAATTTGTATACTTGTTTGCATTAAGGTAGTGTCAGTGACTCTTTTTTATGGTTTTGTGTATGTCGTTAGCGACGTCGTTGCGTGTGAAACGTACGAACGACCGCTAATGATCAAAAATACTCACGTTATCATTGATCGTTGACACGTCGTTCTAATCCCAAATATCGTTGATGGTGATGGATGCAGCGATTTGCCTGTGACGCACAAACGACGGGGGCGGGTGCTTTCACGAGCGTCATCGCTAGCGATGTCGCTGCATGTAAAGCCCCCTTTAGTAAAAAGATAAAGGGACTTTTGTCAGCACAGAATGACTGTTCAAACCAGGTACAGACGCTCTGTGCATCATGGCGGGTCATAGTAAAGTTCTCCATCCTCCAATGTTGTTTCTTAATATTTCCACCCTTCTCTGAGGCCAAAGCTGTCAATCGGAGAGGAGGGTGGAGATTGAGAAAACACCAGCAGGTAGGAAGGTGAATTTAAAAGATTAGCCCCGCCATGGTGCCTGTACTTGGTTTGAACAGTCATTCTATACTGACAAAGTCCCTCTAAGTAGCTTTGTAAATATATTATGTTACATATTGTGTATTTTTTGTGATATTCATACGTATATACATATTGTGTATTTTTTAGTCATATACAAACATATGTACATATATAATCTAGAGTTGAAATCTTATTTCAGCTTGATTTTGGGTGGCACGGTGGCTCAGTGGTTAGCACTGCAGTCTTGCAGCGCTGGGGTCCTGGATTCACTTCCCACCAAGGACACTATCTGCAAGGAGTTTGTATGTTCTCCTCGTGTTTGCGTGGATTTCCTCCTGGTTTCCTCCCACACTCCAAAGACATACAGATAGGGACTCTAGATTGTGAGCCCCAATGGGGACAGTGTTGCCAATGTATGTAAAGCGCTGTGGAATTAATAGCGCTATATAAATGAATACAATTATTATTATTATTATTTTAGTCATATCCTCAGCAGGACAACCCATAAACATCTTCCCATCCTGTGTGAGACCGCCCCATTAGCAAAAGAAGAGAATTGCTAATAAAAACTCAGCCATATACATTCCCTGGTCACTAAAAGGAATCCCCATCTACAATTAACATTGCAGCCAAAATGTTGATATGGTGTGGCTGTTAGACAAGTCCGAAAAATGAATGCCCATCAATGCCTTTCCATTGCTTTCATGAGTGCAACTTTATATTCTATGATTTTAAGCTTAAAAAGCATTGTTGTTTTATTTTCATATATTAATAGTACACATGAAAATAAGAAACTTTGTGACATATCTTATTAGAGAAATTTGTTTCCTCCCCTTTGACTGATCAGTCTTCAGTGATTATAGACTTTCCCAATACTAACATAGCAGATAACAGTTGGTGCTAATAAAGTTCTATGGAGGTTTGTAACAGTCATTCAGGCGAACCTGCAGAATAATGTCTGTATCTGTCTCGAGCTCCTCCCCTCCTCCTCCATACAATTTTAAAAGCACCAACTGTTATCTCCTATGGGAAAATTTGACTTCAATAAATATAGATTTTATACTTTTATCAATGAATTGAGTGGAAACTATCAACCCAGGAGTAGAAAGAAGCAAACATCTCTGATAAGATATATGACAAAGTTGCTTACTTTCATGTGTAATATAGATTTGTGAAATAAAAAATAAAACAATGGTTATGCTTTAAAGAAATCCTGTCAACACATATACAACATCTAAATTGCATCTATTTTTTCCTTTATGATGAAATAGACATTTTTATAGTGACAGCTTTAGAAATCTTTTACCTACCGGTACAGCACTATAGTGTCAGCTTAAAGAGGATCAGTCCGCTCAATTTTATAAATTAAAGCAAAGACATAGCCATAACGGTGCAAATATACTGATTACATTGATACCTTTGGTGAAGATATCCTCTTTGTTGTTATTATCGAATCAGAATTTAAAGTTTTCTGGTAGTGAGTTTTTGGAGCACAGATCAAGGCTTTGCATTGGTTGTTCTCCTCCTTCCCTTTCCCCTCCGCTAGCCTCTTGTGTTACTGCTTGCTCAGTAGACTACCACCTATTTGAAATTTTGCCCCTGCCCTGACAGTGCTGCAGATCGTGCATGCGCAGATTGATTTACCAGCTGGTCTTTAGTAAAACAGTGTGAAGTAGAGATGAGCGAACCTTATGTTTGAGGATTGGAGTTTGGAAGTGAGAGGGTCAGTGGTTTTTGCAATTTTTTTTGTTTTGTTTTGTGTGTGCACACTACATCTTATCACACTGATTTTACCCCAAAAGTGAGCCGATCAAACACAGCACACTTCTCGCACAGGGTTGTGCATCACTCCTACCCTAGCACAGTGCTGCTCGGTTGAGAGGTTCGTACTCGTAATTCACTCGAACTCCGAACATGAACCTTGCTTTTTGGAAGTCAAACTTCGAACCTCGAGCCTCAGGTTCGTTCATCTCTAGTGCCAAGCACGTCACATGCGCAGATTCAGATTTTGGCTCAATGATCTCATTGAGACAAGACTTCAATCTGAGCATGCGCAACCAGGAGCCAATTTATTGCAGACCAGCGGGTAGATCAATCTGTGGACACACTGCCCGTGGCAATGATGGGGCTGGCTCAAAATTTCCAACAAGAGTAGTAACCTTCCTTCCAACACCAGTGGCAGTTGGATGAGCCAGGGACAGCGGAGAAGACCCAATGCACAACCCCGCCGCTGTGCCCCGAAATCTCATTAATGCTGATTAAAGAACAACCAAGAGGATTTCTTCACTAAAGGTATCAGTATAAATTGTATATCTGCCCCATTAAGGTACTATAACTTGCAGAATCGTACTACACATTCTATTTAAGTGGTGTATATACGTGATGAAAGATTACCTTTCACTTTACAAGTTAATTTATTATTTTTAATACTCGTTATTTTTAATGTCTCGTATTGTTGCATGGAAATAAGTTAATAAAGATGAGTGAATCTGCAGATCTTTAACTTCGCAATTTGCCTAAATATGACCGGGAAATTCTATTTGGAATCTCAAGATCTGCTTTTCTGATGCAGTCTCATGCCTAAGAGCAACAGGATCTGATTAACAGCTGGAAAAAAAGCCCTTCATCACCAGGGAGGGAAGAATATTGTCCAGCCCCCTCCCTACCCGAACAGAGAGACGGGATCTGGAGGAGATGGATATGCTGTGAGTGGAGGATCTAGTGATCTGCTCCTCCAGCCGTCAGATACTGTGACATTCAGAAACTTGAAAGAAAATCCCCAAATCCTAATGTGGAGATATTCTATTTCCAGTTAATTGATGCAAATTAAATGTTCCTTATTATGTAATTGGGGTTATAGAGACCCTAGAGCCTGATAAATGTACGGTAAAAAAATAATATCTTGCTGCTCACATCTCACACACCGGTCCTATACAAAGCCCCGTCCAGCCTCCTTTATTTCAGCATCTTCATTCTAGGCTAGAGGGTGCTTTACATGCTGCGACATCGCTAATGATATATCGACGGGGTCACGTCGTTAGTGACGCACATCCGGCGCCCTTAGCGACATCGCAGCGTGTGACACCAAGGAGCGACGATCAACGAGCGCAAAAACGTGAAAAATCGTTGCTCGTTGACACATCGCTCCTTTTCCAAATATCTTTGCTGCTGCAGGTACGATGTTGTTCGTCGTTCCTGTGGCACCACACATCGCTATGTGTGACACCGCAGGAACGACGACCATCTCCTTACCTGCGTCCACCGGCAATGAAGAAGGAAGGAAGTGGGTGGCATGTTCCGGCCGCTCATCTCCGCTCCTCCACTTCTATTGGACGGCTGCCATGTGACGTTGCTATGACGGCGCACAAACCGCCCCCTTAGAAAAGAGGTGGATCGCCGGCCAGAGCGACGTCTCAGGGGAGGTAAGTCCGTGTGACGGGTGTTAGCGATGTTGTGCGCCACGGGCAGCGATTTGCCCGTGACGCACAACCGACGGGGGCGGGTACGCTCGCTAGCGATATCGGTACCGATATCGCAGCATGTAAAGTACCTTTAGGACTTCTGGTGCTGAGCAGCCACACACCAAGGAAAGTGAGGCTTTGTGCCGCACACATCTATACATGCTTTACACAATAAAATGATGACCATTTTGCTGAAGTCGCCAAAAAATAAGATTAACCCTTGTCTGGAACCATGAAAAAAAAATATTAATTGTCCTAATCTGCATGGGGTCCCCTTGACCCCATGGTACCACACAAGGGTTAAGGAGAATCTCAATAGTATTGTAAAAATTTGAGAAAATTTCAGTTTGCTGTGAACGGATTTGCTCATCTCTACAAGGAAATAATACAATTAATAAACCCATATAGTTTGATTAGTCTACAGCTTTCCTCGGATATAGAGTAATGAAATGCATAACGCATGAATGTGTTCCTTTGTTAGTGGAACTGAGCTATGATAAATCACACGGATGTCAAACCCTTCCAGGGTGCGGATTGAATCTACAGATATTGCCTTGTGATAATTTCACTTTCTAGTAATCACAACATAGAACTCCCAGTAAGTAAAACTGTTTATGTATTTAAGTAATTTCCTTAAAATTAAGAGAAATCCCATAACTATTAATGAACAGCGCAGTTCTGTACAAAAGTCAATAATTAAAGCACAGCGGATAATAAAAGGTGCAGTTTATAGAATTAGCAATCAAAGGTTAGATGCCAGGCACTTACAACAGATTACAATGCAGGGGTGTCCGAAAAGGATATTTATGCCGAGGTTGGAGTAAGAGCCATTAGACTGATGGTCGAGACCTTTCCACACGGGGGTATGGACATCATTCCAATTAGTGCAAGGGCACGAGGAGTACGAAAAGAGGCCATTCACGTCTAGTCACACAGTATATACAATATAAAACAATGAGGAATTATGTACACCAGCAATTTTTACTCGTGGTTGGTTTTATTTTACTCCATTTCCACTACAGATTAGTGACATATCAATGATCTAAACAACACAGATCCACCATTCTGCCATGTGCATGAGACTGTGCAGCATACCTGTACTTTCAGGTGGATTTTCAGCGTAATTTGTTCAGTGTGTACATGAGGAATAACATTATTTTTGGCTATTATGGCTCGTTTCTTGCAATTTCTTTAAGCAATATTTTTCACTGCATGCACCAGCAAGTAGAAGCTGCAACAGCTTCCCGGTCTCTATCAGCTTCAAGCTGTATCCAGCTGCTTTCCTCCTAACCTCTCCATAGACTTCCATAGGCAGCAGCTTCTCTGTCTCTATCATCTTCAAGCTGTATCGATTCTTTCCTCCTAACCTCTCTGTAGACTTCCATAGGCAGCAGCTTCTCTGTCTCTATCACCTTCAAGCTGTATCCAGCTGCTTTCCTCCTAACCTCTCCATAGACTTCCATAGGCAGCAGCTTCTCTGTCTCTATCGACTTCAAGCTGTATCCAGCTTCTATCCTCCTAACCTCTCCATAGACTTCCATAGGCAGCAGCTTCTCTGTCTCTATCATCTTCAAGCTGTATCCAGATTCTTTCCTCCTAACCTCTCTGTAGACTTCCATAGGCAGCAGCTTCTCTGTCTCTATCACCTTCAAGCTGTATCCAGCTGCTTTCCTCCTAACCTCTACATAGCCTTCCAAAGGCAGTAGCTTCTCTATCTCTATCACCTTCAAGCTGTATCCAGCTTCTTTCCTCCTAACCTCTCTGTAGACTTCCATAGGCAGCAGCTTCTCTGTCTCTATCACCTTCAAGCTGTATCCAGCTGCTTTCCTCCTAACCTCTACATAGCCTTCCAAAGGCAGTAGCTTCTCTATCTCTATCACCTTCAAGCTGTATCCAGCTTCTTTCCTCCTAACCTCTCTGTAGACTTCCATAGGTAGCAGCTTCTCCGTCTCTATTACCTTCAAACTGTATCCAGATTTTTTCCTCCAAACCTTTCCATACACTTCCATAGGCAATGGCTTCTCTGTCTCTATCACAATCAAGCTGTATCCAGCTTCTCTCTTAACCTCTCCATAGACTTCTATAGGCAGCAGCTGATTACACTTTTCTGCTGGACTGTTACTCTGACTATTATGCTACTTTTTGTGACCTGTTTTTAACTGGATAAAAATACAAGTTTTACATTTTATCAAAGCGCTGGATCAACTACAATTTTTCGGGATTTCTTCAGTGGTGGAACTGGGATCCGCTTGCACTCTCTAGATAGATAAGCTGACTATACTTTTGCCATTATAGGCATCAGATGTAATGTAGAATGAGCAGTGCAGGAGATAGTGGTATGGGGTGATTGAAAAGTTTGGAAAAAGGCATTTTTTTTTACTAAGATATGATGATATTTGTGGATTGAATGGGTGTGATAATAATCCAAGTATATCTTTTTAGACTTGCTTGTATACACATTGTAGTATAGTTTTATGCCTCTATTTGCTGATTAGTATGGAAGGGCCCATTAACAGGGATCCTCAGGGACATGCGATTCATTGCTATTGATTCTAGTCATATTTTCTTTTTCAAGAGTATTTATTAGGACTATTTTCTTCTACATAATCCTCAATTATTACCTCTTTGGTCACCCACTTGTTTTTCTCTAAACATGAATTTTAATGTTTGTGTAATAAAATGTGATATTTTTATTATTAGTTATTGGCCTCTGCAGGTTTGAGTATATGTGCAATGCCTTGAATAAGTATTCATATCCCACAACCTTTTCCACATTTTTCATGTCACACCCACAAACTTAAATGTACTGTATTTTATAGACATTTTATGTGATATACCAACACTAAGTAGCAAGTATTTGTGAAGTGTAAAGAAAATGATACATGGTTTTCTAAATATTTTAAAAATATAAACTTGAAAATTGTGACGTGCATTTGTATTAAGCCCCCGAGTAAATACTTTGTAGGACCACCTTTTGCTGCAATTACTGCGGCAAGTCTTTGCGGCATGTCTCTACAAATTTTGTAAATGTAGAGGCTGAAAGTTTTGTCTATAATTCTTTGAAAAATACTGTAACTTAGTGAGATTGGATGGAGAGTGTCTGTGAACAGCAATTTTCAAGTCTTGCTCAGATTTTTATTGGAATTTATGTCTGGATTTTGATTGCACGATTCCCACACATGACTATGTTTTCTGCAGCCTCTAAAGGGTTTTCTTCCAGCAATGCCCTGTATTTAGTTACAGCCATCTTCCCATCAATTCAATCCAGCTTCTCTGTGCCTGCTAAAGAAAAGCATCTCCACAGCATGATGCTGCCACCACCATGTTTGACAGTGGGGATGGTATATTCAGGGTGATCTGCAGTATTTGTGTTCTGCCACAGATAGCACTTTCAATTTAACACAAAAAGTTCTACTTTGGTCTCATGTGATCAGAGCTCCTTCTTCCACATGCTAGCTGTGTCCCCTACATTGCTTTTTCCAAACTGCAAATGGGACTTCTTATGGCTTGCTTTCAAAAATGGCTTTCTTTATTCCACTCTAAAGGCCAGATTAGTGGAATATACAACTAATAGTTGTCTTGTGGACAGGTTCTCCAATCTGAACTGTGGATCTCTGCAGCTCCTCAAGAGTGACCATGACTCTTTTGGCTGGCTCTGTAATTAGGGCTCTCCATGTTTGGGATGTCAAGTTGGGGAATAGTCGTGTCTTGGTTTTGGTAGGTTAGCAATTGTGCTATACTTCTTTCATTTTTTGATGATTGTTTGAGCAGTTTTCCATGAGATGTTTAGAGCATGGGTTATTTTTAATAACCAAGCCCTATTTTATTCTTCTCTGCAATTTTATCCCTGACCTGTCTGGTGTGTTCTTTGGTTTTGATGACACTGTTTAATCCCTAATGTTTGCAAACAAACCTCGGACGCTTTCACAGAACAGCTATTGCTATAATAAGATTAAATTACCCACAAATGTACTCAATTTCAAGCATGAAAAAGACTTTGTTGGAAACGTTGCTGTATTGTATGACCTTTATGGATTAAAAATATGGAGCAAATCTTCACCCACCTGGATGCTGTCTACTTTATCTCTCTGGAGGCAACTGGTCACTCAGGATTTTATTTAGAGTTATCAGAATACAGGGGGCTGAATAAAAATGCATGTCAACATTTTCAGATTTATATTATTCAAGAGTCTTTTCCTTTACACTTCGCAAATACTTGCTACTCTGTGTTGGTACATTACATAAAATGCTAAATAAAATTCATTTAATTTTGTGGGTGTAACATGAAAAATATAACATATAAAATAATATATATCACATATAATATATAACATGAAAAAATATCGAAAAGTTCATAGGGTATGAATATTTTCTCAAGACACTGTAATAAGATATATTACAAAGTTTCTTATTTTTACTGATGCCATTGATTTATAAAAAAATGAAGGCGTACTTACTATTTAATGATTTAATTTTATATTAATACAGTTCATTTAAATAAATGCGTTCTACATTATGCCAGTTATTGGTTACAGCCATCTCAAGTAGATGGTTTGTTCAGACACAAAAAGCTTAGACAAGATCCATACCTCATAGGTAAACGCTCATTGTGCATTACATCACGGAAGCCAAATTGTGTACGTTTTTGCTCATATACAGCAACATAATATGAATTGAGCGAATGAGGAAAAATGTAGCAGAAGGATATTTGATGTGGAATGAGATGAGTAGGCTTGTGACATCATATTGATCTTTCTGACTCTTCAGGAAAGGGAACAGGATTTTCTGTACTAAAAGAACATGGCACGCTATGTTCTATTCTACCATCTCTGCCTTGTACTATCACTTATAATTTACTATCAGTGATAGCCAGGTAAGTAGTTAGCTCCCTCCTAGGATTCTCTTCACAGGTATCTATTACGACTCTGTCTTAGCAATTGTTGAGCTATTTGGTCAACTGCCCCTCCCCCCCCCCAAAAAAAGTATGATAGTAAGATTGAGTTTTATTATGAATGCCTTTTCTATCCCATGTTCTATTATATGCACAAGACCTTAGCTACAATGTATATATATGCTGTGTCAGACGACCTACCCGTAATGTTGATAGAGACAAACTAATTTTCATCTAGATGTAATCTTACCTGTCACATATACGTCTACATAATAAACTGAGTAGTTTGTTAAATGAATCATAAGATGCTTCCTTTGTTTGTAAATACTGCATTCAATTTACAGTACCAAGAACTGCTCACTACATCTTCAGAAAGGCCCACCAGAGGATTCTCCGGTTCGCCGTTGGGCCAGTCCAAGCTTACATTTATGTAGTGTAAAACTTTGCTATCATACACAAGCTTTCCCATGTGCTTATATTGCATATGCCAAGAAAAGGAAGAAGCATTTATACATATTATATTTGGCATTTGCTGTCACTCAGGGGAGTGTAGGGTGGCTTAATATTAACTTATATTAAAGTTTGTACATTGATAAATTCCATCTGCAAACTGACCACACGATTTTCTTGTCACTACATCATAATTGTGTTATTTTCAGAAATATGTGATATCATATATTAGATGGCTAATTTTACATTTAATTACATGGGGCAAATAGCCACTCGCCCAAGAACTGCTCACTGCATCTGCAGAGAGGCCCACCAGAGGATTCTCCGGTTTGCTGGTGGGCCAGTCCAAGCTTACATTTATTTACTGTATAACTTTGCTATCATACACACGCTTTTCCTTGTGCTTACCTTGCATATACCAAGAAAGTGAAGAAGCATTTATACATATTATACTTGGCATTTGCTGTCACTCAGGGGAGTGTAGGGTGGCTTAATATTAACTTATATTAAAGTTTGCACATCGATAAATTCCATCTGCAAAATGACCACACGATTTTTTTGTCACTACATCATAGTTGTATTATTTTCAGAAATATGTGATAATATCATATATTAGATGGCTAATTTTACATTTAATTACATGGGGTAAAATAGCCACTTGCGATTTCTTCTGTGCATATTAGAATAGGTTGAATGATTAGATTGCATTATAGGACCATTGACATTATGCAAAACCTACATAGCACATCATTACATTCTGCATAAATTAACATTTATGTTATTAGGCAACACTTCATTAACCAATATTGTAGACTTTATTCAAAACGTTATTTTGAAATGGTAACATATAATGGCGATAAATGCACAATATACAGAACATAATTGGCTCATACTGTAGTAGGTTCTTCCAACCATCAACTGTAGACAGAAATCAGTCACTTTAATAACATGTGGACACCATAGCAAGAGATAGTCCATAGAAAATCAGATAAAACAAATTCCAATGGTCAAACTTTTAAGATATTTACATATATACATTCACATGCATTTATATATTACATAACGATAGTTACAGTTCCATCATACATAAACAAGCAAACATGCCTATCCACAGCTTACAATGAACCAAAATATCAAAGTAATACTGACCTTACCAATCTCCTGCTGCGTCTATACCCATGCCAATACTTACCTGGTCCCCAGAAATTCTCAGTATACTGGTCCCAATAATGATATGGCCTATCCACACATGACCGCTGCAGCAGATCATTAATGGAGCCAGAAGAGTGGTCAGGGGAACCAGGTAAGCATTGGGATTAGTAAGGTGACTATAACTCCTTTTCTGATTTTGGACAAGCTGTTAAATGGGTTGTGAAGACTTGAAACAAAAGTCTGCTGTCATGCTATATTACTGAAGACTGCCGAATTGTGACACCACGTGTGTGAGGTATTTGCATACCGGCAGTCATATGCTGAATTGTCGGCTTTTCTCAAATCACTTCTATTCAGAGAAGCCAAACATGTCTAACTGGCACTTAATCGCCAGTATGCACACAATCGCAAGTGACCACCAGTTTGCACCAGAGATACTGGGAAATTGTGACAGTGTGTGCAATACACAACGTGAAGATTTGGTAGTCTGTAGTCACATAGAGTGACTGTAAAGTTTTGACCGAAGTCTGGACAACATTTAAAGAGAACCTGACCGAGCAGCACGGCTAACTAGTCAAACAAGTGGCTTCTCCCTGCCCACTGCCTTGGATTGACAGGTCTAGGCCCATGTGCCCCTGTAAGGAGAGACGTGTCAATCCAGGGCAGCGGGAGGGGAGCAGCTGCCAGGAACCAACTAGTGAAGTGTTCAAAAAGGAAGATTTCCAGCACTCTCAATAGTCATGATTAAGAGCACACGTACTCGAAACGCGTAGACTGTGTTTGTTTCTTGTGTTGATTTTTTTCTATTTTAAGCTCCACAATAAACGTGATATTTTAATTTCAACCTTGGATTTCTGCTGCTGAGAGTGCTGGAAATCTTCCTTTTTGAACACTTCATGACAAGCCAGTAAGTGGGACTGGACTTTCCGTGCACCGTCTGCAGCAAGACACAATAGGAGTGGTGAGCTGATATAATTTTTAAACTTTCCTGTTTCTTTGCATAGTGTCTGAAAAGTCCCCAGCTATTAAAAGTATATTTTTCGCAGAAACGCTGCATCGTTTCAGATACAAACATACCTGGCTGGGTTCATACAACCAGTGCTTGAAATATGTTGTCCATGGATTGGGCACTATCTATTAGATATCAGGCACTCTTTAAACACTATAGATGTGTTGAGCAACTTCATTACCTACATTACAGCCTAAGATTAATCCCTGATTCTTAAAGATTAATCCCTGATTCTTATAGACTTCTGCTTAGCATAGCTACATTTTCCTTTACAATTGAGCCTTACACTCCTTTGTGCCAGATGGTGAAATAACAAAAAAATGACCAAGATCCAAGAATTCTAAAATATTCTAGAGAACACTACAGCCATTCATCCTTTCAACTATCTTACACCTATGAATTATGTTGTCAGGGGTGAAAATGTATAATTTAAAGAGTATCAAACGAAGAGAGTTGTGTTTTCTTGTGTAAGCAACCCAGAATAAAATTCATTGCTAACCGCGTAGAGGTGAAATGATCCGAATGCTGCCGGTCTGCTCGGAGAAAAAATCATTTTGTAAGTCACTTGAAAATGACAAGATGAGGATACAGATAATATTGTAGCTGCAATAAAACGACAACTCCCATACCATAGGGACATGTCAGTATGAGTTGAGGCCTCAACACATCACAAGATTACAAGATTGGACATACCCTTCCACTGTGGAGCCACCATAACGTGGAGATATGGAAGTCTCTGAGGGACATGTCAGTATGAGTACCACAAGATTGGACATACCCTACCACTGTGGAGCCACCATAACGTGGAGATATGGAAGTCTCTGAGGGACATGTCAGTATGAGTACCACAAGATTGGACGTACCCTACCACTGTGGAGCCACCATAACGTGGAGATATGGAAGTTTCTGAGGGACATGTCAGTATGAGTACCACAAGATTGGACGTACCCTACCACTGTGGAGCCACCATAATGTGGAGATATGGAAGTCTCTGAGATAAGAAACAGAGACATGGTGCTCAACAAAGTAGAGTGGCCTAGTCTATATAATTATTGGTAGGGTCTAAGCTCAAAGAACCCACCTATTCCATCTTCAACTATACCTCAAGTCACAACATGGACTGTAAAGTTTTTTTTATTACAGTATTGTTATTTTAGATCCTTTAGTTTTTTACCTATGGGATTCTTGATGAAATTCTATCTCGTTTCATCATTTCTCAATGTGAACAAGGTTGACAAATATTTTACAAACTTTGGATGAATTGCCAAAGCCAAGGTAGACTTCTATGCACCTTGTAATAAATAGTCATAACACAGATGAAAGTTGATGTTGAGCGTTCTGGCAACTGTCCCACCATACATCCTACATAACTCCAGTATGACAAATGTTCAGTTCACATACCGGCTGGAATCCATTTCTCAACAAGTGGATGGACTAAATCATGTGCAGCACCATAGACACAGATGTTTATTCTGCTGACGAAAACAATAACAGCTGGTGGAACCAGTAAAATTTGGTCAAAAGCATAATGCAAACCACATTCGATGTCAATGTAACACAACCACAAGAATACATGTCTGCAGCCGCTTGGGACCATTCCTAAGGCAAGAAACACTATGTAACACTATTTGCTTTATACAGAAAATATGATTCATTGCCAAGAAAAGACAGTTTCACTTGGAAAGTGATTCACTAATTATATTGAAACACTTGACTGCTGACAGTGTGTAAAGCAGCCAGAGATGGAACATCCAATATTTGTGATTAGCTGACTGTCCCATAAACAAAAGTATTCATTGTAGCGATGCTGTGAAATGTATATATGCTTTAGATTACAGGTTATTATGGTCCTCACTCTTATATTGCTGTATGCAGCCTAGGATTACAATTAAAATGGCAAAATACATCAGATTAATAATCTAAAGAATCTGATCACATTCAATCATAAATGATTACTGTAAACTATCACGACTATCGATTGTTATATCTATGGCCGTCTTACACCAAACATTCTCAATGGTCTCAATCAAAGAAGCCCATGTCACCCATACACATTGCAGAGGATAACCTTGAACAATGAGTCTGGATTGTTTAAAGCCACAAGTAGAAGAAGCCTAAAGAAATGAAATGACATCATAGCATACTTCAACTGTTATTACAGCATGCATGGGCATTACACTAGTGTCATAGCTGATCATTGGCAATAGGGATTAATGCAGAAAAGGGACATCTGTATCCAAAGAAGGGAAGTTTCCATCAGACTGGTCCATTACACTGAGCATGGTCAGCAAGCACCAGAACAATTGATATCTCAGGCAATATATGTTGGGATATTATCTATCTATATATCTATCCCTCTATTCATCTATCTATCTATCCATCTATATATCTATCTATCTATCCCTCTATCTATCTATCTATCTATATATCTATCCCTCTATTCATCTATCTATCTATCCATCTATATATCTATCTATCTATCCCTCTATCTATCTATATATCTATCCCTCTATCTATATATCTATCCCTCTATCTATCTATCTATCCATTATCTATCCATCCCTCTATCCCTCTATCCCTCTATCTATCCCTCTATCCATCTATCTATCCCTCTATCTATCTATATATCTATCTATCTATCCCTCTATCCATCTATCTATCTATCCCTCTATCTATCTATCTATACATCTATCCATTATCTATCTATCCCTCTATCCATCTATCTATCTATCCATCCCTTTATCTATCTATCCCTCTATCTATCTATCTATCTATCCATCCATTATCTATCCCTCTATCCATCTATCTATCCATCCCTCTATCTATCTATCTATCTATCCATCCATTATCTATCTGTCCCTCTATCTATCTATCTATCCATCCATTATCTATCTATCTCTGTATCTATCTATCTAATCTATCTATCTATCTATCTATCTATCTATCTATCCATCCTCTATCCTGTCCTATTAAAGCGCTGCAGGTGTCCAGGTGTCATCCATAAAACAAGGCTTTGCAGAGATCAGTATACAATCACTTTTGCACAGACAATAGCAGGACAAGCCTTTAATATAGGACGTCAGCAGGGAGGATTTGATTTGCTCATTAACCCCTCCAGCAGGGCTGAGAGCTGAGTGTACCAGGCAGGGCAGCAGAAATGCACAGTACAGTCAATGGATCTGGATCCAAATGTCATCTAGCAGCATCATGTCCTTGTAAACAATGCCCTGCTAACTCCACCACTCCCAGATCATAGTCATCAAACACACAGCCAGGAAGAAACTGAACATTCAACTGGGGATGTGAACTGGAGCAGTTAACCAGTTAATGGCATGCAGGTATGATGCATCCACCCCATCCATTATACACAGACAGTTCATTTCCATTTTGGCTGTAGCTATTAACCCCATTGTTGCTGGAGAGATGAGAGTGAGCTGCTGACAGCCCTGACTACCCATTCTATCATCATCATCATCATCAACACCATCATCATCATCATCTGAAAGCTTGCAGCGAAAGGATTAAAATGCAATCTGCAGTGACAAGGGTCCAACCTCCGCCTTCCCCCTCGCCCTCCTCCCTACACTCCAAAACATTAGGACCTTAAATGAACCCCCATACAGCAATGCACACACACCCTTGTGCCTTACCTCCAGCGCTTCCAAAGTCACAAAGCTGCTCATTGCAAATCCATCAATGATGTCTTCTTCAGCCGAGGAGGACTCTTTCCTCTTTCTCCTAGGGGGCTTTGGTCTGGACAAGGAAGAAGCAGTCGGGTTCCCATTGTCTTCTTTCTCAGATCCAGAGGAAGAAAGCAAAGAGCCGGTTCTGGAAAGCCCTAATCCTCCTTTGGACCTTCTACCCCTATCCCTTTGGGATTTGGATCTCCTCTTCTTGCGATAGCCATTGCACCGTGGGCCATCCATTGCACCCACAGCAGCAGCAGCACAGGCAGCAGAAGCAGCAGCAGCAGAGACACCAGCAACCACCCCTCTCCCTCTCCCCTTCCCCACCTCCTCCCCTCCTGATACAGAAGAAATAATAAAATAAACCCCACCACGGTCTGCAAAAGAAGAAAATCACCAAGAAAAAAGGCAAAAAAGAAGACTCAAGGATGGAACCCTGGGAAGCACATTGCTCCTTCTGTGCTGCAGATACAGTGGATAGTGTGATTCCAGCACACACATACACAACCCAGAAATTCCTATAAGGCTGCCAGGGAAAGTAATGGCTGATCACAGCCTAGAAATCTGGAGAGGAGAAGGCTTTGATCAGGAGTGGAGGTTAAATCATTCCCCCTCCCTAAACAAAATCATGGAGCTTTCCACCTGATGTATTCCAAGCCAAGCTTTAACTCTTTGTTACTGTTGCTTGTTCTTCCAGAACTCCATGATGCATCCCTTGGATCAGTGAGGAACTTCCAGTGTAGATGATGGCCCCCTCCCCTTGTCCTCCTCTTCTTCTGCTCGGTTCTTGTCTTCTGTTCTCCTCCTCAGTGACAGATGCATCCAGACTAAGCAGACAGAGGAGGGGCAGGAGACTGGGTGGGAGACAAGGAGAAGTGCACTCTCTTCTTCCTTCACATACACAATGCTGAAGTGTCAGCTGAGGCTGTGCCGGTGCTCGGATGATGTGCCACCTCCCGATCTTCCAGTGCTTCTGCTCCACGGGAGGTCAGGGCGATGCTCTGTGTCTTCTCTTCCAGGCCAGAGAGGAGGGGGCTTAGTGTGCAGCCCTTCCTCCAGCTCCAGTCTGCCGTACTCTCTGGTAACAGCCATCCACAACTTTTATTAACACTACAGCTCTCATCATCCTCAGCACAGCAATCTGCAGACATGCACATGTAGATGACAAGGGGACAACCACACGTGTATGGAGAGGAGGAGCAGTGTTACCCACCTATGTCTGCCTCCAGAGAATCAGGCTGGAAGACAATTCTAGGAGCAGTGCCTCACATTGTGCCCCCTCTGCATACTCCCACCCTATGCCAAGTTATGACTGTGAGCCATAGTGTGTAGGTTGCAAAGCCCTTGTGCAAAATATCAAAACTGAGGATTATATTTAACCCTGTAACAAGATGTGGCGGAGATAACTATAACATTTCACTCTGTGCGTATACAATTTAACTTTATATGGAGCCCTATTGTAATATTACACGCGTCCCACACACCTGCTTGTTTAAATGCCACCCAACAAAAAATAGGTTTAGTTGTTCTCTTCATAAAATGTATATATATATATATATATATATATATATATATGTAGTACCTCTCATTAATATATATATATATATATATATATATATATATATATATATATATATATATATATGTGTATATGTGCATATATATATATATATATATATATATATATATATATATATATGTAGTACCTCTCTATAATATATATTTATATATATATATATATATATATATATATATATATATATATATGTATATATATGTAGTACCTCTCATTAATAACATATATATATATATATTGTCACGCTCCCCGGGTCCTCACCCCCGTTCCCCGGCTCACCTGCCACGCTCTCCGCTCCCCAGTCACCGGATTCCGTCCGTCCCAGGGCTCCGGGCCCCCGATCCCGGCGCCCGACAGCTTCCCTGGACCTGGCCGGCTCCCCTGCGTCCTCCTCGCAGCCTCCTTCCCTGGCTTCTGGCACCCGGGCGGCGCGCATGCGCATTAGGGCGCGCGCGCGGTCACTGACCCTTTCTTAAAGGGCCAGCGTCCATTAACAGGAAATGAGGTTGCACAGGTACAGGGTATATAAGGGGTCATTGTCCAAGGGGGCGGGGCCTGATCTTCGTGTTCCCTGAGCTAGGAGTCAGGTCTCCTGGTGTTACTGTGCTCGTACTCACCTATCTCTCTTTGTAGAGCCGTGCCTGCTTCGCCATCCAGTCTGCCGTGTCCTGATCCCCGCACGCTGTCCGTCTGCCATCTGACAGTCCGTACCATCCCGGATCCCTGCGGTGACCCGTCATCTTGCTCCAGAGGTTCCGGACCCCGCCTGATATCACCTCGGCCTCCGAACCTGAGCTACGTCACCAAGACCACCTTCTGTGACTCCGTGGTCCCTGGGACTCCTCCGCTGCCTTCACTTGCACGGACTGTTCTACTGCCCATCAGTGCTTCAGCTGCCGGACTCCCTACCACCATCTCAGAGAGTTCGGTCCAGTGGATCCACCTCCTGGGTCTGCCCGACCGCCCGGCCGTGACAGTAAGATCAGGCCATGGATCCCGCTGCAGCACTATTGGCCCTGCAAGAGGAACTCCAACGCCAGCGTGAAGTCCAGACCCGCATGCTGCAATTTATGACCTCCGTGGACACCCGCCTGTACACGTTACAAGCATCCATGACGCCTGCGGCACCCAGGTCCTCCAATGGACAATCCACGGCTCCCGCACCAGTGGCAGCCTCGTCGGGTGCTTCCCAACTCCGGTTGGCTTCACCACCTCGTTATTCTGGAGATCCCAAGACCTGCAGGGGCTTCATCAACCAATGTTCCCTTCATTTCACGCAGCTGCCACATCTATTCGCCTCCGACCAAGCCAAGGTCGCCTTTATAATGTCCCACCTAGAGGGCGAGGCACTGGCGTGGATGAACCCCTTGTGGGAGAAGGAGGACCCTGTGACCAAGAACCTTCGAGAGTTCCTGCAGGCCTTTCGCAGTACCTTTGACGAGCCGGGACGCGCCTCTGCGTCTGCTTCATCACTTCTCCGCCTACGTCAAGGAACACTGACGGTGGGCCAATACGCCATCCGTTTCCGCACTTTGGCTTCTGAACTCGGGTGGAATAATGAGGCCCTGACAGCCGCCTTCTGGGAGGGACTCTCGAGTCGCATCAAAGATGAGTTGGCGGGTCGTGACTTGCCCTCCACCCTAGATGCCCTGATTGCCCTGGCTACTCGAGTGGACATTCGTTTTCAGGAGCGCTCTAAAGAGCTGTCTCGTGAGAGACGACCGGTACGGCATTCCTCACCTCCCCAGAAGCCCTCCGCACCTCAGTCATCAACAGCTGGGATTCCCGTCCACGAGCCCATGCAGATTGACCGAGTACGACAGTCTGAACAGCGTCGAGCAGAGCGGCTCGCCAAGGGCCTCTGCTTTTACTGCGGAGAGGGCACACACCTGCTACGCGCCTGTCCAGAGAGGCCGGGAAACTCCAAAGCCTAGGGTTGGTAGGAGAGGCCACCCTAGGTGCTGGGACTCTCTCAGACCCGGTTATGTGGACTGTGCAAGTGTCAACGGGAGAGACACGGTTCACGGCTGAGGCATACCTCGATTCCGGGGCAGCAGGCAATTTCATTCAGCAGGCCACGGTGGACAAGTACCAGCTGCCTGTTACTCCACTTGACAAACCCCTCGTGATAGCCTCTGTGGATGGGAGACCCCTCTCTGATACCATCTCCTGGGTCACCAGACCGGTCGAACTACGTATCGGTGCCCTGCACACCGAGAACATCTCTCTCTACGTCCTTCCACACATGTCCCATCAAGTCCTGCTGGGACTTCCCTGGTTGCGGACACACGAACCCTCAGTCAGCTGGGGTACTGGCGAAATCACCCGATGGGGTCCTTCTTGTCATGAGAAGTGTCTGAAGTCCATACCACACATCCGACGACCTCCGGTTCCAGAGAACCTACCGGAACTGCCCTCGGCCTATTGGTCCTTCGCAGACGTTTTCGACAAGAAGGAGTCTGAGGTACTTCCGCCACACCGTCCCTACGATTGTGCCATCGACCTGCTCCCAGGAACAACACCACCTCGAGGACGGATATATCCGTTGTCCCCAGCCGAAACCAGGGCCATGTCTACCTACATCACAGAGAGCCTGGCTAAGGGATTCATCCGGAGATCCTCCTCTCCTGCGGGAGCGGGCTTCTTCTTCGTTAAGAAGAAAGAGGGTGACCTACGCCCCTGCATCGACTACCGGGGTCTGAATCAGATCACCGTAAAGAACAAGTACCCTCTGCCGCTCATCCCCGAATTGTTCGACCGGCTCAGAGGAGCCCGTGTGTTCACCAAACTGGATCTTCGGGGTGCTTACAACCTAGTTCGTATCCGCTCTGGGGACGAATGGAAGACCGCGTTTAATACTCGCGATGGGCACTATGAATACTGCGTGATGCCCTTCGGCCTATGTAATGCACCAGCAGTCTTCCAAGAATTGGTGAACGACATCTTCCGGGACCTCCTCTACGTCTGTGTAGTAGTGTATCTGGATGACATCCTTATCTACTCTCCGGACCTCCAGACCCACAGAGAGAACGTCCAGCTGGTCCTACAACGACTGAGAGAGAATCGTCTATACGCCAAATATGAGAAGTGTGTCTTTGAGCAGTCTTCTCTCCCTTTCCTGGGATACATCATCTCGGGTACTGGACTGCAAATGGATCCTAAGAAGGTGTCCTCCATACTCAACTGGCCTCCCCCTTCTGGACTAAAGGCAATCCAACGGTTCCTGGGATTTGCCAACTACTACCGCCAGTTCATCCCTCACTTCTCTGCCCTGACTGCTCCTCTCTCTGCTTTGACCAAAAAGGAGGCTAATCCAAAGGACTGGTCACCTGCGGCCGACGCCGCGTTTTGCTCTCTGAAGCGAGCATTTGCCTCCGCTCCTGTACTCCACCGTCCGGAGTTAAACCGCCAGTTCACCTTGGAGGTGGATGCCTCCTCCTCGGGAGCCGGAGCAGTGCTCATGCAAAAGTCCTCCTCCGGGAAGATGGTTACATGCGGTTTCTTCTCCAAGAGCTTCTCTGCACCTGAACGTAATTACACCATCGGTGACCGTGAACTATTGGCGGTCAAACTGGCTCTGGAGGAATGGCGCTACCTCCTGGAAGGAGCAGTGTACCCCGTGATTATCTACACGGACCACAAGAACCTGGAATACCTACGGTCCGCTCAGCGACTGAACCCACGGCAAGCCAGGTGGTCCTTATTCTTTGCCAGGTTCGACTTCCAGCTCCATTTCCGACCCGCAGACAAGAATGTACGTGCGGATGCCTTGTCTAGGTCTTTCATGCCCATGGAGCAGGAGGAAGAGACTACCCAGCCTATCATCCCTCCTAGCAAGATTATTCCGGTGGCCCCTGTCACCCTGGCCCAGATACCGCCCGGAAAGACCTATGTCTCTGAGACTGACAGGCAAAAGGTGTTACACTGGGGTCATGCCTCGAAAACAGCCGGTCATGCAGGCCAGAAGAGAACATGGGGTGCGATTGTACGCCATTATTGGTGGCCATCCCTTCGCACGGACGTCGCTGCTTTTGTCTCTGCCTGCTCCTCTTGTGCCAGGAACAAGACGCCCAAACACCTGCCCTATGGCCGTCTTCTGCCTCTGCCGATACCCACAATTCCGTGGCAACACATAGCGATGGATTTTATTACGGACTTGCCATTATCCTCTGGACACACAGTCATATGGGTCGTGGTGGACCGGTTCTCCAAAATGGCTCACTTCGTCCCTATGGCTGGACTGCCCTCTGCTCAGGAACTCGCGGAAGCCTATATACATCACATCTTCCGCTTGCATGGTTTCCCATCCCACATCGTGTCCGACCGAGGAACTCAGTTTACCTCCCGCTTCTGGAGGGCGCTCTGCAAACATCTGGGTGTGACTCTGGACTTTTCTTCTGCTTACCATCCTCAGTCTAATGGCCAAGTGGAGAGGGTCAATCAAATCTTGACCTCCTTCTTACGTCACTACGTCAACGCCCATCACGACGACTGGTCCACGCTTCTACCTTGGGCTGAATTCTCACATAACCACCACATCAGTGAGTCGTCCTCCAAATCTCCCTTCCATGTAGTTTACGGACTTCAACCCTCCGTCCCGTTGCCTATATCCCCTTCATCGGATGTTCCGGCTGCTGATACTGCAGTTCGTGACTTTGCTACCATTTGGGACTCTGTCAAAGCGTCCCTTGGGCGCGCTTCCCAGCGGATGAAGAAACACGCTGACAAGAGACGTCTGGATCCTCCGTGTTTCTCTCCTGGTGACCTGGTCTGGCTTGCTTCCCAGTACATCCGATTGAAGATACCTTCCTACAAGCTGGGTCCTCGCTACATCGGGCCGTTTAAGGTCCTCAGCAAGATCAATGAGGTATCCTACAAGCTACAGCTCCCGGCCACGATGAGGATACCCAACTCCTTCCACGTCTCTCTGCTCAAGCCGGTTGTCCTTGGTCCCTTCTCCGCTGCTGCCAGTCCGGCCCCTCCTCCTATTGCCGATGATGACATCTATGCGGTAAGGGATATCGTGGCCATGAAGACCGTACGAGGTCGACAGTTCTTCCTGGTGGACTGGGAAGGGTATGGTCCTGAGGATAGGTCCTGGGAGCCCAGGGAGAACGTGGGCACTCCTCTTATCCGTGCCTTCATGTCCCGGTTGCGGGGAGGGGGGCGTGGGGGGGGGGGTACTGTCACGCTCCCCGGGTCCTCACCCCCGTTCCCCGGCTCACCTGCCACGCTCTCCGCTCCCCAGTCACCGGATTCCGTCCGTCCCAGGGCTCCGGGCCCCCGATCCCGGCGCCCGACAGCTTCCCTGGACCTGGCCGGCTCCCCTGCGTCCTCCTCGCAGCCTCCTTCCCTGGCTTCTGGCACCCGGGCGGCGCGCATGCGCATTAGGGCGCGCGCGCGGTCACTGACCCTTTCTTAAAGGGCCAGCGTCCATTAACAGGAAATGAGGTTGCACAGGTACAGGGTATATAAGGGGTCATTGTCCAAGGGGGCGGGGCCTGATCTTCGTGTTCCCTGAGCTAGGAGTCAGGTCTCCTGGTGTTACTGTGCTCGTACTCACCTATCTCTCTTTGTAGAGCCGTGCCTGCTTCGCCATCCAGTCTGCCGTGTCCTGATCCCCGCACGCTGTCCGTCTGCCATCTGACAGTCCGTACCATCCCGGATCCCTGCGGTGACCCGTCATCTTGCTCCAGAGGTTCCGGACCCCGCCTGATATCACCTCGGCCTCCGAACCTGAGCTACGTCACCAAGACCACCTTCTGTGACTCCGTGGTCCCTGGGACTCCTCCGCTGCCTTCACTTGCACGGACTGTTCTACTGCCCATCAGTGCTTCAGCTGCCGGACTCCCTACCACCATCTCAGAGAGTTCGGTCCAGTGGATCCACCTCCTGGGTCTGCCCGACCGCCCGGCCGTGACATATATATATAGATATGTATATATATATATATGTAGTACCTCTCATTAATAACATATATATATATATATATATATATATATATATATTATTTATTATTATAGCGCCATCAATTCCATGACGCGCTTTACATGTGAAAGGGGTATACATATTAGGGACAAGTACAGTAATCATAAACAATACAAGGCACAGACAGGTACAGGAGGATAGAGGTCCCTGCCCGCGAGGGCTCACAGTCTACAAGGGATAGGTGAGGATACAGTAGGTTAGATATATATATATATATATATATATATATATATATACTTATAAATGTTACTAATGAGAGGTACTGATATAATGAAAGGTGTCCTGTTCAGAACAACAGCCTCTCTTCTGACTTCAAAGAAGACTGTTTCTTTTGTTATCCCATTCCAGACCCCTTCTTTGTCTATGGATCAGTCATAACCAAAAAGGTGGTGGGCTTAGCTATTAAAATAAAGCAGCCAGCCCCGTTCACACATATTACCGATAACTTACCAAAACAGGACATCTATTCTAATTCTCATTATTTACACCTAAGGTTTCTAAATAGCCATGTGGTAAAATTAGCTTCACACTGATTTTGCTCACATTACAACAAGCTCTCTTCTCTCTCTAATGATACAACCCCTGGCAAAAATTATGGAATCACCTGCCTCTGAGGATGTTCATTCAGTTGTTTCCTTTTGTTTTAAAAAAGCAGATCACAGACATGGCACACAACTAAAGTCATTTCAAATGGCAACTTTCTGGCATTAAGAAACACAAAAAAAATCATGAAAACATTATGTGCTAGCCAGTAACAGTTACTTTTCAAGACCAAACAGGGTGAAAAAATAATGGAATCACTCAATTATGAGGAAAAAAGTATGGAATCACCCTGTAAATTTTCATTCCCAAAACTAACACCTGCATCAAATAAGATCTGCTCATTAGTCTGCATCTAAAAAGGAGTGATCACACCTTGGAGAGCTGTTGCACCAAGTGGACTGACATGAATCATGGCTCCAACACGAGAGATGTCAATTGAAACAGAGAGGATTATCAAACTCTTAAAAGATTGTAAATCATCACGTAATGTTGCAAAAGATGTTGGTTGTTCACAGTCAGCTGTGTATAAAATCTGGACCAAATACAAACAACATGGGAAGGTTGTTAAAGGCAAATATACTGGTAGACCAAGGAAGACATCAAAGTGTCAAGACAGAAAACTTAAAGCAATATGTCTCCAAAACAGGAAATGCACAACAAAACAAATGAGGAACAATTGTGAGGAAACTGAAGTCAATGTCTGTGACCGAACTGTAAGAAACTGCCTAAAGAAAATGGGAGTAACATACAGAAAAGCTAAACATTAAAAAGATGATTGCCTTAAGAGAACATGTAGATTTCCATAGTCATTGATGATATGGGGCTGCATGTCAGGTAAAGTCACCAGGGAGATGGCTGCCATTACATATTCAATAAATGCCCAAGTTTACATTGTAATTTTGAACACTTTTCTTATCCCATCAATCAAAAGGATGTTTGGGGATAATGAAATAATTTATCAAGATGATAATGCATCCTGCCATAGACCAAAAACTGTGAAAACATTCTTTGAAAGAAGACACATAAGGTCAATGTCATGGCCTGCAAATAGTTCGGATCTCAATCCAATTGAAAATCTTTAGTGGAAGTTGAAGAAAATGCTCCATGACAAGGCTCCAACCTGTAAAGCTGATCTGGAAAAAGCAATCAGAGAAAGAATGTACCCCACACCCTGCACCACTCCATAATGTCCCCGACACCCTGCACCGCTCTGTAATGTCCCCCACACCCAGCCCCACTCTATAATGTCCCCCACACCCAGCACCACTCCATAATGTCCCCGACACCCTGCACCGCTCTGTAATGTCCCCCACACCCAGCCCCACTCTATAATGTCCCCCACACCCAGCACCGCTCCATAATGTACCTCACAACCTGCACCACTCCATAATGTCCCCGACACCCTGCACCGCTCTGTAATGTACCCCACACTCTGCACTTCTCCATAATGTCCCCCACACCCTACACCCCTCCATAATGTCCCCCACACCCTGCACCACTCCGCAATGTCCCCCACACCCAGCACCACTCCATAATGTCCCCGACATCATGCACCGCTCTATAATGTCTGTGACACCCTGCACCGCTCTGTAATGTCCCGCAAACCCAGCCCCTCTCTGTAATGTCCCCCAAACCCTGCACCGCTCTGTAATGTACCCCACACTCTGCACCTCTCCATAATGTCCCCCACACCCTGCACCACTCCGCAATGTCCCCCACTCCCAGCACCACTCCATAATGTCCCCGACCCCATGCACCGCTCTCTAATGTCCCTGACACCGTGTACCACTCTGTAATGTCCCCCACACCCAGCACCGCTCCATAATGTACCCCACAACCTGCACCACTCCATAATGTCCCCAACACCCTGCACCACTCTGTAACGTACGCCACACTCTGCACCTTTCCATAATGTCCCCCACACCCTGCACCGCTCTGTAATGTACCCCACACTCTGCACCTCTCCATAATGTCCCCTACACCCTACTCCATGAAAAACAATGTAGCTGTTCATGGAGTGTATTTTTTCAGAAGTATTTTAAATATCACACCATCACTAGTTATATGTCACTTCTTTCATGCAGATTCACCATAAAATATATACCAAACCTTCCATTGAAATCAAAAGACTACAAATAAAGCTGTGGGGGGAAAAAAGATTAAAAAATGCACCAAAACTGTAAAATTGCATGGATTACTGATGTGGGTTTTCTTGAAAAACACAGATTTGTCTATCTAATAAAAACTCAATGTGAACACACCCTTATGGTCTGTCAGTAACCTAGTGTCCCATGAGTTGTCATGAGATCACTTGCAGTAGTATAGTGTACACTATATATATAAAGAGTCTGAGAAAGCAAGATCAGTTTTGTATTCTCACAGGAGAGCCACAGATGGCCTGCCTGGTTTTTCTTTATATATATAAATGTCTGCAGAGCTGAATGTGAGTTACTCTGACATTTATGGTACGCTCACAATGTGGATGATTCTGCCAGATTTCGGCACCTTTTACACTTTGGAGCTGTCTATATATTTTGGCTTTCAGATATAGAGTATATTCAAGTGCAGATTACAATTGAAATGGGTGGAATTTTCAGCATTTCTGACTTCTCCATTGATTCCTGTGCCTTTCTAACAGCTCTGTGGTTTGGATAACATACAGAATTCCAGTGCTCAACAAATCATACTATAAGGTTCATAGATCTGAACATGCAATATGGACCCTGACTGTCAGGATATTGAAATATTTAAAGAAAAAAAAATCTTGTATAATTCTTCTTTAAAAACAAAAACAAAAAACAAAACTTTAGACAAATATATAATTAGGAAAATTTAATATTTTTATTTTGAAATGTTATTATTAGTTATATTTATTTTTGTGAAGAATACTGGAGCATAACCATTGATACTGCCAAGGTTTGCACCAATGAAGTGATAGATTGTCAAAGGGTATTTTACCACTAATATCAAGGATGGAAAGAGTAATCACCAAGGATAAGGCCATATTTCCAAAACTGGAACATAAGGTATTAGATAAATGGATTTAGTATTGAACCGATTCCATTCACGGTAGATGTATCACCAAAGGCATGTCTGTTTTAACCTATATTGAACTAGTACATCAACAAAACGTTGACCTTGAAACGCGTAGACCGATGAAATAAAAAGATTATTATCCTTCATCAACATTTCTACAGTTTCATATGTGGCTGATGCGCGGCTTTAACCCCTTCTATATATCTCTTGAATGTTCTTCCACGTGAGGCTGCAGCAGACGCCAGGATCTCATGCGTATTAGTAGTTGTGACTTTCACAACTACACTA
This sequence comes from Anomaloglossus baeobatrachus, assembly GCF_048569485.1. NCBI lineage: Eukaryota > Metazoa > Chordata > Amphibia > Anura > Aromobatidae > Anomaloglossus > Anomaloglossus baeobatrachus. Next base: position 467,939,828 of record NC_134354.1, read on the forward strand.
GGTGAGTGTATATTTTCCATATATACCACACTGTCCTTTTGGTGTTACACTATTAGCGCTTCTTATTTTTGGATATTAACCTATATTGAAACACCCTAAAGGGGGCTTTACACGTAACGACATCGTTAACGAGATGTCGTTGGGGTTACGGAATTCGTCACACACATCCAGCCTTGTTAGCGACGTCGTTGCCTGTGAAATGTACGAACGACCGCTAACTATCAAAAATACTCACCTAATCGTTGATCGTTGACACGTCGTTCAAATCCCAAATATCATTGATGGTGCTGGACGCAGGTTGTTCGTCGTTCCTGAGGCCGCACACATTGCTACGTCTGACACCCCAGGAACGACGAACAACACCGTACTTGTGTCCTCCGGCAATGAGGTGGGCGTGACTTTCCTGCGGCTGCTCCTCGCCCCTCCGCTTCAATTGGACAGCTGCCGCGTGACGTCGCTGTGACGCCACACAAACCGCCCCCCTTAGAAAAGAGGCAGCGATTTGTCCGTGACGCACAAACGACAGGGGTGGGTGCTGTCACGAGCGACATCGCTAGCGTTGTCGCTACGTGTAAAGCAGCCTTAAGTTAAGACTAGATTCACACTAGTGTATAAAAACTCATCCAGAAAGTGGGACGATTTTTTTCTCACTTGTCATCCATGTACAATCCATAATGTTACTCAGGAGCTATTATTAATTTATAGTTTCCTATGTAACAGAATGATAAGAAATCCGTAAAAGTCAGATGTCATACTCTGTTATTCTTTTTTTTCTCAAACACATACACTTGAATGGGTGAGTCTCCTCCGATTTTCAGAGAAAAATCGAGCAAGCATCAATTTTTTTTCACACAGATTCTGTTAGCAAATAAAATAGTTCATCTGCTCTGGAAACCATTGGTCTGAGTGCTGACTGTTTTTAATCACAGATAACACTCGGCCTGAAAATACAGTGTGAACGAGGCCTTAACAAAGGAAAATCATCTACTATAACATCAGTCAATTGCACTATCTATTAAACAGAAGCTAACAAGAATATCTCTATTTGATTTCAATAGGGCATTGTTTTCTCTGTGTTGGTACTACAATTGAGGTAAGCCAAATTAAAGAACTAAAAAGGCCATTAGTTGGTGTCAAATTTGTAAACCTTTGGAGTATTGAGGTTTGAAAATATATCAGTCATACAAAGATTGCTATGTAGATTTTTTTGGGTCTTTTAATCTTGATATTCAGCATGTTTTTAAACTAGTTGCACATTTTCTTTTTTATTTTATTATTATTATTATTATAGCCCCATTTATTCGGTGGCGCTTTACATGTATAAAGGGGTATACATAATAAAAATTACGATAATAATAAACAATATAAGGCACAGACTGGACCAGAAGGAGAGAGGACCCTGCCCGCGAATGCTCAGTCTACCGGGGATGGGTTTTATCACAGTGTACCATAAATACCATGTTAGGTTAATAATGTGTATTAGTAATGGATCTATGGATCTATTGTATATCCATTTTAAATATTGATCATGTGCTAACAAGACCCGCCACGCTCACACATATATTGAACTGCTTAATTTTCCTACAGTGACAACCACTTTCTTATTCACAGAAGAAGAAATAAGAAACCCTCCCTCCTTGACTGATATACCTGACTACCTTTGTTTAAGGTCTTGAACTGAACAGTATTTCTAATCAAAGAATAACTGCGCGGAGAATGTCTCGAACGCTAACCTTTAACATTGGATCCATCAGAAGAGAAGATCAGTGCAGAACGCCGGTTACAACCTGCCATTTGACAGGCTTTGATTTCTGAGAGCCGTAATCCCAAAGATATGTAAAAGCCGTCTCATCTCCATGCATGTGCGTTCAGTATATATACACGCACAGTCACAAAAACCCAATTATCACTATATGTAGTGTTTCTGAACCCATGCTTGTCGGCTGTTGCAGTTTCCTATACATTTCTTTGAATTCGCACATTGTGGCTATATTTTTTTCCTTCCAATTACTAGTATGTTATGAAGTATTCACTGGAAAGTCTCAGTTCATGCTCCAAGTATATACTATATTACTCCATGCACCCATACTGGCTACTATTCGGAATATCATTACTACAGTGAATTATTACAGTAGTTGTGTGAATATCAAAATACTAGTTGGCTTTTCTTTTTCTTTTTCCCTGAATTTTTCCCTTTATTGATATCAGTTTCAATTATATAAAGATGTATTTACATACGGTTAACTTGTTACAATTAAAGGTAATGAGCAAGATCCAAGATGGCGATTTTTTTGTTTTGATGGTTATTATTTAAATATGACGACAATTAAAAATACTAATAAAATGACACCATTAGCTAAGCAAAAATTGGGTTTCCTCTTGACTTGAAAGTTCTCATTCTGAAATAAAATGGACCTCAAAATTTACAAGAAATTAGATTATATTGTGCATTTTGGGTTTTCATTTGCATGTCCGCTATTTCTGTTTTCCTTTTAGATATAAATATAAGGCTTAGGGATATCAATAGAAAATTGGCTAATATAAAGACGATGGAAAAAAAATGATTGTGTATTTAGGAGCTAATAATTTAATGCTCCTACCAATGACTAAACTGTTAGTTTTCGGAAAAGTCTTCTGTATAGCCATTACAATGGAGTCACTATTCAGATACAATAAAATAGACGTTTTAGTGTTTCTTCACAAAGGCGCTTTCCTCATGGCCTTGGAACATTTACACTGAGCTCAGTTCATTATCACAAAGCTTCAGTTTCTCTGCAGTGTTAATTAAGGGTTCCAAAATTGTTGATGGTTACACACAAGTGTTTGGAGAAAGCACAAGTGTAGCAATGAATGGACTGAAAACCGAGGTACATAAAACTCTAAAGACTATGTTCCACCATGAGTATTTCATGAATTATTGTTGTTGCAGGTTTTCTGGACCTATTAGCTAAATTTGGCTATTTGCCATTTTTTATTGGACCTTTAGGTGCTTTTTTTTATGTGTTTTTTCCTTGTTTTTATCTCTTTTTAGTATGTTATTTTTTAAACTAGATGGTGGCCCGATTCTAGCGCATCGGGTATTCTAGAATATGTATGTAGTTTGTTTATGAAGATTCAAGAATAATGCAATGAATATACAGGGTAAAATATATACAGTATCATTAAACGCAGGGTCAGTGTCAGCACCCACTGCCGCCCACACACATCGTGCCATCACGCGCCAATTATTATTTTCCCCTGCATTTGCTAATTTTTCCCTCTCCCCTCCATTTGCTCTCCAACGCAGGTTCTGTGTTAGTCTTTTGCTGCAGTCGGGTATCTAAGGGGCCTGCACGCACCACTCCCTCAGCAACACTCACATCCAATCCGGAGGCAGCTGAGCAGAGAGGTGGGCGAGACATGCCGAGGAGAAAATAGCGACCAATCAGTGACGTGGGATTTCCGGTACAGACAGACAGAACTAGACAATTTTATATATGTATATATATATATATATATATATATATATATACACTGTAGGTATATATATATATATATATATATATATATATATATATATATATATATATATAGATGAAGCTGCTCTGTTCTTCGATATTCCCTGGTATTTGGCTTTGACAAAACATCAATAATACATTCATATGTGAATTACATGTATTTTTAACCATGGAAATGTAGGAAAAACACATATATACCGTATTTTTTGCTTTATAAGATGCACTTTTGTTCCCCCAAATTTTGGGGGAAAGTAGGGGGTGCATTTTATAAACCGAATATACGGGGGGGTGTACATATATATATATATATATATATATACTGCAGTGTCCGTTCTTGAGCGGTGCTGGGGGCAGGTGACAGCTGCGGGCGGCAGCGTTAGATCTCCTGCTCCCGCTCATATAATATGCACAGCCGCTGTCCAGCAGTGTGGTGCTGAAACTGCATCACGCTGAGGGGCTGGGGCAGCGGGGCATATTATATCTGCCTGTGCCATCCTTTGATCCCCCCTGTGTTAGATATGGCCCCCGTGCAGCTGCCCATAGTAAAATAAAAAAAGCTTTACTCACCTCCTCCAGCGCTGATCTCCGGTCTCCTGCTGCTGTTGTCTGTGATAAGGCACGCAGAGATGATATCACTCTGCCGTGCCGATCACTTGACCGGCAGCAAGAACCAGGAAGTGGAGGAGGAGCTCAACCCCATTGAGGGAGACACAGGGATTACAGCGCTGAGAAGGTAAGGAAAGTGTTTTATTTTATTATGGGCAGCAACATGGGGGCATATCTAACACAGGGGAGATGTGGCATCTATAGTGGCCATGGGCAGCACACATGGGGGCCATATCTAACAGGGGAGGTGTGACATCTATAGTGGCCATGGGCAGCACACATGGGGGCCATATCAAACACAGGGGAGGAGTGCCATCTATAGGGGCCATGGGCAGCACAGGGGGACGTGTCCCAGCACAAGGGGGCTATATTCAATATAAGGGGGCCATATCTAGATTAAGGGGGTCTAATTTTAGGATGGGGGGCTATGAGGGACATACACCCTATATGATTTGTTAGACAGATACTGGCATTATAAGATGGACCCCATTTAACATTAAAAAAAAAAATCTCTTTTCCTTCACCAAATTTGGAGGTGCGTCTTTTAATCAGGTGCGTCTTATAAAGCAAAAAATACGGTATATTTTTAACTATGGATTTTTAACATATAATGCAATTCTAAGGGGAAAATCCAATCATAAAACTCAGTGTATTGGCAAGACAAATAAATATATTATGGTTTTAAAAAAAACAACACAGGCTGCTTTACACTGCGTAAAAATATAAACACATGGATTTGAAATGTCCACTATGATGGAAAAATAAGACACTGTGTTTCACAGAAAAAAATACACAGCATCAAAAACTCATCGTAGCAACTAAACCTAAAGGGACATTGAAGGGAAAGGAAAAGTGAAGGTTCTAAGATCAGTTCATGAAAATCAGATTTACATACACAGATGTTTGTGAAAGTTTCCAGAAGTTTTTGGGGTATCATGGGGGCACAGATTTCTGGATTTCCTGTCAGTAATACCACCACAGAATACAGTCAATATCTATACAGTCATGGCTGAAAGTGTTGGCACCCTTGAAATTGTTCCAGAAAATGAAGTATTTCTCCCAGAAATTATTGCAATTACACATGTTTTGTTATATACATGTTTATTCCCATTATTTGTATTGGAACAATAGAAAAAAAACATATAAAAAGGCAAATTGGACATAATTTCACATGAAACTCCAAAAATGGTCCACACAACATTTTTGGCACCATCAATATTTGGCTGCACACCCTTTGGAATTAATAACTGCAATCAATTGCTACCTATAACCATCAACAAGCTAATTACACCTCTCAACTGGCAGTTTGAACCACTTTTCTTTTACAAATTGTTAGAGGTCTCTCATATTTGAAGGGTGCCTTCTCCAATCAGCAATTTAAAGATCTCTCCACAGGTGTTTAATGGGATTTACTTCTTGACTCATTGCCAGCTACTTAAGAACTCTCTAGCGCTTTGTTTCCACCCATTTCTGGGTGCTACTTGAAGTTTGTTTGAGGTCATTGGTCTGCTGGAGACCCCTGACCAAGGACACAAACCCAGCTTTCTAACACTGGGCACTACATTTTCAGTAAACAGTAGAATGATGTGCTTTACGGAAAAAAGCTCTATCTTGTTCTCATCTGTCCACAAGACGCTTTCCCTGAAGGATTTTGGTTAACACAAGGTACATTTTAGCAAACTCCAGTGTAGCTTTTTTATGTTTCTGTGTCAGCAGTGGGGTCCTCCTGGGTCTTCTGCCATAGCGTTTAAATTAATTCAAATGTGGATGGACGTTTGTGCAAACACTGCTGGTCCCAGAACCTGCAGGAAAGCTTGATTTTCTTTGGAACTTTATTGAGGCTTCTTATCCACCATCCAGACTATCCTGAATTGCAACCTTCCATCAAATTTTCTCTGCCATCCACGTCCAAGAAGATTAGCTACAGTAACATGGGTTTTAAAGTTCTGGATTATATTGTGCGCTATAAACAAAAGAACATCAATAGCTCTAGGGATGGACTTGTAACCTTGAAATTGTTGATATTTTTTCAAAAAAGTTGGTTCTGAAGTCCTCAAACAGTTCTGTACTCCTCTTTCTTGCTTTCCATGTGTGGCACACACAGACACTCATTGCAAAGTCAACTTCTGAATTTATTAGCTGGATACAAATGTGCTTTTCATATTGCCCAAAACTGTTACTTGCCACAGGTGAGTTTGAACAAGCATTACATGCTTGAAACAAAGTTGTCTACACACAATTTTGGAAAGGTACATGAAAATTAGCAACTTTGTAATATTTCATATCAAACAAATTTGCTTCTTTCTCTGCCAGAATTGATTTGTCATTATCATAGTTCTCAATTCTGAGATAAAATCTGTATTCAGTGAAGACTTTCCCATTACTGAGATCGGAAAAGACAGTCGTTACTGATGAGATTCTATGCAGATAGAAGAGGAAGAATAGTTCAGAGCTCTGCCTCTAGCTCCCCCCTGTGCGTCTAGCTCCTCCCTCTGCCTCTAGCTCCTCCCACTGCTTCTAGCTCCTCCTTCTGCTTCTAGCTCCTCCTTCTGCTTCTAGCTCCTCCCTCTGCCCCTAGTGCCTCCCTCTGCCTCTTGCTCTTCCCACTGCTTCTAGCTCCTCTTTCTGCTTCTAGCTCCTCCCTCTGCCTCTAGTGCCTCCCTCTGCCTCTAGCTCCTCTCTCTGACTCTAGCTCCACCATCTGCCTCTAGCTCCTCCCTCTACTTCTAGCTCCTCCCTCTGCTTCTAGCTCCTCCCTCTGCCTCTAGTGCCTCTTTATGCATATAGCATCTCCCTCTGCCTCTAGCGCCTTCCTCTACCTCCTCCCTCTTCTTCCGTCACGATAGAATCTCATCAGTAACAGCTCTCATCTCCTATCTCAGCAATGGGAAGGTCTTCACGGAATACAGATTTTACCTCAGAATTGAGAATTTTGAACATGATAAATCGCTATGTAATTAATGGTGTTATATAAGTGAATAAATATTATTATTATTATTAATATTAAATAATTATAATGACTGATCAATTCTGGCAAAGAAAAAAGCAAATTTATCTTATAAGATATTTTACAAAGTCACTTATTTTAACGTGTATTATTGACTTATGGAAAAAAAATAAAACAACTGTTACGTCTTAACGATCACTCATGCTAAATGTAACTTACAAGTCTGCAGTCACAGACGCTTTGTCAAGAAGTTAAGCTAACTGTGGATTTTTTTTTCAACAAATTTATTAAAGTATTATAGCTTTTAATTTAAATTTGCATAAATTTACACAAAATAGGTTTTACTCATTGTTATATAACTATATATTGATACACAAGTATACAGTGGCATACAAAAGTTTGGGCACTCCTGGGTAAAATTACTGTTTTGTGAACAGTTAAGTAGGTTGAAGTTTGAATGATTTCTGAAAGGCAAAAAGTTAAAGATGACACATTTCCTTTGTATTTTGAGCGAAAAAAATTTAATCTTTTAAATTTCAAAAATTACCAAAAAAAGAAAATGGGCCAATGCAAAAGTTTGGGCACCCTTGGAGATTTGTGTGCTCATAATTACTATGACCTAGGTTTCAGACCTCAATTTTCCAGTTAGGGTTATGGCTTGTTTACTATTAACATTAGGAAAGGTCATGTGATGCAAATTTCACAGTTTTATAAAAACCTAGCCTCCTCTATACTTGTGTCAAAAAAACAGCAGACATGGGTAAGCAGCTGCCTAGTACGCTAAAAATAAAAATAAAAATGGTGGAGGCCAAAGCAGGAGAAGGCTATAGGAATCCACAGTTCACTGTGTCCTAGGAACACAGTGAGTGACATCTCAGCCACCAAATAGTTATCAGGGTGTGCTCAGTTGTCAGTATTGTGAAAGCGATAACCCAGACACCCAATCAGTGACAGGGGCATGCTGACTATCCTCATGCTAATTAGCATTGACCAGGAGTCCAATCAAGCAGGGCCTGCTGGGCATTCGCCAAGTGTCACTCTTTCGCTCTGATTGCCTGGCTACTTAGCACGCTTACGGTAGTCAGACCATTGGCAGTTGTAGCTCTGTCCGGTGCTGTGTGCTGTGTGCACCTTGTGCTTCTGTTTTCTGCTTTAATGATTTATTTCTGCCTTACCTCAGACCTTGCCTTTGACTATTCGTTTTCCTAGCCCCTCTTCTCGCTATCCATAAGCGTTTTGAACTTCTGTCCTCAGACTGTGACCTGGTTTCTCTTTGTCATGCCTCTCTGCCTTTGATGTACACTTTTGGTATTTGACCCTGAACTTCTTAGCAACCTTGCCTCATATGCTCTACAGCAGATCAGGCAAAATATAAAATTAGTCTATTTGCGTGTGGATCAGAAGATTCAGAAAGGTCTGGACGGTGAGGAGCAGAGCGGCTGGAGAGTTGAACAGAAAGGTGAGTAGAACAGTTTTTTTAACCATGTCATGGTCCTTTATAGTTCAGAAAATTGGTGGCCATTTTACTGAAACTGGACAGAAGAGATTACAAAAATCCACATTTTGACAATGTACATTTTTTAAAAATTCAAATAGAATTCCATTCCGTTTAAATTTATTCACTAATCTTATTATGTTCATTTCATGGAGGACTTTTTCAGTGCTTTTGCTGGCGGAAAAAGTTTGGAGATTTTGGGTACACGTAGTCTGGGAGGATAGATGGAAAAAGCCCTTAGCCAAATTTAGAGGCAGTCATAATTACTTACAAATGTATGCTTCAAAAAACTAAACTGACCAGTACCTTCTGGCAAATTCCGACAACATAACACCTTTCATTAGATTAAGGACATTTACGTACTAAGATATGGTAAATTAAATATTTTAGCTAAAGGAAAACTCAGCTGAAAACCAATGTTTACCATGTGACTTCTTAGGCTAAGTTCACACATCAGTTTTTTCCAATCAGGCACAATCCGGTTTGTGCCTGATGCAACGGATCCATCTCAGATTGTGTAAAAACGGATCCGTTTTTTTTTTTTTTATGCTGAGAGAGAGAGAGCGAGAGAGACCCCATCATCACCGCACAAACACAAGCATTACCGCATGCATCATCACCGCACACCCCTGCACTACCGCTCGCATCATCTCCGCACATCCCTGCACTACCGCACACATCATCACTGCACACGCAGGCACTACTGCACGCATCATCACCGCACACCCCTGCACTACCGCAGTAACGTCACCGCTGACAGCGTGATTCACTTCAGTTGTTGCGTGGAGCTGATAGAGAGCAGCGGTGTTCTACTGTCGCTCCTGTCAGATTCATATAGCACAGCTGAAAGCGTCATGGGACCTCATGTGGATTACGCCGGACCTGGAGGGGTATTTGGGGATTTTAATAAAATGGTGAAAGGGGTGTTTTTTTGTCTTTTATTCTAAATAAAAGTTTCTTTTTAGGTGTATGGGTTTATTTACTTTCACTTACAGGTTAATCATTGGGGGTGTCTCATAGACGCCTGCCATGATTAACCCCTTATTACCCCGATTGCCACTGCACCAGGGCAATTCGGGATGAGCCGGGTACAGTCCTGGGATTGTCGCATCTAATGGATGCGGCAATTCCGGGTGGCTGCTGGCTGGTATTTTTAGGCTGGGGGGCTCCCCATAATGGAGAGCTCCCCATCCTGAGAATACCAGCCTTCAGCCGTGTAGCTTTATCTTGGCTGGTATCAAAATTGGGGGGAACCACACGCCATTTTTTTTTAAATATTTATTTTTTTTACTGCAAAATATAGACCTGCCCACCGGCGGCTGTGATTGGTTGCAGTGAGACAGCTGTCACTCAGCATGGGGGCATGTCTGACTGCAACCAATCATAGGCGCCGGTGGGTGGGGAAAGCAGTTAATACGAGATTGAATAATGGCCGGCCGGCATTTTCAAATCAGGAAAAGCCGCCAGAGCTTTGTGACAGCCGTGCAGCGCCGCGTCGGTGATTGGTGAGTGGGTGAGAGTGATTGAATGAGTCAGTGAGTCAGTGAGTGAGTCAGTGAGTGAGAGAGTTAGAGAGAGAGTGAGTAAGTGAGTGATTGATTAATTTTCTAACAAGCAATAAATTTATATCACTTCTGGGCATGCTTAGAAGTAAAAACCGGATACGGTATATGCTTCCAGCGTTTGAGGCATGCCACCATATCCGGCGCACATAGACATTCATTATGCACCATGCCACACAGTGCCGCACCCGATGCTATGCAGTTTTTTGCCGCTGGCAAAAAATGTTCCTCTCTGCGTACTGTGCGGCCGCCGGAGTGACGATTTTTGCCACATCCAGCAAAAACTGGATCAAACGCAAGTACATTCGGCACAATCGAGCGCTAATAAAAATCTATGAGGAAAAAACGCACCCGGTGGCAAAAAAAACCTGGATGTGTTTTTCCTGCAAAGCGCCGGATTGTGCTGCACAGCAAAAACCTGATGTGTGAACATACCCTTACTTGCTTCAAAGACAGAATGCCATATCCACTAAACAATTACCCAGATAGCATGGAAAAAGTGCATCCATCAGATCTCCTCCATTCTGTGCGATTTGCTGCCTCCCCTTAGGGTTGGTCAAAAGATGAAGAAGACCACACATTAAATGAGGCCTATCTTCACATTTTTACATATTGTGGTAGCTTCATGAATGTATAGTATCACTTTCAAACACATTCTTACAGAAGGATGTACTGGTGTATAGGAGGTTGTACCTCAATAGAGTTATACCTTTTTTCAGGAGAACAGTCTTGACAAATCTTATGTGGGCATCACACGAGGTGATCTATTGTGCGATAGATTGTCGGGGTCACGGTTTTCGTGACGCACATCTGGCTTCGTTGGCGACATCGTCCCGTGTGGCACCTACGAGCGATCGCAAATCGGTGTTCTCATTTATTTTTAAAAAATCATTTATTTTATTTTGCCCAGGTTGTTCATCGTACCCGGGGTAGAACACATCGCACTGTGTGACACCCCGGGAACGATGAACACAGCTTACCTGCGTCCCGCGGCACCCGCCGGCTATGCGGAAGGAAGGATGTGGGCGGGATGTTTACGTCCCGCTTATCTCCGCCCCTCCGCTTCTATTGGCCGGCCGCTGTGTGATGTCGCTGCGACGCTGAACATCCCATCCCCTTCAGGAAGTGGATGTTCGCCGCCCACAGCGACGTTGCTCAGCACGTAAGTACGTGTGACGGGGGTTAAACGACTTTGTGCGACACGGGCAGCGATTTGCTCGTGACACACAAACGACGGGGACGGGTACGATTGCTCATGCGATTGCACGATAGATTGTACCGTGTGAAGCGCGCATAACACAAAAGTATTATGCAAAATGGTCTGGCCGTGTACCTTGTCAATGCACCTTGAGGAAGTTGTATAAGTGCTTTGACACACCCTAGTGCCAATAGCTTTTATGCTAGATTTTAAAGGCCTGCCACAATGTTTCTCTACAAAAAAAGATATATTTTTATAGGGGAGTAAGTGCCTTTACAGTCATACCACTACATCTGTATGTCAAAACGGGCTGCAGTATCCCTTTAAGAAATAGCATCAGCTGTGGACTGTATTTTCCTTTGTCCAGTTATGAACTTATAAATCAGACCATTATTTTGTATGATCAGCTTTTAAGTGCAATTGAATCAAGGTTGGAAAAAAAGAAGAAAATTCAATAGGCATCAACAGCTGAAAGCATCATATCAGCAGTACTTATAAAGATGTTGAGCTGATAAACATCTTTCTGTAATTTTACAGATTTCTCACAACCAAGATACCTTTGCAAAAGTAAGTTTATACAGTTTGTAATTTCCTTCTTTAGCAACTCTTATCACATCTTTCCCTATACAGTATACAGCCCAATCCACTTTGAGATGAGAACCTACAATTGCCATGAAAATTGGTCTGCTCTGGAGTGACCTTCTTAAAGAAGAGATGGTCAGTATGCATATTAAATGGGGGAACAAAAAATCCTTCAGTGATCATAGTGCGTAGAAATGTCCATATCTTTCATTTATTTTAATAGCGACCTTCTTACCGTATAAATTCCTGTGCCCTAAGCTCCCATTTAGGTTATGTGCCCACGCTGCAGAAAATTCGCAGAATTTGCCGCGATTTTTTTCACGAAAATTCCGCAGATTTTTCAAACATCCGCAGTGCAGCGAGTCCAGAGCCATTTCTATGGCATTTGGGGAGTGCTGTGCCAATGCTGCGTTTTTTTCTGCAGCGAAAATACTGCGTATTTCCCTGCGGAAAAATCTGCAGCATGTCAATTATTCCTGCGGATTTTTCAGCATGATCCCATACTTACCTCCCTTGATAGAAGTTACCGGAGTCACTTCCTCCAGTGCAGAGGAGCGCGGTAGAGCCAGGAGCGGGCAGCAGGAGGTAGGCGGGGCCTGCACGAGCTTCAGTCATGTGACAGCCGGAGCTAGTTCAGGGGCGCGCCCACCTTCTCCTGCAAAGTACAGACACAGCTGGAAAGTGAGGTGCTGCGTGATGCAGGTAAGTATGAACCCCCGATCACTGCATTACTTGTTCTGCATTGAGGATACAATGCACAAGCCATGGGACTGTATCCTCAATGCAGAATGACCGCAGCATATCCGCAGGACATTCCGCAATACAACCGCAGCATTAAAACAGACAAAGTTGTGCTGCAGTTTTCTGGGAGCTCCTGCGGAATGTCCTGCAGATATAACCGCAGGACACTGTCCCCGTGGGCACATATCCTAATGGTGGATACAGTCAGCCAGGTTTATGAACGTAAACTGGATTTAGTTGAGGGAGAATGAAGAAGACTAATTGTTCTCTTTATTCCAGTTGTCTACACTAAAATAATATATTTATTTATTGATAATTCTCTATACAATAGTTTTCTGATTTTAACTAAATTTACCTTATTTTCCACTTTAGCGCAAGCTCTTTTTTTGCAAAGCGGTTTTGGGACTTTGGAAAAGCTAGTATGGCCAATTGCCTTGCAAAATACTTAACTGTAATGTACGCTACAAAACTTACAAAAGATGATATCTGAAATCTATGAAAGCTCAGAGCTGGCTTAGATGTAGTTTTGCATCTGGAGTCGAAAGAAGTGTAAAATTTATAAGGAAGCAATCACCATCGGGCTTTATGCTCAAGACTATTGTAGGAAATGCTAGTATAGATGAGCAAGTCTATTTGCGGAGGATCAAGTTCAGGTTGATTTTCCTGAAATTTGCGGTTTCTTACAAATTCGAACACCTTGTTATTAAATTCTTAGTTTACAAAAAAAAGAGAGCAAAAATTATTGCTTGAGAAAATGGTGTGCATGATTGTAGTATAAATGAGAAGGATAGAACCTGTGCGATGTAGGAGATGTTTTTGTGTGCTATATAGGTGCCGCCACTGAGAAGAGAGTGCTGGGAGGAAATTGGAAAGAGTGTGACTCTCCTAGACGTAAAGGCGTTAATTGTGCAATAAAACATAGGCGTGAAGAAAGAGTGACTGATAAAATAAAATGATTTAAGCAAATATATATACAGGGTAGGCCACTTATATGGATACACCTAAATAAAATGGGAATGGTTGGTGATATCAACTTCATGTTTGTGGCTCATTAGTATATGAGAGGGGTGAACATTTTTAAGATGGGTAGTAACCATGGTGGCCATTTTGAAGACAGCCATTTTGGATCCAACTTTATTTTCTCCAATTGGAAGAGGGTCATGTAACACATCAAACCTATTGAGAATTTCACAAGAAAAACAATGGTATGCTTGGTTTTAACATAACTTTATTCATTAGTTATTTACAATTTTATGATCACTTATAAAATGTGTTCAAAGTGCTGCCCATTGTGTTGGATTTTCAATGCAACCCTCTTCTCCCACTCCTGACACACTGATAGCAGCACAGCAGAAGAAATGCTAGCACAGGCTTCCTGTATCCGTTGTTTCAGATGCTGCACATGTATCTTCACAGCATCGACAATTGCCCCAAAGATAGAAGTCTAAGGGGGTCAGATCGGGAGACCTCGGTGGCCATTCAACTGCTGACGATGACCAATCCACTTTCCAGGACTCTGTTCATGTAGGAATGCTCAGACCTGACACCCATAATGCAGTGACCAATGTCTTTAATGACCAAAAATGTCCTTGTTAATGATCCAGAACAGATCGTGATGTCCCAAGGTGGTATCCCAACTATATGATATCCCTATAAATTAAGCAATGGAATAGCAGTTAAAATTAGAGGTGTCATATAATCATGTGGGTTCTTGGTACACAGCAAGTGATGACATGACCAGTAGGGACAACTGAAGCAGCTTTTACATTATCACATAATTACTCTTCCACCATATGTGAATGTGCTTAAAGAAAATGTTCACACAATATGGAATTTGGAGAGGGACTATACAGTATATCACAAAAGTGAGTACACCACTCACATTTTTGTAATTTTTTAATTATATTTCTTCATGGGGCAACACTGAAGATATGACACTTTTATACAATGTACAGCTTGATAACAGTGTAAATTTGGTATGCCCTCTAAATAACTGAACACAGGCAATAATGTCTAAATGGCTGGAAATAAAAGTCAGTACACCCCTAAGTGAAAATAGCCAAATTGAACCCAATTAGTCATTTTATGTCCTTGGTGTGATGTGACTTATTATTGTTATAGGGTCTCAGGTGTGACTAGGAAGCAGGTGTCTTAAATTTGGTGCTACAGAAACTGATGCTAAAGATGCTGGACTGACCAAGCATGTCTCCAGACCTAAACCCTATTGAGCATCTGTGGGGCATCTTCAAATGGAAGGTGGAGGAGCACAAGGTCTCTAACATCCACAAGAATATGCAATCAGACCCACAGCATTTCCTCTTTATAGCCGAATTATGCTTTTTGCAATAGTAATTTAAAGAATGTACATAATCCAGCAGAGGTGACATACTGTGCTTTGTAGGACACAAAGTGCAAGACAAAAAAGAACATTATATCCAGGGGTTGTGCTCAAAATTGGACACATTCTACTATATAACTGAGCATTAAAAGGATTGGCGTGTGTGAGAGGAAAACAGTGTAAGTAAATAGTAATAATTGGTTTTATTCTGCATCTATTCAGTATCTCAGATTTGTCAGCAATGTTCAGTAATGAAGATAAATTGAATATATAGTAACGTGACAGCCGTTCTGAACCAAACAATAAAGCGGAGGATGAATCTCCCTGCTTGATAGCTCTTACATTATACATGTTACAGCTATATGAACACTGCGTAATGTTGGGATGCTGCCGAATATATCACATAAAAAGAGGTTCATATAAGAATTCTGTAAACCTGGTGTTAAATAGCAGAATGCACTTCACTGATGCATATCTTGCAGTGTATGAATAGAAATGTTGTAATATAAAGGTAGCTTCTAGGGATGATCGAATATCACAAATATTCGGCAATATTTGGCTTCGTGAATATCCGACGAATAGGTCGCCGCTATGCGAATATTCAATGCGCAATGTAAGTCTATGGGAAGCCCGAATAGATGCTATTCGCCAACTATTCGGGTTTCCCATAGACTTACATTGCACATTGAATATTCGCAAATAGTCGAATAGCGGCGACCTATTCGGCAAATATGGGCGTTGCCGAATATTTGAGGCATTCGATCATCCCTAGTACTTTCTCATAGTGTTCATCGCAAAAATACAGGATATTTTGGTAATTTTTTTCAACTTGTTGCGTTTTCTTACAGCAAATGCTGCTGTGCACAGGGTTTTTACTTCACAATCCAGCAAATATTACTGCAAGATTGCTGAGATAAGAATTGCTATTTCTAATAACAATCTATGCACCCATGCCTTTACTGCTTAGGCCTTAGTTGAAACCAGAAGTTTACATACACTCTCTATAAAGACACATCTGCATGTTTTTCTCACTATCTGACATGAGTCAGAATAAAGCTTTCCCGTTTTAGGTCAATTAGGAACCAAAATGATTTATATTTGCCAAATGCCAGAATAATGAGAGAGAGAATGTTTTAAGGCATTTTTATTACTTTCTGCAAAGTCAAAAGTTTACATACCTTTCATTAGTATTTGGTACCATTGCCCTTAAACTGTATGATTTGGGTGAAACGTTTTGGATGTCCTTCCACAAGCTTCTTACAATAGTTGGTAGGTCTTTGGGCCCATTCCTCCTTACAGAACTGGTGAGCCATGTTTGTAGGTCGTCTTGCTCGCACCTGCCTTTTTTTAGCTTTGCCCATAAATGTTCAATAGGATTGAGATCAGGGATCCAGAACATTGACTTTGTTATGCTTAAGCCACCTTGTAACTAGTTTGGCAGTATGTAGAGATGAGCGAGTATCATAATATTTGTATTCATTATACTTGTAACGAGTAGTTTGTAATATTCGTGTATTCGTTCCAAATAGCGAGTACAATGCAAGTCAATGGGAAATGTGAGTAATTTTCTGCTGGACCCAACAAAGAGGGGCCTGAGGAAAAGGCTGAAATGGATGGGAAAGTGATGAAAGTGAATTGGGAGATCCTGGAGAATATGCCTGTATGCACTTCTGACTCACATATGGTTTCTGGGAATGAGGATGTCACAGATAGTATAACGCCACTTATTCTCTCCCTCTCTCTCTAGCTCTCTCAGTTTCATGCTCACCAATCATGGCGTGGCGCGGCTGTCACACTGCTCCTGCTGCCTCTCTTCTTCCTCCTGACCTACTCATTAGCCTAATCCCATATTCCCTACATCAGTTTATTAGGCTCATACATATTTACTCCTTTCATCCGCACACCGGTGGCCGTGATTGAATGCAGCCAGACCTGTCCCCACGGTGAGTGACAGCTGTATGACTGCAACCAATCACAGCTGCTGGTGGGCGGGTCTATATCGTACAGTAAAATAAATAAGTAAAAAAACGATGTGATGTCCCCCTAATTTTGATACCCAGCCAAGATAAAGCCTCACAGCTGAGGGCTGATATTCTCAAGCTGGGGAGACCCACGTTATTGGGAGCACCCCAGCCTAAAAATATCAGCTAGCAGCGGCCCGGAAATGCCGCATCCATTAGATGCGACAGTCCCGGGACTTTACCCGGCTCATCCCGATTGCCCTGGTGCAGTGGCAATCAGGGTAATGAGGGGTTAATAACAGTTCAAACTGTTGGTTAAAACAGACACACGGATGACACACTCATGGTAAAAATGGACACATTGACCATACACTGATCAAACTGATCCAAAACACCGATGATACGGGTACTAATTTTTAATGTAGGTTTACAAACATGGAAGTATAATGAGGCCTTAGGTTGTGTTTACATATTAGGGTCCTGATACATGTTTTTAAAATTTAGTTTGCGTTTTCATTTTTTCTTCCACTTATTCCAAAAGCTATAATGTTTTTTTTTCTGCCCACTTACGGTACATGTATGACAGCTTTTTTTTGTAGGATGAGCTTTACTTTTGAATGACATCATTGATTTTAACATGTAGATTACTTGAAAACATGAGAAATATTCCAAATGAGTTGCAATTATGAAAAATCCCACCTGCAATTCTAACAGTGTTTTTTGGGAATTGTTTTTACGGCATACACTGTGTAGTGAAAACTGAGCTGGTAATATAATTAAAGATGTATAAAAGCGTTTTATTTTTGTTTTAATTTCCTTTTACTTACAGGGTTATCAATGGGGAAGGTCTCATAGACCTCTCCCCTTTACTAACCTTGGGCTTGATGACAGCTGTAATGTTTTGACAAATCCCAACTGTCATTAACCTGTTATTATCCCAAATGCCACCACTTCAGGGCAATTGGGATTGCCTGGGTAAAGAGCCAGAATTGTTGCATCTAATGGATGAGACAATTCCGGGGGTGGCTGAGGGCTGCTATCTTTAGTCCAGGGGAGGGGCAACTAACAATTGGTCTCCCCAGCCTGAGAACACCAGCCCCCAGTTTTTGGCTTTATCTTGCCTGGGTTTCAAAATTGGGGGGGACTGCATGCTGTTTTTAAAATGGTTTATTTAAATAATTTAAAAAAGTTGCATGGGGTCCCTCATATTTTGATACACAGCAAAGATATCACATACAGCTGAGGGCTGCAGCCTGTAGCCATCTGCTTTATCTGCACTCGGTATCAAAATACCCTAGGTCATTTTTTCCAATTATTTATTTATTTTTAAATTCCAGCAATCAGAGACGCCGGCACAGAGGCTGGGCGGGGGAAGCAGTGCATATTCATAAGGGTTAATGAGCAAACCTGGAAAGTAGTGGGACAGGGAAACTTGGTAAGCATAATTCTCCTGTTTTAATAACCGGAAGTCATTTTTTTTTTCACTGCACCTGGACAAACCTGGAAAGAAACAGACCTGGAAAGAGACAGACAAGGAAAGAAACAGATAGAAAGACAGACAAAGACAGATGGGGAAAGAGACAGATGGGGAAAGAGACAGACCCTGAAAGAGAGAGACCTGGAAAGAGACATACCTGGAAAGAGACACACCTGGAAAGAGACAGACGTTCAAAGAGACAGACCTGGAAAGAGACAGACCTGGAAAGAGACAGACAGAGAGAGAGACAAAGACAGACGGGGAAAGAGACAGACGGGGAAATAAACAGACGGAGAAAGAGACAGACCAGGAAAGAGACAGATGGGGAAAGAGACAGACCTGGAAAGAGACATACCTGGAAAGAGAAAGACTAGGAAAGGACAGACCGGGAAAGAGACAGCCTGGGAAAGAGACAGCCTGGGAAAGAGACAGACTGGGAAAGAGACAGATGGGGAAAGAGACAGACCTGGTAAGAGACAGAGCTGGAATGAGAGAGACCTGGCAAGAGACAGACGGGGAAAGAGACAGACGGGGAAAGAGACAGACGGGGAAAGAGACAGACCTAGAAAGAGAAAGACCTGGAAGGAGACAGACGGGGCAAGAGACTGTCGGGGCAAGAGAGATACAGACAAAGAGAGAGACAAACAGACACAGAGATATCGAGACAGACAGACACAGAGACAGAGATAGAGACACATAGACTGATGCAAAGATAGACAGAGAGATAGAGACAGACAGAGACATAAACACAGACAGACAAGGAAAGAGACAAACAGAGAGACAGACAGACAGAGACACACAGACAGAGACTGGGAGGGAGACAGAGAGACAGTTATGATCCTGGGCAACGCCCGGGTACTACAGCTAGTCTAATATATAAAGCTGAGTGTATGTGTATATGTATGTATGTATGTCTGCTAAAGGAATCCGCACTGTCGAATTTACAATCACGAAACTTTGCACCCAATGTGACTCAGGGAACGTCATAGACTATGTTTTGATGGGAAAATTTAACCCCAAAAAACCTGCCTCCATTAAAGTGAATGGAGCTGCGAGCTAAAGGTTATTAATAGTAGCTGTGAGTGGTTGCTATAGGAACAAAATAAACTGTTAGTATAAGAAGCTTATGTGTGAGGTAATAAGATGTCGGAGGGGAGACGGATAGAGAGAGACAGAGATAGACATACATAGGCACAGACAGAGAAAAAGGCAGAGAAAGAGACACAGAGACAGACAGACAGAGACAGACAGGGAAAGAGATAGAGAAAGAGACAGAAAGTCAAAGAGACAGACATAGGCAGACAGGCACAGACAGACAGGGAAAGAGACAGGGAAAGAGACAGAGACAGGGAAATAGACAGACAGGGAAAGAGAAGGATGGGGAAAGAGAAAGGCAGGGCAAGAGACTGAGAGGTTGACAGACACAGAGAGAGAGACAGACACAGAGATAGAGAGAGACAGACAGGGAAAGAGACAGACGGGGAAAGATACAGACGTTGAAAGAGACACATGGGGAAAGAGACAGGCAGGGAAAGAAACTGACAGACTGACAGACACAGAGATAAAGAGACAGACACAGAGATAGAGATAGACAGACACAGAGATAGAGAGAGACAGCCAGAGACTGATACAGAGACAGACAGAGCGATAGAGAGACAGAGAGATAGACACAGACAGACATGGATAGAGACAGACACACAGACATACACAGAAAGAGACATAGACAGACACACAGAGATAGACAGAGACAGACAGATGGGGAGACAAACAGGGAGACAGACGGGGAGACAGACAGAGACTGGGAGAGACAGACAGAGACTGGGAGAGATTGGGAGAGACAAACAGAGACAGACAGAGACTGGGAGAGACAAACAGAGACAGACAGAGACAGACAGAGACTGGGAGAGACAAACAGAGACAGACAGAGACTGGGAGAGAGAAACAGAGAAGGAGAGAGAGACTGGGAGATAAACAGAGACTGGGAAAGACAAACAGAGAGACAGACACTGAGAGAGACAAACAGACAGATAGAGACAGACAGAGACTGGGAGAGACAAACAGAGAGACAGACACTGGGAGAGACAAACAGAGACATACAGAGACTGGGAGAGACAAACAGAGACAGACAGAGACTGGGAGAGACAAATAGACTAGGGAGAGACAAACAGAGACAGACAGAGATTGGATGAGACAAACAGAGACAGACAGAGACTGGGAGAGAAACAGAGAGACAGTTACTATCCCGAGCAACGCCCGGGTACTACAGCTGGTATATATATAGTCTTTGTCTGTCTCTGTTTGTCTCTCCCAGTCTCTGTTTGTCTCTCCCAGTCTCTGACAGACAGACACAGACAGACAGGGAGACAGACGGGTGGACAGATGGGGAGGCAGACAGAGACTGGGAGAGACAGACAGAGACTAGGAGAGATAGACAGTGTCTCTCCCATTCTCTGTCTGTCTCTCCTAGTCTCTGTCTTTCTCTCACAGTCTCTGTTTGTCTCTCCCAGTCTCTATTTGTCTCTCCCAGTCTCTGTCCGTCTCCCTGTCTGTCTCCCCATCTATCTCCCCGTCTGTCTGTCTCTGTCTTTCTCTGTGTCTGTCTTTGTCTCTTTCCGTGTCTGTCTGTGTGTCTGTCTCTATCCATGTCTGTCAGTGTCTATCTCTCTGTCTGTCTGTGTCTATTTCTCTGTCTGTCTGTGTCAATCTTTATGTCTGTCTCTGTATCTGTCTCTGTCTCTCTCTCTCTATCTCTGTGTCTGTCTCTCTCTATCTTTGTATCTATCTCTCTCTATCTCTGTGTCTGTCAGTCTCTTTTACTGCCTGTCTCATTCCCCGTCTGTCTCTTTCTCCATCTGTCTCTTTCCCCGTCTCTGTCTCTTTCCCTGTCGGTCTGTGTCTGTCTGCCTCTGTCTGTCTCTTTGACTTTTTGTCTCTTTCTCTGTCTCTTTCCCTGTCTGTCTCTGTATGTCTGTCTCTGTGTCTCTTTCCCTGCCTCTTTCTCTATCTGTGCCTATGTCTGTCTATCTCTCTGTCTCTCTCTATCCATCTCGCCACTGACATCTTATTACCTCACACATAAGCTTCTTAAGGTACTGTCACACTAAAGGCCCCGTCACACTAAGCAACATCGCTAGCAACATCGCTGCTAACGAACAACTTTTGTGACGTTGCTAGCGATGTTGCTGTGTGTGACATCCAGCAACAACCTGGCCCCTGCTGTGAGGTCGTTGGTTGTTGCTGAATGTCCTGGGCCATTTTTTAGTTGTTGCTGTCCCGCTGTGAAGCACAGATCGCTGTGTGTGACAGCGAGACAGCAACAACTAAATGTGCAGGCAGCAGGAGCCGGCTTCTGCGGAGGCTGGTAACCAATGTAAACATTGGGTAACCAAGAAGCCCTGTCCTTGGTTACCCAATATTTACCTTTGATACCAGCCTCCGCCGCTCTCACTGTCAGTGCCGGCTCCTGCTCTGTGCACATGTAGCTGCAGGACACATCGGGTTAATTAACCCGATGTGTGCTGTAGCTAGGAGAGCAGGGAGCCAGCGCTAAGCATTGTGCGCTGCTCCCTGCTCTGTGCACATTTAGCTGCAGCACACATCGGGTAATTAACCCGATGTGTGCTGTAGCTAGGAGAGCAGGGAGCCAGCGCTAAGCATTGTGCGCTGCTCCCTGCTCTGTGCACATTTAGCTGCAGCACACATCGGGTAATTAACCCGATGTGTGCTGTAACTAGGAGAGCAGGGAGCCAGCGCTCAGTGTGCGCTGCTCCCTGCTCTCTGCACGTGTAGCTGCGTGCACTGGTAACCAAGGTAAATATCGGGTTGGTTACCCGATATTTACCTTAGTTACCAAGCGCAGCATCTTCCACGCGGCGCTGGGGGCTGGTCACTGGTTGCTGGTGAGCTCACCAGCAACTCGTGTAGCGACGCTCCAGCGATCCCTGCCAGGTCAGGTTGCTGGTGGGATCGCTGGAGCGTCGCAGTGTGACATCTTACCAGCAACCTCCTAGCAACTTACCAGCGATCCCTATCGTTGTTGGGATCTCTGGTAAGTTGCTTAGTGTGACTGGACCTTAAGCGACGCTCCAGCGATCCCACCAGCAACCTGACCTGGCAGGGATCGCTGGAGCGTCACTATACGGGTTGCTGGTGAGCTGTCACACAGGCAGATCTCACCAGCAACCAGTGATCAGCCCCCAGCCAGCAGCGACGCGTGGAAGCGATGCTGCGCTTGGTAACTAAGGTAAATATCGGGTAACCAACCCGATATTTACCTTGGTTACCAGCGCACACCGCTTAGCGCTGGCTCCCTGCACTCCTAGCCACAGTACACATCGGGTTAATTACCTGATGTGTAGTCTGGCGCTGTGTGCAGAGAGCAGGGAGCCGGCACTGACAGCTGAGAGCGGCGGACGCTGGTAACGAAGGTAAATATCAGGTAACCAAGGAAAGGGCTTCTTGGTTACCCGATATTTACATTGGTTACCAGCATCCGAAGAAGCCGGCTCCCTGCTCACTGCACATTCAGTTGTTGCTCTCTTGCTGTCACACACAGCGATGTGTGCTTGACAGCGGGAGAGCAACAACTAAAAAATGGTCCAGGACATTCAGCAACAACCAGCGACCTCACAGCAGGGGCCAGGTTGTTGCTGGATGTCACACACAGCAACATCGCTAGCAAGTTGTGCCTCAGCAGCGATGTTGCTAGCGATGTTGCTTAGTGTGACGGTACCTTTATACTAACAGTTTATTTTGCTCCTACAGCAAACACTCACAGCTGCTATTAATAACCCTTAGCTTGCAGCTCCATTCAATTTAATGGAGGCAGGTTTTTTGGAAAGTAACTGTAAAGCGTGGGGTTACATTTTCCTGTCAAAACATAGTGTATGACGTTCCCGGAGTCACATTGGGTGTCTGTGCAAAATTTTGTGATTGTAAATGCGACAGTGTGGATTCCTATAGCGGATATACATACATACATACCTACATAAATATACACATTTTTATATATATATATATATATATATATATATATATATATATATATACACACACTATATACAGTGCCTACAAGTAGTATTCAACCCCCTGCAGATTTAGCAGGTTTGATAAGATGCAAATAAGTTAGAGCCTGCAAACTTCAAACAAGAGCAGGATTTCTTAACAGATGCATAAATCTTACAAACCAACAAGTTATGTTGCTCAGTTAAATTTTAATACATTTTCAACATAAAAGTGTGGGTCAATTATTATTCAACCCCTAGGTTTAATATTTTGTGGAATAACCCTTGTTTGCAATTACAGCTAATAATCGTCTTTCATAAGACCTGATCAGGCCCGCACAGGTCTCTGGAGTTATCTTGGCCCACTCCTCCATGCAGATCTTCTCCAAGTTATCTAGGTTCTTTGGGTGTCTCATGTGGACTTTAATCTTGAGCTCCTTCCACAAGTTTTCAATTGGGTTAAGGTCAGGAGACTGACTAGGCCACTGCAACACCTTGATTTTTTCCCTCTTAAACCAGGCCTTGGTTTTCTTGGCTGTGTGCTTTGGGTTGTTGTCTTGTTGGAAGATGAAATGACGACCCATCTTAAGATCCTTGATGGAGCAGCGGAGGTTCTTGGCCAAAATCTCCAGGTAGGCCGTGCTATCCATCTTCCCATGGATGCGCACCAGATGGCCAGGCCCCTTGGCTGAGAAACAGCCCCACAGCATGATGCTGCCACCACCATGCTTGACTGTAGGGATGGTATTCTTGGGGTCGTATGCAGTGCCATCCAGTCTCCAAACGTCACGTGTGTGGTTGGCACCAAAGATCTCGATCTTGGTCTCATCAGACCAGAGAACCTTGAACCAGTCTGTCTCAGAGTCCTCCAAGTGATCCTGAGCAAACTGTAGACGAGCCTTGACATGATGCTTTGAAAGTAAAGGTACCTTACGGGCTCGTCTGGAACGGAGACCATTGCGGTGGAGTACGTTACTTATGGTATTGACTGAAACCAATGTTCCCACTGCCATGAGATCTACCCGGAGCTCCTTCCTTGTTGTCCTTGGGTTAGCCTTGACTCTTCGGACAAGCCTGGCCTCGGCACGGGTGGAAACTTTCAAAGGCTGTCCAGGCCGTGGAAGGCTAACAGTAGTTCCATAAGCCTTCCACTTCCGGATGATGCTCCCAACAGTGGAGACAGGTAGGCCCAACTCCTTGGAAAGGGTTTTGTACCCCTTGCCAGCCTTGTGACCCTCCACGATCTTGTCTCTGATGGCCTTGGAATGCTCCTATTGTCTTTCCCATGTTAACCAAGTATGAGTGCTGTACACAAGTTTGGGGAGGGTCTTAATTAGTCAGAAAAGGCTGGAAAAAGAGATAATTAATCCAAACATGTGAAGCTCATTGTTCTTTGTGCCTGAAATACTTCTTAATACTTTACGGGAACCAAACAGAATTCTTGTGGTTTGAGGGGTTGAATAATAAATGACCCTCTGAATAAACTTTTCACAATTTAAAAAAAAAATAAAAAAGAAATACCATTCTTTTTTGCTGCAGTGCATTTCACACTTCCAGGCTGATCTACAGTCCAAATGTCACAATGCCAAGTTAATTCCGAATGTGTAAACCTGCTAAATCTGCAGGGGGTTGAATACTACTTGTAGGCACTGTATATTTGTAAGGTGTCGGACATCCTCGCTTTTTCTTCTTGAGAAGTATTTTCCCTGTTTCTTTCTATTTTTGCTCATTAGGCTCACCCTATATTGTAAAGGGTGAGCCTAATGAAACATTTCTGTAATTGATTTATTTGGAATGGGGATTCATTTTTTTTCTGCCTGGAGAAAATTAGGAATGTAATATTGTTATTATGCTTCCCTTAAAATGAACACTGTTGGTAAATAGGAAAAGCTAGACAAACTTGTTCCGAACAACTTTGTCACTTCATTTTAGAATTAGTTCTAAGTTACAAATCTCTAAGTAGACCATTCTAAAATATTTGAGGAGAACTGTCCACAAAGAGGATACAAGGTGATTCTTTGTGGTTGGAGACAAAGCGTTTTAATCTCTAGCTTTACTGTTACAATCATAAAACCATGCAATGCTTTCCCAAAGGAAAGAGCGCTGGCAGAAACTGTAAATAAATGAAAGAAAAGATTGGATATTTCCCAAGAAAAGCATTATATACAAGGCTACTGGTATTAAAAACAAAATGTGTTATTTCAAGAGAATGTCCAATTACCTATGCGAAAATATGAAGGACTTTTTTTAACTCCTAAAGGAAAGTATTGAAGAATGAGAGAGCATAATTTACTACTGCTGGAAAGATGCACTATGGTCCATTCATCAAATTTGTAATCACATTATATAACTGATATGGAAATCTGTATTTCAAGCAAAAACATTCATCTTCACAGGTGATTTGAGTACAAGGAAAATGTATTTAGAACAAAAGTTATAATCAAAAGAGATAGATAAAGATAAGATATGGAAGACATATACAAGACCCCTATGAAAATGAGAGGGGTATCAGGTTGTTGATTGTGGCCTCTGGAATGTTGGTCCATTCCTCTTCAATGGCTGTGCAAAGTTGCTGACTATCGGCCGTAACTTGAATAAGCTGTTGTATACGCTGATCCAGAGCATCCCAACCATGCTCAATTGGTGACATGTCCTCTGAGTATGCTGACTATGTTAGAACTGGGATGTTTTCTCCTTCTTGGAATTGTGTACAGGTCCTTGCAGTATAGAGCCGTGCATTATCATGCTGAAACATGAGGTGATAGTCATGGATGAATGGCACAACAATGGGCCTTAGGATCTCGTCACGATATCTATGAATTTTCAAAATGGCATAAAAAATTTACATGTGCTTGTTCCATAACATGCACCTGCCCATACCTTAACCCCATTGCCACCATGGGCTACTCCATTAACGATGTTGACAACAGCATATTGCTCACTCACATGACTGCCATCTGTCCTGTACAGTGAAAACCAGGATTCATCCTTGAAGAGAGCACAACTCCACTGTGTCAGACGCCATCTAATTTAAGCTTTTACGCACTTATGTCAGCTACAAAGATGAACTGTGGCCAAGCGGAGACCCAGTTAAGGATGATGAGCATACAGATGAGCTTCCCTAAGACAGTTCCTGACACTTTGTGCAAACAAATTGTGGTAGCTGCTGTCTCGGTGGCTGGTTATAGATGATCTTGAAGGTCAAGATGCTGAATGTTGAGGCCCTGGACTGGTGTGATTACATGTGGTTTGCAGTTGTGAGGTCAGTTAGATGTACTGCCATATTCTTTGAAACGCCTTTGGAGATGGCTTATGGTAAAGAAATAAACATTCAATTCATGTACAACAACTCCTGTGGACATTCCTGCAGTCAGCATTCCAATTACATTATCCCTCAAAACCTATATCAACTGTGGCATTGTGCTGTGTGATAAAACTTCCCATTTTAGAGTGGCCTTTTAGTGTGGCCAGCCTAAGACACACCTGTGCAATAATCATCCTAATCAGCATCCTGATAAACCACACTTATAAGATGAATGAATTATCTCAGCAAAGGGGAGGTGCTCACTAAGACCTCTTTCACATGTCCGTGAAAATCATGCACGTTTTTCACGGACGTGTCAAAGGTGCGTATTGCCCTCCGTGAGCCGTGTTTATGGCACACGTGTTTGTGTGTTATCCGTGATAACACACGGAGAACGGGAACTTTCTTCTCACCTGTCCCTGGCATCGCTGTCCGTGGTGCTGATCTTCGGTCTCCGGTCCTGGCGACTCCCCGCTGCTACTGCTTCCGATCCGCAGTGAAGTGAATATGCAATAAGCATAATGAGCGGCGGTCAGAAGCAAGTAACAGCAGCGGCAGAGACAGCAGTGCTGGAGAAGGTGAGTAAAGTTTTGTTATTTTTTTCTCAGACACGTGTACGTGTCACACGGAACACCTCCATGTGTTCTGTTTGCGTTCCATGTGACAACCGTGATGCCGGAGAAAAACGGACATGTCTACGTGTGGAGCACATGGGCACATGTATGCTCCACATGTTCACACGGTCCATGGCAAAACACGCACGTGAGCATTGTTTTTAATGGGTCTACGTGTGCCCGTGTCTCCGATACGTGAGAAAACAGACCAAACACATACCGGAGACATGGACGTGTGAAAGAGGCCTAAGGCTATGTTCACACACTGCATTTTTTACCTGCATTTTTGGTCAGTTTTTGCTGCAGAAATTTCTTGAGAAATTCTTGTAACCTTTCTGCAGACATGGAAAAAAATTAGCTGTGCGCACACTGCGTTTTTTTCTTAAGAAAATTCTTTCAGTAGATTTTCTTAAGAAAAAGAATGAGCATGTCACTTCTTTTCTGCAGCTAACTGCGTTTTTTCACTCCATTGACTGTAATGTAATCATGAAATAGCGCAGGTATAACGCAGGTAGCAAGTGATGTGCGCTATTCCTGCGTTATACCTGCATTATACCTGCGTTATTCCTGCGTTATTTCACGTTTTCAAGACATAGTGTACTTCCCTACACTGCGTTTTGCAGGGAAGTGATGTCACTAGGACAGGAAGAGGAAGGAGAAGAGAAAAAAAAAATCGTGGGCTCCGCTGTATTTTTACCATCCAGCCGGGTAAACACACAGCGGCAGCCCGGTATTCTCAGGCTGGGGAGAGCGAGGGACAGGGTTAATGCCCCCTCCCCCTCCCACAGCCGAGAATATCAGCCGCAGCTGCCCCGGGACTGTCGCATCCATTATGTGACAGTCCCGGCGTGTTACCGGCTCCTCCAGATGCCGTGATGCTGGGGCAATCCAGTTAATATGGAGTTAATGGCAACTAATAGCTGCCACTAAGTCCAAGATTAGTGATCGCAGCGTCTATGACACGCCGTCACTAATCTGAAAGTGAAAGTAAAGAAACACACACCGAAAAATCCTTTATTTTGAATAAAAGACAAAAAGCCCCTCTTTCTCCACTGTATTAACCCCTCCCAGACACAGCTCCGACGTAATCCACAGCGATGTCCCCCGGCGCTTCCAGCCCTGCTCCAGCTGCGTGTGACAGTTCTCCACGGGTCAGGGAGTGAGTGCTGAATGCGGCTCCTGAGCATGGCTGCGGGTAACAGGACATTTCTCACGGCCGGTGATGTGAACACATTACCGGCCATGAGAAGTGCAGTGTGTGGGGGGAAACATCATAAATAAAGCTGGAATATCTATCCCTCTATTATCTATGTATCTATTATCTATCTATCTATCTATCCCTCTATTATGTATCTATGTACCTATTATCTATCCCTCTATCTATCTATCTATCTATCTATCTATCTATCTATCTATCTATGTATCTATCTATCCCTCTATTATCTATCTATGTATCTATTATCTATCTATCCCTCTATCTATCTATCTATCTATCTATCTATGTATCTATCTATCTATCCCTCTATCTATCTCTCTATCTATCTATCCCTCTATCTATCTATCTATCTATCTATCTATCTATGTATCTATCTATCTATGAATCTATCTATCTATCTATCCCTCTATTATCTATCTATCTATCAATCTATCTATCCATCTATCTATCTATCTATCCCTCTATCTATCCCTCTATTTATCTAACTATCCCTCTATTATCTATCTATCTATCCATCCATCTATCTATCTATCCATCTATCCATCTATCTATCCCTCTATCTATCTCTCTATTTATCTATCCCTCTATCCCTCTATTAACTATCTATCCCTCTATCTATCCCTCTATTATCTATCTATCTATCTATCCATCTATCTATCCATCTATCTATCTATCCCTCTATCTATCCCTCTATTTATCTATCTATCTATCTATCTATCCCTCTATTATCTATCTATCTATCGATCTATCCCTCTATCTATCCCTCTATTATCTATCTATCTATCTATCTATCTATCTATCCCTCTGTCTATCCCTCTATCTATCCCTCTATCTATCCCTCTATCTATCCCTCTATTTATCTATCTATCTATCTATCCCTCTATTATCTATCTCTATTTATCTATCTATCTATCTATCCATATATCTGTCCATCTATCTATCTATCTATCTATCCCTCTATTTATCTATCTATCTATCCCTCTATTATCTATCTATCTATCTATCCCTCTATCTATCTATCCCTCTATCTATCTATCTAAGTATCTATCTATTATTTATCTATCTATCTATCTATCTATACCCTAAATATATATTATCTATCTATCCCTCTATCTATCCCTCTATTTATCTATCTATCCCTCTATCTATCTATCTATCTATCTATCTATCTATCTATCCCTCTATCTATGCCTCTATTTATCTATCTATCCCTCTATTTATCTATCTATCTATCTATCCCTCTATCTATCTATCTATCTATCTATCTATCCCTCTATCTATCCCTCTATTTATCTATCTATCCCTCTATTATCTATCTATCTATCTATCTATCTATCCCTCTATCTATCTATCCCTCTATCTATCTATCTATCTATCCATCTATTATTTATCTATCTATCTATCTATCTATCTATACCCTAAATATTATTATCTATCTATCTATCCATCTATCTATCTATCTATTATTTATCTATCTATCCATCTATCTATCTATCTATCTATCTATCTATCTATCTATCTATTATCTATCTATTCCTCTATCTATCTATATTATCTATCTATCTATCTATACCCCTAAATATCTATCTATTATCTATCTATATCTATCTATTATCTATCTTTCTACAGTTAGGTCCAGAAATATGTGGACAGTGACACAATTTTCGCGAGTTGGGCTCTGCATGCCACCACACTGGATTTGAAATGAAACCTCTACAACAGAATTCAAGTGCAGATTGTAACGTTTAATTTGAAGGTTTGAACAAAAATATCTGATAGAAATTGTAGGAATTGAACACATTTCTATACAAACACTCCACATTTTAGGAGGTTAAAAGTAATTGGACAAATAAACCAAACCCAAAAAAAAAAATTTTATTTTCAATATTTTGTTGCGAATCCTTTGGAGGCAATCACTGCCTTAAGTCTGGAACCCATGGACATCACCAAACGCTGGGTTTCCTCCTTCTTAATGCTTTGCCAGGCCTTTACAGCCGCAGCCTTCAGGTCTTGCTTGTTTGTGGGTCTTTCCGTCTTAAGTCTAGATTTGAGCAAGTGAAATGCATGCTCAATTGGGTTAAGATCTGGTGATTGACTTGGCCATTGCAGAATGTTCCACTTTTTTGCACTCATGAACTCCTGGGTAGTTTTGGCTGTATGCTTGGGGTCATTGTCCATCTGTACTATGAAGCGCCGTCCGATCAACTTTGCGGCATTTGGCTGAATCTGGGCTGAAAGTATATCCCGGTACATTTCAGAATTCATCCGGCTACTCTTGTCTGCTGTTATGTCATCAATAAACACAAGTGACCCAGTGCCATTGAAAGCCATGCATGCCCATGCCATCACGTTGCCTCCACCATGTTTTACAGAGGATGTGGTGTGCCTTGGATCATGTGCCGTTCCCTTTCTTCTCCAAACTTTTTTCTTCCCATCATTCTGGTAGAGGTTGATCTTGGTCTCATCTGTCCATAGAATACTTTTCCAGAACTGAGCTGGCTTCATGAGGTGTTTTTCAGCAAATTTAACTCTGGCCTGTCTATTTTTGGAATTGATGAATGGTTTGCATCTAGATGTGAACCCTTTGTATTTACTTTCATGGAGTTTTCTCTTTACTGTTGACTTAGAGACAGATACACCTACTTCACTGAGAGTGTTCTGGACTTCAGTTGATGTTGTGAACGGGTTCTTCTTCACCAAAGAAAGTATGCGGCGATCATCCACCACTGTTGTCATCCGTGGACGCCCAAGCCTTTTTGAGTTCCCAAGCTCACCAGTCAATTCCTTTTTTCTCAGAATGTACCCGACTGTTGATTTTGCTACTCCAAGTATGTCTGCTATCTCTCTGATGGATTTTTTCTTTTTTTTCAGCCTCAGGATGTTCTGCTTCACCTCAATTGAGAGTTCCTTAGACCGCATGTTGTCTGGTCACAGCAACAGCTTCCAAATGCAAAACCACACACCTGTAATCAACCCCAGACCTTTTAACTACTTCATTGATTACAGGTTAACGAGGGAGACGCCTTCAGAATTAATTGCAGCCCTTAGAGTCCCTTGTCCAATTACTTTTGGTCCCTTGAAAAAGAGGAGGCTATGCATTACAGAGCTATGATTCCTAAACCCTTTCTCCGATTTGGATGTGAAAACCCTCATATTGCAGCTGGGAGTGTGCACTTTCAGCCCATATTATATATATAATTGTATTTCTGAACATGTTTTTGTAAACAGCTAAAATAACAAAACTTGTGTCACTGTCCAAATATTTCTGGACCTAACTGTATATTATCTGTCTATCTTTCTATATTATCTATCCTTCTGTCGATCTATCATCTATCTGTCTATCTATCTATCTATCTATCTATCTATCCATCTATCTTATTTATCTATCTATACCCCTAAATATCTATCTATTATCTATCTATTATCTAGCTATCTATTATCTACCTATACCCCTAAATATCTATTATCTATCTATATCTCTCTATCTATTATCTATATCTATCCCTCTATACTCTATCTATTCGCCTAAATATCTCTATCTATCTATCTATCTATCATATATATTCTATCTCTGTATTATATATTTTTTGTGCTTTATTGCTGTAGAGGCATTAAGGCGGGCTTTGCACACTACGACATCGCAGGTGCGATGTCGGTGGGGTCAAATCGAAAGTGACGCACATCCGGCGTCACTTGCGATGTCGTAGTGTGTAAATCCTAGATAATACGATGAACGAGCGCAAAATCGTCGTCATCGTATCATCGCTGCAGCCTCCGACATTTCCATAATGCCGGGGGAGCGACAGGTACGATGTAGTTCCTCGTTCCTGCGGCCGCACACATCGCTGTGTGTGAAGCCGCAGGAGCGAGGAACTTCACCTTACCTGCCTCCCGGCTGCAATGAGAAGGACGGAGGTGGGCGGGATGTTTACATCCTGCTCATCTCCGCCCCTCCACTTCAATTGGCCGCCTGCCGTGTGACGTCACTGTGACGCCGCACGACCCGCCCCCTAAGGAAGGAGGCGGGTCGCCGGCCAGAGGGACGTCGCACGGCAGGTATGTGCGTGTAAAGCTGCCGTAGCGATAATAATCGCTACGGCAGCTTTCACTATATATCGAACGTGCGACGGGGGCGGGACTATCGCTGCAGCATCGGTAACACATTGTTACCGATGTTGCAACATGCAAAGCCCGCCTAAAAAACGCAGGGACCAACATGAAAGAAAACGCACCAAAAACGCACCGAAAATGCATGAAAAACGCACCAAAAACGCACCTGCGTTATTGGTGCTTTTTTTAACGCAGGTGCGCTAATCCTTCACTCTCAAGAAATTTCTTAAGAAATTTCTTAAGAAAAATCATTTTTCTAGTGTGAACATAGCCTAAAGGGGGCTTTACACGCTGCGACATCGCTAATGCGGAGTCGTTGGGGTCACGGAATTTGTGACGCACATCCGGCCGCATTAGCGATGTTGCTGCGTGTGACACCGATGAGCGATTTTGCATCGTTGCAAAAACGTGCAAAATCGCTCATCGGTGACATGGGGGTCCATTCTCGATTATCGTTACTGCAGCAGTAACAATGTAGTTTGTCGCTCCTGCGGCAGCACACATCGCTACGTGTGACACCGCAGGAACGAGGAACCTCTCCTTACCTGCCTCCCGGCCGCTATGCGGTAGGAAGGAGGTGGGCGGGATGTTACGTCCCGCTCAGCTCCGCCCCTCCGCTGCTATTGGGCGGCCACTCAGTGACGTTGCTGTGACGCCGCACGGACCGCCCCTTTAGAAAGGAGACGGTTCGCCGCTCACAGCGACGTCGCCGGGCAGGTAAGTATGTGTGACGGGTCTGGGCAATGTTGTGCGGCACGGGCAGCGATTTGCCCGTGTCGCGCAACAGATGGGGGCGGGTACCCACGCTAGCGATATCGGGACCGATATCGCAGCGTGTAAAGTAGCCTTAAGGCTATGTGCGCATGTTGCGTAAATACATGCAGTTACGCTGCGCTTTGTAGCGCAGCGTAACTGCATGCGTCCTGCGTCCCCTGCACAGTCTATGGAGATTGTGCAGGGGCCGTGCGCACGTGGCGTCTTAGAGCGCAGCGCTTTGGCTGCTGCCCGAAGCGCTGCGTTCTAAGAAGTGAAATGTCACTTCTTCCGTGCGCTTTGCCGGCAGCCCCTGCTCTGTCTATGGCAGGAGCTGCAGGCAGAGCGCATGGAATCGGCTTTTTTTTCTTTCTCTACGGACATTTTCTGCAGCGATTTGAAGCGCACGCGTGCTCTTCAGATCGCTGCAGAAATTTCTGCAGGGCTAGTACGCAACGTGGGCACATAGCCTTACACTGATTTAGACAAAGATGTGAACAATATTTGAGAGATAAAAGGCCTTTTGTGTACATAGAAAAAGTCTTAGCTTTTGAGTTCAGCTCATGAAAAATGGGAGCAAAAACTAAAAAGTGTTGTATTTATATTTTTATTCAGTGTATGTGCTCCTGCTATGTACTGTGTGATGGCTGTTTCTGTCCATACAGGAATATGGTCTGATTATGCCACAGCTCCAAGGCCAGGGAGGAAGTAAAAAAATATGCAAACATTATAAAACAGAATCACAAATAATTCCTTACTTAAAGTAAAACATTTTTTTAAAAACAGGCAGGAAAATGTTTTACTTCACTAAAAAAAATCCTCAGTGATCCCATGCTGTGCTATCTGTATACTCTTTTGCGTCCTCCCCAGCCCAGGAGCTGTAGTAGCATCAGACCATGTACCTGTAGAGTCAGACACAGCCATTACACAGTACATAGCAGAAGCACATGTATAATATCTCAGCACAGGAACATTTTTTTAAACACATTCAATTTTGTTACATATTATTATTTCAAGATCTATTAATTAAAATTAACTTTAAAATGAACTTTGTTTGTGGGAAAACCACTTTAAGTCCAATTTAGGTTGTACGTATGGATTTTATCAAGTAGGAGGAGTTTCTTTCATTATGACCCTAAAGGGGGCTTTACACGCTACGATATCGTTAATGTTTTGTCGTCGGGGTCAAGTTGTTAGTGACGCACATCCGGCGTCATTAATGATATCGCAGCGTGTGACACTGACCAGCGACCTTAAGCGACCTTGGAGAGGTCATCCCAAACTCAAAAATCGGTAAGGGTTGTTTATCCAGGTGGTTCATCGCTCATGCGGCAGCACAAATCGCTATGTGTGACACCGCAGG
Source organism: Anomaloglossus baeobatrachus (assembly GCF_048569485.1). Lineage (NCBI taxonomy): Eukaryota > Metazoa > Chordata > Amphibia > Anura > Aromobatidae > Anomaloglossus > Anomaloglossus baeobatrachus. Next base: position 467,974,595 of record NC_134354.1, read on the forward strand.
AGCGAAGAACGTCTCCTTACCTGCCGCCGGCCACAATGCGGAAGGAAGGAGGTGGGCGGGATGTTACGTCCTGCTCATCTCCGCCCCTCCGCTTTGATTGGCCGGCCGCTTAGTGACGTTGCGGTGACGTCGCTGTGATGCCGAACGTCCCTCCCCCTTGAAGGAGGGATTGTTCGGCAGTCACAGCGCCGCCGCCGACCAGGTAAGTATGTGTGACGCTGCCGTAGCGATAATGTTCGCTACGGCAGCGATCACAAACAATCGCATGCGCGACGGGGGCGGGTACTTAAACGCTCGCTATCGCTACAAATTGCTAGCGATATCGCTACCGTGTAAAGCCCCCTTTAGTTCACTGACCTATCAAGGGAGCTGCTGGTTCTAAATAACTGAGAAACCATCTCTTTCGATGAAGGTAATTTTCACAGAGCCAGTATTGCAGGTGTTTTAGGGGTACTGCAAATTTACTGAAATGCATCTGATTCACCATACAGGAAATTGCTGAACTGAGCTTAGATGTCGTAGCTGGTTGCTGGATTGCAGAGAGGAACAGCTCAGAAGAAAGACACCTTGCTGAGCAGAGTCAAGAGTCAGAAGAGGTTTGCTCCAGTTAAAATATATCATAGCAAGGTGATATACTCATACAACCTATAAATATTGGCAGCATGGTAGTGGGCCTATGTAACAAGAAGTAAACAAAATTGCCATCATAGATAGCAATCAAATACAAAAGAATTAACTATGATTTCATATGAATTAAAATAATATCTTATTAATTGAAATATAAAAAAACAGGTTATAGAGAAAGGGTGATAGGTGACATTGTCTCAGAATAGTTAGTGCCAAAGGAAATTCAAAATATAACAAAGAAATGATGCCTAGAGGCAATAAAAATAAATTAAAAAAGCAGGTGGTACTGCAATACATACAGCATGTGATTGGACAAGGGCTAGAGCGGATGGCTGCAATAATAAGCTATAGTGAATCATTAAATGAAATAATAAAGAATAAAAAATAACAAACAATTTGTAATGCTCCAGTGCTCATTTTGAGTAATGAGTGTAATGGAAGTTAATGGAAAACTAGAGCATTTTCCGGGCATACCCTCCCAGGAGGTCTGGGGAGAGTAGAAGTCAAGAGAGAGAGCCTCGCTCTGTGACCAGCCACAAATTATCATATCCCTGAGGTACTCTGTGTTGCAGGTGGAACCTGCACTTTCCAGCTTGTGACCTATTACAATATCTCGACATTCATTTCCTGAAATCTGTGCTGTGCTGCTGGAAGACAATTATTCCTTGATCCTGTAGCTTCCAGAATGTGACCAGCCAGAAGATTATCATACCCCTTACATACTCTGTGCTGCGGGTGGAACTTGTACTATCCAGATTGTGACCTGCTACAATATTTCAACATTAATTTCCTGAAATACTCTGTGCTGCTAGAAGACAATTCTTCTCTCACTGTGTAACTGTCAGTCTGTGACTAGCCACAAGATTATCATATCCCTGAAATTCTCTGTGCTACTGGTGGAACAAGCACTTTCTAACTTGTAACCTACTACAATATCACAAAATTCCTATTGTGAAATCCTTTGTACTGCCAGGTGGACCTGCATCATTCACAGTGTAATTGTAGCGCCCCTAAATCCATCAGGGAGCTACAAGGTACTGCATTCCTCACCAGGATGCAGGGTCTACCCCCTAGGGACCCAGAAGACCAGTGACGGTCAAACACAAACACTCCAGATAATCCTTGCTTTTCCCCAATTATCCCCCATAGAATGGTACCAGGCTAGGGTTGGTCCAATGGATGGGCACCTAGAGGTGGAGCCAGTCCAGTCCACTAGTTGACCAGGTGGGAGGGGTAGACAGTGGACAGTCAGACAGTGGAGAGTGAGGATTTGAGCAGTGACAGCGAACGTGAGCAGACGCGCTGACAGGAGTGAACAGTGACCTGAGGGCCCAGGTGGTTAGCTGCCAGTGGAGTACAGTGGAGTACTCCTGGAACTACGCACCAACGGTGTACATGACCCTAGGTCAGGTAGAAGCTCCAGGCAGGCCTGATAACACCTGCACAGTGAGGGGACCATCAAGGACTTCACTGACCTTGAAGTTCGGGACTCAGTAGCAATGGGAGAACCGGGGATAGAACTAGATACTCCCACCCCACAGGGTTTACGCTACCATCATACAGACTGAAGTACAAGACCACCAGGAGGGGACGCCAACTGCTCTACACCACGGGGAGCCAACAACCAAAAGACAGGTGCAGGGGAAGTAGCCACCAGGTTACTAAACTGGCACTCGGACTAAGGGGACCTGAAGGTGAAACCAGGCGGCCTCGGGTGACCAGTTACCACCAGAAAGTGAGTAAAGAACCAGCTGCACTGAAACCCTCTTGTGTGGCCTACCTTCTTCCGACACCCGTCACATCACCTACCCTCTGGGGCCCGGCCCTGCTTGCAGAAGACCTAACATCCAGGCTGCCATTGACACCAGCCCCAGCAGCAGGAACTGTGCAGCGGCAGCTCCCTCTACATAGCCGCAACACCGCAAGTGGCGTCACGTGTGAACATTACTCTAATCCCCTGTAAATATTCTCCTTTTCAAAAAGCACTCATGGCACGGGACCGGGAAATGGCCACCAAAGTTACATTCCCCTGCTATACACCGCCCGGGACCGAGTACCCCATAACCCTGGGTGACACATAATGCTCCATCTGTGACCTACCACAACATCAGCTTACTGCTTTCCTGACCTCCTATAAGATGGTGACTTCTATATTTTCAGCTGTGGATACCGCAGTGTGTAGTAATAGCACTCATCCACCCTGAAGCTTGATAAGATAAAGCACAGCACACATTGATGAAGGTCTAAAAGACCAAAACGTTTGTGCCTGTTTAACTTTGGATTTTGAAATAAATGTTATTAATATGCATATGAGTGCCATGTTTACTTCTTACTCTGAATTAGATGTGGGACCTCACTTTCTGTGTATCTGCAAATGTGGCGCCCCTGACCCGGTCAGGCGCCACTGAGTACTGCACCTAAGGGCCAGAATGAGGTGGGTACACACAGACACATAGCAACCAGTTCTCCCACACCAGTAGATGGGACCCTTGGGCAGTCTCTGGAGGGGGCTGGCCTTCAAATCTTGACAAGGGGTGTAGCAGAGGGGCTAGGAGCTAGAGTGCAGAGGTTGTCAGGAAGGGAGGAGAGTAGAGTTCTGAGGAGGAAAAGAGCCAGTCTGGTGGTGGTGAACGGCGGTCGCGAGGCGGATAGATGACTGGTAGAAACAGTGGGGTGTTCCTGGTGACTTGTACGGGGTACAAGTCCCTAGAGAAGACTCCAGTTTAACTACCTGCTAAACCTGCCGGTGATGGGAACTACACGTACCTCACCAACCTCACAGAGTCCGAGCCTCAGCAGCAATGCAGGGACCCATAAGGGGGCAGAGTCTGGAGCCATCTCACTTGGTCCACGCTGCCGGAAAATGGGCCAAACACAGGGGAGAAAAGGCTCCCTGGATAGACCCCCATGGTACTGCACGTCAGGGGGTTATATGAACACAGAGTGCTAGGAAGGCGAGCTAACAGGTTACCCTCAGACTGCCTCAAGGAGCCATGGTCCTACCTGGTTCATCATAGCAACACCGGGTCAGCTCACCGCAACATCCAAAGTAAGTAAAAACGAGTTAAAAGATTTTTGGACTCAGCCTGTGTTATTCCGGGAGCCGCTACCCTGCTCCCCTGAGCCCCTGGGGCCTGCCTCACTCACAGGAGGCTACATCATCTGGCTGCAGACCCCATCAGCCCCAGATGCTCGTAAAACCTGCAGTGGCGGTCATTCACATCTCTGACCGCAAGCAGTGAGTGGCGTCACGCCATATAAAAACTGACATTACCTGTTCGCCATATTGAACAAGCCCTGTGGCGTCCATGAACAGGATCAGCACCCCTGGGGCGTCAGATCTTCTGGCGTCACAAACAGGATCGGCACCCCAGGGGTGTCACACCTTCCGGCGTCACGAACAGGATCATGGACTAGACCCGTTCAGATGGGAGACAGTGTGACTTGGCGGTCCAATTGCAAAATTTGAACTGCCGCCATTTTGCCACAGTTGAAAACGCGCCATACAAAAAACTGCAGCCCATGCAGACGAAGTAAGCGCCCATGAAGGTGGAGATGGGGGGGCTGATCTGTCCCCGGACTGCTGGGACGCCCCCAGCCCTAAGGGAGGAGAAACGAAACTAAGGCCAAAACCCAAGAAGAAGCAGAATGATGGTGGCAATCCAAGGTCTGCGGCTGTCCGTGCAGCGGGGCCTGCCTGCAGGCGCCGCCCATGCACAGCCTAAACTACCACCAGCGACAGAGACCCCGCCACTGGATGTCTCTGGCCCTACTCCGGGTGAGTCCGATGCTACCCCTTCCTTACCTCGTGTGCTGATCCCGCCGGCGCTACCATCGGAAGCCGGTGCGATGCCCACGCCGACCAGACCTGAAGCAGTTGCACCGCCCTCTCCGTTGGAGAGGAATCCTGAAGTCCTGCCACCGTCCTGCCTGGCTGCCGAAGGCTCGACCCCAGAGCTGCCACTTACCCGACCAGAGGAGGTCGCAGCATCCTCTATAAGAGAGGGAGACCATGATGGTTTGCTTAAAGCCAAGGCCGCGCTGCTGTCCCCCCGCCGACCGCTAAAGGTCGCAGTGCCCTCCACCAGGGAGGGAGAATAGGTCCTGCAGCCAGTGGCAACCGCCACCCCCACCGCTTCGACCAGGTCCCCATTGTCACCACTGCCAGGGGACGCCTATGACACGACCTCCAAGGGTAAGTGCACCGAAGTATCAAGCACTAACCTTGGAAGGCGTAAGTCAATTTAGTCAATTTAGATAGTTTAAAATTTTTTATGAAAATTTAAAGTAACGTTTAAGTAAAATGTGCCCGCAAGGACTTTTGCGTGAACTTTTCAAGTATTCTTAGCACCAAGTTATGTGCACTTTACATGGACCTCAGGTTATGAACTGGCTATAGCCACAAATTCTCGCAGTGTACATAGTTACCCCAGTGGTACCAACTCCAGAGTGTGCCTGTTGATGGGGCATGGCTCTGCACCACCAAGGGGGCAGGCCTGTTTATGGGACCTGCTCTCCAGCATAAAGATACAAAGCAGGTAGGCCTGTTTATGGGGCCTACCCTACGCCACCAGGACAAGGAGGACTGTCGCCAGAATGGTCTGCGGTGGAGCAGGCCGAGACCAGGTCACCAAAAGGACTGGTGATCACTACGTATTTGGGTCTTGGATTAAAGACTCGTGGGTGGTGGGTGGTGGTGGTATGGTACCTGGTATGTTTATATGTAAATATCTCCCCTGTGTGGGAAAACTTGTGTTTTGTTTCTTATCTTTGCAGCCCGAGGACGTGCTGTCGATAACCATGGGGGAATGTTGCGCCCCTGACCCGATTAGGCGCCACTGAGTACTGCACCCATGATGGGATAGTACTTCCTGGTAATCATAAGGGCCAGAACGAGGTGTGTATGCACAGACACATAGAAACCAGTTCTCCCACACCAGTGGATGGGACCCTTGGGCAGTCTCCGGAGGGGGCTGGCCTTCAAATCTTGTCAAGGGGTGTAGTGGAGGGGCTAGAAGCTAGAGTGCAGAAGTTGTCAGGAAGGGAGGAGAGTAGAGTTCTGAAGAGGAAAAGAGCCAGTCTGGCAGTCTGGTGGTGGTGAGTGGCGGTCACAAGGCGAATAGGCGCGCTGCCACTAGTCAGACCCTGCACGGGGTAGTAACCGTTATCAGGGAAGAATGGAAACCTGGTAGAAACAGTGGGGTGTTCCTGGTGACTAGGCATGTACGGGGTACAGGTCCCTAGAGAAGACTCCAGTTTAACTACCTGCTAAACCTGCCGGTGATGAGAACTAAACGTACCTCACCAACCTCACAGAGTCTGAGCCTCAGCAGCAACGCAGGGACCCATAAGGGGACAGAGTGGAGCCATCTCACTTAGTCCACGCTGCCGGCAAATGGGCCAAACACAGGGGAGAAAAGGCAGCAGCGACTCCCTGGATAGACCCCCATGGTACTCCACGTCAGGGGGTTATCCGAACACAGGGTGCTAGGAAGGCAAGCTAACAGGTTACCCTCAGACTGGCCTGAAGGAGCCATGGTCCTACCTGGTTCATCACAGCAACGCCCGGGTCAGCTCACCGCAACATCCAAAGTGAGTAAAAACCAGTTAAAAGACTTTTGAACTCAGCCTGTGTTATTCCGGGAGCCGCTACCCTGCTCATCTGAGCCCCTGGGGCCTGCCTCACTCACGGGAGGCTACATCATCTGGCTGCAGACCCCATCAGCCCCAGACGCTCGTAAAACCTGCAGTGGCGGTCATTCACATCTCTGACCGCAAACCGTGAGTGGCGTCACGCCATATAAAAACTGACATTACATGTTCGCCATATTGAACAAGCCCTTTGGCGTCCCTGAACAGGATCAGCACCCCTGGGGCGTCACATCTTATGGCGTCATGAACAGGATCGGCAGCCCTGGGGCGTTCGAGTTCGGTTCGGTTCATCGAACGGAGGCCATGTTCGACGAACCGTTCGACGAACCACTTGAACCTCATTGAAAACAATGGGAGGCAAACACAAACACATAAAAACACATTATACATGTACACATACAGTTAATAAACATTGCTGATGTCCGGCTCCTCCCCTCAGTGCATAATTAAATTAAATTATAAATAAATAAATAATAATTATAATTTAAATTACATTTTTTACCGGGACGGCCGGGATTTGAACTTGTGAACTAATGCTTCTTAGACGGAAGCTCTATCCATTGAGCGACTGGCTCTATTGAGAAACATAGGCAGATTTGGTAATCTTGAAGTCTACATTGCAGAGTGAAGTCTGGTGACAGCGCGGCTCACTTCAGCTGCTGCATGGAGAGGACACAGATCGCTCCCTGTCATCTTCATGTAGCAGAGCTGACAGTGTCGTGTGGATTAATTCGGACCTGGATTGTTGTTTGGGGATTTTAATAAAAAGGTAAATGAGGTTTTTTTTGTCTTTTATTCCAAATAAAGGATTTTTTGCTGTGTGTGTTTCTTTACTTTCACTTACAGTTTAATCATGGAAGGTATCTCGGGGAGACGCCTGGCAAGATTAACTCCTTATTACCCCGATTGCCACCGCATCAGGGCAATTTGTGATGAGCCAGGTAGAGTCCCGGGACTGTCGCATCTAATGGATGTGGCAATTCCGGGCGGCTGCTGGGTGATATTGTTAGCGTGGTGGGCTCCCCATAATGTGGCGCTCTCCATCCTGACAATACCAGCCTCCAGCCGTGTGGCTTTATCCTGGCTGGTATCAAATATGGGGGGACCGCATTTTTTTTTATTTATTTATTTTACTGCACGATATAGAGTCGCCGCCTGCGGCTGTGATTGGTTGCAGTGAGACAGCTGTCACTCATCGTCGGGGCGTGTCTGACTGCAACTAATCATGGGCGCCGGTGGGCGGGGAAAGCACTGAATAACTAATTGAATAATGAAGCGGCAACCATTTTCAAAAGAGGAAATGCCGCTGGAGATTTGTGACAGCCATGCAGTGAGACGCCTGTGATTGGTGAGTAGGAAAGAGAGAGTGATTGTGCTGGGGACGCAGGACGCATACAGATACGAAAGGTGCGCACATACTTACTGTGAAAAGCTACGCTTTTGGTGCTCGAACCGTTCTCGAACGTAACTCGAACTGCCGAACTTTTACCAAATCCTTTGAGTTCGTCGAACGACTCGAACACCCCCCAAAATCACTCGAACATGAAATTGACGAACCTCGAACATCGCTCATCTCTAGTCACGAACGGGATTGGCACCCCTGGGGCGTCACACATTCTCATATTAGTTACCCAAAGTCATTTAACCCTTTCAAAAACATACTTTGTTCTCCACCTAGATGCCCATTTTTGTGCCAGTTTTAGAATTTTTGTAGCTGCTTTTAAGTGTATTCATATCAGATCACCTTACTACATTGTATTTTATTATTGTGATTTTTGATTTTTGTTCATAAACCTGTAAAAAAATCTGAAAATAAATAATTGCCAAACAAGAAACTGCCAAAAAAGAAACCTTCAGCCCTGAATAAGAAACAGGATGAATAAGAAACCAACTTCAGCATTGTATATCTGACTGTCTCATTCAGATGTAGCAGACCTGAGACTATCAGAGACACTGCATCTGTCTCAACTCTGCTTCATCTGAACTACTCACTCTGATATGGCAGAGCTAAGACTGTCAGAGACACTACATCAGATGTGGCAGGACAAAGTGGCAGGGCAGAGTGGAAGGCAGAGTAACAAGGCGGAGTGGCAGGGCAGAAGAATAGGGCAGAGCAGAGTGACTGGGCAGATTGGAAGGGTAGAGCAGAGTGACAGGGCAGAGTAGAGTAAAGGTATAGAATGGAAGGGAAGAGTAGCAAGACAGAGCAGATTGACAGTACAGCGTGGTAGGGTAGAGTGGCAGGATAGAGTGACAGGGCAGAGTAGCTGGGCAGAGTAATCAATTGATGGCGGATCCCGGCACAAACGTCCAAAAAATGGTCAGAAGTGTAGATAAAACTTCACATTTATTCAGATAATAAAAATGGTATAAAATAAGCTCCTCCGATCAACGCGTTTCAGACACGATCATCCTTAGTCATGATCATCAAGAGATACAACTTGAAAGCATTTATATAGTACATAGCCAACGGGAAATTATGACATTGATTATGCAAAAATTATGCAAAGGGAAAAAATATATATATATATATATATATATATATATATATATTTTTTATTTTGAAACATACCGTATTTCGCTTTATAAGACACACTTTTGTTCCCATAAATTTTGGGGGAAAGTAGGGGGTGCGTCTTATAAACCGAATATACGGTGGGGGTGTGTGTGTGTACATATATATATATATATATATATATATATATATATATATACTGCAGGGACCGCTCTGGAGCGATGCTGGTGGCAGGTGAAAGCTGTGGGTGGCAGCGTTAGATCTCCTGCTCCTGTTCATATAATAAGCACAGCCTCTGTCCAGCAGCGTGGTGCTGAAACCGCATCGCGCTGATGGGCTGGGGCAGCGGGGCATATTATATCTGCCTGTGCTCCCTTTGATCACACATTTTTTAGAGCACAAACCACCTTGAGGTCCGTGCTCTAAAAAAGTTCATGGTGATAGAAGAGGTGGAGATAGAATTCGTTTACTCCTTTATCAGGAAGCTTTACTCATTTTTCAAATGAATACATCCTTCCCTTTGGGATTAAATAAAAAGACAGATTGATTGTATTTTTAATAATGGATATATTGTTCAAAACTATGTTTCAAAATAATTTATATTTTCTTTGTTTTTTTTCTCTTTGCATAATTTTTGCATAATCAATCAATGTTGTCACTTCCCTTTGGCTATGTACTATTTAAATGCTTTCAAGTAGTATCTCTTGATGATCATGACTAAGGACGATCACGTCTGAAATGCGTTGATCGGAGGAGCTTATTTTATACCTTTTTGATTATGTGAATAAATGTGAAGTTTTATCTACACTTTTAACCATTTTTTGGATGTTTGTGCCGGGACCCGCCTTCAATTAATTACCTTCAGCCTCTCTTGTCTAGCAAGCACCGTCCGGATTCTCCTCTAAGAATTTCACCTGTTGTGGTGAGCTGATATACACTTTTTATTCTAGCTGGGCAGAGTGACAAGACAGAGTTGCAGGGCAGGGCAGACTGGTGGGGCTGAGTCAATCTGTAAGATAAACCTGACTCACTATGGAACCAAATGTGCTCTGGAGAAAAAAGTCCAGTAATATCAGAAAAACTCCAGCACAGTTTAACAAGAAATTTGTGGAAGAATCCATAATGGTGCTTCAAAAAATATTTATTCAACATTTGAACATGAAAACAAAGTCCATAATTACGACCCTAAATGCGTCTTTTTTAAGTACCGAAAGGCTACATGTACTACCAAGTAATTTGTCTGTCTGCACCAAATACGTTAACGGATGTCTTTTTGGAATTAACTATCGACTAAAGTTGAGCGCGGTTCGCGGTTCGAGGTTCTCCAGTTCGCGGCTCGAGTGATTTTGGGGGCTGTTCTAGATCGAACTAGAACTCGAGCTTTTTGCTAAAGCTCGATAGTTCTAGATACATTCGAGAATGGTTCTAGCAGCAAAAAGCAGGGCTTTTTACAGCTACAGTGTGCAGGAGCCATCGCTGGCAGCCTGCCAGAAGCTGGTAACCAAGATAAACATCGGGTATCCAAGCAAAGCGCTTTGGTTAGTAACCCGATGTTTATCCTAGTTACGTGCAGGAAGCCCACACTTCCCCGCTCAGCTCACTCCGCCCCCTCCTGCACTCGGCATGTACACACACACACACACACACACACACACTCACACTCACCTGTCCCCAGCCAAGCAGTCCACGACACTGACGTCCTCAGCGCCGCCCACTTCGCACTCTGCCGCCAGCACACATGGCTCTGCCCACCTGCACTCTGCACACATGGTCCCGCTCGGCTTATCTGCGGTGATGAAGTCCCGACCTCAGCGCTGTCACTGTCCTACATGGCCGCCGCTTGTCACATCACCTTCTCTCGCTTCCGATCCAAGACTGACTAGCGGTGACGTCACAGGCCGCTCGCGATACTTGGCTGTGAAGATGACTGAAGTCAGTGTGCAGGAGATCAGCGCAGGTAATGTACCTCGCTGACAGCAGCACTTATCCCCTGCAGTGACCTGGGCTGACCCATTGATGTTAGCTCAGGTCACTGCACTGCTCTCCCAGCCAATGGGGAACATCCTGCTCTTCATTGACTGGGACAGTGTGGATCATCATGGCAACCCCTTGGATTAGACCAGACCTGGATTTGTTTTTCTTTCTAAAAAATTGGTTAAAGAGGGAATGTATTGGGGAGTGTTTTTTCAAATAAAAATGTGTTTGTCGTCTATTTTTTTTATTACTGACTTGGTTGGTGGTGTCGGGTATTTGATAGACGCCTGACCTCACCAACCCCAGGGCTTGATGCCAGGTGACATTACACATCTGGTATTAACCCCATATATTACCCCGTTTGCCACCGCACCAGGGCACGGGATGAGCTGGGGCGAAGCACCAGGATTGGCACATCTAATGGAAGCGCCACTTCTGGGGCGGCTGCGGCCTGCTATTTTTAGGCTGGGGAGAGTCCAATAACCATGGGCCTCCCTAGTCTGAGAATATCAGACCCCAGCTGTCTGCTTTACCTTGGCTGGTGATCCAATTTTGGGGGGAACCCTACGTGTTTTTTTTTTTAAAATGATTTATTTAATTTAAAATAACAGCGTGGGGTGCCCTCAGTTTTGGATTACCAGCCAAGGTGAGGCTGCCAGCTGTGGTCTGCAGGCTGCAGCCGTCTGCCTTACCCTAGCTGGCTACAAAAATAGGGGGAACCCTACGTCATTTTTTTTTTTCATTTTTTTTGGCTAAATACAAAGCTAAGCACCCCTTAGTGCCACATGAAAGGCACCAAAGGGTGCAAAATTACAAAATGCAGGAGAGTGGGACATTATGTGTCTTTCTGCCATTATAATGACAGAAAAGACTGATATGAAGTGCACAAGCACAAGAAAATCACCAGAGCGCTCTACGCTGTGAAAAGCAGTAGAAAATGGCACTGGAGTGAACATGTGACCGCCTCATGTAGGATGAAGCTATGGATCCTGGGTAAATTTATGTATTTTCCCTCCTTCAGTTTTTTTGCAGTACACAAAAAAAACGGAAGGCACACGGATGACAAACAGATGACATACGGACCGTCTACGGAACGGAAACGGATGCCACACGGATGCACCCGTGAAAAAAAACGGACTGTTTTTTGCAGACCGCAAAAATGGATCGGTCGTGTTAATGTAGCCTTATTCTGATCTGCCGTTTATAAACAGCAGGCAGAAATAAGTGAATAACGCCCCCCAGCGTCAGAAAATCTCCGGGGTTTCAGGGCTAGCTGAGACCCTGGAGATCATGATTCAGGGCGGTTTTTCCGTTCCCCGCTCACGTGATCACAGGTATAGAGCATATACCGATTATCACGTTATAGTAAATGACAGCGTCGGTAAAAAACTTATTTATCTCCTATCTGGCATGAACAAACATGATAAATCTCCTCCCCGGTCCCCTCCGGTCCCCCGGTGTCGCCAAAGTGCCCCCCCTGATGCCGTCCCAGAAATCCAAGATGGCCGCGCGCACAGCAGCGCACCGGCCGCATTCACCCTACTCGTCTGATTTCTGTCGCATGTGCCATGACACATGCGACAGAAAACTCCTCCCCAGGCCCTGCCAGGTCACCCCCTATAACCCCACCGGTGTTCCCCGGTGTCCCACGGTACCTATGCAGCGTTGATCACCCCACGGCCCTCTCCTTCACAATAGATGCTGCCGCATGCACAGAGCGGCTGTCAGCTCAGCTTCCTGTGTTCAGACACAGTGAGTGGTGGTTATGCATCTGTAAGCTAAATGGGCGGCACGGTGGCTCAGTGGTTAGCACTGCAGTCTTGCAGCGCTGAGGTCCTAGGTTTAATTCTCACCAAGGACACCATCTGCAAGGAGTTTGTATGTTCTCCCCGTGTTTGCGTGGGTTTCCTCCGGGTACTCTGGTTTCCTCCCACACTCTAAAGACATACAGCGCTATGGAATTAATAACGCTATATAAATTATTATTACTGCAATGCCCTGCTCATGAGGTAAGGAACATAATTGATCAGGAGAGCTATATACTACATTTCCAAATGGAGGGATTTGCTTTTATAGTTTCCCTGCTGAACGACTACCAAACATGAGAGTCCGTTATACGTCACAAGAAAACACATCTAAATAGCGAGCTCTGTTGTTAAGTAGTCATTCAGCTGGATAACTGGACTTAAAGGGGTATTCCATCTCCAAGATCCTATCCCCAATATATAGTAGGTGGAATAGCAATAATATCAGCAAATACCAATATTTGGAAATGTAGAATAGTTCTCCTGATTAGGCATGCCCTTACCTCATGAGCAGGGCATTGCAGCTTTGGTAGCAACCATTACGACATGGACTCTGCTGCTGTGGACCCGGGGAGAGTGAGTGCAGATTCACTGCACCCACACTCCTCACATGAAGGGTCTGCACTCCTAGAAAATGGGGGATACGTTCTCTTAGTGTCTCCCCCCCATATTCTAGACGGTCCAGAGTCGTCGTGGGACCCCTTTATTTTTTTTCTTACAATAAATTGGTGAAAGAGGAAATGTTTTGGGGACTGTTCTTTCAAATAAATTTCTTTTGTCGATTTTTTTTTGTTAGTACTGACAGTTTATGATGTTGGGTATCTAATAGACGTCATAACATCACAAACTGCTGGGCTTGATCTCAGGTGACTTTACAGCTAGTATCAACCCGATTTATTACCCCGTTTGCCACTGCACCAGGGCACGGGATGAGCTGGGGTGAAGCGCCAGGATTGGCGCATCTAGTGGATGCGCCACGTCTGGGGTGCCTACGGCCTGCTATTTTTAGGCTGTCAAGGCCCAATAACTATGGACCTTCCCACCCTGAGAATACCAGACCACAGCTGTCCGCTTTACCTTGGCTGGTGATCCAATTTGGGGGAGACCCTACTTTTTTTGCGTAATTATTAATATTTATAAAATAATTATAAAAAAAGAGCCTGGGGGGACCTCCACATTGGATCCCCAACCACGGTAAAGCTGTCAGCTGTGGTTTTCAGGCTACAGCCGTCTGCTTTACCCTAGCTGGCTATCAAAAATGGGGGGACCCAACGTCATTTTTTTTTTAACTATTTTTTAAATAGAAAAAATTAATGGGCTTCCCTGTATTTTGATTGCCAACCAAGGAAACGGCAGGCAGATGGGGTGGCGACCCATAGCTGTCTGCTTTATCTGCGCTGAGAATCAAAAATACCGCGGAGCGCTACATCATTTTTTTTAAAGATTTATTTTTACAGCACTGTTATTTCCAGCAATCAAAATACAGGGAAGCCCATTTTGTTTTTAGTTATTTAAATAAATAATTAAAAAAAATATATATGGGCTCCCGCTGCATTTTTTGTATTGCTAGCTAAGGGTAATCCAAGCAGCTACTGGCTGCTAACCCCCACTGCTTGGTGTTACCTTCACTGGCAATGGAAAATCCAGGGAAGCATTTTTTATTTTTTTTGCCAAAAAACTACAAAAAAAGGACGTGAGCTTCGCCATATTTTTGTATGCTAGCCAGGTATAGCAGGCAGGTGCTGGAAGAGTTGGATACAGTGCCAGAAGATGGCGCTTCTATGAAAGTGCCATTTTCTGAGGCGGCTGCAGACTGCAATTCGCAGCAGTGGGGCCCAGAAAGCTCAGGTCAACCTGTGCTGCGGATTCCAATCCCCAGCTTCCTAGTTGTACCTGGCTGGACACAAAAATGGGGCGAAGCCTACGTCATTTGTTTTCTAATTATTTCATGAAATTCATGAAATAATAAAAAAAAGGGCTTCCCTTTATTTTTGGTTCCCAGCCGGGTACAAATAGGCAACTGGGGGTTGGGGGCAGCCATACCTGCCTGCTGTACCTGGCTAGCATACAAAAATATGACAAAGCCCACATAATTTTTTCAGGGGGCAAAAAAAACTTCTGCATACAGTCCTGGATGGAGTATGCTGAGCCTTGTAGTTCTGCAGCTGCTGTCTGTCTGTATGGAGAAGAGCAGAGAACTATGGGTCTCTCCAGCCTGAGAAAACTAGCCCTAAACTGTCGGGCTTTATCATGGCTGAACATCTAAATTGTGGGAGATCGCATGGTGTTGGTTAAAATTATTTATTTACATATTTAAAAAAAAAGCTGCATGCAGTTCCTCTTAGATTGATGCACAGCCAAGAAAAGCCCACGGCTGAGGCCTGCAGCCTGTAGCTGTGAGCTTTATCTGTGCTGGGTATCATAATATGGAGAGAGTCTCTATGTCAAATATTTTATTTATTTATTGATTTATTTTTACTGTAGGTTACTGACCCACAGACTGGGTCTGTAATTGGAAATGTCAGACACGCTATAACTCAGTGTGGGGATGCATCTAACTGCAACCAATCACAGACGCCGATGAACGGAGGAAGCAGTGAACTTGCATGAGCCTAACGAGTAGCCCTGGAAGAAGAATGAGAGGCAACGGGAGCAGTTGCAGCTTTGCCAGAGGCTTGGTAAGAGGCTTTTTTTCTTTAATTTTCCTTTAGTTTTTTGTATTACCCAAGTGCCGAATGCAGATTGTTAGCTGGAATTCCTTGAGAATTCCAGGCTCAGCACTCCAGTATGCTTGAAAATATGTGAATCTGAACTTTTACAGTCCAGGTCCTCCCAAAACTACTTGTTTCTCAGGATGAGCACCTGAGCATTCTAATTTGCTCAATTTGAGTAACGAGCATTTTAGGTCTCGCCCATCACTAGATATATTAAAATATTTAAAAAAATGTGAGGGGTGTACTCACTTTTGTGATATACTGTACAAACCTGAATCCTTCTGTGCCAAAATCTATCTCTAATCCTGCAAGACTCACCATTACTTAGGCCATCAGACGGATCTTCAGTAAGGAAAGGAAGGTTATAGTTTATAATGTAACTTAAATGTCATGAAATGGCAGGAAGATCCTTTTCTTAATTGCTGCTGTTATTGAAAATATTTGTTCTCTTGCTCTTCTATGGAAATCACAGGATGTTTAGCCAATGTACTTAAGGTCACAGAAACATGAAGCATGATATATTATACCTTTTGTGTTACAGGTAATGCTGTGTATGATTTTGTACTTGTTTTGCCCTGTGGAGTCAACAAAGTTGGTTACTCTCTTTATGTTCTCTATGATGCAGTCACCACAAGGTTTACAACTCCAAGGAGTGTCTTGTGATCCAAAGATTTTTTAGGGCTTACCACCCATGTGATCATTGTTTACTAATACTGTATATCCCTAAAATTCCTGAATCTCCAAAATGTCATACTCTAGGTTTTTAGTAGAAAATGCGGCCTGTTAGTAAAAAGTCGCAATGCTTTTGAAGTGCTGTGCATACCTTAGTACCTTATCTGATGTAGAAGTAAATATTGTGATGAATCTGATAATGTCCTGTTGTTCATGGTGATGAGGGGTGGCATGCAGAAGCATTTGCCATTGTGATAGTTTTAGCCTTTTCAATAATTTCCTTGTAATAGACTCTTGGTTAAAATGTTATTTTGAGGTTCAGGACCTGTCTTTCAAATAAAGTATCATAACAACGAATCCTCTTCGCTCATAAAAATTGCCCAGTAGGTACAGTGGGTGAAACATGTCACCATTTTTTTTAATAAATATATTTCAAAAGGTACTATCTTACCAGATAAGCAAAAATAGGTAATATCAGCTCACCAAGCCTGCTGCAGTCCCATAATCGTCCTGTGGTGGATGATCAGCGCACGGATTGTCAGAAGTCACCAAATAGATATAAAATATAAATCCAGCGCAATCACATGGAATATTAAAAAGTTGTCTTCTTTATTGATAGTTTTTCATAAAATCCAAAAGGTACATGCAGCATAAAAATAAAGGATGCCCAGGTCAGAGCGACGCGTTTCAACAAACTGTCTTAATCATGGTTAAGACAGTTAAAACTATCAATAAAGAAGACAACTTTTTAATATTCCATGTGATTGCGCTGGATTTATACTTTATATCTTACCAGATGTCAGTAACAGCCCCACACTATGATGTTCCCACCTCAAAACTTCCTTGTTGGTATATCGGTATTATGGGTGATATGCTGTGCTTTTTGACCTTCAAATATTGTGTGTATTATGGCCTCAAATTTTGGCCTCTTCTGACCATATTGTTGAGCAAACTTTAATCACATTTGAACTTACCTTATGTTCAGCAATGTAGTCTTGTGTGGTGATTACAGATCATGGAGGTTGAGTGCATTACTTGTTTTCTTTGAAACAATTGTATCTTCTGTTTCAGGTCTTCCTATAACTCGCCACAGGTGGTCCTTGGCTGTTGGACAACTCTTCAGATAATTCTTTTCACTTCTATGTCTCAAATCTTGTGAGGAACACCTGGTCGGGGATGGTTTATGGAGAAAATATGTTCTTTGCCCATCTGGATTATGGCCCCAAAAGTCCTCACTGGAACCTTCAGTAGTTTAGAAATGTTTCCGTAACAAATGCCATCAGAATGTTTTGCAATAATAAAGAAATTCGTAAAAACAAAATCCATGTAAATAGGCAAAATAATTCCAATAAATAAAAATTGCACATAAGCAAATTTCATAGAAACATAACAAGATAGCACAGAGGAGACTAAAGTTGAGTACACTTTGGAAAAGTGTGAATATCCTAAACAAATAGATATGATAAATTAAATCCTGCAGAGCATTGATAGATATGGTAATCCATACGATTATCCATATTGTACGTTTGCCCTGAAGCCTGTTTTAACTTTCTGACCAGACCAATTTTTTCAATTACGAACAGTGTCATTTTATACGGTAATAACTCTTTAATGCTTCAACGGATCCCAGTGATTCTGAAAATGTTTTTTTCTTGACATATTGTACTTCATGGTATTTATAGTGAGACCTAGGTCCATCTAGTTCAACTTTTCTCCACCTACTATATGTTTTGTCGCTAAATCATTTATAACCAACAATATTGTGTGTACTGAGGAATTCATCCAGACATTCAGTACTCAGATACTAAGGAAGATTATTTTCTGTATTTATTTGTGAAAATAGGAAGGGTAGGAAGTTAGAAGTGTTAAAGGTTTATCAAGAATTTCTAATTTTTCCAACAAAACGCCAATTTGTTTATGGACCATAACACATTTGAAGTGACTTTGAGGGGTCTATGTGACAGAAAATACCAAAAAATGATACGATTCTAAAAACTGCAGTCTTCAAAGTGCTCAAAACCACATTCAAGAAGCCAATTAACCCTTTAGGTGCTTTACAGGAGGAATTAAAGCAAATTTAACTTTTTCCACAAAAATGCTAACTTAGTCACAATTTTTTTATTTTCACAAGGGTAACAGGAGAAAATGCAGCATGCAGTTTATTTTGCAATATCTCCAGAGTACACCGATATCCCATATGTAGTGGAAAACTAGCAGGACTCAGAAGGGAAGGAGCACCTTTTGACTTTTGGAACGCAAAATCATCTGGAATCAATAGCGGACGTCATTGACTTATATGGGGTTCCGCGTCCGAGGTCAAGTTTGGTTCGTGTTTTTCAGGTTGGGTATTAAATGTCTGATTGAACCTGGTGCGCAAGAACATCCATGGATCCGCTCATAATCACAATGTCACAGTATAGCAATAGTGGAGTGAGAGAAAGCCATAAAACATTGAAATATACGTTACAGATAGTGTAAGACAGCACAGCACTGAACAACAGTGATCATCCATTCGCTCACAGTAGCCTAATAAGCGGAGGTGGTCACTTTGACATCACTAAGACTGTTTCTCTTGAAGAGCTTGAAAGATGTTGGATATAGTTCTTGGAGACATCAGAGGGTTTCACATGTCTTTTCCCTGCAATTTATATGAGATCTGTAGGAGAATTGATATGCCGTCACACAAACCTTTGGGAAAAATTCACCAAAACTGTCTGATTCTAATTCTAAATTTTCTGTTATTTATTTGATGGTAACTTTGATTTTAATTTTAATATGGAATGATAAGTTCTGAAATAGATTTTACCAACTTACTAGGATTTGGTTTGATTTCTTTTGTTCTTAATTTGCAGGTCCAGATTTTTCCTTGTTTTGCAACATTGTTTAAAAGGGGAGATAGTTTCAAGCTTTCATTAATTGAATTCTATTACCATAATTGATCAGATAAGTGTATAATCTTCACAGAACTCTCATACATTTTAATTTCTGCATTGCAAATTAGTACATTTGACACCGTGAAATGCACTTGCTTTTCAACTGCCGTATGCCCTCCTGTGAGCTGCAAACTGGACATTATTCATAATATTCTTTGTACATCATTAATAGAGAGACCATAACTTTCTAATTCTCTAAAGTTCGATGCCCACTGGGCATGCAGACACAGTTAGTTCTGTAGAATCGGAGCAGACTTATTAATTACACCTGTCTTTGATTTTAGAGCAGATACCTTATTAGGACTGCTAAGCATAGAACATGATATTTTTAAAAGATCATTAACACAGACCTAGGGGATAAAAGAGTCACCGGTGCCCAACTTGTAACCTATAGAGCATGCCTATAACAAAATCTGTAACTTTATCAGAATAAAAAGTCTACAAACTTTACAGTTAAATACAATATGTAATATATTACTTTTGCTTATTTGACTTGTTCTACAGCTTAAAGGGAACCTGTCACTAGGTTTTCTCCATATTAACAAAGAAAAAACAAGTTAGCCAGCACTAAATGTGCACTACAGCACTAAAAATTCCAAACTGTAGTTATTATTAAAATTTGAGATTTTTGGTAAAAAATTACAATTTCTTGAGCTACCCCGCCACATCACGGCAAATCTCTTTGGGGCAGTCCTACTCTAAAATATTTTTATATAAAATGTGCCGTACGGCCTCACATGTGAAAAAGTAGAACTGTTCTTAGCAGCACTTACCTGGTGCTTTTCAATCCCGTATCCATGACTGAATCATGGCTGTGGGCGGAACATGCCCAAGCAAGTAAATAGCCTGTGGACAGGGCTAGATGACTGAATGTGAACAGCCACCAATTGCCAAAATCAAGATAGGTGGAATACAACCCAAATTGGGGTGCACGGCAAGGTGGGGGTCAACCACCGACCAATTCAATGAAAAAACAAGATAGCCAGCACTAAATGTGCACTACTGCACTAAAAATTCCAAACTGTACTTTTCATGAAAATTATGTTATGCGACTGCAGTGCATGCAGAGACAGACAGCGGAGGAGATAGGGAGAAAGTGTTCCAGCCATCTTCTCCGCACCTGTGATCCGATCGCAAGATCGCACCACTATCGCATGACCCTCGGCTGACACTCGCAGCAGAGGTCATTAGCATATCACTTCCGATGCTCTCGTATAGGTAGCGGTACGCAAGTAGAAAAGAGACCTTATACTATGCCTGATGAAGACACTTGAGTAGTCTCGAAAGCTTGCTATTATTACCATCTTTTAAGTTAGCCATTATAAGGTATCAACCACTGAGGACTCTCAATTTTTTTAAACATTTTCTTTCTGACTACTGGTTAATATGGTACAAAGATATATTTCCTCTCTGGAAACTGAAAAGGTTCTTTATAAATACCTGGTGCCACAATAAATTGTCAGATGACCTCTTTACATATTGTTGACAATAGATTTTAAATATACTATTACACAAAAAATTACTTTTACATCCAAGTCTCATGTTGATAGAATAAGTTAAAGTTCAAAGTAAAAGTACCGTAGACTACAAGTAACAAGAAGAAAGAGTAACATGCAGTGAAAAAAATCATAAGGAAAATATTTGGAGTCAAGATTAGTCAGGAATCAGGACTCAAAATTAATAGCTAAAAAAATGAAGCCTAAATACTGCTTTTTTTTCAGATACGGTTTCATCATGTGTGTTGCTCTCTACTGGTGACTTGCTTAACTTTTTTTTTTAATTACAAATGTATCCTTCCTGCTACAAGGCTACCATTGCAGTCGCTTCCCTGTAATAGCTGCAATTAGGCACCAGCCCCTACCTGCCCAACTTCAACTGTATCCACATCCTGGATGCAAATATTGTTGGAAGTAATGATGGAGGAGGGAGAATTATCATTATCATACTTTGCAGGGTGCTATAGGATGATCATACTGTGTGTGAGCTGCAAAGCTGTGGGATAAGCCCTTCTTTGATCCTGCCATGCATGATTATTTTTTGTGCAGGGGGACTCAATTTAGGCTTTTGTCATGGGCTCCATGATTTATACGTATGCCCCTGTACCCACACCTAATTGTTCATAAAAGTCACATTAACTGGTAAACAAGATCTTTCATTCATTCATAGAAAAACTTTAATGTACTGTACAATTAGACCACAGAAACATATACCATATTTTTCAAACTACAAGTCGCACTTTTTAGCCAGAAAATCACCAGCTAAAAAGTGTGTGTGTCTTTCAGACTGGAGACAGCTCCCTGGGATGGAGGAGAACACTGACCAAGGGAGTAGTTAGCCTAGGCACCAGATGTAAGTGAAGTGCTTGAATCTACAGGCAGCTTTTTTTTTTTTTAAATATTGGAAATGTATCAACTCTTTATGCACTGAGTTTAGTAGCCACATACCAAGTAGGTTTTGCCTAACGCACCCCTGTGTGGTACAGCTGTGTCATTACCTCTGCACCTCTTCCTCCTTGCTCCCTGATTTTTCTATTAGAAGTGACACAGCAGAGGCATTCAAGTGCAGAACGACTGTCAGTGTCACCTAGGGCAATTTTATGATGGACAGGGCTAGGGCTTGGATTGATACAGGATTGAGGTCAGTGGGTCAGGTCTGTCAAGGAATACAGCTGTCTCCGGGGAGAGGTGAGAGACATTACAGCCCTTTCTCCTCTGTGGTTATACAGCACATCCTCCCTCTCCTGTAATGTTAGAGGCAGATAGGCAGTCGAGATGGAGGAAGGTGTGCAGGGCTAACAGGGGGTCTCCTGTGTACAACACTCCCTCTGGCTGCTGATTTCCAAAGTCAGGACTCTCCGACAACTGCCACTGGATATATACCGATGAAGAAAGGAGTACGTATGTATATGTCATATGTTTGTATTATGTGGATATGTATAATGTATATACTGTATGTATAATGTGAATATATATTGTATGTAAAGCTTCAAGAGGAACCTGAAGACCTACCTCTTCCAACAAGCCTACAACCAACAATAACCCTCAGTCCAGTACACCATTGTGCAACCAGCTCTGTCCTTTCCCTATTGTACCATCACCCATTCCCTGTAGACTGTGAGTCTTCGCGGGCAGGGTCTGGAGAGACACGGGGGTCAGTGGGTGCTCTCATCCGCTGGCCCGGCCGCCTTTAGAAAGACAGCATGACCCAGGGATCATCCCAACTGAACACCCAACCTCCTTAACCGTGGGCGGAACACTACTCAGACAACACAGGGTGAGGGAATCACAATATAAAGACTTTATTGGTTCCCCAAACAATTAACAGCACATAACACATAACCAGCAAAACACACAAATGTAACAGGCAACAGAGTCTCACCCTTCCGCTGGCTCACCAGGGATTAGAATGTCCATGCCTCAGAGCTTCCAGGGCCGCTTACTCCAATCCAGCAGCACCCCGCTTTCGGCAGGCACCCACCGAGAATGGAATAATGCCAGATTTAGGAAGCTGGCTGAGGTCTGCAAAGTCTGTAGTCAGATGACTGGATTGTCCCAAGCTAGATTGCTTCCTTAGGTAGTCCTTGATATCTCAGCCGAATCCTTGCATTCAATGCTGAAGTCCATGTAGTATTATAATCCAGGTTCAGTTATGGCTTGCCAGTTGGATCCGCAGGTCCTAGATTGGTAGCATGTAGCAAGAGTCTCTTTGGGCAATGGACAGTCCTCCTTCTTATACACCCGAGCTCTTCATTCAGACCATTTGGGGTCTTCATGATTGGTGGATAAAACTGGGCTCTTATTGGCTAGATTTCAAGCCGTATACAGAATATCTCAGTAATAATGGTCAATGGCATTTACAACTTTACTGATACAGTCATGTGTGGATTACATGTGTTTTTTATGTGTTTCTGACGCCAAAATGTACTAAAAATGAATGTACGTTTTTTATCTGCACATTTTCTGCTTTTAATACAAATCTATAGTGATAAGCGAGTATCGAAATACTCAGATTCGCAATAATCATAATGAGTACTTTCTACTACTCGCATATTCATTCCGAATAGCATGTGTAATGCAAGTCAATGGGGAATTACTCGCTATGTTATTATTATTATTACTAGATGGTGGCTCGATTCTAATGCGTCGGATATTCTAGAATTTATTGTGTAGTTAATGTATGATTTTTGTTATATATATAGATGTTGTTGTGTGTAGTTACCAAGTGTTTGTGTAGGGCGCTGTAAATGTTCTGGGTGTTGTCTGGGTGTGTGAGAGCGGTGTTTGTGTGTTGCTTTGTGTATGTTCCGATGTTTGTGGAGCGCTGTGTGTCTGCAGTGTTGTGTATGTGTGGTGCTGTGTGTGTTGCGCGGTTTGTGTGGGTGTCTGTGTGTGGCATGTGAGTATGTGTGTTTTGGGGGAGGTATGTTTTGTGCAGTGTGTATTGCGCGATGTGTGCATATATTTATGTGTTCCGAGGTGTTTGTGTGTTGGGTGTTGTGTGTGTGCGGCGCTGTCTGTGTGTGTGGGTTTCTGTGTAGGGCGGAGTTTGTGGTTCCCAGTGTGTGCGTGGTGTGTTGTGCAGTGCGTGTGTGGCAGTGTGTGTGTGTTTTGGAGGGAGGTGTGCACCCCCATCGTGCTCCATCCCCCATGCTGCGCACCCCCCATCGTGCTTCGTCCCCCATGCTGCGCATCTCCCATCGTGCTCCATATCCCATGCTGCACACCCCCATTGTGCTCCATCCCCCATGCTTCACACCCCCATCGTGCTCCATCTTGTGCACCCCCATTATGCTCCATCCCCAATGCTGCACACCCCTATCATGCTTGATCCCCCTATGCTGCACACCCCCCATCGTGCTTCATCCTCCCATGCTGCGCACACCCCATCGTGCTTCATCCCCCCATGCTGTGCACCCCCCATTGTGCTCCATCCCCCATGCTGCGCACCCCTCAGAGAGGAGTATAATAGGAGGACTATAATAGGAGGAGTATAATAGGAGTAGTAGTCCTGGGGGAGAGGAGTATAATAGGAGGAGTAGTCCTGGAGGTGAGGAGTATAATAGGAGGAGTAGTCTTGGAGAGAGAGGAGTATAATAGGAGGAGTAGTCCTGGGGGGAGAGGAGTATAATAGGAGGAGTAGTCCTGGGGAGAGAGGAGTATAATAGGAGGAGTAGTCCTAGGGGAGAGGAGTATAATAGGAGTAGTAGTCCTGGGGGGAGAGGAGTATAATAGGAGGAGTAGCCCTAGGGGGAGAGAAGTATAATAGGAGGATTAGTCCTGGGGGGTGAAGCGTATAATAGGAGGAGTAGTCCTGGGGGGAGAAGAGTATAATAGGAGGAGTAATCCTGGGGGGAGAGGAATAATAGGAGGAGTAGTCCTGGTGAGAGCGGAGTATAATAAGAGGAGTAGTTCTGAGGGGAGAGGAGTATAATAGGAGGAGTAGTCCTGGGGGGAGAGGAGTATAATAGGATGAGTAGTCCTGGGGGGGAGAAGAGTATAATAAGAGGAGTAGTCCTGGGGGGGAGAGGAGTATAATAGGAGGAGTAGTCCTGGGGGGAGGGGAGTATAATAGGAGGAGCAGTCCTGTGGGGGAGGAATATAATAGGAAGAGTAGTCCTGGGGAAGGTGTCTAATAGGTGGAGTAGTCCTGAGGGGGAGGTGTCTAATAGGTGGAGTAGTCCTGGGGGTGAGGTGTCTAATAGATGGAGTAGTCCTGGGGGTGATGTGTATAGGATGCCCTATGTGTGTGGGGGCCGGGACCAAGCAGGTAATGTGTGCGGGGGCGGGGCCGAGCTGCCAATGTGTTTGGGGGGCGGGGTCGGGCAGGCAATATGTGTGGGGGGCGAGGCCAGGCCGAGTTGAGCGGCCAATGCGACAGTTGTTACTGTAATGAATCATTTTGGAGCAAGACAGATAGACAGACAGAATAAGGCAATTATATATAGAGATTATTATTATTATGTAATGAGTAATCCAAATTCTGCACTATTCGCTACTCGCACCAATAGTACGGCATTCGGGTTACTCATTACTTTGCGAGCTTTTCTCCATTGTTTTGCATTGCACACGCTATTCGGAATGAATACGCAAGTATTAGACAGTACTTGTTACTAGTATCGTGAATCCAAGTATTTCGATACTCGCTCATCATTACAAGTCTATGAGAAAATCTGCCCAGAAAACTCAACAAATCCGCAAAAGAAAATTACACATTGCAGATCTGAAACATGCACCATGGTTCAGTTTACAGTGTGTAAATGTCAGGGCCAGGCGGTCGGGCAGACCCAGGAGGTGGATCCACTGGTCCGAACTCTAAGATGGTGGTAAGGAGTCCGGTAGCTGAAGCACTATGGGCAGCAGAACAGTCCGTGCAAGTGAGTGTAACGGAGAAGTCCCTGGGACCACGGAGTCACAGATGGTAGTCCGGGTGACGTAGCTCAGGTTCGGAAGCCGAGATGAGGTCAGGCGGGGTCCGGAACCTTTGGAGCGAGATGACGGGTCACCGCAGGGATCCGAGATGGTACGGACTGTCAGATGGCAGACGGACAGCGTGCGGGGTTCGGGATTCAGCAGGACCGGATGCCGAGGCAGGATCAGCTCTAGAAGAGAGATACGTGAGTATGGCAAGGAGACACAAGGAGACCTGACTCCTAGCTTGGAAAACACGAAGATCAGGCCCCGCCCCCTTGGACAATAAACCCTTATATACCCTGTACCTGTTTAGCTTCATTTCCTGTTAATGGACGCTGGCCCTTTAAGAAAGGGTCAGTGACCGCGCGCGCGCCCTAATGCGCATGCGCGCCGCCCGAGTGCCAGAAGCCAGGGAAGGAAGCTGAGGGGAGGACGCAGGGGAGCCGGCCAGGGCCTGGGAAGCCGTCAGACGCCGGGATCGGAGGCCAGGGACCCTGGGAAGGACGGGCACCGGAGGCTGGAGAGCGGGGAGCGTGGCAGGTGAGCCGGGGAGCGGGGCAGAGGACCCGGGGAGCGGGGCAGAGGACCCGGGGAGGGGAGCCGAGGACCCGGGGAGCGTGACAGTACCCCCCCCCCACGCCCCCCTCCCCGCAACCGGGACATGAAGGCACGGATCAGAGGAGTGCCCACGTTCTCCCTGGGCTCCCAGGACCTATCCTCAGGACCATACCCCTCCCAGTCCACCAGGAAGAACTGTCGGCCTCGAACAGTCTTCATGGCCACGATATCCCTTACCGCATAGATGTCGTCCTCGGCAATAGGAGGAGGAGCCGGACTGGCAGCAGAGGAGAAGGGACCAAGGAAAACCGGCTTGAGCAGAGAGACGTGGAAGGAGTTGGGAATCCGCATCGTGGCCGGAAGCCTCAGTTTGTAGGAGACCTCATTGATCTTGCTGAGGACCTTAAACGGCCCGATGTAGCGAGGACCCAGCTTGTAGGAAGGTATCTTCAATCGGATGTACTGGGAAGCAAGCCAGACCAGGTCACCAGGAGAGAAACACGGAGGGTCCAGGCGCCTCTTGTCGGCGTGTTTCTTCATCCGCTGGGAAGCGCGCCCAAGGGACGCCTTGACAGAGTCCCAAATGGTCGCGAAGTCACGGGCTACAGTATCAGCAGCAGGGACATCCGAAGAAGGGGATATAGGCAACGGGATGGAGGGCTGAAGTCCGTAAACGACATGGAAGGGAGACTTGGAGGACGACTCACTGATGTGGTGGTTATGGGAGAATTCAGCCCAAGGCAGAAGCGTGGACCAGTCGTCGTGATGGGCGTTGACATAGTGACGTAAGAAGGAGGTCAAGATTTGATTGACCCTCTCCACTTGGCCATTAGACTGAGGATGGTAAGCAGAAGAAAAGTCCAGAGTCACTCCCAGATGTTTGCAGAGCGCCCTCCAGAAGCGGGAGGTGAACTGAGTTCCCCTGTCGGACACGATGTGGGATGGAAAGCCATGCAAGCGGAAGATGTGATGTATATAGGCTTCTGCGAGTTCCTGAGCAGAGGGCAGTCCGGCCATAGGGACGAAGTGAGCCATTTTGGAGAACCGGTCCACCACGACCCATATGACTGTGTGCCCGGAGGATAATGGCAAGTCCGTAATAAAGTCCATCGCTATGTGTTGCCATGGAACTGAGGGTATAGGCAGAGGCAGAAGACGGCCATATGGCAGGTGCTTGGGCGTCTTGTTCCTGGCACAAGAGGAGCAGGCAGAGACGAAAGCAGCGACGTCCGTGCGAAGGGATGGCCACCAGTAATGGCGTACAATCGCACCCCATGTTCTCTTCTGACCTGCATGACCGGCTGTTTTTGAGGCATGACCCCAGTGTAAGACTTTTTGCCTGTCGGTCTCAGAGACATAGGTCTTCCCGGGCGGTATCTGGGCCAGGGTGACAGGAGTCACCGGAATAATCTTGCTAGGAGAGATGATAGGTTGGGTACTCTCTTCCTCCTGCTCCATGGGCATGAGAGACCTAGACAGGGCATCAGCGCGTACATTCTTGTCCGCGGGTCGGAAATGGAGCTGGAAATCAAACCTGGCAAAGAATAAGGACCACCTGGCTTGCCGTGGGTTCAGTCGCTGAGCGGACCGAAGGTATTCCAGGTTCTTGTGGTCCGTGTAGATAATCACGGGGTACACTGCTCCTTCCAGGAGGTAGCGCCACTCCTCCAGAGCCAGTTTGACCGCCAATAGTTCACGGTCACCGATGGTGTAGTTGCGTTCAGGCGCTGAGAAGCTCTTGGAGAAAAAACCGCAAGTCACCATCTTCCCGGAGGAGGACTTCTGCATGAGCACTGCTCCGGCTCCTGAGGAGGAGGCATCCACCTCCAAGGTGAACTGGCGGTTTAACTCCGGTCGGTGGAGTACAGGAGAGGAGGCAAACGCTCGCTTCAGAGAGCAAAACGCGGCGTCGGCCGCAGGTGACCAGTCCTTTGGATTAGCCTCCTTCTTGGTCAAGGCGGAGAGAGGAGCAGTCAGGGCAGAGAAGTGAGGGATAAACTGGCGGTAGTAGTTGGCGAATCCCAGGAACCGTTGGATTGCCTTCAGTCCAGAAGGGGGAGGCCAGTTGAGAATTGAGGAGACCTTCTTTGGATCCATCTGCAGCCCTGTATCCGAGATGATGTATCCCAGGAAAGGGAGAGAAGACTGCTCAAAGACACACTTCTCATGTTTGGCGTAGAGACGATTCTCTCTCAGTCTCTGTAGAACCAGCCGTACGTTCTCTCTGTGGGTCTGGAGGTCCGGAGAGAAGACAAGGATGTCACCCAGATAAACTACTACACAGATGTAGAGGAGGTCCCGGAAAATGTCGTTCACCAATTCTTGGAATACGGCAGGAGCGTTACACAGACCGAAGGGCATTACGCAGTATTCATAGTGCCCATCGCGAGTATTAAACGCGGTCTTCCATTCGTCCCCAGAGCGGATACGAACTAGGTTGTAGGCACCCCGAAGATCCAGTTTGGTGAACACACGGGCTCCTCTGAGCCGGTCGAACAATTCGGGGATGAGCGGCAGGGGGTACTTGTTTTTTATGGTGATCTGATTCAAACCCCGGTAGTCAATGCATGGGCGTAGGTCACCCTCTTTCTTCTTAACGAAGAAGAAGCCTGCTCCCGCAGGAGAGGAGGATCTCCGGATGAATCCCTTTGCCAGGCTTTCTGTGATGTAGGTAGACATGGCCCTGGTTTCGGCTGGAGACAACGGATATATCCGTCCTCGAGGTGGTGTTGTTCCTGGGAGCAGGTAGATGGCGCAATCGTAGGGACGGTGTGGCGGAAGTACCTCAGACTCCTTCTTGTCAAAAACGTCTGCGAAGGACCAATAGGCCGAGGGCAGTTCCGGTAGGTTCTCTGGAACCGGAGGTCGTCGGATGGGTTGTATAGACTTCAGACACCTCTCATGACAGGCGGAGCCCCATCGGGTGATTTCGCCAGTGCCCCAGCTGACTGATGGTTCGTGTGTCCGCAACCAGGGAAGTCCCAGCAGGATTTGATGGGACATGTGTGGAAGGACGTAGAGAGCGATGTTCTCGGTGTGCAGGGCACCGATACGCAGTTCGACCGGCCTGGTGACCCAGGAGATGGTATCAGCGAGGGGTCTCCCATCCACAGAGGCAATCACTAGGGGCTTATCGAGTAGAGTAACAGGCAACTGGTACTTGTCCACCGTGGCCTGCTGGATGAAATTGCCTGCTGCTCCAGAGTCAAGGTATGCCTCAGCCGTGAAGCGCGTCTCTCCCGCTGACACTTGCACGGTCCACATAACCGGGTCTGAGAGAGTCCCAGCACCTAGGGTGGCCTCTCCTACCAACCCTAGGCTTTGGAGTTTCCCGGCCTCTCTGGACAGGAGCGTAGCAGGTGTGTGTCCTCTCCGCAGTAAAAGCAGAGACCCTTGGCGAGCCGCTCTGCTCGACGTTGTTCAGACCGCCTTACTCAGTCAATCTGCATGGGCTCGTGGACGGGAATCCCAGCTGTTGATGACTGAGGTACGGAGGGCTTCCGTGGAGGAGAGGAATGCCGTACCGGACGTCTCTCACGAGATAGCTCTTTGGAGCGCTCCTGAAAACGAATGTCCACTCGAGTTGCTAGGGCAATCAGGGCATCTAGGGTGGAGGGCACGTCACGACCCGCCAACTCGTCTTTGATGCGACTCGAGAGTCCTTCCCAGAAGGCGGCTGTTAGGGCCTCATTATTCCACCCGAGTTCTGAAGCCAAAGTGCGGAAACGGATGGCATATTGGCCTACCGTCAGTGTTCCTTGACGTAAGCGGAGAAGGGATGAAGCAGACGCAGAGGCGCGTCCCGGCTCGTCGAAGGTGCTGCGAAAGGCCTGCAGGAACTCTTGAAGGTCCTTGGTCATAGGGTCCTCCTTCTCCCACAAGGGATTCATCCACGCCAGTGCCTCGCCCTCTAGGTGAGACATGATGAAGGCGACCTTGGCTTGGTCGGAGGCAAACAAATGTGGCAGCTGCGTGAAATGAAGGGAGCATTGGTTTATGAAGCCCCTGCAGGTCTTGGGATCTCCGGCATAACGAGGTGGTGAAGCCAAACGGAGTCGGGAAGCATCCGAAGAGGCTGCCACGGGTGCGGGAGCCGTGGATTGACTAGTGGAGGCCCGGAATGTTGAAGGCGTAACTGCCGCTTGTAACGTGTACAGGCGGGTGTCCACGGAAGTCATAAAGTCCAACATGCGGGTCTGGACTTCACGCTGGCGTTGGAGTTCCTCTTGCAAGGCCGCTAGTGCTGCAGCGGGATCCATGGCCTGATCTTACTGTCAGGGCCAGGCGGTCGGGCAGACCCAGGAGGTGGATCCACTGGTCCGAACTCTAAGATGGTGGTAAGGAGTCCGGTAGCTGAAGCACTATGGGCAGCAGAACAGTCCGTGCAAGTGAGTGTAACGGAGAAGTCCCTGGGACCACGGAGTCACAGATGGTAGTCCGGGTGACGTAGCTCAGGTTCGGAAGCCGAGATGAGGTCAGGCGGGGTCCGGAACCTTTGGAGCGAGATGACGGGTCACCGCAGGGATCCGAGATGGTACGGACTGTCAGATGGCAGACGGACAGCGTGCGGGGTTCGGGATTCAGCAGGACCGGATGCCGAGGCAGGATCAGCTCTAGAAGAGAGATACGTGAGTATGGCAAGGAGACACAAGGAGACCTGACTCCTAGCTTGGAAAACACGAAGATCAGGCCCCGCCCCCTTGGACAATAAACCCTTATATACCCTGTACCTGTTTAGCTTCATTTCCTGTTAATGGACGCTGGCCCTTTAAGAAAGGGTCAGTGACCGCGCGCGCGCCCTAATGCGCATGCGCGCCGCCCGAGTGCCAGAAGCCAGGGAAGGAAGCTGAGGGGAGGACGCAGGGGAGCCGGCCAGGGCCTGGGAAGCCGTCAGACGCCGGGATCGGAGGCCAGGGACCCTGGGAAGGACGGGCACCGGAGGCTGGAGAGCGGGGAGCGTGGCAGGTGAGCCGGGGAGCGGGGCAGAGGACCCGGGGAGCGGGGCAGAGGACCCGGGGAGGGGAGCCGAGGACCCGGGGAGCGTGACAGTAAAAATAAGCAAAGTGGGCAGGAGATTTCTATAAATCTCATCCATGTTCCTGGGAATGTAAGACACTGCTTGTATGATGCAGTGAAATTATGCAGCATCAAAAAAATCATCATGGGCACACTGCCTTAATGTCACTGTCAATCACTAACTCACCACTAAGGGGAACCAATGGATACCATGCCAGCAGGCGACTGCTGAACTGCCACCTTAGTTCTTTTAAGCGCAGCTGCCAGCTACCAAATACTTTGGTATTGCAGCATATAGCATAAGCATTCAAATGATCATTGGTTAAAGTCTTCAGGCTTGACAAAGAACGCAGGTAGCATTCGAAACGCGTAGCCGCACATGGGCTCCCTATTTTGTCCCTTGTAATTATAATTTTTACGTCCTTTAAAATAAAGCTTGCACAAGATTTTATATTATTCCGGAAGCTGGATTGTTTTTTTCTTTCATTGGATCCCTGCACTGCCAGAGTGTTATCCTTGCATGCCGGACCTTGCCACAGCTGAGCTGGATCACCCTTTTTATCTTTCCCATTGGTTAAAGTCCCCTAAGGGGTGCTAAAAACAATGTTCAAATTTAAAAAAGTAAAAAAAATGTATGAAAGTTGAAGCCCCCATTTTAATAATTTTAAAATAAATAAAAAAAATACTTTTGGTATTATCATGGCTTAATAAGTTTGATCTATCAAAATATTAAATTATTTAAACTGTACTTTAAAATCAGAAGAACATACATTGAAATGCCACAATAGCCTCTTTTGTCACAGCACGTCCAAAAAAACTCATGGGTACCCCAAAATGGTATCAATAAGAATGGCAGCTCAGGGGGCAAAACCAAGTCCTCCCCCAGCTTCCTAGACACAAAAATAAAATAAGTTAAACATCTCAAAAATGGCAATGCAATCGCATTTGGTTTTTGTTTTTTTACACGGTTTTGAATTTTTTTAACCACTAAAATATAAAAATTTCCATAATCATACTGGTCTGGAGAATTATTTTAACTTGCCATTTTTACTTTGGAATGACTCTCATCAAAACAAAATCCAAAGAACAATGATGGGATTGCTTTTGAATGGTCGCATTCGAAACTGCAACTTCTCTTGTTAAAAACAAGCCCTCATATGGCTAATAATGTAACTCTATGGCTCTTAGAACAAGAGAAGGAACAAACGAAAGCACAAAAATCAGTATTTGTAAGCCAAAACCAGGAGTGGGTGAAACATACATAAGTGGTGCCCGTGTTTCTATTATACTTTCCTCTGATTGTTCCAATCCTGGTTTTGGCTTCCAAATTGTGATATAATATACAGGATAAATAATTGTGTAAATGTAACCTAAGGCTATGTGCGCACACTGCGGCTTTTGCCGCGGACTTGCCGCGGATTTGCTGCAGAAAATGTGTCTAACATTCTACAGTCATTCCCCAGCAAATCCTATGGGTTTTAAAAAATGCTTTGTGTACACTGCGTATTTTTATACCCGTGGATTTACCCGCGGATTTTCCGCTGCGGAATTAATGAGCTTGTCAATTCTTTTGTGCAGGTACCTGTGGTTTTTGCCATAGATAATGGTAAAAATCCACAGGGACCAACCTGCTAAAAATCCGCGGAAAATCCGCATGCGGATTTTGATGCGGTTTTGGTGCGTTTTTTTACTGCTGGTGCGGAATTCTTTAAGAGGATCTGGATTTTCCTTAAGAAAAAATCACTTTCTAGTGCGCACATGGCCTAAGGAATGTTTTTTTTAAAAGAAAAAAAAAAAGTGGTGGGCCTTAAGCCCGATTCAGATGGCTGTATTCTACAGGTCTGAACCAAAATTAAATCTCTTGGACCCCATCTCAGTTTTCTCATATACAGTGGGTAAAATAACTATTTGATACACTGCTGATTTTGCAAGTTTTCCCACCTACAAAGAATGGAGAGGTCTGTAATTTTTATTGTAGGTACGCTTCAACTGTGACAGACAGAATTTAAAAAATTCCAAAAAATCTAATTGTATGATTTTTAAATAATTCATTTGCATCAAATACTTACTTTTCCCCACTGCATGCCTATTGAGCTGTTGAGTCCAGGTCAGGAGGCCGGCGATCAATGTGGACATTGTGGTTGATAAGTGGACCTTGGAATATGGCTGTCTGAACCTGGCCTTGGGCTACTTCACACCTGCATTCTGACATTTTGGTTGTCTGTCCTGTTTTTAGAAGTAGAAACAAGAAATGTATGTCTATTAGAGATGAGCGAACCGAACTCCAACTGCATAGGAAACAATGGCAGGCAATCACAAACACATAAAAACACCTAGAAAACACCCTCAAAGGTGTCCAAAAGGTGATAAACAACTCACAACACAACAAAAACACATGGGAAAGTGACAAGGACATATACTCATGCGAAAACAAAAGAGCTGGACAAGGAAAAAGAGGAGGACACACAGATATATGAGTATATGCAAGGAAACATCGATTCCATTATTGTTGACAAGGAAAAAGAGGAGGACACACAGATATATGAGTATATGCAAGGAAACATCGATTCCATTATTGTGCAACTTGAGCCCTGCTCATTTTAGGCTTCCAATCTGGATAAATTGCCTGAGCTCGCCACGTACGCCTTGGGGATCTTGTCGTGTCCTGCAGCCAGCGTTCTCTCGGAACCTGTCTTCAGTGCTGCTGGGGGTCTGCTGGCAGATAAGCACACGTGTCTGTCCACTGACAATGTGGACATGGCTCTCAGAGGACTTTTCTTCCCCTGGGTCAGCCAGGGGAGGCGAAAGGCACGCGTATTTTTGAGAGTGCTTCATGCAAAGCATCTTTTTCATTTTGAAAAGGGGCATCAACTGATGTCAGTCAAGTGGGGTGTGTGTGGCCCAATTAGTGGCAACGAGGGAGACTGTGGTTGGAGTCCCCTCGCTGTGTTTCTAAAAGAACTAAAATGAACAAATCATGGCTCTCAGAGGACTTTTCTTCCCCTGGTTGAGCCAGGGGACGGGAAAGGCACGCGTATTTTTGAGAGTGCTTCATGCAAAGCATCTTTTTCATTTTGAAAAGGGGAATCAACTGATGTCAGTCAAGTGGGGTGTGTGTGGCCCAATTAGTGGCAACGAGGGAGACTGTGGTTGGAGTCCCCTCGCTGTGTTTCTAAAAGAACCAAAATGAACAAATCATGGCTCTCAGAGGACTTTTCTTCCCCTGGGTCAGCCAGGGGACGGAAAAGGCACGCGTATTTTTGAGAGTGCTTCATGCAAAGCATCTTTTTCATCTTGAAAATTGGGTCAACTGATGCCAGTCAAGGGGGGTGTGTGTGGCCCAATTAGTGGCAACGAGGGAGACTGTGGTTGGAGTCCCCTCGCTGTGTTTCTAAAAGAACCAAGATGAACAAGTCATGGCTCTCAGAGGACTTTTCTTCCCCTGGGTCAGCCAGGGGACGGGAAAGGCACGCGTATTTTTGAGAGTGCTTCATGCAAAGCATCTTTTTCT
The DNA here is from genome assembly GCF_048569485.1 of Anomaloglossus baeobatrachus. Taxonomy (NCBI): domain Eukaryota; kingdom Metazoa; phylum Chordata; class Amphibia; order Anura; family Aromobatidae; genus Anomaloglossus; species Anomaloglossus baeobatrachus. The sequence goes on from NC_134354.1 coordinate 468,008,982, forward strand.
TTTTCAAAAGGGGGCTCAACCGATGCCAGTCAAGTGGGGTGTGTGTGACCCAGTTAGTGGAAACGAGGGAGACTGTGGTTGGAGTCCCCTCGCTGTGTTTCTAAAAGAACCAAGATGAACAAGTCATGGCTCTCAGAGGACTTTTCTTCCCCTGGGTCAGCCAGGGGACGGGAAAGGCACGCGTATTTTTGAGAGTGCTTCATGCAAAGCATCTTTTTCTTTTTCAAAAGGGGGCTCAACCGATGCCAGTCAAGTGGGGTGTGTGTGGCCCAGTTAGTGGAAACGAGGGAGACTGTGGTTGGAGTCCCCTCGCTGTGTTTCTAAAAGAACCAAGATGAACAAGTCATGGCTCTCAGAGGACTTTTCTTTCCCTGGGTCAGCCAGGGGACGGGAAAGGCACGCGTATTTTTGAGAGTGCTTCATGCAAAGCATCTTTTTCTTTTTCAAAAGTGGGCTCAACCGATGCCAGTCAAGTGGGGTGTGTGCGGCCCAGTTAGTGGAAACGAGGGAGACTGTGGTTGGAGTCCCCTCGCTGTGTTTCTAAAAGAACCAAGATGAACAAGTCATATCTCTCAGAGGACTTTTCTTCCCCTGGGTCAGTCAGGGGACGGGAAAGGCACGCGTATTTTTGAGAGTGCTTTATGCAAAGCATCTTTTTCTTTTTCAAAAGGGGGCTCAACCGATGCCAGTCAAGTGGGGTGTGTGTGGCCCAGTTAGTGGAAACGAGGGAGACTGTGGTTGGAGTCCCCTCGCTGTGTTTCTAAAAGAACCAAGATGAACAAGTCATGGCTCTCAGAGGACTTTTCTTCCCCTGGGTCAGCCAGGGGATGGGAAAGGCACGCGTATTTTTGAGAGTGCTTCATGCAAAGCATCTTTTTCATCTTGAAAATTGGGTCAACTGATGCCAGTCAAGTGGGGTGTGTGTGGCCCAATTTTTGGAAACAAGGGAGACTGTGGTTGGAGTCCCCTTACTGTGTTTTACATGCTTTTAGAAGGGCATGACATGGCTTAGAGGTTGACTTTCAGCATCTGGAAACTGTTGGCTACCAAAATGCTGCCTTTCCAACCTTTTTAACCGAGGATTTTCGAGACCTTATGCCCATCGCAGTGCCCCAAGAGCCGATGCCCAGGCGCCACTCCTTCTCCAACAAAGGCGTGCACGCGCTACACCAGCATGTCGCACTAAACATCACTGATTCCTTGAGAAACTCTGTGTGACAGGGTGCATTTCACCACAGATAATTGGCCCAGTAAGCATGGACAGGGGCGTTACATGTCGCTGACTGGGCAATGGGTTACTGTGGGGAGAGATGGAGAAGGGTCTGCTGTACAAGTCTTGCCGTCCCCACGAGTTGTTTCAATCCTTCTTCTGTATGTAGAAGTTAATACACTGCTTCTGCCTCTTCAACCTCGTGTGGGTCCTCCACCTTGGCGCAAACCCTGTGTGGTCAGGCCACCCTTCCTTGTAACTGCGCACAAGGAATACCACACACCTCCTTACTATGCTGGCAGCAGAGCTCAATGCCATCAGGCGGTCAAAGGTTTACTTTGAAATGTATGGGAAATGTGAGTCACACCGCTGAGAAGTTGTGGACGGTTAGCTCTGGAGACCGAGTTTCATCAATGGTTGTCTCCACTCAACCAGCAGCCAGGGAAGGCCGGGTGCGACAATGATGCAAACATGGGTGCGGCCCTTCAGTGTGACAATGTGACACACGTGCCTTGTGTGGTTCACGTGTTGAACCTGGTTGTCCAGCAATTTTTAAAGCACTATCCTGGCCCACATGGCCTTCTGCAGAGAGCACGGTGTAACGCCTTCCTTGATCCACACACTCAGATGGGCTGTAAATGATAGGCTAGAGGGAAGCCACTCACCAAGCAGGACCCCTAGAACCCTGAAACCCTTTAACCCCTATACAGGGATTAGGAATTACACAGGGCCCAAGGTGATTAATACCTGTGGAAGGCTGCAGTTCCAGAGAATAGTAGTCAGGCAGGGTCAAAACATTAATTGAGGAACAGGAACAGAATGGGACGGCCAGGACTTATTCAGAAAACAAGCAGAGGTGAAATGCGGATCGGCCAACAAGGTACATAAACAGCAAGCAGGAAAAGTAGTCAGGTAACAAGCACACAAAATCATAAAACTGAACTGGGGGTAAAATTAACCAGAGGTTCATAGCTATGTCTGGCAGTGGTCTGCAGACAGGATGGGCATAAAAAAGGGTGTGGTGTCTTCCCATTGGTTGTAGCTGAATGATGGTATTTCATCTGTGAGATACCCACCAGCTACATTCAGCCAGAGATTCTGCATCTGTCAAGGTAATGCAGCCCAGTGGGTGAGCATAACCTGCGTCCACCTGCGCCGCTGGCATCGACTCCTCTCCCATCATCAGCACTATGCATGAAAGGAACACGTTGTCACCTGGCGACCGGAGTACAAATTGACGGAGCGTACTCCGTTGGTGACTTAACAGCCGTGTGCGGCAATGATGCAAACCTGGCTGCGGGCCATCGTCAGGGCAATGTGACACACGTTGAACCTAATTCTCCAGCAATTTTTAAAACACCATCCCGGCCTACATGGCCTTGTGCAGCGGGCACGCTCGCTATGTGCTCACTTCCATCGTGCGCACACAGCAGCTCAACAACTTTCGTCGCTACAGAAGTCTTTAGGTCTGGTGGTTAAACGCCTGAAATGAGATGTGCCGACACGCAGGAATTTGAATCTGCACATGTTGCAGCGTTTGTGGCAGCACCGCCGAACCCTGCTGCAATACGTTATGACATATAGCCTGGGATAACTTAATCCAGAGGTGGTGCAGATCACGCTGCTGGAGTGGTGTCAGATCAAGGACCTATGCACCCTGCTACACAGTTTACAAATGTCGACGAAGATGTTTAGCACTGGCAATGTCATTCTCAGCGTGACAATTCTGGTCATCTACATGATGGAGCACACTGTAATTATTATTCGGAGTCAGGTGTTGGGACAAGAGGAAGGGGAGGAAGTACAGGAGTCATATGCGGAAGGGATAACAAGATCTACGAGGTCCAGATGGTCAGCGGCACCTATGCGGCAGTCATGGTGAGGGAGAGGGATTAACAAGGGCGCATAGTATCAGCAAAAAGTGTTGAGGAAGGTGCAGGAGCCTATGAAGAAATGGAGGACGAACTGACGATGGGCATGGAAGACTCAGCAGATGAGTGAGAGCTTGCTCACATTTCGGTTGTGCGAGGTTGTGGGGAGAGGGCAGAGGAAGGAGGCACGATTCTCACCTCTCTGCCACCAACACACCAAGGACTTGGTCCTCCTGGATGCACAAGACACATGAGCGCCTTCTTGCTGCACTACCTACAACATGACCCTCGGATTGTACGAATTCAAAGTAATCCTGAATACTGGGTTGCCACACTGTTAGATCCCCGGTACAAGACAAAATTTGGCGAAATAATTCCTGCCATAGAAATGGACGCACGTATACAGGAGTATCTGCAGAATGTGGTACGCAATCTTAGATCTGCTTTTCCACTAAACACCAGTGCTGCACAGAGTGAATCTCAACGCTTTGTCATGGATAGGAGGAAATAGTCTTTTACTTGTCCACATCTGAGGGACCAAGGGCTGGCTGCTGTGCTGAGATGGCGTTGAGTACGGTGTCCCTGCAGAGTTGCACTTTTGGTCATATACCAAAATGAGTTGAAAAAGGACAGATGCTGGTGGAAAGGGGAACAGGTGTGTTGGAAAGGGGAAAAAAGTTTTGGTCCGTGGATTTGGTGGTTAAGCAACAGTAACATTTGCTGAAGAAACACCATCTGTTACAGTGGGACTGGCAGATTTGGATAAGGTGGTATATACTATGTTACCGCTATATAACGAAAATTAATAAGAAAAGAAAGAGAAAGGTATATATCCCCATCAGCAGTCAGTGTCCACCGTGCTCCCAGTTGGAAAAGGAGAGGTTGGCAACCGGAAGGTTTGGTGGAGGATACAGAGCTGTGTGGCTATGAAACTAATAGTAGCCTGAACCGAGTTAGACGCCATTCGGATCTGGAGACTGGGAGCCCTGTTAGCGTCACAGGGTCCACATGCCCACCCAGCCCAGGAACTCCCTGTTAACAACACAGGGGCCATTGAGTACGCTGACCGTGTGCGTAGGGGCCACACCTGTGGACAGCAGGCGCATCAGCAGCAGCAGGCCTGTTAATGCCACTGGGCTGCACAAGCAGGACTGGTAGGACAGGAGCTGGTCTTAACCGTTCTGCGTTACCAACTGTGGTGGTGGCCTGCATCGACACCCTATCCCTGCCTACCTCTGGCCTAAAGCCGCAATGGGTTCAACACATGGAGGTGTGCTCTTTCGGAGCATAATATAAGACTGCGCACCTCCTTGTTGGCTCCAGCCCCTTTTATAACCTGGGTCCGCCCCAAACCAGGGTGAACCACAATGCACCTCCTGGAGACAAAAGTAGAGTGACACGTCATGAGTGGCATAACTAGCGTCCTATTTGGAACCGCAACTTCAATGATGACCTCATGGCTGCCATGACCCAAACACCTCACCAGTCATCGTCTGACCATCAATAATGCGGTGACAAGTCATAGGGGTGGGCCTCTGCAAGCCATTTGGGAGGACACCTGATGCCCTGTGGTCTATATGGGACCCCCACATCAGGGGCAGGGCCAAAGAGTTCATTACCGGACCTAGTCTCTGATGCAGTAAGTGCCTGAGCATGCTCAGTAGCATGAAATACAGTTTCTGAAAAAAGACTATCAGCTTTAGCATGGTGTCTAGGCACAAAACAGGACTTAGACCCGGCACGGAATGCAAGTACCTGTGCAAAGAGGGTTTTCACATTTAGTGTGGGAGCATGCGCTGTATCCCGAAATGAAGACTTAGCGTCAGGAATGGCACAGTCAGGCTGAGCATACTCACTAGGCGAAACACTGTAGTTAGGCTGAAGCTGGGGTAAATCGGCACACGCATGCGCACTACCTGCCTCTCCACACTTAGACGTGGAGGAGAAATTGCTCTTCGGGTGTGAACTTGGAGATGCTGTCTATGAACAGAAGGAAAAGCTAAAGGAAGCCTCACTTTCTATCCCTCTGAATTATCAAATGCAGCAATGAATTCCCTGAGTTTGCTATAACATTAGCGAAGCAAAATGTGCAGGAGGGTGTCATGTAGAGGTGCTAGAAATAGCTTGGCACCAGTGGGGCACTAATGGAATACAACAGCCAGTTCTATGATGCCACTAAATGGCAGTATTTTTTGCTATCATTATAGCTTATTAAAAACAGAGCAGGAGGGTGTCATGCACAGGTGCTAGAAATAGCTTGGCACCAATGGGGCACTAATGGAATACAAAAGCCAGTTCTATGATGCCACTAAATGGCAGTATTTTTTGCTATCATTATAGCTTATTAAAAACAGAGCAGGAGGGTGTCATGCACAGGTGCTAGAAATAGCTTGGCACCAGTGGGGCACTAATGGAATACAACAGCCAGTTCTATGATGCCACTAAATGGCAGTATTTTTTGCTATCATTATAGCTTATTAAAAACAGAGCAGGAGGGTGTCATGCACAGGTGCTAGAAATAGCTTGGCACCAGTGGGGCACTAATGGAATACAACAGCCAGTTCTATGATGCCACTAAATGGCAGTATTTTTTGCTATCAATATAGCTTATTAAAAACAGAGCAGGAGGGTGTCATGCACAGGTGCTAGAAATAGCTTGGCACCAGTGGGGCACTAATGGAATACAACAGCCAGTTCTATGATGCCACTAAATGGCAGTATTTTTTGCTATCATTATAGCTTATTAAAAACAGAGCAGGAGGGTGTCATGCAGAGGTGCTAGAAATAGCTTGGCACCAGTGGGGCACTAATGGAATACAACAGCCAGTTCTATGATGCCACTAAATGGCAGTATTTTTTGCTATCATTATAGCTCATTAAAAACAGAGCAGGAGGGTGTCATGCAGAGGTGCTGCACATAGATTTGCACCAGTGGGGCACTAATGGAGTACAACAGCCACTTCTTGTATGCCACTAGGTACACTGAGTGTTTGCTAGTATAATGGCTTAGTAACAATGAGTTTGGGTGTGCAATGCAGGCAGAGGTGCTGCAAATATCTGTGCACTAGTGGGACTATACAGAAGTCCAATAGCCACGTTTAGGATGAAACTAAGTTCACTCAGTGTTTGCTAGTATAATGGCTTAGTAACAATGAGTTTGAGTGTGCAATGCAGGCAGAGGTGCTGCAAATATCTTTGCACTAGTGGGACTATACAGAAGCCCAATAGCCACGTTTAGGATGCCACTAGGTACACTGACTGTTTGCTAGTATAATGGCTTAGTTAAAAAGAGTTTGAGTGTGCAATGCAGGCAGACGTGCTGCAAATATCTTTCCACTAGTGTGACTAGACAAAAGTCCAATAGCCACGTTTAGGATGCCACTAGGTACACTGACTGTTTGCTAGTATAATGGCTTAGTTAAAAAGAGTTTGAGTGTGCAATGCAGGCAGACGTGCTGCAAATATCTTTGCACTAGTGTGACTAGACAAAAGTCCAATAGCCACGTTTAGGATGCCACTAGGTACACTGACTGTTTGCTAGTATAATGGCTTAGTTAAAAAGAGTTTGAGTGTGCAATGCAGGCAGACGTGCTGCAAATATCTTTCCACTAGTGTGACTACACAAAAGTACAATAGCCACGTTTAGGATGCCACTAGGTACACTGACTGTTTGCTAGTATAATGGCTTAGTTAAAAAGAGTTTGAGTGTGCAATGCAGGCACACGTGCTGCAAATATCTTTGCACTAGTGTGACTAGACAAAAGTCCAATAGCCACGTTTAGGATGCCACTAGGTACACTGACTGTTTGCTAGTATAATGGCTTAGTTAAAAAGAGTTTGAGTGTGCAATGCAGGCAGACGTGCTGCAAATATCTTTCCACTAGTGTGACTAGACAAAAGTACAATAGCCACGTTTAGGATGCCACTAGGTACACTGACTGTTTGCTAGTATAATGGCTTAGTTAAAAAGAGTTTGAGTGTGCAATGCAGGCAGACGTGCTGCAAATATCTTTGCACTAGTGTGACTAGACAAAAGTCCAATAGCCACGTTTAGGATGCCACTAGGTACACTGACTGTTTGCTAGTATAGTGGCTTAGTTAAAAAGAGTTTGAGTGTGCAATGCAGGCAGACGTGCTGCAAATATCTTTCCACTAGTGTGACTAGACAAAAGTACAATAGCCACATTTAGGATGCCACTAGGTACACTGACTGTTTGCTAGTATAATGGCTTAGTTAAAAAGAGTTTGAGTGTGCAATGCAGGCAGACGTGCTGCAAATATCTTTGCACTAGTGTGACTAGACAAAAGTCCAATAGCCACGTTTAGGATGCCACTAGGTACACTGACTGTTTGCTAGTATAATGGCTTAGTTAAAAAGAGTTTGAGTGTGCAATGCAGGCAGACATGCTGCAAATATCTTTCCACTAGTGTGACTACACAAAAGTACAATAGCCACGTTTAGGATGCCACTAGGTACACTGACTGTTTGCTAGTATAATGGCTTAGTTAAAAAGAGTTTGAGTGTGCAATGCAGGCAGACGTGCTGCAAATATCTTTCCACTAGTGTGACTACACAAAAGTACAATAGCCATGTTTAGGATGCCACTAGGTACACTGACTGTTTGCTAGTATAATGGCTTAGTTAAAAAGAGTTTGAGTGTGCAATGCAGGCAGACGTGCTGCAAATATCTTTCCACTAGTGTGACTACACAAAAGTCCAATAGCCACGATTAGGATGCCACTAGGTACACTGACTGTTTGCTAGTACAATGGCTTAGTTAAAAAGGGTTTGAGTGTGCAATGCAGGCAGACGTGCTGCAAATATCTTTCCACTAGTGTGACTACACAAAAGTCCAATAGCCACGTTTAGGATGCCACTAGGTACACTGACTGTTTGCTAGTATAATGGCTTAGTTAAAAAGAGTTTGAGTGTGCAATGCAGGCAGACGTGCTGCAAATATCTTTCCACTAGTGTGACTACACAAAAGTCCAATAGCCACGTTTAGGATGCCACTAGGTACACTGACTGTTTGCTAGTATAATGGCTTAGTTAAAAAGAGTTTGAGTGTGCAATGCAGGCAGACGTGCTGCAAATATCTTTCCACTAGTGTGACTACACAAAAGTCCAATAGCCACGTTTAGGATGCCACTAGGTACACTGACTGTTTGCTAGTATAATGGCTTAGTTAAAAAGAGTTTGAGTGTGCAATGCAGGCAGACGTGCTGCAAATATCTTTCCACTAGTGTGACTACACAAAAGTCCAATAGCCACGTTTAGGATGCCACTAGGTACACTGACTGTTTGCTAGTATAATGGCTTAGTTAAAAAGAGTTTGAGTGTGCAATGCAGGCAGACGTGCTGCAAATATCTTTCCACTAGTGTGACTACACAAATGTACAATAGCCACGTTTAGGATGCCACTAGGTACACTGACTGTTTGCTAGTATAATGGCTTAGTTAAAAAGAGTTTGAGTGTGCAATGCAGGCAGACGTGCTGCAAATATCTTTCCACTAGTGTGACTACACAAAAGTACAATAGCCACGTTTAGGATGCCACTAGGTACACTGACTGTTTGCTAGTATAATGGCTTAGTTAAAAAGAGTTTGAGTGTGCAATGCAGGCAGACGTGCTGCAAATATCTTTGCACTAGTGTGACTAGACAAAAGTCCCATAGCCACGTTTAGGATGCCACTAGGTACACTGACTGTTTGCTAGTATAATGGCTTAGTTAAAAAGAGTTTGAGTGTGCAATGCAGGCAGACGTGCTGCAAATATCTTTCCACTAGTGTGACTACACAAAAGTACAATAGCCACGTTTAGGATGCCACTAGGTACACTGACTGTTTGCTAGTATAATGGCTTAGTTAAAAAGAGTTTGAGTGTGCAATGCAGGCAGATGTGCTGCAAATATCTTTCCACTAGTGTGACTACACAAAAGTACAATAGCCACGTTTAGGATGCCACTAGGTACACTGACTGTTTGCTAGTATAATGGCTTAGTTAAAAAGAGTTTGAGTGTGCAATGCAGGCAGACGTGCTGCAAATATCTTTGCACTAGTGTGACTAGACAAAAGTCCAATAGCCACGTTTAGGATGCCACTAGGTACACTGACTGTTTGCTAGTATAATGGCTTAGTTAAAAAGAGTTTGAGTGTGCAATGCAGGCAGACGTGCTGCAAATATCTTTCCACTAGTGTGACTACACAAAAGTCCAATAGCCACGTTTAGGATGCCACTAGGTACACTGACTGTTTGCTAGTATAATGGCTTAGTTATAATGAGTTGGAGTGTGCAGAGGACAGGAGGGTACAGTGCCAGGATTGTGGGGCTATGGGTAGAGGAATGGAAGCCTGCCTTTCTATTCCCTCCTAATGGGGAAATGCAGCGACGAAATCCCTGACCTTGGCTACACAGACGCTGTCTCTGTTTTCAGGACCTGTCACCTATGGCGCTGACCCTGCCGGTACGAGCCCTTAAAAGGACTGATAGAAAGTGCTCTCCCTAAGCTGTCTAGCGCTGTGTATGGAGCGCATACAGCAGTATCGGCGATAGGACAAAGGACGGAGCTGCGCCAGTGATGTCTGACACCAAGGACGCAGAAGAGATAATGGCGTCCGGACGGGCAGATACTCGTTTTTATAATGCAGGGACATGTGACATGGACATCCTATCACACATGCCGTTGCTTCTCTGGCTAAAAGTCCACTTAGCTGTGTGTGTGTCTGGGATTGGCTGACATGCTGGCCCGCCCCACAAGACGCGCGCGCTTAGGGAAGGAAGACAAGGAAAAAAAAAAAAAAATGGCGATCGCCATTATACAAACAGCAGTGATCTGAAGGCGCTGTTCCCGCACACTATACACTGAAATGTCATAATAGTGTGAGTCACAGAGTGACTTACACTATTACAGCGGAAAGCCAGCTAGGAATTAGCTGTTTATTTGCTGCTAGAACCATTCTCGAACGTTTCTAGAACTATCGAGCTTTTGCAAAAAGCTCGAGTTCTAGTTCGATCTAGAACAGGCCCCAAAATTACTCGAGCCTAGAACTGGAGAACCTCGAACCGCGAACCGCGCTCAACTCTAATGTCTATAACTGATACAAGTGCTTCTCCATAAATTAGAGTATTATCAAAAAGTTAATTTATTTCAGTAATTTAATGCAAAAAGTGAAACACACTTTATGGTCCCTTAGTCTGGTTCAGTAGGCTACACAATCATGGGGAAGATTGCTGACTTGACAGATGAGAATATTTAACAAAAAACACTTGCTAAGGCTTCCTAAGCTTTTAAAATGGTCCCTTAGTCTGGTTCAGTAGGCTACACAATCATGGGGAAGATTGCTGACTTGACAGATGACCAGAAGGCAGTCGCTGACACACTCCACAAGGAGCGTAATCCACAAAAGGTCATTGCTAAAGAAGCTGGCTTTTCACAGAGTGCTGTATGCAAGAATATTAATGGAAAGCTGAGTGGAAGGAAAAAGTGTGGTAGAAAAAGGTGCACAAGCAACTGGGATAACCGCACCCTTGATAGGATTGTTATGAATAGGCCATTCAAGAATTTGGGGGAGATTCACAAGGAGTGGACTGCTGCCGGAGTCAGTGCTGCAAGAGCCACCACACACAAAATTATCCAGGATATGGGCTACAAGTGTCGCATTTGTTGTGTCAAGCCACTCATGAGCAATAGAAAATGCCAGAGTCTGGAGGAAGACTAGAGAGGACACAATCCAAACTGCTTGAGGTCTAGTATGAAGTTTTCACAATCAGTGATGGTTTGGGGAGCAATGTTATCTGCTGGTATAGGTCCACTGTGTTTTATCAAGACAAAAGTCAGAACAGCCGTCTACCAGGAAATTTTAGAGCATTTCATGCTTCCCTCTGCCGACAAGCTTTCTGGAGATGGAAATTTCATTTTCTAGCAGGACTTGGCACCTGTCCACACTGCCAAAAGTACCAGTACCTGATTTAATAACCACAGTATCACTGTGCTTGATTGGCCAGCAAACTCCCCTGACCTAAACTCCATAGAGACTCTATAGGGTGTTGTCAAGAGAAAGATGAGAAACACCAGACCCAACAATGCAGATGAGCTGAAGGCTGCTATCAAAGCAACCTGGGCTTCCATAACACCTCAGCAGTGCCACAGGCTGATCACCTCCATGCCACTCCGCATTAATGCAGTAATTCATGCAAAAGGAGCCCCAACCAAGTATTGAGGGCATTTACTGTACAGACTTTTCAGTAGGCCAACATTTCTGAATTAAAAATCATTTTTTCAGTTGGTCTTATATAATATTCTAATTTTCTGAGATTATGACTTTTGGGTTTTCATTGGCTGGAAGCCATAATCATCAACATTAACAGAAATAGACACTTGAAATAGATCACTCTGAAATAAATTAACTTTTTGATGATATTCTAATGTATTGAGAAGTACTTGTACAAATTGAAGTAGAAGGACCCCATTGATTATTATTGTGGGAATCGGGTTTCGTTATATTTCCATATTTAGAATGGAAGCAAAAGAGCAACATGCAAATGTTTTATTTACCATCCTAAAATTGACGCATAATGGAACCCAGATGCACCCCACAATAATCAATGGAGCTACACTTCTTTTATTTGCATTAGTTAACTTAAGACATTCTATTTGTTTCAAAAAACAGAACAAACATAATGTACATATGCAGGTGAGTACATAACCCAAATGTGATATTACATCTCTTAGGGGTACATTGCACACTACGACATCGCAGGTGCGATGTCGGTGGGGTCAAATCGAAAGTGACGCACATCCGGCGTTGCTGTCGACATCGGAGTATGTTAATTCCTTTTTACTACGATTAACGAGTTCAAAAGCATCGAAATCGTATGATCGGCGTAGCATCGTTCATTTCCATAATTTCGGAAGGACCGATGTTACGATGTTGTTCCTCGTTCCTGCGGCAGCACACATCGCTGTGTATGAAGCCGCAGGAGCGAGGAACATCGCCTTACCTGTGTCCCGGCTGCAATGAGGAAGGAAGGAGGTGGGCGGGATGTTTACATCCCGCTCATCTCCGCCCCCCTGGTTCTATTGGCCGCCTGCCGTGTGACGTCGCTGTGACGCCGCACGACCCGCCCCCTTAGGCAGGTACTATCGCGCTCGGTAACGCTGCAATCGGCTTGCGATGTCGTAGTTTGCAAAGTAACCCTTACATTCATGGTTGTTGCTGTAATTAAGCACAATTATGTGAAAAGGAGTTTCAATGCAGCACACTTTTTTCCAACATGTTGCACGTATCTTTGCACTTTGGTTTGTTTTTTTGCCGCATATAATCACTATGTTTACAGTGGTGTTACCTGGAAATGTAGGTTTCATCTACATTATCTGTACTCAGAGGTCTATCACTATGGTATCTGTGTTACATTTTTTGTTTGGATGGGGTAGGCTGTAAAGCCTATGCCTCTGGACTTGGACACCTGATCTTTTCTGACCTTAGCAACACCCCTAATGTTGACCCCGCATCCTACTCAATCACAGAGAGCTGGCCTCTCTCCTTCTGTTCGTCACTGATCTATATGATCGGTGCAGAGCAAGAGAAGAAGCTTACCAGGATCTCAATAGAGGCTGGTCACCAGGTCATATCGGGTCACGCAATGCGTGACTTGTTAACCCTAAAGAGCGATCAGGAGGGTAAGTGTCTTGTTTTTTTTCTCTGTGTTTGTATGTTTGTGTTTTTTTTTAGTTATCCTTTTATGGTCTATAATGGATTCGTTGTACTACGGCAGATTCCCTGAAGTATGCTGGAGCTGCATGGATTTTTTTTTTAAATAAAATGGTAAACGAGGGAAAATTCTGGGGAGTGTTTATTGAAATAAATTATTTTTTCCTGTGAGTGTTTTTTTTTCTCTTTACTTCTGGCCTAGTAATGAGGGTGTCTGATAGACACCTCTCCATTACTAACACCAGGACTTGATGCCAGCTGACACTACACAGTTGACATCAACCCCAAAAACTATTACCCTGATTGCCAACGCACCAGGGCAATTGGGAAGAGCCGAGGTGAAACTCCAGAATTGGCACATCTAATGTCATGCGCCAGTTCTGGTGTGGCTGCGGGCTGGTATTTTTAGGCTGGAAAGGGCAAAAAACTATCAACCTTCCCAGCCTGATAATTTCAGCCAACAGCTGTCTGCTTTACCTTTATTGGTTATCAAAAACGGGGGGACGCCAAATCATTTTATTTCCAGATTAATTATTTATTTATTTGGCTAATTGCTGTAAAATCTACAGTCATATGAAAAAGTTTGGGCAACCCTATTAATGTTAACCTTTTTTCTTTATAATAATTTGGGTTTTTGCAACAGCTATTTCAGTTTCATATATCTAATAACTGATGGACTGAGTAATGTTTCTGGATTTAAATGAGGTTTATTGTACTAACAGAAAATGTGCAATCCGCATTTAAACAAAATTTGACCGGTGCAAAAGTATGGGCACCCTCATCAATTTCTTGATTAGAACACTCCTAACTACTTTTTACTGACTTACTAAAGCACTAAATTGGTTTTGTAACCTCAATGAGCTTTGAACTTCATAGGCAGGTGTATCCAATCATGAGAAAAGGTATTTAAGGTGGCCACTTGCAAGTTGTTCTCCTATTTGAATTTCCTATGATGAGTGGCATCATTGCCTCCTCAAAACAACTCTCAAATGATCTGAAAAAAAAAGATTATTCAACATAGTTGTTCAGGGGAAGGATACAAAAAGTTGTCTCAGAGATTTAAACTGTCAGTTTCCACTGTGAGGAACATAGTAAGGAAATGGGAGAACACAGGTACAGTTCTTGTTAAGCCCAGAAGGGGCAGGCCAAGAAAAATATCAGAAAGGCAGAGAAGAAAAATGGTGAGAACAGTCAAGGACAATCCACAGACCACCTCCAAAGACCTGCAGCATCATCTTGCTGCAGATGGTGTCAATGTGCATCGGTCAACAATACAGCACACGTTGCACAAGGAGAAGCTGTATGGGAGAGTGATGCGAAAGAAGCTGTTTCTCAAGCACACCACAAACAGTCGCCTGAGGTATGCAAAAGCACATTTGGACAAGCCAGTTACATTTTGGAAGAAGGTCCTGTGGACTGATGAAACAAAGATTGAGTTGTTTGGTCATACAAAAAGGCGTTATGCATGGAGGCAAAAAAACACGGCATTCCAAGAAAAGCACTTGCTACCCACAGTAAAATTTGGTGGAGGTTCCTTCATGCTTTGGGGCTGTGTGGCCAATGCCAACACCGGGAATCTTGTTAAAGTTGTGGGTTGCATGGATTCAACTCAGTATCAGCAGATTCTTGACAATAATGTGCAAGAATCAGTGACGAAGTTGAAGTTACGCAGGGATGGATATTTCAGCAAGACAATGGTCCAAAACACCGCTCCAAATCTACTCAGGCATTCATGCAGAGGAACAATTACAATGTTCTGGAATGGCCATCCCAGTCCCCAGACCTGAATATCATTGAAAATCTGTGGGATGATTTGAAGCGTGCTGTCCATGCTCGGCGACCATCAAACTTAACTGAACTGGAATTGTTTTGTAAACAGGAATGGTCAAATATACCTTCATCCAGGATCCAGAAACTCATTAAAAGCTACAGGAAGTGACTAGAGACTGTTGTTTTTGCAAAAGGAGGATCTACAAAATATTAGTGTCACTTTTATGTTGAGGTGCCCATACTTTTGCACTGGTCAAATTTTGTTTAAATGCGGATTGCACACATTTTCTGTTAGTACAATAAACCTCATTTCAATCCAGAAATCTTACTCAGTCCATCAGTTATTAGATATATGAAACTGAAATAGCTGTTGCAAAAACCCAAATTTTTATAAAGAAAAAAGGTTAACATTAATAGGGGTACCCAAACTTTTTCATATAGTATGAAAAAACCGTGATGGTCTGGCTCACTGCTTAGGTGGTGCTCAGGAGAACTTTTACAAATAGATAATCAAAAAACTCCGGCACTCATTTGTGATGAAAGAAATTTGGGTTCTTTATTGCATATCCATTAATTAAACAACGTTTCGGCTAATGCCTTCTTCATAGACTGGAAATTTCAATAAAAATAAAGAAATATGAAGAAATATACGTCAGTACCATAAACATATATATTCTCATACATATATACATATCGGTAATCCCATGTAACATCAAATTTGAAAAGGGAGGTTTATTTTACCTAATAGATGAAAAAAGCTCTACTTTAAGAAGAACCTCAATTGTACATGTGTACAGTATATCTAAAGAAAAGACAAGAAAGCAACCAAATATAACAATGGAAAGATGGAATCTAAATCAAAATCTAGAAATGACAGGTGGTATACAACATACCTAATGGGAGCTCACAGTATTTTATGGCTCCATATATGGGTTCAATATTCAACAATATAAGTAGAAGGTATATCTATGGGACAAATAATAAAGTTTCAAGGATTGAAAACCACATCTACATAAACAGATCAATCATTATATAAGTGTTACCTCAATAAGGGAAGAGAGAGAAAGTGACTGCTATATCCCAGTGGGGCAAAGTGGAAAAGTCGCTATATACAGGGAAAAGGAAAAAGAAACTGTTAGAACATCTCACTAAAGTGAGGAACAAGAACCACAAGATGAAGTCACAAGGTTAAAGTCCCATAGAAACATACCAAAGGGTGAAAACAGACGCAGTGCATTACCTGTGCAGCCGGTGATCAGCGGTGAATGAGGAACCATGTAACCGCGAGAGAGGTTTATATGTGAAATGGGGGCGGGTCATGATAATCATTTCCTGTATCGTGGAACGCACGGTGAAACGCACGCCACGCGTGCGCAGAAGAATCCGGAAGTGCGCGCATGCGCAGACATGGTAATCATTCCTGTATCGTGGAACGCAGAGTGAGACGCACGCCATGCGTGCGCAGAAGAATCCGGAAGTGCGCGCATGCGCAGAGGCATTTTTGTGATTATAAGCGTTCAGACACCTTGAGACTCCAGACGAGACGCTATTAAGTGCGTGTCTATGAGAAAACAAAAGAAAAGAAACGGCAGGATGTAATATAGAGACCAGAAGAACATATAAAAGGACTGGTATCTACTAATATAGAATGTGGAATTACGTGCACATACAATATACATAACATATGCATATATCAAAGAGCACAAGCAAATGGGCCCATGCACCAACCCAACCCTTACAGAGATTTTACTCCAATATTTATTATCGTGCATGAGTCCACATGCATGTGCACCCTGATTCCTCCAAAAATAACACTTTAGAAAAATCATAGGTAAATAGGAACATCAGGCAGAACGGACCTCATACCTCCTAGTCAGTAATTCTCATATTCCCTGTTGAGACTGTGAGGAGAAACGGTGTTGAGCATATGGATCCAAAAGGATTCCCTTTCTTTTAATTTTTTAACCCTATCCCCCCCACGTCTCAGCATGGGAACGTGCTCCAAAACTTGATACCTCAATTGTGAAATCGAATGTCCACACTGAATAAAATGAAATGGAATAGGCAACATAGTCAACTTGCACCTGATAGTGGACTTATGTTTTCCTATACGGTCTCGGATATGTTGGGTAGTCTCACCAACATACCCGAGACCGCATGGACATTTAATTAAATAGACAACATATGAAGTGTCACAAGTATAAAATTCCTTAATGTGAAATACTTTGCCAAAGTTTTTCACATTAAGGAATTTTATACTTGTGACACTTCATATGTTGTCTATTTAATTAAATGTCCATGCGGTCTCGGGTATGTTGGTGAGACTACCCAACATATCCGAGACCGTATAGGAAAACATAAGTCCACTATCAGGTGCAAGTTGACTATGTTGCCTATTCCATTTCATTTTATTCAGTGTGGACATTCGATTTCACAATTGAGGTATCAAGTTTTGGAGCACGTTCCCATGCTGAGACGTGGGGGGGATAGGGTTAAAAAATTAAAAGAAAGGGAATCCTTTTGGATCCATATGCTCAACACCCTTTCTCTTCACGGTCTCAACAGGGAATATGAGAATTACTGACTAGGAGGTATGAGGTCCGTTCTGCCTGATGTTCCTATTTACCTATGAATTTTCTAAAGTGTTATTTTTGGAGGAATCAGGGTGCACATGCATGTGGACTCATGCACGATAATAAATATTGGAGTAAAATCTCTGTAAGGGTTGGGTTGGTGCATGGGCCCATTTGCTTGTGCTCTTTGATATATGCATATGTTATGTATATTGTATGTGCACGTAATTCCACATTCTATATTAGTAGATACCAGTCCTTTTATATGTTCTTCTGGTCTCTATATTACATCCTGCCGTTTCTTTTCTTTTGTTTTCTCATAGACACGCACTTAATAGCGTCTCGTCTGGAGTCTCAAGGTGTCTGAACGCTTATAATCGCAAAAATGCCTCTGCGCATGCGCGCACTTCCGGATTCTTCTGCGCACGCGTGGCGTGCGTCTCACTCTGCGTTCCACGATACAGGAATGATTACCATGTCTGCGCATGCGCGCACGTCCGGATTCTTCTGCGCACGCGTGGCGTGCGTTTCACCGTGCGTTCCACGATACAGGAAATGATTATCATGACCCGCCCCCATTTCACATATAAACCTCTCTCGCGGTTACATGGTTCCTCATTCACCGCTGATCACCGGCTGCACAGGTAATGCACTGCGTCTGTTTTCACCCTTTGGTATGTTTCTATGGGACTTTAACCTTGTGACTTCATCTTTTGGTTCTTGTTCCTCACTTTAGTGAGATGTTCTAACAGTTTCTTTTTCCTTTTCCCTGTATATAGCGACTTTTCCACTTTGCCCCACTGGGATATAGCAGTCACTTTCTCTCTCTTCCCTTATTGAGGTAACACTTATATAATGATTGATCTGTTTATGTAGATGTAGTTTTCAATCCTTGAAACTTTATTATTTGTCCCATAGATATACCTTCTACTTATATTGTTGAATATTGAACCCATATATGGAGCCATAAAATACTGTGAGCTCCCATTAGGTATGTTGTATACCACCTGTCATTTCTAGATTTTGATTTAGATTCCATCTTTCCATTGTTATATTTGGTTGCTTTCTTGTCTTTTCTTTAGATATACTGTACACATGTACAATTGAGGTTCTTCTTAAAGTAGAGCTTTTTTCATCTATTAGGTAAAATAAACCTCCCTTTTCAAATTTGATGTTACATGGGATTACCGATATGTATATATGTATGAGAATATATATGTTTATGGTACTGACGTATATTTCTTCATATTTCTTTATTTTTATTGAAATTTCCAGTCTATGAAGAAGGCATTAGCCGAAACGTTGTTTAATTAATGGATATGCAATAAAGAACCCAAATTTCTTTCATCACAAATGAGTGCCAGAGTTTTTTGATTATCCAAACTTTTTCATATGACTGTATCTAAAATTTTTGCACATCTATAACACATAAAAATCTTTAATTTTTTGAATGCATTTAATTCTGGTACATGTCACACGAACTGCACACGGATGTCATTTATGTGCTCTACATGTTTTTGTCTGACAAATAGACTTCTATTGACCATTTTCTTCTGTGCTGATGCAAAACAATGTACATGTTTATTTGTGGATTACCTGGTGTGAGACTCATGGGGGATTAGTGGATGAGGGCAGGTATATCTCACCCCGGTATCGGTCCTATGTGACTTAGCCTGGTCAGGATCACCTGGCTGCTAATGGATTAATGGAGGTGAAGGACTGATGTAAAAGGAGTCTGGGAAGTTGGGGGAGGGTCTCCATCTGGGCAACACAGTAAGCCTGTCTGTGTAGGAGACACTTGTGAGTTGGAGCAATGCTTGATGTCTGTATGGTTTAGCTGGAAGGGAGAAGCCCTCCAGTTGGTAGTTAGGATATCATCCTGTATAGTTAGCGCTGGACAGGCAAGGATTTATTTTGTTGGTGTTTTTCTTTTGTTTATGCTTCACTGCAATAAACCTGACCAAGCGTCAGTTACACCTTGAATTCGGCTGTCTGCCTGAGGTGAATACGTGCCCTTTGAACCCAGCAAAGGCAATCCCCGAGCGTGTTATCACATTGGCCACACATGTGCTTCATGCATGCACACAGTCCATGTGAAAATACGGAGGTGTGAAAATCAACATTTATTTTAATGAGTATGCTTGTGTGAAAATAGACACAACATGTACTAGAAAAACGGATGTGTGAAAGGGGCCTAGTACTTAGTGCCTAAAGCAGCATGTGGATGTAAATGTGGACCTGGACAAAGGTAGATGTCTTGACATTACATAGTTAAATAGCTTCGCACTCTTAAAAGCTCGGTGAAACACTGAAGTCAATAGTGGTTACAGCTTACATTATGGTTGCTTTATTACAACAAAATATGGAACATAGCCATTCACAACATTCATAAAACATTTTATGAGTTTTCTCAAATTTACTGTTCTGGAAAGAACATAAGCAGCATTTAGTCGTTGATAAAATTTTACTTGAATGAATTTTAAGGAACATGTGTACAGAGTTCCGTCATTAAGAAGAATACTATTAAAATGAAATATGTTACAATGTTTTTAAATAAAAACAAAACAAAATGAAAAGCACATACTAATTATGAGATGATTGTTTTTCTATTTTTTTAATAGCCTTCTGTTGATATACTTTGCAATTTACACATAGAGATGTAGCAGAGCTGAATTTGTACTTTCACTGTTTCCTCTTAAAGTGCACCAATCACTAGGATTTTCCTATAAAACCTAAAGCCAGTGCCATACTAGCACTATCAGGCTGATTTTATACATACCTTTAGTGGGCAGCTCAGATGTATGCACAAGCAGGTAAAGTTTGCAAAATGAGTAGCTTTTTGATTGGCAGCAGCTGCCGATCAGCTGATAGCTGGGGTGAGGTTTTGATAGTGATTCCCACCCCCCTGCCTGTCCGTCCTCCCCCTGTTATTTATGCTAATTGTATTATAGAATCATTTTACTAAGTGGTTAGAAGGACCTCTGCTGACATCACACCCATGTGACCAAAAGGCGCGGGGCCTCAGCCAACTTGGCTGATACCAGGGAGCAATATATGTTTCTGTTGGTTGAGGCCCCGCTCCTTCTGGTCACATGGGTATGACATCAGCACAGGTCCTTCTAACCACAACCATTAGTAAAACGCTTCTATAATGGAATTAGCATAAATAAGAGACAGGGAGAGGATGGACAGGCAGGGGGGCAGAAATCAGTATCAAACCCCATCCCAGTTATCAGCCGATCGGCAGCTGCTGCCATTCAAAAAGCTACTCATTTTACAAATTTTCCTTGCTTGTGTTTCAAAACCTATATATCCTATCTGACAAATAAAGGTATATATAGAATCAGCCTCATAGTGCCAGTATAGCACTGGCTTTAGGTTATATACAAAAATCCTGGTGATTGGTGTGCTTGAAGGTCTACCTATATTTTTCTGTATCTTCAGTGCTGGAGAGGAGAAGTGGGGATTAATGCCACACTGTCACCAAAGGAGGGAAAAAAATGTTGATTTTGTAATAAAAATGTTTTATTTCATAAGTCAATGCGTTTCAGGGATCAAGTCCCCTTCTTCAGGACCAAAAAAGAAGAAAAATCATAAATACATGAGATGACAAAGGATGACAGCTATATACAGTATATATAGTCGTCGACTTTCTCATGTATCACATGTATGCTGTCATCCTTTGTCGTCTCATGTATTGTTGATTTTTCTTCTTTTTTGGTCCTGAAAAAGGGGACATGATCCCTGAAATGCGTTGACCTTTGAGACCCATGAAATAAAACATTTTTATTACCAAATCAACAATTTTTTCCCTCCATTAATCCCCACTTCTCCTCTCCAGCACTGAAGATCCCTCCATGTGCGGCTGTGGCAGCCGCCATTGTCTTTATGCTTGCTTGGTGGTTTTGACCTTCACAACCTTAAGCTGGGTTCACACTAAGCGACAGCGACAACGGCGTCGCTGTTACGTCACCATTTTCTGTGACGTAACAGCGACCTTGTAAGTCACTGTTATGATCACTGCTTAGCTGTCAAACACAGCACCCGAAGCAGCGATCAAAACGACACGCGTCGCTGTGCTGCAACATGTGCAGAGAGCAGGGAGCCGCGCACACTGAGCGTTGGCTCCCTGCACTTCTAGCTACAGTACACATCGGGTTAATTACCCGATGTGTACTGCAGCCACATGTGCAGAGAGCTGGGAGCCAGCGCTGGCAGCGTGAGAGCGGCGGAGGCTGGAAACGAAGGTAAATATCGGGTAACCACCTTGGTTACTCGATGTTTACCTTGGTTACAGCTTACCGCAGGCTGTCAGACGCCGGCTCCTGCTCCCTGCACATTCAGGATTGTTGCTCTCTCGCTGTCACACACAGCGATGTGTGCTTATCAGCGGGAGAGCAACAATAAAAAATCAAACCATGGCTGTGTGTAACGAGCAGCGATCTCACAGCAAGGGCCAGATCGCTGCTCAGTGTCACACACAGCGAGATCGCTAATGAGGTCACTGCTGCGTCACAAAAACCGAGACTCAGCAGCGATCTCAGCAGCGATCTCGCTGTGTGTGAAGCACACCTTACAAGGTGAGTGCAATCTTTACATTTATGTTCTGAGTCACTTCTCTCACTTCTTGTATAGCCCTCTCACCACTGGGTAACATCTGTCCCCTTCACTTCTATCTCACTCTCCTTTCACACTCTCCCTCCTTTGCCACACTTTGCACTTTTATCACCGCCCTGCCTAAACCAACAAACACAAACTGCAGGGTATTTGGGCTGGCTCAAGTGCACAGAGATCCGAGGGGAGCATTGTCTCTTAAAGCCACAGTGTAATTTAATCCTTTGTAGGTGCTGATTAGGCATGATCGAATACTTCAAATATTCAGCTTCGGGAATATTTGCCGAATAGGTTGCTGCTATTCGACTGTTCACGAATATTCAATGCGCAATGTAAGTCTATGAGAAACCCAAATAATAACTATTCAGGAGTATTCGGGCTTCCCATAGACTTATATTGCGCATTGAATATTCGCATAGCGGCAAACTATTCGGAAAATATTTGAGAAGCCGAATATTTGAGGTATTCGATCATCCCTAGTGCTGATCTCTATAATTTCACCATTATTGACTGCTATCCCTTATTTTTAGGATAGTAAATATATTGCTGATCGCTTGATGATCTAAACAGCAGAGCTCTAGAGTCAGTATGAATGAAAAGAAGGTTGAGCATGCAAGGATTTGAGCACCACCCTCATTCATTGTCTAAAGGCCACGTCTCACTAAGCAACATCGCTAGCGACATCGCTGCTGAGTCACAGTTTTTGTGATGCAACAGCGATCTTGCTAACGAAGTCGCTGTGTGTGACATCCAGCAACGACCTGGCCCCTGCTGTGAGGTCGCCGGTCGTTGCTGAATGTCCTGGACCATTTTTTGGTTGTTGCTCTCTCGCTGTGAAGCACACATCGCTGTGTTTGACAGCGAGAGAGCAATGATCTGAATGTGCAGGGAGCCGGCTTCTGCGGACGCTGGTAACCAAGGTACACATCAGGTATCCAAGCAAAGCACTTTGCTTGGTTACCCGATATTTACCTTGGTTACCAGCGTCCACAGCTTCTAAAAGCCGGCTCCCTAGCCAAGGTACACATCGGGTAACTATAAGCAAAGCGCTTTGCTTAGTAACCCGATATGTACTATGGTTACGAAGCACAGAGTCGTTACACGGGTCACTGGTGGCTGATCTCTGATCGCTGTGGAGATCTGCCTGTTTGACAGCTCACCAGCAACCATGTAACGACGCTCCAGCGATCCCTGCCAGGTGGGATCGCTGGAGCATCGCTAAGTGTGACGGTACCTTAAAGGACTGCCGGGGAAAACTGAGGCTCGGTCCCATAAACAATGAATGCTGTGAAGGTACAGATGCTCTACATCTGCTTCATTCATACAGGGCTCTACAAGACTTGTTCTTCAGATTTGTGGTGGAACCTGATGTCAGACCCCCAGTGATCAGAAAGTAGTCCAATATTTTATGGATAGGAAATAACTAGTGAAACCAGTATAAATAGTGAAAATATGAGCAAAACTGACTGGATATGTGAACATCGCCATAGACCATAATGAGTATGTGTTGTACCTGTGAAAGATAGAATACGTATGTGAAAAATGGACATCGTATTGAAACTTTAGGCTATGTTCACGTGTTCCATTTTTGCAGTGTTTGTTTTTTCTGCAATTTTTATTGAAAAGTAAAAGCTGCTTTTTACAATGAAAAAGCTGTGAGGTTTCAGAAATGTCATGCACACCATTGCTTTTTTTCCTGACTGAATTGGAAAACTGATGCATTTTTGAAAACTGCAGCATGTCAATTTTTCAGTGTTTTTGCAGCAGTTTTTCACCATAGAAAACAATGAGGATGTGCAAAAAAAGTGCAACCATGCACTTTTGATGCATTTTTACTGCATTTATGGTGAATAAAACTAACTTTATTAAACAAGTACAGTTGACAAATGACACACATATACTTTGCATCAAAAATGCAACAAAAATGCACAAAAATGTGGCAGAAAAGCAGCAAAAATGGAGAAAAATATACTGCCAAGAAGTCAGGATTTGCCTGCAGAAAAAGCAGCAAAAATGCCAAGTGTGAACATAGCCTTATTGCTTCATCAGCGTCTGGCCAAAACTTGCTCTATTGATTTGCATTATGGAAGTATACTATTTACAGCTGACCTTCTTTCACGGTCTACAATGGTAGGAAAAGCTATTGTTACTTGTTAGGCATGTGTCTAAAGTGAAAACTAAAAAAACAATAATAATGAATTTATTATTTATCCTATATATGTGAGTGAATGTGTTTCAATTTCTGTCCTTTAAATAAATGAACACACATCTGAACTTTGGAAAGCGTTCCTGCAGTTTTATACGCGACACTTAATCTATTTGATTTAACAGTGTTTGCTCTGCTCATTTCTTCCGAGCTTCAGAATCCTGTAAATTATAGAACAGTGTTTTGGGCATATTATATCTGCAGAAAAAGCAGGCCCCATTTTATATGTATTTTATTACTGCCTTATGGGAGCTACTAACAAATTGTTAAATGAAAGCAATATTATATCCTCATTGCACCTGTTCTTATCAACTCCTAATTAATGGCAATTACAACATTACATTTCCCTACACATACTTTATTCCCCTTCCCACTTCTTTCTTTATTCATAGGCCACAATGGAGACTGCAGTACTTCGCGTCCTCATAAAAAGTACATTTTCCTTGCAATTGCCGATGAATGACCTCAATAAGAATTTCTATAACCAGGGAAATTGAGCATAAGTGTCACAATATGAAAGATAATCGCATTGCATATGGAAACCCATTGTCCATTTCTAACAATGAAAAATCCCCAATATATTGCAAGTCATATATATTTTCATTGTGTTGTAAAGTCTTCTTGAGATTGCACAGTATTTTTTTCTGCTCTCTTTATACGAGATGCTTCGTTTTTGCTCGTACTCTATACGGCAATTGATGATCCTTATGAACGAGAGGCTAATTGTACTTACGCACTTGGAACACAACTGCAATGAAATAGTCTTATGCACAGAAACTTCTAATGTGACCATTTTTATACATTATCTATGTCCTCTGTTTGTCATCATCTATAAAAGCCACTGCAGACAAAATTTGGAAGCATCACCTTGGACAATCTATTTAATGTACATGGATGCTCTATTGAGCAGCTTAGAAAATAGTATGTGAAATCAGATTTTCGATGGAAGTGAACTTAAACTGGTTCTATGCAATGATCTCAATGAGATAGGTCATTAATATTAATTCAGTGGGCGCCCACACCACACACCCCCACCAGTCAGCTGTTCTAAGCCGACAGCGGGTAGATGTAAGCTGTAAGATGTAATGCTGATCAGAGGGGTTGCTGGATTTCAATCTAAAATTGATAAGGATAAGTTATCAATATTATTTTAGTGGTATAAGCCTTTATAGGGAACCTATACTAGTGAGCGGTGACTGTAACCACGCCCCCCAACACTGACTGACAGCTTAGCGACTGTCAGTTAGTGAAGGGGGCATGGGTACAGCTGCTGCTGTCCATAAACAGAGTGGAGACTGAACCGGCATTGTGACTGAAACCCGAAAGCTGCCAGGAGGAATAAACGTAGTTCAATGTGCAGGACCCTGGAAAGTTTCAAACCCTTTTGACCTGCAGATTAACTCCAATGCTAAAGGTTTTTACCTGTGACAGGTTCCCTTTAAGTTTACTGCAAACAGGACATACATTTTGGCTGTTACGGGCCATGGTATACAAATGTGGAGGTTACAAGTTTGTGGCTTCAATTATAAACTCACAGCAATACAAATTTGATGATAATTCTGAACATGGTCTGGTAGGTAAAATTTGCCAGCTTCCTGGAAACAGCTCTGATAGGGTTTGGATTTCTTCAAGTTGTCTCTAAATCCCTTATTACATTGGACAAAAATTGAGGGAAATCTCAATATTTTGCAGTCTGTAGTAGCTGCTAGCAATTGTGTTATTGCTTGATTATCGAGAAACCAGATTTTTCAACCTGCTTAAAAATTATCGTTTGTTGGTATAAAATTTCACTATGTAATAAGTTGCTACCACCTCATAATACATGTTTTTATGAATGACTAGCGACTAGTGATGGGCAAACCCGAACTGCAACCCTGAGACGTCTGTGTTACTGTTTGGGGTTGGCCACCCAGATAAAAAAAAGGCAAAATGGAAGTTAAAGCAGAAAAATTATACTTATCGAATCTCTGAGAGGCTGTCACACTGCTTCTGGGTCCACTCATTAGATCTCATATATATTCACTGTTTCCCCTGCGCACCCTCTGTGAAAGTGTCTGGGATTGGTTTCAGTTAAACTGTTGGCATCTGTGATTAGTTGCCTTGACACTAACTCTCCAGGTCCCCTAAGTGGAGTGTAAAAATAAATAAATAATAGGAAAAATGGCATTGGGTGCCCTGTATTATGATACCCACCGCAGATAAAGCAGACATGTACAGGCTGCAGCTCCCAGCTATGTGCATTATCTTGGTTGTGTTTCAAAATGCAATGGACCCGATGTGGCTTTTTTTAAATTATTTAAATAAATAACTTTAAAAAATGGTATGCTGTCCCACCAATTTGCTACACAATCAAGATAAAGCAGACAGCTGGGAGCTGGTATTCTCATGCTGAAGAGGCCCATGATTATTGGGCCCTCCCTAGCCTAAAAGTAGCAGCCCGCTGCTGCCCCAGTATTGGCACATCCATTAGATGTGCCAATCGTGGCTCTTATCTGGCTCATCCCTATTGCCCTGGTGCAGTGGCAATCAGGGTAGTATAAGGAGTTAATGACAGATGTGATTATTAAAAAAATCACAGCTGTTATGAAACTCAAGATTAGTAATTGGTAGGGGTCTATGAAACCACCCATTATTAATCGTGTAATTAAAAAGAAATAAACACAAAACACAGAGAAAACTCATATATATATATATATATATATGTATGTATGTCCAGGATTGGCATCTGCACCGTCGCAGCTACAGCCACAAAATTTTGCACACTCACACGTTTGGACCCCGAGAGCGTCATGGGCTATGTTTTGAGGGGAAATTTTAACCCCGCGCTTTACAGTTATTCACCAAAAAACCTGCCTCCATTAAAGCGAATGGAGCTGGGAGCCACAGTGCAGCCAGAACTTCAGAAGAATGCTCAGCCACGCCCATAAATGGAATGTTGGCGTGTCACAATGCAGCCAGGGAAAGAGACAGACACAGACAGGGAAAGACGCAGACACAGTTTGGGTAAGAAACAGACAGACAGGGTAAGAGACAGACACAAAGAGACAGACAAAGAGACAGACTGACAGGGAAAGAGACAGACAGGGAAATAGAGGGAAAGAGAGAGACAGGTTAAGAGACAGACACAGACAGGTAAAGAGACAGACAAAGAGACAGAGACAGACACAGGGAAACAGACAGACAGGGAAAGAGACAGACAGGGTAAGAGACAGACAAAGACAGGTAAAGAGACAGACACAGGGAAAGAGACAGAGGGAAAGATTAAAAGAGACAGACAGGGAAAGAGAGGGAAAAAGACAGACAGGGAAAGAGATAGACAGGGAAAGTGACAGAGATAAATAGACAGACAGGGAAAGAGATAGATAGACAGACAGGGAAAGAGATTGAGATAGACGGAGAAAGAGACAGAGACAGTCAGAGACAGACAGGGAAAGAAACAGACAGACAAAGAGATAGAGAGAGACAGAGAGATATATACAGAGGGGGAGACAGATATAATTACATTTATATCTATTTGTTTTGTGTTTTTTGTGTGCAGAATACATTTTTGTTAATACATTTATATATATATATATATATATATATATATATATATATATATAAAAAAACCACCCTATTTCTCCAATGTATTGACCCCCAAAACACTCTGCAGGTCCAACATAATCCACAGACTTGACCTCCCACAACGCTCTCAGCTTTGCTACGTCTGAGGTCGCTGTGCACGGTCACATTAGCAAACATAACCGAGCACTGTAGTGTCTGTTGCACACTGATGGGGCCAAAGCGATGAGAGCAGTGATGTCAGTGAGTTCACCTGAGCTCACAGCTTGTGGTTCCCACGATACCCCAACTGTGTCCTCAGATGAACTCTGACCTAATCCATATTACTGGATTAGGTTATGTACACACATTGCATATTTGGTTGCAGGCATTTCTGCGCCAAATCTGCATCTCCTGGCAGAAAAATGCACCAAAACCACATAAAAAACGCATGCAGTTTTGGCGCATTTTTTTGTCAGGAGGTTCAGAAACATCTGTAATCAAATACTCAATGTGAGCACATCGCCTAATTCAGTAATCTTTGATTGAGTTCCATGACTTCACCTGAGGTGAGGTTACTGAGTTCAATGAGTTTACCTCAGGTCAGTTCATCTGAAGTCACAGCTGGAGTACCATGGAAAAAGCCAGCTGTGACCTAAGGTGAACTATCTGATGTCAACGCTCACAGTTGAAACCCTGTCAGTGTGTTCTGCTGCCGCAGTGATCGGTCACATTTTCTAATGTGACCGTGCACTGCAACTTCAGATGTAGCAGAGCCAGCATTATTGTGGAATCTCTTGTGCATTATTACATTGGAATTGCAGGGATATTTTGAGGATGAATAAATTGGAGAAAAAGGGTGTGTGTTTTTTTTTAATAAAGGATTTTTTTCTATGTTTTGTGTTTATTTCCTTTTACTTACATGATTAGTAATGGGGCAGTATCATAGACCCCTCCCTATTATTAACCTTGGGTTTTATGACAGCTCTGATTTTTTGACAAATCACAGCTTCATTAACCCCTTATATCACCCCGATTGCCACTGCACTATGGCAATCTGGATAAGCTGGGTAAAGCGCCGAAATTGGCGCATCTAATAGATGTGCCATTTCTGGGGTGGCTGCGGGCTGCTATTTTTAGGCTGGGGAGCGACTACAACCATGGGCCTCTCCAGCCTGAAAATACCAACACCCAGCTGGCTGGGTATCAAAATTGGAGGGGAACATGCCTTTTTTTTTATTATTTATTTAAATAATTTTAAAAAGTTGGATAAGATCCCTTGTATTTTGATACACAGCCCCAAGCTGTCTGCTTTATCTGTGTGGGGTATCAAAATACAGAGAACCCTATGCTATTTATTTCAATGATTTATTTATTTTTAGACTCCGCTCCTGGGACCCAGACAACTAGTACGAGGCAACCAATCACAGACTCCAGCACGTCGGCAGTCTTACTGCAACCAATCACAGATGCTGTCAGAGAGGGTTGGTGGTGGAAGCAGTGATTATGCAGGAGATTTAATGAGCGGACCCAGAACTAGTGTGACAGCTGCGCAGCGACTCGATAAGTATAATTGTAAATTATAAATTGTAAATTATTATTTAATCCTCATTCTGCTTCCTTTTGCAGCCCCCTAGCCCTTACTAACAGCATTTTATAACATTTTTTTGGGGGTCCCTTAGACTTATATGAGGTTTGGTTTTAAGTCTGGTACTGAACCGGACTTAAGGGTGCTTTACACGCTGCGACATCGCTAGCGATATTGTGCGCGATAGCACCCGCCCCCGTCGTTCGTGCGACATTTGGTGATCGCTGCCGTAGTGAACATTATCGCTATGGCAGCGTCAAACGCACATACCTTTTCAGCGACGTCACTGCGGCATCACTAAGCGGCCGCCCAATAGCAAAGGAAGGGCTGAGATGAGCGGCCAGAACATGCCGCCCACCTCCTTCATTTCTCATTGCCGGTGGACGCAGGTAAGGAGATGTTCGTCGTTCCTGCGGTGTCACACATAGCGATGTGTGACGCCGCAGGAACAACGAACAAACAGCGGCATGCATCACCAACGATATTTTGAAAAGGAGCGACGTGTCAACGATCAACGATTTTTGATGTTTATGCGATCGTTGATCGTCGCTCCTAGGTGTTACATGCTGCAATGTCGCCGGATATGCGTCACTAATGATGTGACCCCGACGATATATCGTTAGCGATGTCGCAGCGTGTAAAGCACCCTTTATTTTTTTAAGTCAATTCGGACCTGAAATCCAAACATCTGCAGCTTCATCCATCTCTACTAGCGACTTTCCATCAACCCCAACAGCGATGTTTCGAGTGACCATTTACTTGTGCAATAATGAGATTGTATGCATGATAACGACATGATAACTATTTGCTATTAACCGCTATTGTTAAAAAATGTTCCTGTCTAATAGGGCCTTATTATAGAAAATGTATTGAATAGAGGGGTCAAAACAATAGAAACTGCAGGAAAGCTGAAAGTGAACACAAACACAAAGGGGCATATTTTGAAATCAGTTGGGAGATGATCAGAAGTAATTTCAGAAAATATTATTTTACTGGAAGAGAAATAGACGCTTAGAACATATGTGCAGCAGATGTGATTGAAATATCTATAGACTGGGATTAAACACACATGGGATAAATATATCTTTCCTAAGACAAAAAGGAAAAAAATAAGGGCAAACTAAATAGACCATGTGGTTTTTATCTGTCAATCTTCTAAATTTTATCAACTAAGTTTATCGGTAAGTTTATCGGTAAACTGTTATTATGATGTCTGTTGTCACTACTGTTTCTTACAGATTTTGTAGCTATAGGAATGTGTCTGTAGCCTTGGATAGAATCTATTTAGGAACTCACTGGGTGTTCGCCACAAATAATCTTGAGCCTTGTATTTCTAATCATATCCCAAAATCTTTTTTTCATGATACTCTAGAATAGGGGTGGGCAATTATTTTTTCAGAAAGGCCACAAGAGACTATGAATATTGTGGTTAGCTGAACTAATGTGCTAAAATTACTTCTGTTCTATAGTTATAGTAACACACCATTATTATTATTTTATATTAATACTAGCTGTACTACCCGGCTTCGCCCCGGGTTAATAACTGCTGTTAACAAAATAAAATTTAAAATTTCCCCTCAAAACATAGCCCATGACGCTCTCGGGGTCCAGAAGTGTGAGTGTACAAAATTTTGTGGCTGTAGCTGCGACGGTGCAGATGCAAATCCTGGACATACATACACACACACACACACACATACACACATACACACATTTAGCCTTATATATTAGATTACTCACATTGGTTAATATGAGTATATTAAAAGCATGTATACTATATTGCTTTGATAAAGTTTAAAAGCAGTAAGTTATACATCTCCTGTTATTCAGCCCTTGTATCAGGATCATCAGCTCCCTCAAAACAGTATGATGTCCCCATAGCACTCTTCTACTATACAGCATGATGTCCCCACAAGCAGTACGATGCATCCATAGTCCCAAACACATCATGGTCCCAC
Organism: Anomaloglossus baeobatrachus; assembly: GCF_048569485.1. Classification (NCBI taxonomy): domain Eukaryota; kingdom Metazoa; phylum Chordata; class Amphibia; order Anura; family Aromobatidae; genus Anomaloglossus; species Anomaloglossus baeobatrachus. The sequence goes on from NC_134354.1 coordinate 468,040,024, forward strand.
ATCTTCCCCACACAATATACTTAATCTCACACAGCCCTCCCCACACAGAATAATAACTACACAACTTATGATACCTCCACAGCCCCTCAATCAGTATGATGTCCCTATAGCCCTCTTCTCCTACACAGTATGATGTTCCCACAAGCAGTACAATGCACCCATAGTTCCCAACACAGTGTCATGGTCCCTCTTCTTCCCCACACAGTATGCTTGATTTCACACAGCTTTCCCCACACTGAATGATGGCCACACAAAATATGATGCCTCCATAGCCCATCAAACAGTATAATCACTTACACAGTATGATTCCCCCCACAGTCTCCCTTCTACTATGATCCCCCAATAGCCCTCCAGCACAGTATGATCCCCCACTGTCCTTTCACACAGCATGATGACTTTCACAGCTCCCAACACAGTATAATTTTGTACAGCTCAAAAATACAGAATGACCCACACATTATGATCACCCCTAGCCCCAAGATGACACTACAGCTTCTTAAACAGTTTCATAATGCCCACAGATCCCCAATACAAAATGAGGACATCTACGGTATTATCCCCCTCAGTCCCAGAGTATGATGACCACACAGCCCCTCCACACAGTGTGATGCCACCACCACAGCCCTCAAACAGTATCATTATCCCCAGCCTGCCATGATAGCAGTTATATTCTCCTCACAAGTGAGTGTCAATTATAAAAATACTCATCTCACCCCTATTCCCCATGTGCACTGCTCTGATCTTTGCTGTGTGTAAAATGTGGCTCCACAGCAGGCGCTCTAGTGACATTATAGCACCATCAATCTAGTGACATCATCGCGTCTGCTACACTAATGCACTCGGTCACACAGGCTGAATGGCTCCCACCTACATGACTAAATTCACTGGCAATACAGATACTGGTGATATTGAGATGCCAGGTGGGGTTGGAAAGGGCAACAGCTGCGAGTGGCCAGCGGTCCACTATTTCCCGCCTATTTGCTGTCTAGGTCCATGGACCATGAAATGGCATCCAGAGAGTTGAATGGCCATAGATTGCTCTGAATAATATTCTCCTGTGTATTTTCAGAGTGGGTTGGCATTACTTGAGTTCTAATACTGTAGCTCCTTCAAGCAATCCTTATATACTGTATTTATTATGCTTTGCTTACATAGCGCATCATCCTGCCGCACTTTACAGATTTGATGATCACTGTTCCCATTGGGGAGTGCAATCTAAATTTCCTTCCAGTATGTCTTTACAGTGTGCGAGGAAACGAGGGTACATACAAACTCCTTGCAGGTGTTGTCCTTGGTGAGATTTGAACCCAGGATGCCAGTGCTACAAAGTAATAGTCAACCTCACTGTGGCCCCACAATTTTTTTCCTTTGTTATTTCTTGTACCACTAATGTATTTCTTATATTTCTAATTGTATTTAGAACCCAATGTTCCTGAGCAAACTGTTTTACACTGATAAAAAAAAACCTCTCAGTTTACAACAATTTAAGAATAGCAAGTCCGATTAAAAGCTTTGCTTTCTTCCGTCTTACAAATTCTATCCATTTCTGCACAATCAACAATGAATGTACTAAAATGAGCAAGTCATGCTGCTCTCCTTAATTGACTCATTTCACCTCCGTTCAACCTACAGTTTTCAAGAAGACAAGGAAAAGGTAACTCCAAGAAGGCATATAATGAACAAATCCCACAGTATAATACTGCCACGTCAAAAGGCTGTCTGGAACTTCTTGGTTTCCATTGCCCGAGTGCACAAGATCTGTTGTACCTCGCTCTCAAGTTCTCGCTTGCTTTGTGTGGCTGTTCTTACCCTTTAAAATTTAATCTGTTGCAAAGTTTATTTTATCCTTTTATTTCTTGCAGTTGCTATAATTACCTGATACTTGAATCTCAAGACAACCTTAAGGAACATTAAGATTATCTGCCGCTTTTTCACTCTCTTGAAGTCTTCATATTGCCTCTCATTATTTTTACATGCAGACAATTGATTTTCCGCCAACGAATGCAAGTATTCAGTCTTAGTTGTGATTGAAGCTTCAGCGTACATATGTTTAGCATTATTGCTCAGAGCTATATTTATATATACTTTCAGCCAGTGGATTTTGTCTCTGGATTCGATCCTGTACATTTCAATCCCATAGAGATTATTTGAAAGTAGAGATGAGCACTTCTTTTGTGTCTGTAATTTACTCAATTCAGGTATTATGGCAGCTAATACTGGAGACAGACATTCTTAATTAATGAACAGAAAATGTGCTGTACTCTTTCTCAGAAATAGATATGGTAATAATACAGCTCTGTAAAAGGCTTCATTTAACAATGGCCATTAGCAGGAAGATGATAGAAATATGGCAACAGAGTTCAGTATTCTGCAGTAAAACTGGTCATATCATTTTGATCTAGGACAATAGCTGATTATGTAATTTTATAAGCCCATTATTTTTTCAGTGTTTGACAAACATAATAATTATTTGTTATTATGCAAATGATTATAGATGTTTGTTCATCATAATACTGTATGAAAATTCTAGGAGGACAGCGCTTCAGTTTAGAGAGCGATAATAAAACAGATTTAGGCTTTGTTCACATGTGCAGTAATCATCCATTAGAATAACTCCTTCTTCATCGCACAATCAATTATTCCTATCCGATTGTGTGACCAGGAAATGACAAAAAGCGCCCAATCAGCCGCTTGTATTTCAACACAATTATCGTTTGCTCAAGGCGCTGGTGGTGCAATTACTGCTGTATGCTTAGTCTCAATGGAAGATACACTGTCAAAATTAATTCTAGCAGAAAGGGATGCCCACTGTAGGCTCTCACATGCAGGAGAACATGAGCTGCTTTCTTAACTTATTGTGCTCAAAAGTGACTGCACTGTGGATAGAAGCAGCAATTATGGACAGGGACAATACATTTGTTTTGTGAACCATTAAATTAATGTTTAATTGCCAGTGATGTACCATGTCAAAAAGGAATGATGGTAAAACTTCCACAGTTAGGTGCTTGGTCTGGCTCTAGCAACATGTGGTGCTTTTTCACCTCTATCAACAATACGTCCTTTACATCCTCCCAAATGATAATTTTCCTGTCATAGAACGGAATGGAGATAACGGGAATAAGGGCTTCTGGACTGATTTTAAGGCTTAGGATGCCCTAGCTATCCATAATCCCAGAATTACCTCTGATAGTGAGAACGTCTGGGCCACCCTGGCCCTGCTCCTAACCAGCCCTGATCTAGTACCCCCTCTCCCCTTCCTCACGGGAGGACCAGGATCAGAGTGGTAGCCCCACAGAAAATAGACAAACAGGGAGGAAACCAAAACTCGGTCACCCGTCACCCAAACACAGGGGTATAACAAAACTAATGGTAAAGGGGAAAACCAAAGCAGAAAAGAAATAGAGACAAAGGATAGATCCACATCAACAGCAAGCATACAGCAACACTTGAACCAGCAGCTAAAAATGACTCTCTCTCCCCCCGGCAGAGCTTGGTAGAATGGATTCTATCAACTGCAAGGAGGAAATGGCTGATGGGCCTTCTAAGGGGAAGAGGAGTGACCACAAAAGTATGCAATTGAGCTCCAAATAAGAAACTTGCAGAAAGAGAAAACTGACATTAACCCTTGCTGCACCAACGAAAAGCAAAATACATTTAATATTTGCCTCCAGAGGAGGGAGAAAACACAAATAATACAACTGTCATAAATTACTCCAAGGTGAGAGATAATCCTGACTCTTTCTGTCTCTAACAATAACAGGGCAGAACATTGCAATAATTCCTTACCTTCATTTTTTTTTCTTGGTAGCATGGGAGACACCAGACATATAGTAAATGGCTAACTCCTCTGCATCCAGTGATATTGCCCAAAGCATTGTGGCTAGACTACATTTGGGCAAAAGAACACATGTTCCATGCATGGTGCACATTCTAAATTTTATTGTGCAAAAAACTTTTAAAGAAAGATACCAGCTTTAAGAAAATAATGACCATGCGCAGGAGAGTATCTGGTATTTCCACCATTCTAATGTAGCAAAGTATAGCCTCCAGGTTTTACAGAAACAGGATGTTCTTCATTAACACTGCCAGCTTTATGGAGTTGCAAATTGATAAAATAAATCCTATATGTGTCAGAGTATATGAACAGAGAAAAGTGATGATTCATTTTCTCATATAGCACACAGACTGGACTTTGGGCTACTTTGAAACCCACTATTGGCAGCTGATGAGAGACGTGACACTTATGGCTGCTTTACATGCGGCGACATCGCTAGCGATGTCGCTCATGAAATTACCCGCCCCCGTCGTTTGTGCGTCATGGGCAAATCATTGCCTGTGGCACACAATATTGCTAACACCCGTCACATGTACTTACCTTACTAGCAACATTGCTGTGGGCGACGTCACACAGCGGCCGACCAATAGAAGCGGAGGGGCGGTGACCAGCCGCATTAATGACATGCCCACCTCGTTACTGGAGGATGCAGGTAAGCTGTTGTTCGTCGTTCCCGGGGTGTCACATGTAGCGATGTGTGCTGCCTCAGGAACGACGAACAACTTACGTTTACAGCGACCAACAATATTTTGAAAATGAACGACGTGTCAACGATCAACGATTAGGTGAGTATGTTTGATCGTTAACACTCGCTCGGAGCTGTTACACGCAGCAACGTCGCTAACGACGCTGGATATGCGTCACGAATTCCGTGACCCCGACAACATATCGTTAGATATGTCGTTGCGTGTAAAGCCCCCTTTATTGATGCCTTTCAAAGAGGTTACTAAACTATGAAATCAAATCACTCAAATTTTTATTGGCAAAAAAGGCTCACAAGAAATGGAAGAAGATCTTCTTCTACATGTTTTGGCTGCTCTGGTGGGGGTTTGGGACACTTATGGAAAATGTTATTTACAGCGGAAAGTGGGGAAAAAAAGAGGAGAGGAACAGGCAGGGAACGTTTCTGATACTCAGTGTAATATTTATGCCCATGACAGTAACGATGGCTATGATGATCAATAGTGATGAGCGAGTACTAAAAAGCTCGGTTGCGCAAGGCTCGGGCCGAGCATCCCAAGATACTCGTGTACTCGGCCCGAGCACCGAGCCCAATGTTATCCTATGGGAGACCCGAGTATTTTTGTGAAATGACCCCCCGGCAGCATATAGAAACCCTAAAAATGTCACAAAAGTCTCAGAAGAGTGCTCAAATGACATGGCAACAGCATGGGGAAGACCCCTTGAAGCATTTATCACTCAAAAGTCACAGCTGTGAACAATTTTGTCCGAGTTTTACGCCATTTTTACGGACTCACCAGAAAACCTTCCAAAATGACACCAAAATGAATTTTCATGGCGGAAATGTTAAGGGCACATACCCAATAGTGAGATAGAGCTGGTGTAGGTTACTTTTTGAGATTAATACATGAAAGATTTTACGTGAAAACCTTGTGTGGCACTCCGATGTCCAAAACGCACGTTTTGTGCTTTTTACTAATGATGTCGGTCATTTTTTTTTTTCATTCTATCTCCCGTCGGTCGGTCTCACTCTGTCTGTCTCTCTCTGTCTTGTCTGTCCCCCTCTCACAGTCTGTCGGTCAGTCTCCCCCCTCTCTCTTACTTAACGTTCCCCGATCACCGGCGCGGCGCTGCACTGCTGTTCACTAAACTCCGGCGGCTTTTCCTCTTTTGAAAAAGCCGGCCGCTCATTAAACCATCTCGTATTCTCTGCTTTCCTGCTTTTCGGCGCCTATGATTGGTTGCAGTGAGACACGCCCCCACACTGAGTGACAGCTGTCTCACTGCACCCAATCACAGCAGCCGGTGTGTGTGTATACTGTGCAGTGAAATAAATAATTAAATAATTAAAAAAAACGGCGTGCGGTCCCCCCAATTTTAATACCAGCCAGATAAAGCCATACGGCTGAAGGCTGGTATTCTCAGGATGGGGAGCTCCACGTTATGGGGAGCCCCCCACTCTAACAATATCAGTCAGCAGCTACCCAGAATTGCCGCTGCCGCATACATTATATGCGACAGTTCTGGGACTGTACCCGGCTCTTCCCGATTTACCCTAGTGCGTTGGCAAATCGGGGTAATAAGGAGTTAATGGCAGCCCATAGCTGCCACTAAATCCTAGATTAATCATGTCAGGCGTCTCCCCGAGATTCCTTCCATGATTATTCTGTAAATTACAGTTAAAAAACACACACACCCGAAAAATCCTTTATTAGAAATTAAAAACACTAACAAAGTCTCTCATTACCAATTTATTAACCCCGACAAACCCTCCATGTCCGGCGTAATCCACGGACCTCCAGCGTCGCGTCCAGCTCTGCTGCATGCAGGTGACAGGAGCAGCAGAATACACCGCCGCTCCGGTCACCTCCACGCAGCTAATGAGGTGAGTATAGCGATCAGCTGAGCTGTCACTGAGGTTACCTGGATCCAGCGGTGGCCGCGGGTAACCTCAGTGACAGCTCAGCTGATCGCGCTACTCACCGCCGCTCCGGTCAGCTCCATGCACCAACTGAGGTGAGTATAGCGATCAGCTGCTGTCACTGAGGTTAATCGCGGCCACCGCTGGATCCAGCGGTGGCCGGGAGTTACCTGACTGACAGCAGCTGATCGCGCTATTCCCTTCATTAGCTGCGTGGAGGTGACCGAAGCGGCGGTGTCTTCTGCAGCTCCTGTCACTTCCATGCAGCAGAGCTGGACGCGACGCTGGAGGTCCGTGGATTACGCCGGACATGGAGGGTTTGTCGGGGTTAATAAATTGGTAATGAGGGACTTTGTTAGTGTTTTTTATTTCTAATAAATGATTTTTTCGGGTGTGTCTGTTTTTTAACTGTAATTTACAGATTAATCATGGAAGGTATCTCATAGACGCCTGACATGATTAATCTAGGATTTAGTGGCAGCTATGGGCTGCCATTAACTCCTTATTACCCCGATTTGCCAACGCAATAGGGTAAATCGGGAAGAGCCGGGTACAGTCCCAGAACTGTCACATATAATGTATGCGGCAATTCTGGGCAGCTGCTGACTGATATTGTTAGGGTGGGGGGCTCCCCATAACGTGGAGCTCCCCATCCTGAGAATACCAGCCTTCAGCTGTATGGCTTTATCTGGCTGGTATTAAAATTGGGGGGACCGCACGCCGGTTTTTTTAATTATTTATTTATTTATTTCACTGCACAGTATAGACCCGCCCACCGGCTGCTGTGATTGGGTGCAGTGAGACACCTGTCACTCATCATGGGGGCGTGTCTCACTGCAACCAATCATAGGCGCCTGTGGGCGTGGAAAGCAGGGAATATGAGATGGCTGTGTACAGAGCACAGCGCGCCCGCCGGTATAAAGGCTCGGTCACGCTGTGCAGGCCGGCCAATCACTGCAATTCCACAACTAACAGGGCTGTGGCATTGCAGTGGTCTGCCAGCCAATCCCTGCATGAGGGCTGGCTCTCAAAAGAGCGCCAACATGCAGGGATGAAGACCACGAGTACAGCACGAGTATTGCAAAATTACTCGGTACCCGCCGAGTAGCCCGAGTACAGTGATACTCGTGCGAGTACCGAGTAGTAACAAGCATACTCGCTCATCACTAATGATCAAACATTACAATGGGCTGCAGTTAGTGAACCAACGGGCCCTTAATTTGTGTTGATTGGAATAGCAAGCTAAAAGCTCGATTACTTGTGGACTGGCAGGCTTATTGTTGCAGGCAACAAAGAGATAACCATTTGATCCACAATTTAAAAGCAAAATGGTGATTTTTTTTTCCAGCTTCCAAGACAGAATCAAAATTGACAAATTACTAGGAGAAGGTGTGTTCCCTGCTTGTCAAAACGTTTGCGGGGCAAATGACTGCAAATCACATTTCTGACCAGGAGACCTATTTCCACTCTCTGCAGAGCCAATTCCATGTCTGTATCATTCCTGTTGCTACAAGTAGCTGAAACAACAGCAGAAATAAAACTACATATGAAATCATGAGGTGTTTTATCAGCTGCTTCATCAGTCTGATGCACATCTGCAAACAGAGATGAACTGCCCCACCATCAAGTTCAGTCACACTTGAATTGTATCTATTCACTTCCAAACACCCTAAGGCCTTACCCCAAGCACATCAGATTAGCCCAGTGGCAAGAACTAATCAGGTTTTCCACAAGTACACTGTAGAGATGATTGAATCTTTTGAAATTTGAATTAATCAAATTTGACAAATTTTCCCCAATTTTTTTAAATTTGAGTGCCCAGGAAAGACGTGAACACTCTAAAGTTTACTAGGAGTGTATTGAACCCTTTTGACTTATGTTAAATAAATCCTTAAAGGGAACCTGTCAGCAGAAATTTCGCCCAAAACCTAAAAGATTCACCCTCTGCAGCTCCTGGGCTGCATTCTAGAAAGGTCCCTGTTATTATTGTGCCCCATGTGAGACCAAAATAAAGACTTTATAAAGTGGTACCTTTTTGTATTCAGATACTGTAAATGTGACACGGGGGCGGGCTCTCTGCCATCCGTTATTCTGCCTCCTGGTCCTGTATGCCGCCCCCATCGCTCCTTTCCATAGCTGATGCACCGCCCACTGCTCCAGCCATCCCCGCGCATGCCCAGTGCCAGTCTCACGGGACTGAGCAGTGTGACCGCTGGTGACGTGTGCGCAGGCAAGTGATTATGGTCGGGGCTGTGATTGTTATCAGCAAGTACCCGCCCATAATCTCGTGAGCGCGCAAACCTCACCAGCGGTCACACTGTGCTCAGGGTAGAGCTAGACTGTATGGGCTGCTTCCAGGGATGACATCCCTTTTGTCACGTGATAGTATTTTGAACACGCCCCTATCACGTGACAAAAGGGATGTCATCCCTGGAAGCAGCCCATACAGTCTAGCACTACCCTGAGCACAGTGTGACCGCTGGTGAGGTTTGCGCGCTCACGAGATTATGGGCGGGTACTTGCTGATAGCAATCACAGCCCCGACCATAATCACTTGCCTGCGTACACGTCACCAGCGGTCACACTGCTCAGTCCCATGAGACTGGCACTGGGCATGCGCGGGGATGGCTGGAGCAGTGGGCAGTGCATCAGCTATGGAAAGGAATGATGGGGGCGGCATACAGGACCAGGAGGCAGAATAACGGACGGCAGAGAGCCCGCCCCCGTGTCACATTTACAGTATCTGAATACAAAAAGGTACCACTTTATAAAGTCTTTATTTTGGTCTCACATGGGGCACAATAATAACAGGGACCTTTCTAGAATGCAGCCCAGGAGCTGCAGAGGGGGAATCTTTTAGCTTTTGGGCGAAATTTCTGCTGACAGGTTCCCTTTAATAATGTCCAAGTAATAGGCCAACTCAAAATTCACCTGCCTTGGACCTGATTGACCATGTATTTTGTAAGCATATCATGCAGGAACTAGGACTTGATGAAGCCATCCATTCTAGAGGCAATTGCACTTTCTGTGTGTCCTATCAAGGTTGCATAGTACATTTCATAAGAATCATGATGTTCAGACCATGGTAAACAGAAAAGCATGTTCTATTCCTCAAGTGATAACCCTTTCCATCCATGTGGTGTAGTGCCAACAAATAAGGCCTAAGCCACACGGCGAGGAAAATGGTGCGAGTGGAGTGCAATAAAACATCACATTCCACTCAGACCAATTTTAGCCTGTGTGTCAGCGCACATGAGCGATTATTTTCTCAGCCCTAATCGGACCAAGAAGATTGTTTCTCTCGCACCCATTCAAGTGTATGGGGCGACAAAAAAATCGTACTGCACTCACGATACACAGGTGTACCGCGAGTGCAGAGCGAGAATCGCAATAGCCGGCTACGGATGAGAGAGAGAGAAATCCTTCCCTCCTCTCCGCAGCACTGGCCCGCCCCTCCTCAGAGCCGGCCCGCCACCCGCAGCTGAGGTCCGTTCACACAGTTGGACCTCAGTCGCAGGGATACTCGCATGACACTCGGCTCTGCTGTACTGCCAGCGTGAGCCGAGTGTCCTGCAAAGATCACACTAGTGCCCCGTGTGGTCCCGGCCTAACACTCACACTCCTGAATGATGAACATGTTCAAGCAGTTCAGGAGTTGCTAACTAGGTAGGTTCCAGAGGTTTGTTAGTAACCCAAATTTGTATGTACAAGTGCATCTCAATAAATTAGAATATCATCAAAAAGTTAATTTATTTCAGTAATTCAATAGGAAAAGGGAAACACATATATAGAGTCATGGCCAAACGTTTTGAGAATGCTACAAATATTTATTTTTACAAAGTCTACTGCTTAAGTTTTTCTAATGGCAATTTGCATATACTCCAGAATGTCATAAAGATTGATCAGCTTAACAGCAATTACTTGCAAAGTCATTATTGGCTAAGAAAATGAACTTTAACCCCCAAAACACATTTCAACATCATTGCATTCCTGCCTTAAAAGGAGCAGCTAACATTGTTTTAGTGATTGTTCCATTAACACAGGTGTGGGTGTTGATGAGGACAGGGCTGGCGATCAATCAGTCATGATTAAGTAAGAATGACACCACTGGACACTTTAAAAGGAGGCTGGTGCTTGGTATCATTGTTTCTCTTCAGTTAACCATGGTTATCTCTAAAGAAACACGTGCAGCCATCATTGCTCTGCACAAAAATGGCCTAACAGGTAAGAGTATCGCAGCTACAAAGATTGCAGCTCAGTCAACAATCTATCGCATCATCAAGAACTTCAAGGAGAGAGCTTCCATTGTTGCCAAAAAGGCTCCAGGGTGCCCAAGAAGGACCAGCAAACGCCAGGACCGTATATTAAAACTGTTGCAGCTGCGGGATCGGACTACCAGCAGTGCCGAGCTAGCTCAGCAATGGCAGCAGGCTGGTGTGAGTGCTTCTGCACGCACTGTGAGGCGGAGACTGCTTGAGCAAGGCCTTGTTTCAAGGAGGGCAGCAAAGAAGCCACTTCTCTCCAGAAAAAACATCAGGGACTGACTGATATTCTGCAAAAGGTACAGGGAGTGGACTGCTGAGGACTGGGGTAAAGTCATTTTCTCAGATGAATCCCCTTTTCGATTGTTTGGGACATCTGGAAAACAGCTTATTAGGAGAAGAGGTGAGCGCTACCACCAGTCTTGTCTCATGCCAACTGTTAAGCATCCTGAAACGATTCATGTGTGGGGTTGCTTCTCAGCCAAGGGAATCGGCTCACTCACAGTCTTGCCTGAAAACACAGCCATGAATAAAGAATGGTACCAGAATGTCCTCCAAGAGCAACTTCTCCCAACTGTCCAAGAGCAGTTTGGCGCCCAACAATGCCTTTTCCAGCATGATGGAGCACCTTGCCATAAAGCAAAGGTGATCACTAAATGGCTCATGGAACAAAACAGAGATTTTGGGTCCATGGCCTGGAAACTCCCCAGATCTTAATCCCATTGAGAACTTGTGGGCAATCATCAAGAGATGGGTGGACAAACAAAAACCAACAAATTCTGGCAAAATGCAAGCATTGCTTATGCAAGAATGGACAGCTATCAGTCAGGATTTGATCCAGAAGTTGATTGAGAGCATGCCAGGGAGAATTGCAGAGGTCCTGAAGAAGAAGGGTCAACACTGCAAATATTGACTTGCTGCATTAACTCATTCTAACTGTCAATATAACCTTTTGGTACTCATAATATGATTGCAATTATATTTCTGTATGTGATGTAAACATCAGACAAACACAATTAAAAACCAGAGGGCAACAGATCATGTGAAAATATAATTTTGGTGTCATTCTCAAAACTTTTGGCCATGACTGTAGAGCAGGGTTCCCCAACTCCAGTCCTCGAGGGCCGCTAACAGTGCATGTTTTCAGGATTTCCTTAGCATTGCATGGGTGTTGGAATCATCAACTGTGCAGGTGATTAAATTATCACCTGTGCAATACTAAGGAAATCCTGAAAACATGCACTGTTGGTGGCCCTTGAGGACTGGAATTGGGGACCCATGCTGTAGAGTCTTACAAACAGAGTGATATATTTCAAGTCTTTATTTCTGTTAATGTTGATGATTATGGCTTACAGCCAATAAAAACCCAAAAGTCATTATCTCAGAATAATTAACAGAAAACACCTGAAAAACCATCCTAAGTGTTTAAAATGGTCCCTAAGTCTGGTTCAGTAAGCTACACAATTATGGGGAAGACTGCGACCTGACAGATGTCCAGATGGCAGTCATTGACACACTCCACAAGGAACGTAAGCCACAAAAGGTCATTGCTAAAGAAGCTGGCTGTTCACAGAGCGCTGAATCCAAGCATATTAATGGAAAATTGAGTGGAAGGAAAAGGTGTGGTTGAAAAAGGTGCACAAGCAACTGGGATAACTGCAGCCTTGATAGAATTGTTAAGAAAAGGCCATTCAAAACTTTGGGGGAGATTCACAAGGAGTGGACTGCTGCTGGAGTCAGTGCTTCAAGAGCCACCACACAGATGTATCCAGGACATGGGCTACAACTGTCGCATTCCTTGTGTCAAGCCACTCATGACCGATAGACAATGCCAGAAGCGTCTTACCTGTTTCAACACAAATAAACACTTGGAATAGATCACTCTCTTTGTAATGACTCTATATAATATATGTGTTTCCCTTTTTGTATTGAATTACTGAAAAAAAATTAACTTTTTGATGATATTCTAATTTATTGAGATGCCGTTGTATTGTATGCTGGAACAGCGACAGCAAAGAAATCCCAAAACAAGAAATACTCACCTCATCACTAACCTCTCCGGTTGCCTTGTTTTATTGCTCCATAAACTTATATTGTAAAAGCAAATTCCAACTCACCCATAGAGCCCAGTGTGATCCAGCAAGCCATGATAGAAGTCATATGACATAGAAGAAGACCAGCACTGCACTGGAAACCAGATAAGCGATCAGTGAGTATTTTATTGCATTTACATTACACTAAATGTATAATTACATAGGTTTAGGCAATAAAAAGTTCAATGGGAGTGCTTCTATTAAGGAGTATTACCATCTCGTCGATTTATGGCATATCCTCCTATCCAATCAATCATTAGTTTTAGTTGACCTTTATAAGAAGCATCTTCTGTTTAGCTATCCATACAGTAGAATGTCTTTAACTGCTCACTGTGGTATCATGAATACATCATTTTCCTGTATCATTTTTATGGAGACAGGGTGACTGTGCCTTAATCCATCTGAGCAGCATCTCTAATACCCTGCACATTCTTAATATATTGTAAATGAATATTAATTTCTAACAACTTTATGAGGTGGCTGGGGAAATTAATACTAAGGACTTCAGAATAACTTAATGTTCAGTCACAGGAGATAAACAGACTTATCTAATAAAGCTATAACATTTGGTCGGCAGCCTGAGTAAATTAATATTTTATGATTTCTATATAAAGGACATGTTGCATGTTTGTCTAGTAATAAATCCAAATATTTGGACTATGTAACCTACAATTTCGGATTATTTCCATCCCTTTTTGATTAAGTGTAATTAATATGATGTAAAATATTGGAGCAGTACCGCATAAATCATCTAGGACATTAATATATTACATTTCCGAATAATCATAAAATTTACAGATAGAGTGCACTTTATAACTGTGAACTGGACATTACATTTTTTTCCCAGTACATCAATTAAATCGTTGCTCTCTATTTTCAGCCGCATCTTGTTTCTGTGGCAAACCATGGCTGGTGATGACATTTCCCATCTTGCTTCTTTACATTTGTTACCTAGTACCTGTAGTTCTATTCTGATTTCAGGACAAAACCTGTCTTTGGACTACATTCGTTGACTGACATTTTATACCCTCTCCAATCTGCTGCTGATGAACCTTGGCTCTTTTCAGACTTGAGGTCATTTCATAAGCTTACCTGAAGCAGGTTGGTGACTAGTCAGAGGACTACAAGCTAGCAATAAATGCCAAAAATTCCACACTTTCTCTTAGGCCCCCTTCACACGCACGTGCCTCCTCTAGGTCCGTTTCTGCATGTAAGGGAGACACGGGCACACGTATACCCATTAAAACCAATGGATATATGTGCACGCACTTGTTCAGCCATTGGCCCGTGCCTCCGTGTGGAGCAGATATGTGCGCGTGTGCTCCATAAGGAGGCATGTCCGTTTTTCTCTGGCAGCACGGGTGGCACACGGCCCGCACCCGTACCACATGGATGTAGTATGGATGTGGTCCCACGTGACACGCGCCGGAGAAACACACGTGTCATTGTTAAAATAAAAAAAACACATACTCACCTCCACCAGCCCTGCAGTCTCTGCCGCGGCTGTCCCCTGCATCCGTCCCCCAGTGAATTTGAACAACGCATCTTCTTCACTGGGGGCCGGAAGCAGCGTAAGCGGGGCGTGGCCTGTGCCGGACGCTGTCATTCAGCACCACAGACAGCTCCGGAAGAATCAGGTAAGGCGGGGCTTTCCGTTTTCCGTGTGTTATTATGTATAACACACGGAGAACACGAATGTGCCACAAACACAGCACACGGGGAACAAACCACCCCTTTAATATGTACGTGAAAAAACGGTTTGTTTTTTCACATGCGTGTGAAGGGGGCCTTAGGGATGTATAATTAAATGAAATCTGTCAGTAGGCTCAATCCTCCTAGGCCATCTATATGAGCATGTATGTCATAGAAAGTTAATTAAAATGATACCTAAATCTTTGCTATCTGATGTTTTATTCAAGAGAAATTCATATATTTTTAATATGTACAGTGCCTTGAAAAAGTATTCAGAACCTGTGAATTTTTCCCAATTTTTTCACTTTACACCCACAAACTTAAATTTATTTTATTGAGATTTTATGTGATATATCAACACAAAGTAGCAAGTATTTGTGAAGTTTAAAGGAAATGATACATGGTTTTCTAAATATTTGAAAAATATAAATCTGAAAATTGTGATTTAGCCCTTCTAAGGCTACTTTCACACATCCGGTTTGAGCACTGCGGCTCAATCCGGCTGTGAAACCTATGCAACGGATGCGGCGAAAACACCGCATCCTTTGCATAAGTTTTTACATGCGGCCCGTCCGTTTTTTTCCGGTTGCAGCACGCTACTGAGCATGCGCAGTGGAAGAAACCGCATGCGGCGGCCGGATGCGTTTTTTCCGCATCGCACTGCATCCGGCGTCCATAGGCATGCATTGAAAAATGCACCGCAGCGGCCGGATGCGGCGCGATGCGGTTTTTTTGCCGGACAAAAAAACTTTACAAGATACGTTGCCTCCGGCCGCCGCTTTACTTAATTTTGCCGCATCTGGAGAAAAACGGATGCAACACAAAGCCATCAGGCACAATCCGGTAACAATGCAAATCTATGGGGATAAAACGGATGCGGTAGCGGATCCGTTTTACCCGTTTTTTTCCGGATTGTGCCTGATGGAAAAAACCTGATGTGTGAAAGTAGCCTAAGTCAATACTTTGTAGGACCACCTTTTTCTGCAATTATTGCTGCAAGTCTTATGGGGTATGTCTCTACCAGCTTTGCACATCTAGAGGCTGAATTTTTTATATCCATTTTTGTTTGCATGATTGCTCAGTGAGATATGATGTAGGATGTTTGTGAACAGCAATTTTCAAGTCTTGCAACAACTTTTCAATGGGGTTTAGGTATAGACTTTGACTGGATCATTCACAGAAATTAATATGTTTTGATCTTAACTAGTGTTGGGAGAGTAGCTAACTATTTGTACTCGCTATGCTGTTAGCAAGTACTGTCCACTACTCGCATATTCGTTACGAGTAGCGGGCGCAATGTAAGTCAATGGGAAATATTCGCTAAGTAGCAATTAACCCGAAAGCCATACTATTTGCTACTCGCTACTCGCTCAACACTAATCTTAACCAGTCCATTGTTGCTCTGGCAGAATTTTTAAGGTTGTTTTCCTGCTGGAAGGTAAACCTACTCCCCAGTCTCAAGACTTTTGCCACCACTAACAGAGTTTCCTCTAGGATTGTCCTGCATTTAACTCCATCCATCCATCCATCCATCAACTCCGACCAGCTTCCCTGTCCCTACTGAAGAAAAACATCATCATCTCATGAAAGCTGTGTCACTTAATAGCCTTTTGCAAGCTGCACACAAGACTTTTTATGGTATGCCTTCAAAAATGGCTTTTTTCTTGTCACTCTTCAATAAAAGCCAAATTGTGAAGAATACGACTAATAGTTGTCCCATGGACAGATTCTTCCGCCTGTGGTGGGGATCTCTGCAGCTTCTCCAGAGTTACCATGGGCCTCTTGGTTGCTTCTTTAATTAGTGCTCTCCTTGCACGTGATATCATTTTAGGTAAACTTGCAGTTGTGCCATACTCTTTCCATTTTTGAATGATGGATTAAACATTGTGAAATGTTAAAAGCTTGGCCTACTTTTTTTTTTAACCTATCTCTGCTTTACTGTTCTCCACAACCTTTAAGCTGGGTTCACACTAAGCGACAGCGACAACGACGTCGCTGTTACGTCACCATTTTCGGTGACGTAACAGCGACCTTGTAAGTCGCTGTTATGATCGCTACTTAGCTGTCAAACACAGCAGAAGCAGCGATCATAACGTCGCTGTGCTACATGTGCAGAGAGCAGGGAGCCGCGCTTAGCGCTGGCTCCTTGCTCTCCTAGGTACAGTACACATCGGGTTAATTAACCCGATGTGTGCTGCAGCTACATGTCACAGTGCAGAGAGCAGGGAGCCGCGCGCACTGCTTAGCGCTGGCTCCTTGCTCTCCTTGCTACAGTATAAATCGGGTTAATTACCCGATGTGTACTGCAGCCACATGTGCACAGAGCAGGAGCCGGCACTGGCAGCAAGAGCGGAGGCTGGTAACGAAGGTAAATATCGGGTAACCAGGGAAAGGTCTTCCCTTGGTTACCCGATGTTTACGCTGGTTACAGCTTACCGCAGCTGCCAGACGCCGGCTCCTGCTCCCTGCTCGCTTCATTTCGTCGCTCTCTCGCTGTCACACACAGCGATGTGTGTGTCACAGCGGGAGAGTGACGACCAAAAAATGAAGCTGGACATTCAGCAACGACCGGCGACCTCACAGCAGGGGCCAGGCCGTTGCTGGATGTCACACACAGCGACAGCGACGGGACGTCGCTGCAACGCCACAGAAAATGGTGACATAGCAGCGACGTCGTTGTCATTGTCGCTGTGTGTGACACCAGCTTAACACTGATCTGTTTGGTGTGTTCTTTTATTTTCACAGTGCTGTTTGATCACTAATTTTCTCAAACAAACCTCTGAGGCATTCACAAAAAAGCTGTAGTTTTAATGACAGTAAATTACACACAGTTGGACTCAATTTACTAATCAGGGGACTTCTGGAAGCTATTGGTCACTCATGATTTTATTAAGGGGTATCAAATTTCAGAGGACTGAATACAAATGCATTTACAATTTTCAGATTTATATTGTTTAAATATTTAGAAAGCCATGTATAATTTCCTTTACATGCCACAAATGCTTGCTACTTAGAGACTAGGAAAAGTTCCACTAGAAAAAGTTTTATTAGACCACCTCCACACCCACCAAAAAAAAAAAAAATCAGTTGGGTCACAGATGAGCTTATCTAACAACTTTACAGCCCTTACAAGGTACTTTTACGCCTACTCAAGCCCCTAAAATCCCTTTTCATTACACACATAAACTGTAATGCCAGCAAAAGTGCCCCACACTGTACGTTACCCCCACAGAGAATTCCTCAACAGTACCTTACACACACACAGTATGCTGAACTTACTGCACCTCTGTACCTCTCTCAACTACCCCAGCAAAGTATGGTTACCACAAAAGAGTATGATCCCCCAACTGTGACATCCACACAACCCTCCATTCAGTCAAATGGGATTACATACAGCATAATGGCCCCTACCCCTTTTTAAACCACATTAATGGCCCCACTAGCCCTCCAAATTGTATATTGGCTTCCACACAGCCCTCCAGAAGTATGATGAACCACACACAAACCTTTACACTGTATAATTGCTTGCATATAGTATAATAGCCCTCAAATAGCCTTCTAAAAGATATTGAGGCTCCTTCATAGCCCTCCAAATAGTATAATGGCCTCCACATAGCCTTCCATATAGTATAATGGGCCCACAATAGCCCTTAATATAAAATAATGCACACCCCATAGTCCTCAATATAATATAATGCATCCCCCATAGTCCTCCTTATAATGTAATGCACCCCTCATAGTCCTTTTTATAATATAATGCACCCCCATAGTTCTCCATATAGTGTATTGCTCCACCTAGTTTTCCATATCAAATAATGCACACCCCATAGTGCTTCATATAAAATAATGCACACATTTATAGTCCTCCATGTAGAGTAATGCACCCCTGAGTCATCAATATACTAAAATGCACACCCCATAATCTTTCATATAAAATAATGCACCCTCATAGTCCTTCATATGATACAATGTGTATCTCATAGTCCTTCATATAGAATGATGTATCTCCATATAGTATAATGCAGACCCCATAGTCATCCATATAAAATAATGCACTCCATATTCCTTCATATAATACAGTGCACCCCCTATAAACCTCCACATAAAAAATATACAATTCATATTCTCCATATAGACTAATGCACCTCATAGTCCTCAATTTAATATAATGCAGACCACATAGTACTCCATGCAGAATAATGCACACCCCATAGTTTTTAACATAAAATAATGCACCCCCATATTTCTTCATATAGATTAATGCCCACCCCATAGTCATCTGTATAGCCTTATGGTCACCAGTGTTTTCACATTAAACAAAAAAATACTCACCTCCCGCCATTCTCCCACTGTAATGGACTCCGTGGCAAAAGGTAGGCAGTGTCAGCACAGCAGGAGACCTGTAGTAATGTCATCACGTCCACTGAGCATAGACGTCAGACAGTGAGGGAGAATGATGGAGAGGGGAGTATTGTGCCGCCTCAGCAGCAGTCGAACTGCTCGGATCCGGGGTTGGTGTGGCTCGAGTGTCTCCGGAAACGGGGGCTTGCGGCCACTTCAAATGTAAGGGGATATTTACAGGGGATGAATGTTCGTGACACCACCTGTGGGTTGCGGTAAAGGGGAGTATCGCCACTGCCGATGGGAGTACCGGGGCAGATGGTGTAGGGTAGCCAGGTGTCAGTCTCTCCGTAGGTAGGGAAGGCCCCGGATAGTGGGGATTTGGTAAATAGGTAACTTGCTTGGCCTTGGGAAGCAGGGTGCAGAGGTCAGATTACTTACTGCGTTAGTCATAGTGGTGGATCAGGTGGATTAAGCAGACATTTACACAGATGGTAAACCAAAATCTCTAGGCACCGCTGTCTCTACGGGGGGAGGCCGTCCAGGTCCCGCTCCCACCAGTGTCACTTGGTAAGTCCGGAGCCCTGCCTCCATGCACAAATTGTTTTACAGTTGTGGCCCCTTGGCTTGAAGCTTTTGGGCCCTGCTACCCGTGTGTATGGCAGCTGTGCTCTTGGTGGCTGGCACTTGGGATTTCAGTGGCTTGTGTATTTTGGAGAATCTTATCCCCCGTGTTGTGCTGATGCTTCCAATTTCTGAGCCATTGGGGAAAGTTCTTACAGAGACTATCCTCCACAGGTTAATTATCAGGTTGCTTGAAGCTACTCCCCGATCTAGGGTCCTGTACCCCGCCGTGCTCGGTACTGGTAAAGTGGCTGGGCTTTCTGGTGCCAACAGTTCTCCTAGACTACGTCTGTTACACTCCTGTCCAGTGTTCCTAATACCAGTCTCCGACTCCTGTGGTCCTGGACCACCGTTTGCGACCCAACCTGTCGCCTCCCTGGGAGCTCCAACTCCCTTGCTCCTCACTTTTTGAGGGCTAACTCCAAACTCTCTTCTTCCTCCCTCCCACCAGTCTGCCTGACCCCTAGGTGGGCGACCATGCTCCAACCCACTGGTGTGTCTCTCCAGCCCTGGTGTGAGGTGTGGTTGGGATTTGTAGTGTGGATGTTAGTGACACTGTGGATGGGAATTTGGAACCACGGGAGGGTCGGCCCTGCACCCTGGAGTACAGGATGCAGTTCCCTGTAGCACCCTGATGCAGTAGGGGCGCTACAATATAGTGCTCCATTTTTCATCATTGCTTTCAATTGTATTGGCATCCAGGATATTAATACAGTTGAATAGGTGCTGGCACCGGCACAGGCCCCCTCAACTAACGGGCCCCATAGTGGCCACATGATCTGCGATATACAATCATAAATCTTCCTGAGAATTTGCCTCCAAAACTTATTTTAAATGAGAGGAGGTTTTACCAGTGTAAGACATGTGGATCAGGAGAGCAGACTGTCACTCATTACATGTCTCAAACTGATGTTTCTTTTAAAACAAACTCTGGAGACAGATTCCCATAAAGATCTGTGTCCGACCTAGGGATCTTAATAGTTCATTTACATATTAAGAAATATGATATCAGAATGCAGATATCAAGATGTTATTTTAATCAACTTTCTATGACATGCATGCCCATGTAGATGGCTTAAGAGAATTGATGCTACTGATGGATTCTTCTTAACCATCCATCAGCAAGTTAATGTGTAGAATTTTCTGCACTTAAAGCCAGGTTGTAGTACTCTGGGGAGGTAATTAATAGAAATTAATAGAGGTGGATCTAGGTTAGGTTTCTGGCATCCAAAGCAGGAATTCAATTTGGCGCCCACCCCACCCTCTCCCCACTCAAGTGGTGTGAAAAGTCATCATGTGACTGCTCATATGTGATTTGCACACTAACAGTCATGTACCGACTAGATGCTCTTCATAATTCTCTCAATGTCCAGTGAAATAATACAGCTTCTTCTATCGAGAGAAGCAGGAAGAAATCTAGCTGTCATTTGACCATGAGTATGAAAATTGCATATGACTGGTCAGGCGATAACTGTTTTAAGCAGAGTCGAATCTTTACAGTGAGTATATTAGATGCTTTTAGGATTTGCCATGCTTCAATTCTTAAAGCGGTCTTCCCATCTCCAAGATTTTAATAGGTGTAATGCCTAAAACAGACAGCATGAAAATTGGACCAAGTGGAATGTGATAGAACATTGCATTCCACTCGGACCAATATTAGCCTATATGCCAGCACCCATGAGCGATTATTTTCTCTGCCCCAATCGGACCGAGAAAACAATCGCAGCATTCTGTGACTGTAATGCGATACTCTTTTCTCTCGTACCCATTCAAGTCTACGGGACGAAAGAAAGATCGCTCTGCACTCGCAGTACACCGGTGTACCGTGAGCGCAGGGCGAGAATGGCAACAGCCGGCTACGGAGGAGAGAGGGAGATAAATCCCTCCCTCTCCTCCTCCGTGCTGCCCCTCCCCTTCTCAGCGCTGGCCCGCCCCTCCTCAGTGCCGGACCGCCTCCCACAGCTGAGGTCCGATCGCATGATCGGACCTCAGTCGCAGTGACACTTGCATGGCACTCGGCTCCCGCTGTTCTGCCAATGTGAGCCAAGTGTCATGCGAGGATTGCATTAGTCGCTGTGTGGCCCTGGCCTAATAATAAGAATATTAGCAAATACCACCAATTAAAAATGTAGTCTAGTTTTCTTGATAAGCTCTCTCTGACTTGTAAGGCCACATCTGGAATACGGGATCCAGTTTTGGGCTCCACATTTTAAAAAGGACATTCAGAAGTTAGAGTCAGTTCAAAGGCAGGCAACTAGACTACTACAAGGAATGGAAGGTCTCCCATACGATGGCAGATTGAAAAAGTTAGATATGTTTAGCTTAGAAAAAAGACGTCTCAGAGGAGATCTCATTTATATGTATAAATACATGTGTGGTCAATATAAAGGACTGGCACATAACTTATTTCTTCCGAAAACAATACTAAGGACCAGGGGGCACTCACTGCGAGTGGAAGAAAAGCGATTCCGACACCTAAATAGGAAAGGGTTCTTTACAGTTAGAGCGGTCAGACTGTGGAATGCCCTACCACAAGAGGTAGTAATGGCAGATACTATAACAGCTTTTAAAAAAGGGCTGGATGATTTCCTCAGTACACAAAACATTGTTGGTTATAAATGACTTAGTGACTAAATGTAGAACTGGTGGAGGAAGGTTGAACTAGATGGACCTAGGTCTTTTTTCAACCTAAGTAACTATGTAACTATGTAACTTATCTCATGTGCAGGCATGGCAGTATCTTATTTATCCATGATTACGACCAGTAGCAACTAACTGTCCCTATATGCAGGGTTATAACCTTGGATACTTAAAGCTGGGTTCACACATAGCGACAGCGACAACGACATGGCTGTTACGTCACCATTTTCTGTGACGCAACAGCGACCTTGTAAGTCGCTGTTATGATCGCTGCTTAGCTGTCAAACACAGCAGAAGCTGCAGCGATCATAACGGCACACGTCGCTGTGCTACATGTGCAGAGAGCAGGGAGCCGTGCACACTGCTTAGCGCTGGCTCCCTGCACTCCTAGCTACAGTACACATCGGGTTAATTACCCAATGTGTACTGCAGCTACATGTGCAGAGAGCAGAGAGCCGCGCACACTGCTTAGCGCTGGCTCCCTGCACTCCTAGATACAGTACACATCGGGTTACCAAGGGTTGCTTCAAATGCCACGATTGTGTGAACTGTAGGTTTATTGAAGAAGGTAAGGAGTTTACGAACTACAACGACAACAAGAGTTTCTCTATAAGGTCATTGATCACCTGTAAGTCAAAGGGGATCATTTATAGGATGAAATGTGTATGCAGAAAACTCTATATTGGAAAGACCATTAGGGAATTACGACGACGAGTGGGGGAACACAAAAATGACATCCTCAAGAAAAACGACACCCTGGTTGCCCAACATATTAACAACTTCCATAATGGCGACCTGAGAAGCTTGAGAATTATGGGGATCGACCTTATTCGCCCCCCGGCTAGAGGTGGGAACTGGGACAGGAAAGTACTCCAGAAAGAGTGCTATTGGATATACAATCTGAACACAATGGCACCGGCAGGTCTGAATGAGTCACTGTCCTTCACACCCTTCCTGTAGGAGCACCTTAGCATTCAGGGTAAGTATAGGAGGGTGAGACGACGGCTAAGTGGGGGCACCACTAACATGGGTTTTATTAGGGTGCCGACCCCCACATGATAGGTAGGGAGAGAATTGTTTTAGGGGTGTCTTTAGTGTGCACCTTAGTCCCCCCGCCCCCCCCCTCCCGTTTTCATCCTTTGCCATGTGTGTATCTGTCTCCCCTCACTTATCTGTGTGATCGCTGGCCTGTCCTCAGTTTATGTATTTTGGCTATGCCTTTTAGATTAGGTGGGTAGGTTATAAGGGATGGATACAACCCCCAGGTCATGGTTTTTGATCTTACATGACATTATTCACCTTTAACCTATGTTTTCATTTTTATACATGCCCTTTTCCATCTTATAGGGGTATTTGCTGCTATAACAGTCTTATATGGCTGTTTCTGTGACCCTCTTAGATACCTCCTTGGTTGACACACTGTTTGATCAACCCCCTTCATGTTGGATTACCCCTAACCTCTCAGTACCAACTTAAATATATTTTTTCTGCCCTCTGTGTGGGTGTCTGTATCTGGGTTAATATTGATACACTGCCATGTACAGCTTAGTTTGCCCACCATGCAGTGGTTTGTCGCCAGCATGTGTATTTATTTTTTTCAATCTGTCTCACTGAGTCAGCTGGAGCGTACATTCGCTGCGATGGCAACGCGCTCTATGTTTACTTGTGTATGATCAGCGCGAGCAGCTCTCCAGGATGTGATGTCACTGGGTGAGGCTGCGTTCTCTCTTTGAGACGCGGCGCCTGGTGACGTGTACTTCCGGTCCCAGTGTATTCTGGAATACACGTCACAGAGCTATATTGTGCCACTGCGCATGCGCCGGGATATAAATGGAACATGTTTCCGGGATGCCCAGCGCGGCACTTTGGAATCTGTTTATTCTGACACACGCTGTGTGCGGTGAGTTTTCTATCTATGGGGCATTTGGATAGGCCTTTTCAATATGCTGTTTTGGGCTTATACTGTATGTTTGTTTTACTTTCAGCATTCTGGGCATGATATTACTACACTATTTGATGCACATGGGCAGTACCCAGTACTTTTCACCTAGACTCCCCTGATGATTGTTCCCCATAAAACGCGTTGGGAGTGAGTGTTTCTAACATATATGGAGTTGATTCCTCCGTGGCATTCCTGTGGGATTTGAAGAGCTGGTTGACAGCTCCCCTTGAAGCCCCGATTTTTCTTCTATAGTCGCCCTTTTCATCTCTTCAGGATCGGGTAAGATCGTTCCCTACAGGGGATTTAGTGATATCACGATTTCTAGATCCATATCAATAAGCATATTTGGGACACTTTTGCTCTCCATCATTGCCCTCATTCTTGGGTATTAAGGGGGTATGTGTCTGTATACTGTCTATCACCCTCTGGGCAACATTTAGGGGTTTCCTCAGTTGATATTTGAGGCTTTTACCTCATAGGATTTTTCCAATGGTGATTTGACTTTGGCTGTGTTACATGCCCTTTTATAGCACGACTTCCTGTTTAGTGCTATTGTTACTGTTTTTACTCACCTGTGTGAGCTTTGGCTCATTTTATACATATTCATTAAATGTTATGTTTTAGGTCTCTTTTTTTATCCTAATGTTTCTGCTCCTCTTGGATTCAGCTATTAATTACTGTTGATACTGTGGATCTCCAGGGTATTTCGCTATTTTTGTATTTTGATACTTCCGCTTAATGGCAGGATTCCTATCTACTGATCTTGACACTAGACAATGGGCCACAGAGGTTAGAGACGTATTTTTGGAGAAAAATCTTGTATTAAAAAGATATACACCCACTCTCAGTGGGGCTTTCAAGGATCTCACCAGGGTCTATAAGGAATGTATAACATCCTGGTGGGAGGTCCAGTCCCTAGAAAGCTATCTAAAAGACAGGATCGTCCCACGACATTTAAGGATTACATTGCAGCCCGGCTTCCGACATAAAAACACGGATTTCATGAACCTTTGGGAAAAAGAGGCGACTGAAAGCTCCCTCAGATTCATGAGACTATTGTTAGAGGAGGAAAAAAAGAATCTCACTGGTCTGGAGAACTCTCTTAAGGAACACATAGATATCACCTGTAAGTTTATGAACGAAGTTGAATTTGCAAACAAAGAGTTAGTTTTGCAAGGAGTAATTGAGAAGTTCCAATATAAATTAAAAGAAAAGAAACATAAATTTTATATAAGGGACCTCCAGGACTTCAAAGAAAATAGGGTATACTTTCCCCCCAATAATCGTAACATAAGACATAGTGAGACAGATATTTCCTCAACGGACGCCGAGTTTTCAGATTCAGACACCAGGAACAACTCTTTTAGACCCCCACAACAATACAAGAAACAGAGAGGAAGGGGAAGGTCCAATTACAGAGGGGCTTCACAAAATTTTGGTAACAGGGGGGGTTTTTTAGACAATCAATATCACCTGAGGAGCAAGGGACAGCTCAACCCGCAAGCATAAGCGGGGCTCCTCAGGTGATAAACTTGTCTTCTAGATCCCTCACTGAGATGGATTTATCCATTTTAAACAAAGGTCTGTCATTTGTGCCGACAACGGACTTCGATGAATTTGAGGCAATTAAAGATTTGCATCTCTTTGCAAGACGCCTCAAATGGAAGAAGTTTTTTGGTAGGCAAACAGAGAAAACATCGGCTGAGCTGGGAATTCCAGGAGAGCTTCTCCAGGATGTGAAACTGCTTTTCCATCTTAGAGATA
Source organism: Anomaloglossus baeobatrachus (assembly GCF_048569485.1). Taxonomy (NCBI): domain Eukaryota; kingdom Metazoa; phylum Chordata; class Amphibia; order Anura; family Aromobatidae; genus Anomaloglossus; species Anomaloglossus baeobatrachus. The sequence goes on from NC_134354.1 coordinate 468,065,819, forward strand.
CAAACCCGAATGATCTGGGCGAAGGCCCCTTCATGAATTTGAAGAACAAGAGTCTAAAGATGCCCCCAGTTATGACTGAGATTGATGCAATTGATATATTCGTCAATTTGGTTACTGAGGACATTAGAAACAGCACGGGGGGACACAGGGGTCATTATAATCTGACCAAAGCAGAGATGCTCTGCCTGAAAATCCTGGAGAATGATTCCAGTATCACCATAAAACCCTCTGATAAAGGGGGGAATGTGGTGGTACTGGACTCCAGTGACTATAAGGGGATTTGTCTGAACATCCTCTGGGATGAATCTTGTTATGCCATGCTGAACTCCAACCCGCTCCAGGGATATAAGGAGGAGTTGAAGACCCTTTTGGGGGAGGCTTTGGAGTCCAACGTAATTGATAAGAATGAATTTGAATATCTTTTGCCTGTTTTTCCAGTGGTGGCGACCTTTTATATTTTACCTAAAGTGCACAAGGGCTTGAGCCCCTTGAAAGGTCGCCCTATTGTTTCGGGCATAGGTGGCCTAACAGAGAGACTGAATGTGTACGTTGACAAAATCTTGCGCCCCTTTGTGTTGTCCCTTAATTCCTACCTTAGGGATACAACCAAATTTTTACGTAGGATAGAGGACATTTTTCTCGAGGAAGGGATGGTACTTTGCTCTATTGACGTGGAGGCTCTGTACTTGTCCATCCCGCATTCGGCGGGAGTAGAAGCGGTCAGATATTTCTTGGGATCAAGAGGAAGTCAGTTTCGCCAGCATAATGACTTCGTTGTAAAAGCTCTGGAGTTCTGCCTCACCAGGAACATCTTTACCTTTGGAGGGAGGTTCTTCCACCAGCTCAGGGGGACTGCGATGGGGAGTTGTTGTGCCCCATCGTATGCTAACCTCCTCCTGGGGTGGTGGAAGGAAACGGTGGTTTTTGGTGGCCTCCTGGACACCGAGGACGTCGTCTTGTGGCTAAGGTACATTGACGACATCTTCGTTGTCTGGAAGGGTCAGATTGATGGGTTCCATCAATTCATTACCAAACTTAATGATAATGTAATTGGCCTAAGATTTACTAGCTTTAGTGATATCACGATTTCTAGATCCATATCAATAAGCATATTTGGGACACTTTTGCTCTCCATCATTGCCCTCATTCTTGGGTATTAAGGGGGTATGTGTCTGTATACTGTCTATCACCCTCTGGGCAACATTTAGGGGTTTCCTCAGTTGATATTTGAGGCTTTTCCCTCATAGGATTTTTCCAATGGTGATTTGACTTGGGCTGTGTTACATGCCCTTTTATAGCACGACTTCCTGTTTAGTGCTATTGTTACTGTTTTTACTCACCTGCGTGAGCTTTGGCTCATTTTATACATATTCATTAAATGTTATGTTTTAGGTCTCTTTTTTTTATCCTAATGTTTCTGCTCCTCTTGGATTCAGCTATTAATTACTGTTGATACTGTGGATCTCCAGGGTATTTCACTATTTCTGCAGCTACATGTGCAGAGAGCAGGAGCCGGCACTGGCAGTGAGAGCGGCGGACGCTGGTAAAGAAGGTAAATATCGGGTAACCAGGGAAAGGTCTTCCCTTGGTTACCCGATGTTTATCCTGGTTACAGCTTACCGCAGCTGCCAGATGCTGGCTTCTGCTCCCTGCTCGCTTCATTTCGTCGCTCTCTCGCTGTCATACACAGCGATGTGTGCGTCACAGCGGGAGAGCGATGACCAAAAAATGAAGCTGGACATTCAGCAACGACCGGCGATCTCACAGCAGGGGCCAGGTCATTGCTGGATGTCACACACAGCGACAGCGACGGGACGGTGCTGCAACGTCACAGAAAATGGTGACGTAGCAGCGACGTCGTTGTCATCGTCGCTGTGTGTGACACCACCCTAAGTCACTGTATTGTTCTGTACTTAAGATATGTGACATAGCTTTTTAGAAGCACTATACTACATTTCTAATTGGAGGTATTTGCTAATATTCTTATTATTAAACCTACTACATATTGGGATAGGATCCTGGAGATGGGAATAACTCATTAATGGTATAATTAAACTGGTTTACCAAACTTGTGATTAAAGTTTGCAGTCACTCTGTGACTACAGACTTCTGAATCCTCATAGCGCACACACTGCACTATATCAGAATTTTCCGATGTCTGTGGCAAAAGTGCATGTGGTCATATGACTGCAAGTATGCCACAATCTGATTTAAGGTGCAGTATTCATCTCTGGTAAGGAGGGGGTTAATCACCGGTGTTTTCACATTTCACTTCACTTACTGCTTAGGTGCCTTCTCACTGGGGAGCTGGACTAGGGTAGGCAGGGGCCATCACGAGGCATGGGACTTTCCCGGTCACTAGGACAACCTAATGGGGGGCGGACACCACTTGGTGTAGAAGTAGGAGGAACCTAGATTGAATATAGAAATTTTGAACTGCAATATTGCTATTGAAAGTAGATTTAAAAAATAAGATGCTTAATGCACAAATTGGCCAATTCATGAGAGTCCAACAGCCAGCGACAAGGTGTATCTCTTTCTTGGGACCCTAACCTAAGATGCCTCTCCAGGTCTGAAAGCCTATAATTTTATGGCAAGGCAGTGTGCAGCTATTTTTTTTTTATTATACTGAATTCTAGTCTTGTTCACACTTGTCTTATTTTGTTTGGAGGTGCTGGTAAGTTTTTTTAACATTTGTAGTACATTCCTCTCTGACTGGAGCACTCTTCTCAGGTATTTTCAATTTAAGCTGGATCTTGCTTGCACATAAAATTGTATGCATTCAGCCCGGGAAAAGCATGATATTAGGTTGGGGTCCCAACAAAGAGATACACTTTGTTGCTGGCTGTTGGGCTTTCATGAATTGGTTAATTTGTGATTTAAGTATCTCAGTTTTTAAACATAGTTTCAATAGCGGTGTTGCAGTTCCAAATACCTATATTACGTGTTTGCATTTTATAGCACTTCATTGTGCAATTGAAAAAGCAGTGACCTTCGATTCAAAGTCCGGAGGCAGGCCGAGGATCTGAGGAATCACAGACAGGGATGTTGTGATTCAGTGACCGAGGAGGATCAGAAAAAATACCAAAACTAGGAAACCCAGAATGTACCAGAGTGGTTGGAATCTCAGCGAACTGCAGACCTACCACTAACACACGACTAGAAGTAGCCGTAGGATGTGCCTAAGATGACCTGGTCGCCTCCACACAGCCAGAGAACTAATTATTCCTACAGAGAAAAATACAGGAAAGGCTAATCTGCCTCGGAGCAGTCCCCAAAGAAATAGATAACCCCCCACATATAAAGTTTATGGTGATGTAGGAAAACACAATACACAGGTAGAAAACAGATTCAGCAAAGATGAGGCCCTAAACTATATAAATAGGAAAGGACAGAAAAGAGCACTGTCTGCAGTCGTGCAATACCCTATAAAAAGAACCAACACGCCTGATATGGAAAAATACTGAGCCCACATGGACTCTCCCTCACTATATCAGTACTCTGGTGTTACTGGGATCCAAACAAAACACTAATATAGTGGTGGGACTGAAATTAGTACCAAGCATGACAAAACAAAATACATAGCAGAATATGGAGCAAGGTACACAGACATTCCCAGCAGGGAATCATCCAACTCCACCCAGAACTCCACACAGGCAAAATAGGAATAAGCCTTAGTGTACCAAGCATGACAAAACAAAATACATAGCAGAATATGGAGCAAGGTACACAGACATTGCCAGCAGGGAATGATCCAACTCCACCCAGAACTCCACACAGGCAAAATAGAAATAAGCCTTAAGGCCACTTTACACACAGAGATAAATCTTTGGCAGATCTGTGGTTGCAGTGAAATCATGGACATATTGTTCCATTTGTACACAGCCACAAACCTGGCACTGATTGTCCACAATTTCACTGCAACCACAGATCTGCCACAGATTTATCTCTGTATGTAAAGTGGCCTTTAGTGTACCAAGCATGACAAAACAAAATACATAGCAGAATATGGAGCAAGGTACACAGACATTCCAAGCAGGGAAGCCTTAGTACCTAAATAGACAAACAACAAAAAGGTGTAAACGACTAGGGAGGTACAAGGACCAACTTATCTGAAAGGAGTTCTGGTAGACACAGAAGGAAGGGCTTGCTTCAGAATGTCCTTAGCACACAGGAGACAACATTGAGCACTGGCCAGGAACAAGAGAACACTACTCCGTTATATAGGCCCAGTCAGAAGAACCTGATTGCCAATCATCCCCAGTTGTCTGGTTTCTATTCAGCAAGCAAACTTCACTACCAGCACTGACCACAAGAGGGAGCCCCACACTGAAACTTAGTCCAAATGTTTTCACAACACAGGGAGGACAAGACCCAGTGTAGAGTCCAACCTCTGTGCACTGAAATATTATTATTAAACAATTCAAAAATGGTGACTAAAGAACCTAAAAAATGATTTCTCACCAATGGGATCAATTTAATCAGCAGTACAGTTCCATTACAGACATGTCTTTACATTACAAAATGACTGATATTTTTTTAAAGGGAATCTGACACCAGGTTTTTGCTACCTAATCTGAGAGCAGCATATTGTATAGACAAAGACCCTGATATCAGTGATGTATCATTTATTGAGCTGCTTGATGTCATTTTGATAAAATCAATGTTTTCTCTGCTGCAGATTTAGCAGTTAGTTGAATCTGGAGCTCTATAACCTTGCCCACACTACTAATTGGCAGATTTCTGTATACACTGTATATCGGCATGTTTCAAGAATTAGGTGATTAATGAGGCTTTGCAGCTAAAAAAAACAACCCACAGTTTCTTTTGGCCTGAATAATCGACTTTTACTGGTTTGAGAAAATAAGAAAATCTGCATTCAGTATATTTTCATAAAACGTCACAAACACTTCTTTTTTTAGAATGATATAAACTTACATATATGTTGATTAGATAAAGCAAGGAAGCTAAAATAATTCTAGCTTCCATATGTACAGTAAAGGCCCTGTCACATGGTACAATATATAATGCGATCGCATGAGTGATCGCACCCGTCGTTTGTGCGTCACGGGCAATTCGTTGCCTGTGGCGTACAAAGTCGTTAACCCCCGTCACACGTACTAACCTCCCTAACAATGTCGCTGTGGGCGGCAAACATCCTCTTCCTGAAGGGGGCGGTTCGTTTGGCGTCACAGTGACGTCACACAGCAACCACCCAATAGAAGCGGAGGGGCGGAGATGAGCGGGACGTAACATGCCGCCCACCTCCTTCCTTCCTCATTGCCGGTGGATGCAGGTAAGGAGATGTTCGTTGTTCCCTGGGTGTCACATATAGCGATGTGTGCTGCCTCAAGAATGACGAACAACCAGCGTGCAGAAGGAGGAACGACATTATGAAAATGAACGACGTGTCAATGAGCAACGATAAGGTGAGTATTTTTGCTCATTAACAGTCGTTCGGTGGTGTCATCTCTAACGATTCCGGATTTGCGTCACAAATACCGTGACCCAGACGACATATCGTTAGATATATCGAAGCGTGTGATGGGGCCTTTAGTCTATTGAATAAATGAGATCCTAACAGATCCTGGGTGATCATTCTGACTTATTCTGGATAGCTTTCCAGTCTTGGATTAGTGAATAGCATAACAGTGAGAACTATATTCATGTAATTAAGAAGAAGTAATAATAATCTATCAGAAAAGAAGAAATGATTCACAAGGAGGGATAAGACCTGCATTTTGCTGTGCTACTCTATTGCATTTATATTGATTATATGTTGATATGTAACATGCTCCCATACTTGTATAACCACATATTTCCCTCTTTCTCTATTTCACCTGACTGTGCATTTTCACATTATGGGCATTAATAGGATTGTGAAGTCATACTGTACATTATAGAACCCATCGTTCATTGAAGTAACTGTTACAGATTTAATGGCCGCAGCTGGACTTTTTACTGTTCCAGGAAGATTTGATTTCCTAAGACCCTTGAGTCTGGTAAAATCCATCTGCATATCTGCCAGAAAAAATTGCAGTGTGACCTCAGCCTGCACTTCCTAATGTTGTATCTTATAACTCAGCATACCAAATATATAGTTAGTAAGGCAATTAATAACCTAATTGCAGATATTATTTACAGTATGTATTACATCTATCAAACCCACAAACACAAGTCAATGACAGGAATTTGGACAAGCATCTGGGTAGTTCATAACTATTGTATAACTGTAAACTAAGCACTGTATTTTAAATAAGATAGGTTTTGCCCAATCCATTATTCCCATTTCTGTACAAATCAGTATATATTAATTTCCATAAGCCCTTCATGACCTATGAAGTACTGGAATGTCATAGGTCATTTATCTCCTTTAATGTGTGCTCACTCGCTGAGCCCACATGTTTCCCCGCACATGTTGGATAAAGCTTTCTTAATGCGAAATGCACGTTGGGTGTGCATGGACGCCGTAGTTTTATTCTCTTGCTGACTCCCCTATGTAGGTAAATATAGTGGTAGTTTGTGAATATTGAGACCTTCTCCAAGTCTATCATTTTGACTCTATATGTTATTGTTTAATATGAATTTGACACACTTGTTTCCTCTGTGAGATGGTATATGTATTATGTGAGTGACACATGTTCAAACTATTATAACACACTTGTGTCTTTTTTTAAATAATATCTATTCACATGCATGGTGATTTGCTATATTGGCCTTAGTTACTATTTGTTCTTACATACTGTATAGGGAGTTTGGCTAGGTTTCCCATCATCAGACAATTTTTGTGTTTTTACTCCTTTTCAATAAAGATATTATATTTTTTATGCAGTTGCAAAAGTGTGTGTTTTTGGTGTTGCTAGGCTTTTTTAATTATGTGTTCCCACTATTGAGATTGTGGTTTCGGTGTTTTTCATGATCTGATCAGTTGACATGTGCAGCTAACAGGCGCTGGTGGATTGGCGATCCACTTGCTCCTGTTGTGCCTTTTATACCAGTGGATACTGCTTGCACAACCCACGCCACCCACCCACGCAATCCCTCACCAGCAGCATGTAAACTGATGCTTCATCACCTATTGGGAGTGCGCAGTTATATTATTTATTGCTATGGGTTTGGATCCTACTAGAGCACCCCACAAAGGGCTAGAAGTGCCATGCTGTTCTTTATAGTCAGAGGCTACAGGTACAAGATGACTGGAGCAGCGACGAAAAGCGACGAAGTCACTGAAGCGTAAGTATAATACAGGAGATATGGAGTCTACATTTAAAGCGCTACCGCAGAGCTGTAAAAAATAAAACCCTGGAGTGGTGCTTTAATTATTTTTATGATTGGTCAGCATTAGGTGTTAGTATATGATGGTGTTTGCCAGCATTTGTGGTGATGTTTGTAAGCTTTTCTGTGGCTTTTGAATAAAGCATGGGTGCACTAGGTACAGATAAGGAGGCCATAGCTCGGTGAAGTGACAACATAATACTAAAGATCAAGTCTGCCCCGTTTAGAGGAGTAATTACAGTAGAATGCTTAAACCAAGTGCAGAATCCAGATGGCGCCACTATGGAGCTGTCAGATACTAGCTCTCTGCTCCTGCAGTGACTGTGTTCCTTCAATAGATACCACTTGACATGTGGAGGGAGCTGTCACAGCTGACACATAAGAGCTGCTGGAGGATCATTGTACAAAGTGGAGAAAGAGGAGAAAGCGCTGGAGCTGTCCTGAAGACTTGTATCAATCATTTACATATAAGCAGCTCAGCATGATGTGCCTCTGCTGGGGTCCAAGGTCAAAAATCCAATATTAGAAACTGGGAGAGAGAGAATCATATATAGGTGATTCACAGTTTTACTAGGTGACTTGATATGTCTGTATATGTAATGTATAATAAAATGACACATACAGTACAAAGGAAGAACAAATATTTTACACATCAAGATATCTGTCATTATAGCAGAAATACTTTCAATAGAAACAGAATGGTGGAAGACCCCTTCTCCCCCCTCATCTTCCTGACCCAGCTATTTTTTTTCAATTCTGACCAGTGTCACTTTATGAGGCTATAACTTTGGAACACTTCAATAGATCCCGATGATTCTGAGAAAGTTTTTTCACAAAATATTGTACTTCATGTTAAGGATAAATTTAGGCCGATATTTTGTTGCATTTATTTGTGAAAAAAATCAGAAATTTGTCAAAAAAATTTTAAATTTTGCAATTTTCAAACTTTTAATTTTTATGCCCCTAAATCCAAGAATTATGTCAAACAAAATAGTTACTAAATAACATTTCCCTCATGTCTAATTTATATCAGCATCATTTTTGAAACATAGTTTTATTTTGTTAGGAAGTTAGAATGTTTCAAAGTTCATCAGCAATTTCTCATTTTTCCAACAAAATTTACAAAACCATTTTTTTAGGGACCACATCCCATTTGAAGTGACTTTGAGAGACCTAGGTGATAGAAAATACCCAAAAGTGACCCCATTCTAAAAACTGACCCCTTCACTCTGCTCAAAACTACATCCAGAAGTTTATTAACCCTTTAGGTGCTTCACAGGAACCAAAGCAATGTGGAAGGAAAAAATTACTTTTTCTCACAAAAATGTTACTTTTACCGCAATTTTTTTATTTACATCAAGGGTAGCAGGAAACAATGCTTTATACACAGAATTTTATAACATTGAGCTGTTAAAATAAAAAATAGGTTTTTAACCACAAAATTGTTGTATTAACCCTAAATTTCACTCAGATAACAGGATAAACTAGTGCTGACAATTTGTTGTGCAATTTCTCCTTATTACGACAATACCCCATGAGTGGTCAAAAACTACTTTTGAGGCACAATGCAAAGTGAAGAATAGAAGGAGCGCCATATTTGAGTTCAGACATAGGCTAGTTTCACACTTGCGTTGGATGGGATCCGTAGCATTGCGTTGTGTGACGCATGCAACGGATGCGTTGCATATAGTGGCACAACACAATACTATGGATCGTACAAAATAACGGAAAGCTTTTTTTTTTTTCTTTTCTTCTTACAGTTTAACGGCAGCCGACTATTGTGAACGATCAGCTGATCGCTCTTAATAGCCGGCGGCCGAGCGCTCTCACATGCCAGCGGCCGAGCGCTCAGCTGGGTGCCCTGACATGCCGGCGGACAAGCGCTCAGCTGGGTGCCCTGACATGCCGGCGGCCGAGCGATCAGCTGGGTGCACAGACATGCCGGCGGCCGATCGCTCAGCTGGGCGCCCTGACATGCCGGTGGCCGAGCGCTCAGCTGAGTGCCCTGACATGCCGGTGGATCGGCCCTGACATGCCGGCGGCCGAGCGCTCAGCTGGGCGCACAGACATGCCGACGGCCGATCACTCAGCTGGGCGCCCTAACATGCCGGCGGCCGAGCGCTCAGCTGGGCGCACAGACATGCCGGCGGCCGAGCGCTCAGCTGGGCGCACAGACATGCCGGCGGCCGAGCACTCAGCTGAGTGCCCTGACATGCCGGCGGATCAGCTGAGCGCCCTGACATGCCGGCGGCCGAGCACTCAGCTGGGCGCACAGACATGCCGGCGGCCGATCGCTCAGCTGGGCGCACAGACATGCCGGCGGCCGAGCGCTCAGCTGAGTGCCCTGACATGCCGGCGGATCAGCTGAGCGCCCTGACATGCCGGCGGCCGAGCACTCAGCTGGGTGCACAGACATGCCGGCGGCCGATCGCTCAGCTGGGCGCACAGACATGCTGGTGGCCGAGCGCTCAGCTGGGCGCACAGACATGCCAGCGGCCGAGCGCTCAGCTGAGTGCCCTGACATGCCGGCGGATCAGCTGAGCGCCCTGACATGCCGGCGGCCGAGCGCTCAGCTGAGCGCACAGACATGCCGGCGGCCAAGCGCTTAGCTGAGTGCCCTGACATGCCGGCGGATCAGCTGAGCACCCTGACATGCCAGCGGCCGAGCGCTCAGCTGGGCGCCCTGACATGCCGGCGGCCAAACGCTCAGCTGGGCACACAGACATGCCGGCGGCCGAGTGCTCAGCTGGGCGCACACACATGTCGGCGGCCGAGCACTCAGCTGGGCGCACAGACATGCCGGCGGATCAGCTGAGCGCCCTGACATGCCGGTGGCCGAGCGCTCAGCTGAGTGCCCTGACATGCCGGCGGATCAGCTGAGCGCCCTGACATGCCGGCGGCCGAGCACTCAGCTGGGTGCACAGACATGCCGGCGGCCGATCGCTCAGCTGGGCGCACAGACATGCTGGTGGCCGAGCGCTCAGCTGGGCGCACAGACATGCCAGCGGCCGAGCGCTCAGCTGAGTGCCCTGACATGCCGGCGGATCAGCTGAGCGCCCTGACATGCCGGCGGCCGAGCGCTCAGCTGAGCGCACAGACATGCCGGCGGCCAAGCGCTTAGCTGAGTGCCCTGACATGCCGGCGGATCAGCTGAGCACCCTGACATGCCAGCGGCCGAGCGCTCAGCTGGGCGCCCTGACATGCCGGCGGCCAAACGCTCAGCTGGGCACACAGACATGCCGGCGGCCGAGTGCTCAGCTGGGCGCACACACATGTCGGCGGCCGAGCACTCAGCTGGGCGCACAGACATGCCGGCGGCCGAGCGCTCAGCTGGGCGCCCTGACATGCCGGCGGCCGAGCGCTCAGCTAAGTGCCCTGACATGCCGGCGGATCAGCTGAGCGCCCTGACATGCCGGTGGCCGAGCGCTCAGGTGAACGTTCGGCCACCGAGAAATAAAATAAAGTTTGTGATTAAAAAAAAAAAAAAAAAAAAAAGAGCATGCGCAGTGAAAAATAAAGGTTTCCGCTGCTCAAAAAAACGTTACATGCAGCGTTCCATCCGCCCGACGCTCACTGACGGTCAGCGTCAAAACAACTGATGCGCTGCGGGGCGGATGCAATGCAAGACCATCCGTTGCTATCTGTAGCTAATAGAAGTCTATGAGGAATATAACGGTTTCCTGTAACGGTTACCGTAATTCCTCAAGGCTGCGGATAGCAACGGACCCCGTCCAACGCAAGTGTGAAACTAGCCATAGTTGGAATGGTTTGCGGGTCCAATGTAACATTTGCAGAGCCCCTGAGGTGCCATAAGAGACACAAATGACCCAATTTTACAAACTGTATCCCTCAGTGAATTTATCCAGGGGTGCAGTGTCCATATTTACACTACAGGTGGGTCTCAACATTTTATACTATTGGGCGGGGAAGAAAAAATAATTACATTTTTACCACTAAATTGTTGTTTTAACCCTAGATTTCCAATTTTCACAAGGGAAATAGGTAAAAGGCCCTGTAATGTGTTACACAATTTATCCTGAACATGGTAAAACCTCACATGTGACTCTACAGTACTGTTTTGCCACAATGCAGGGCTCGGAAGGGAAAGCAAGCCATTTTATTTTTGGAGCAGAGATTTTCCGTCCGAAGCCATTGCCTAACGCGCGTCAGGTGTGGGCGGTGTACTCCGGTGGGGCCTCTTTACTTTGGTGGGTATTATCCCCTTACTAAGCTCCCTGCTTTTTCTGCAGCGATCAGTGGACTTTTGCTCATTTAATGTCTACCTAAACTTTGTTATGTACCCAATGGCGTTGTTTTTGTGGCTGGTGGACTATTTAGTCCTTTTGCATGTACAGCGTGGACTATTTAGTCCTTTTGCATGTCCTTTTGCATCAACTAGCAAGCATGAATTTTCAACTATAGGAATTTATCTCTGTTATATATGTGGTTGTTCCCATTTACATTAGGCTATAACCTACTATATACACATATTGTTAGTACCCATCAATGTATTTGGCTATAATTCACTATATACATACCTTGTTAGCACCAATCAAGTTTGATTTATTGTTTATTATTATTTTTTGTGATACATGCATTTGACCATATCAAGATTCTTATTTATTACTATGCCACAAAACTATTGCTATTCATTTGACATCTCAATTCCTTTCAAGGATTAATATATATGGTTCCTTATATCCATGATCTCTGCTATTATGATTTTTACTTTCTCACAAGGTTGAGCTTTCTTTCTACTACAGCCCAATTGTTATGGGATACATAACTTCAAACAAGGCCCCACCCTTTGTAACATTGCCCCTTGTTTTGCTGTCTTGATTTTAACTCACCATCCTTCTGTGTATGCCCTTTATGTGTCACAATGATTAATAAATACTTTTGTATTTTTTCAAACACTTGTTTGCATTATTAATTATATTATATAGATTATTGGACTGAATCTATAAACTCAATCAACCCAAAAGACAAAAGCTTAATACTTTTTTAAGTTGGAGTGTTTTTTTTTTTTAGATTTGGCTATCTTAGAAGAATATCTTTTTGTGGAGGTAACTATTACTGTGCAGAATTATTAGGCAACTTAATAAAAACCAAATATATTCCTATCTCACTTGTTTATTTTCACCAGGTAATCCAATATAACTGCAGAAAATTTAGAAATAGCAACAAACTGTGGAAAGAATAGGCACAAATAGGGTCTTATCCGGTATAAAGGTATGGGGTGAATGTTGGAAGAACACTTACCTTATCGGGTTGTGCCAGTCACAACCCCTAAGCAAATATGGAAGTAGCGTGGAAGGCAGCAGTCCCGCAGCAATGAGATAATTTCAATGCAGAAGAAGCGGGTTTGCATACCGCGCCAAAACCACAGGAATACGAGGAGTATAAGTGAATCCCTTTTATTTCCACAGGTCTACGTGTTTCAGGGACATATCTGTCCCCTTCATCAGGACAATATACAGGGAATATTACCTGTATATTGTCCTGATGAAGGGGACGGATATGTCCCTGAAACGCGTAGACCTGTGGAAATAAAAGGGATCAACTTATACTCCTGGTATTCCTGTGGTTTTGGCGCAGTATTCAAACCCGCTTTCTTCTGCATTGAAATTAAAATTTAGAAATAAACATTTCTGACATGCAAAAAGAAAACTCAAAAAAATTAGTCCCCTTTCTTTATGATGACACTCAACAGCCTACCATCCATAGATTCTGTCAGTTGCTTGATCTGTTTACGATCAACATTGCGTGCAGCAGCCACCACAGCCTCCCAGAAACTGTTCCAAGGGGTGTAACATTTTCCCTCCCTGTAGATCTTACATTTTATGAGGGACCATAGGTTCTCTATGGGGTTCAGATCAGGTGAGCAAGGGGGTCATGTAATTATTTTTTCATCTTTTAGACCTTTACTTGCCAGCCACACTGTGGAGTAGTTGGATGCATGTGATGGAGCATTGTCCTGCATGAAAATCATGTTTTTCTTGAACGATACCGACTTCTTCCTGTACTACTGCTTGAAGAAGTTGTCTTCCAGAAACTGGCAGTAGGTCTGGGAGTTGAGCTTCACTCAATCCTCAACCCAAAAAGGTTCCACAAGTTCATCTTTGATGATACCAGCCCATACCAGTACCCCACCTCCACCTTGCTGGTGTCTGAGTCGGAGTGGAGCTCTCTGCCCTTCACTGATCCAGCCTCTGGCCCATCCATCTGGCTCATCAAGAGTCACTCTCATTTCATCAGTCCATAAAACCTGTGAAAAATTAGTCTTAAGATATTTCTTGGCAATTTCAAGACTGCTGCATCCCTCTGCAAGACATCTCACAATTTTGGACTTTTCAGAGCCCATCAAATCTCTCTTCTGACCCAATTTGCCAAAGGAAAAGAAGTTGCCTAATAATTAAGTACACCTTATATAGGGTTTTGATGTCCTTACACCCTACCCCTCCTCATTACAGAGATGCACATCACCTGATTTACTTAATTGGAGTAGGACAACATGTATAAAAATTATCATGTGATCAAAATACTCATTTGCCTAATAATTCTACACACAGTGTAGTTACAATTTGCTCATCACTATTTATTATCCCTTAATTTTCCTTGCTATTATTTATATAGCCCCATTAAAAGAAACTTTTTATTTTTAGGTATTTTGAATTCATTGAAAAATGAAGTATGAAGTAGTGTTCTATAAAGATTTTTATTTTATAAAAGAATAATTGAAGAGTGCATAAAATGCAGTCACAAATTCAAAGAAATACCGGAAAACGAAATAAGCCAAACACATTAACCCGGTTACCACTTCATTTAATCTCTATTTAATTGACTGCTCACCTAATAATTACTGATTTGTTCCCTTTTCTGCAGGAAGATACAACTTTCGGAATAACAGATAATTTAGTGCAGAGAAAATGAGCTTTGTTAGACCGTCAAAGGTTTTTATTTCAGTTCAACATTTTCAACTTTTCATGAATATTCACAAATTGTGCCTATGTCAAATGTTCTTCTTCCAGTGTGTATTACATAGTTACATAGGTTGAAAAAAAGACCTAGGTCCATCTAGTTCAACCTTCCTCCACCATCTCTACATTTTGTCCCTAAGGCGGGCTTTACACGCTGCGACATCGCTAGCATCGGCTAGCGATGTCGCGTGCAATAGCACCCGCCCCCGTCGGTGGCGCGATATGTGGTGATCGCTGCCGTAGCGAACATTATCGCTACGGCAGTGTCACAGGCACATACCTGTGCAGCGACGTCGCTGTGACCGGCGAACCGCCTCCTTTCTAAGGGGGAGGTTCGTTCAGCGTCACAGCGACGTCACAGCAGCATCAGTGAACCACCGCCGAATAGAAAAGGAGGGGAGGAGATTAGCGACCGGAACATGCCGCCCACCTCCTTCCTTCCTCCTTTTCCGGTGGACGCAGGTAAGGAGATGTTTGTCGTTCCAGCGGCATCACACATAGCGATGTGTGCTGCCGCAGGAACGACAAACAACATCGTTACTGCAGCAGCAACGATAATTGGGAAAAGGGGGTGATGTCACCGATGAGCGATTTTGAACGTTTTTGCGACGATTCAAAATCGTTCATAGGTGTCACACACAACGACATCACTAAAGCGAAGTCACAAATTCCGTGACCCCAACGAGATCGCTTTAGCGATTTTGTAGCGTGTAAAGCCACCCTAAGTCACTTATAACCGACAATGTTGTGTGTACTGAGGAAATCATCCAGCCCTTTTTTAAAAACTGTTATAGTATCTGCCATTACTACCTCTTGTGGTAGGGCATTCCACACTCTGACTGCTGTAACTGTTAAGAACCCTTTCCTATTTAGCTGCCGGAATCGCTTTTCTTCCACTCGCAGTGAATGCCCCCTGGTCCTTAATATTGTCTTTTTAAGAAATAAGTCATGTGCCAGTCCTTTATATTGACCACACATGTATTTATACATAGAAATGAGATCTCCTCTGAGACGTCTTTTTTCTAAGCTAAACATATCTAACTTTTTCAACTTTCTCATCATATGGGAGACCTTCCATTCCTTGTAGTAGTCTAATTAGCCGCCTTTGAAATGACTAACTTTTGAATGTCCTTTTTAAAAGGTGGAGCCCAAACCTGGATCCCATATTCCAGATGTGGCCTTACAAGTGATTTATAGTCGAGGTAACAATACGTTGGGAGCACAGGATTTAATCTCTCTTTTTATATTCCCTCAAATCTTGTTTGCTTTTTATACTCCCTAAAATCTTGTTTGCTTGACATTGAGTATTTCTTCATAGCTTATTTGTAATAAGAATACCCAAGTCCTTCTCCTGTTCTGTAGTCCAGAGTTCCATTTAATGTATACGCAGTTATAAGATTACTCCGTCCTAGGTGCATTACTTTACATTTAGCAACATTAAATTTAATTTGCCAAGTATCTGCCCATACTGACATCTTATTCAGATCTTTTTGTAATATTGTACTTTCAAGGTCAGTTTTTAATATCCTACATAGTTTGGTGTCATCAGCAAAGACTGACACTTTACTATTAATCCCATCCATAAGGTCATTAATAAAGAGATTAAAAAGAATTGGTCCTAGCACAGATCCCTGTGGCACCCCACTGCTGACTATTGCCCATTTAGAGTATGTACCATTTATAACTACTCTTTGTTTCCTATCTTTTAGCCAATTCCTTACCCATATGCATATAGTTTCCCCTAGTCCCTGCTTCTGGAGCTTTTGTATAAGGCTATTATGTGGTACAGTATCAAATGCCTTAGCAAAATCCCAAAAAAAATCACATCAGCTGCATTACCAATATCCAGATTTGCACTTACCCCCTCAACGAACCCCAACAGGTTGGTTAGCCACGACTTCTCTTTCATGAATCCATGCTGTCTGTCAGTTGTTATATTATTTTCTGTAATATATTTTTACATGTCATCCCTTAAAATGCCCTTAAAAACTTTGCATACTACTGATGTCAGGCTTACTGGACTGTAGTTGCCTGGATCCACCCTCTTACCTTTCTTAAATATTGGAACCACATCAGCAATCCTCCAATCCTGAGGCACCAACCCAGTTACAAGCGAGTCTAAAAAGATGAGATACAGTGGTCTGTTGATTACGGAGCTCAATTCATTTAATATTCGTGGATGAATGCCATCTGGCCCGCGGCATTTGTCAATGTTTAATTTACTCAGACGCAGGCATACTTCTTCTTGTGTTAAATTTATTATATCAGGTGGTGAACTTTGATTTTTCACTTGTTGAATGATCCCTGGTACAGTCAGTTCCTTGGTGAACACGGATGAGAAGTGCCTGTTTAATATCTCAGTCTTTTGTTTGTCCTCTATAACTAACTTGTT